>NC_136069.1:1117967417-1118578488 GCF_964261635.1 Lissotriton helveticus | reverse complement strand
AACTTGCACATGAGGAGGTGGCCAAGTAGATTTTCCTGTCACTCAAAGCATCTGCACATTCGACACAGTGCTTATTTTGCTAGATGTATTAGCCATAATGCATATGATGAGCTATGTGGGTAAGATCAATTTCCAACTGTACTGTGGAATGATCTTTGAATACACTTTGTCAAATTTTACATTAGGTTATGTCCAGTAGGTGTAATACCTTGTACTAAAATAATACTAACCAGGTAGATGTTCTATGTACTAAGGTGTATTTATTATGTATCTCATGTATCTAATTCTGAAGTAGGGCTAAATCAGTATTATTATTTGTGCCTAACAGGCCATTTCTATCTAGGATAGCATTGGGCACTAGGTTCCAGTTGCCTCCAACTATTACAGAGTGGAGCCAATTATAACAAATACATTGGAGTGCAGGAATGGGAAGTTTTATTATTGGTGCATATACTACGTCAGTGATCAATGATTTATCCTGTATGTGTAGCTTTGTGAATGTATATCTCCACTGTGTTCAGCCATGTTTTTAGCACCTTATGAGGCTACGATTTCTTAGTTCGAATGGCCGCACCACACTTAATAGAATGGCTGGCAGAATATGGGTCTAAGGATTGGTCATTGACCTTAACCATTATGTTACTCCTTATAACACTTGCCACCAAGTCCTGCCCAGGTCTGCTTGATTCTAAGCCAGACTAGTGGGTGTCTTGGATAAGGGCTACATTGATGTTTTCAGTGTGGGGGTTGTACAAGACCTCCTTTCTTTTAAAGTAATGTTTTAGGCTATTGACATTAAGTGATCTGTTTTGTAAGTGTTTGGTACTGCAGAAGTTGGTGCTATGTGTGAGGCAGATGTATTCTTTCAGTATCAATCAAAAGGGTCGTTGGGTGCAATGGCGAGTGATACCTTAGATTGGTATGTGCGCTGTGCAGTGAATACAAGCTGTAAATGTAATACTGTTAGTCTGATGTATTATGAAATATTGACAGTGCAAACCATACCTAGGTTCTATTTATAATCAGATGCAAGCTAAATATGTGGGTGCAGCAACGCTTTGTTTACTAAATTGCATAACCAGTATGCTACATTATTTTCAGGGAATAGATTGTGTTATCACAAAGTTTTAATGTTTACTATAAAGGTATAAAATAATTTTAATCACCAAAATGCACCCATTAAAACATTGTTTTTTATTTTTGTCCTCATCTCTACCATAGTTGCGAACTGCTGAACTGTTGAAACAAGGGCGTATAATGGTACAGACGTGCTGCCTCAGTCAAAAACTGGTGTGGGTTGTAGGGTGTGGGGAATGAAACCAACCCAACAGCGACGACTTATACCATACCAAGCCTGGCGCCTCGTTATTCAGTTGGCAGATACTAACCATTAGCCGGTTACACCAATGCTTTTAACCACCGTCGTGCCGTGGGGGAGGCTATGTCGCTTAGCAGGGAGATTGTGCCATGGCTAGGTAATCATCGGACCTGGGGAAAAAAAAAACAAAAAAAACCCAGAACAACTAATTAGACCAGTCGAGTAGAGGCCAGAAAGCTCTCTTTTCTGGTTTCCCAGCCCTGGGGAGGTCTAATTTCGATATTTGAAGTATTGATACACACCAGTCATGTATAGATGGAGAGGCAGCCTCCTTCCATCACTTACAGATTTCTCTGCGCGCCACCAGAATGGAATAAAACAAAAGGTTCTTGGCTGGGCTTCGGTTCTGATCCAATATACCGAAGATTACAAGGCGAAGGTCAATCACGACTGTAAAGCCCAGGGAAGATGTAAGTTTACTACTTATAGAGTCCCAAAAAGACGACAAATGAGGACACTCAAAAAACATATGTGCATCCGAGGCAGATATTAAACCACATCTGGCGCAAGCCACCGGGCCACCTGTGGAAAAATTAGACAACCTCTGCGGAGAGTAGTATGCCCTATGCAGGGTAAATAGGTGGTTCCTGCGGAGCCAAGCTGGTTTAACTATGTCCCATAAAACATTACAAGATACTAGCCAAAGGTCGTTCACATTCAGGCTAGGCATCAAGGAACCCCACAGCTGCTCGGGAAGGTGGAAATCCCCATCAATCTCTTCCAGGATTAGATTATACCATAGAGAAACTTCTTTTGTTACAAATGGTTTCTGTAATAGGGGATCTCTGTGTATAGTCATAATCTATTGAATAGTCTCGCCCATGTGCGTGGACCCCGGCAATAAAAAATAATCTCTTAAGTTGTCATAAAATTGCAGAACTGCAAAGACACTTAAGAGAGAATTTAAAGACAAATAATGCAGCCTATATCCACAGGCTACACTGTCCAGTACTTCAACTAGAAATTCCACCAAAACACACACAAACAGCACAGCCTGCCCAGTTTCTCCCAAAGAGAAACTTGCCTCTACCAGTAAAAGCCTCTGGAATGATAGAGAGAAAGGCATGGACAGACAAGCCCCATAGGCTGCCATTATGTGGCTTAAATAGGATACTGTGCCTTTAAGAGAACTTTCCAGAACTTCTCCCAGTATCCCAGAATGCACAGCAGGTCCCTCTTACTTTCAGTTCTTTTTTCCGGCTCCTGCTAACAGGACCCTGGTGCATTGAGCTCTGCCTTTTTCAAGGGTTTATTGGAAATTTTGTGCACTTTTGGATTAAAAGTGTTTCAGTTTGTGTGCTTGGTGTTTCCCTTCACTCCTGTGTATTTGTTCAGGCTTTTTAGAGCTCTAAAATGCCTGCTCTTTTCGACAAGTGCCCAGCATGTGGAAGGAAGAAGGCCAAGTCTGATCCACACTACGTCTGCATACTTTGTCTCCCTGAAGCACATGTCCCTGAAGATTGTGAGATCTGCCAGACCTTCACCACAAGGACTCTGAGGGATAGGCTGAAAAATAGGCTTCAAGGCCTGGAGGAGAGACGACTGCAGGCTGCAGGTGGGTCTGGGCAGGCTGGGAAGGCTCCCTCTGCCCCTGCTGAGTCCTCTGGGGGGCTCCCCAGAGGCAGGAAGCCCAGCAAACGGTCACGGTCTCCGTCGACGTCGATTGCATCGACGTCGAGAGGGATGACGACGGTGTGTTCCCCATCTCCCCGGGGCTCCGGGTCGAGACAGCGTGGAAGGTCGACGTCGAGAGGCCTGGGTAGGCCGCCGTCGAAATCACCGCCGACGGCGTCTTCGTCGTCGTCATCGACATCAGCGTCGAGTCATCGACGTCGACGAAGAAGGACCGACAGGCATCGGCGCTCGCCGTCGAAGCGACACCGCCGATCGCCGTCGAGCAGACGGTCGCCATCGAGGGGCTCCTCGACGTCGAGGACCGCGAGAAAACGGTCGATGCAGAAGAGGAGTCGACGCTCGTCGTCGAGGACTGACCGTTCGTCGTCTAGGTGGCGGCGTTCAGCATCGAGGAAGAAGCGCTCGACGTCAAGGGAGCGGCGGTCGACGCCAGAGTCACGGGGTCGACGTTCGAGGCCGGAAAAGCGACGCTCGACGTCGAGGAGAAAGAGATAGGCGTCTCTGAGGCTTTCCGCTTCTAAGCGGCGCAGAAGGAGTTCTGGCGCCAATAGCCACACTGGGTCTGGAGAAGGACGCCGGAGGCGTCTCTCACGTACTGGAGGGTCTGGCTCACAGTCCTCTCCTCCGAAGAAGTCACCGGGCTCAGTGTACTCGGTGGTTTATACACCACCTCGGCCTAAGACGTCTCCCCCTTTGCCTAAGGGATCCTCCCATCAATCCTCCTCTGCCTCCACTTCCTCCAGCGGGACAACCTCCGCCACCGGCCCCACCTCATGGGCCCGCACCTCGTCCGGAGATGCCTCCAGTCCTGCCACCGAGATCGGTGTCCCTGCCTCCGCTCCCTACTCCGCCTAAGGGGACTCCAAAACCTAAACCCCAGGATAGGCCACGGAAGACGCCTCCACGGAAACATGCGGAGCGCCCACGTGCTGGGAGATCGCGCTCACGTTCCCGGAGGAGGGACGCTCGCGCAACAGGTCGTCCACAAGGTCGAGGCGGCGCCACTGGAGGCACAGGTCTCGTTCCCGGACAAGGTCTTCAGGGACCAGAGACTATTCCCCGACTTTGTTGGAGTCACCGGAAACAAGAGTTTCACCGATTGATGATCTGGTGTCTTTCCACAACGTCCTTTTACGAGGTGCAGCAAAACTGGGCATCTCGTTGAGGGTGCCCACGCCCAAGACATCGGTGATCTTTGAGACGCTGCATCAGAAACATCTGTCTCGGCCATTACTGCCCTTAGTTCCGGGCCTGGAGGAACCGGCCATGGACCTTTTTCTTACCCCGGCGGTGACTAAAGCGGCCCCCTCGAGACTACAGAAAAAATACAGTGCTCCCGACTCGGATCCGGCTTTTCTACGGGTGGAACCCCCTCCAGACTCTGTGATTGTGACGGCGGCTTGTAAACAGCATGCCACCACTCCGTCCTCCACAGTTCTGCCAGATAAGGAATCCAGGTGGCTGGATTCATCTGGGAGAAAGGTTTGTGGGACGTCGGCGA
Source organism: Lissotriton helveticus (assembly GCF_964261635.1). Classification (NCBI taxonomy): domain Eukaryota; kingdom Metazoa; phylum Chordata; class Amphibia; order Caudata; family Salamandridae; genus Lissotriton; species Lissotriton helveticus. The sequence continues at coordinate 1,118,573,974 of NC_136069.1, read as the reverse complement.
CTTCCATGAAGGCTGCGAGTGCCACGGCCTTGTTGGGACGCTATGATCGAGCACTCTGGGAATCTCTGCAGCAGTTTGTGGAACATCTGCCGCATGATAAGCAAGAAGATTTCCAAGAGGTGTTGAATGAGGGGATGTTGGTGGCGAATCAGGTCATCAGTGCCGCGGCCGACTCTTCCCTGCTGGCGGCGCATGGTTTCTGCCATGGAATTAACCAGCGAAGACACGCTTGGCTCCGCCTCACGTCATTAAAACCGGACGATTGGTTGATCAAGGCCTCCTCCTTCTCGGAAGCGCAAGCACACTTCCAGAAGACGTGCGTTCTATTGAACAAACTGGGGTTGCACATCAACATGTCCAAGTCTGTCCCGACTCCGGTCCACTGCATACAGTACTTGGGAGCCTCCATCAATACGCTGTCAGCAAGTGTGTTTCCTTCGGAGGAGCGACGATTATCACTCCTTCGGAAGGCTCAGGCTCTTATGACCACTCCATCTACAACAGTGAGGACGGTGTCTTCTCTACTGGGATCGATGGCCTCGTGTATCTTCCTAACGCCTCATGCACGCCTGCACATGAGACCGTTACAAGAGTGCTTGGGGGATCAGAGGAGAGGATCTTGGGACGACAAGATACGATTGTCTCTGCATGCTCTTCAGTCTCTGAGGTGGTGGTGTTCGGCGGAGAATCTCCTGAGAGGGGTTCCCTTCCACAAGGACATTCCCACGCAGACTATCGTGACGGATGCGTCTCTCTACGGTTGGGGGGCGCACTCCGGAGACTTACAGATTATGGGGACGTGGTCACAAGCGGAGTCCACGTACCACATGAATTTCCTGGAACTCAGAGCTGTTCACTTGGCGCTGAAGGCTTTTCTTCCGTCCTTCCAGACCAACTCTCTGCTTGTACAGACGGACAATACGACCACGATGTATTACCTCAACAAGCAGGGGGGCTCGAGATCGCGCACCCTGTCGCAGGAGGCGCAGGCGATCTGGCACTGGCTTCTGGCCAGAGGACTGACGATAACGGCTACCTATCTACCAGGTGTGCAGAATGTTCAGGCAGACGCACTGAGCAGACTGATTCAGGAAAATCACGAGTGGGTCATAAACGACGAAGTGCTAGGAGAAGTCTTCGCAAGGTGGGGGACTCCAGACGTAGATCTGTTCGCCACCGCCGAAAACAGCAAATGCCGAGACTTCGCCTCCAGGTACTACCAGCCGGGGACGCTGAGGAATGCGTTATGGATCAACTGGTCGAGCAACTTTCTGTACGCTTTTCCACCCATTCCTCTGATTCCGACTGTGCTCATCAAGCTGTCCCGGTCCAGGGCGCGGATGATCCTGATTGCCCCGGAATGGCCCAGGCAGTGGTGGTTCACGGACCTGCTTCACCGGTCTCTACTTCCTCACATACGGCTGCCGTGCAGGCCGGACCTTCTCACAAAGTTCGGCGGACATATGTTGCACCCCAACCTCTCGTCTTTGAGTTTAACGGCATGGCTCCTGAGATAGTGCAATATGGTCATTTGAATCTGCCAGAAGATTGCATTGACATACTGAAGGAGTCTAAACGACCTTCCACTCGGACTTCCTATGCTTACAAGTGGAAGAGGTTCTGTATCTGGTGCCAATCCAAGAACTATGACCCTACGACGTGTAAGGAGGATGTTATTCTTCCTTACCTTTACATTTGGCGCAATCTGGCCTTAATGTTCATTCTATTAAGGTTCATCTTGCTGCTTTGACTGCCTACAGGAAATGCCCTTCACAGACTTCCTTCTTCCAGATCCCTGTGATCAGATTTTCTGGAAGGCTTGAAGAAAGTATTCCCTCCTGTCAGGCTTCCTTCGCCTTCATGGGAACTGAATGTGGTGCTGTCCAGATTGATGAAGGAGCCTTTTGAACCTATTCATAAGGCTTCGTTGCAGCACCTGTCCTGGAAGGCGGCGTTCCTCGTGGCCATTACATCGGCCCGCAGGGTGAGTGAAATTTAGGCGTTGTGTTGCCAAGAACCTTATACTGTATTTCATGCTGCTAAGGTTGTTATGCGTACTCGCCCTAAATTTCTTCCGAAGGTTATTTCTGATTTTCATGTCAACCAGACGATAACTTTGCCTAAGTTTTTTCAGAATCCTTCCCCGCCAGCGGAAAGGTCCCTGCATTCCCTGGATGTTAGGAGGGTGTTGAAATTTTATCTGGATAAAACCAAGGATATTCGTGGGTCAGACCAATTGTTTATCAATTATGGATCGGTCAGGACGGGTCTTGCGACCTCTAAGCAGTCTATCTCTAGGTGGATTGTGTCCTGCATACAATTGTGTTACCAAAAAGCTAATAAGACCTTAGGGGGTAACCTAAGGCTCATTCCACCAGGGGCAAAGCTGCCACGACAGCTCTGCTCCGTAATGTTCCTATTGCAGAAATCTGCAAGGCGGCCACTTGGAAGTCGGTCCATACCTTTGCTAAGCATTACTGCCTGGACACTGATGCCAGGGCAGACGCTCAGATTGGGCAGGCTTCGCTGCGAAATTTGTTCGCACAATAGTGGTGTTATTTTACTTTTCTCCACCGCCGTTTTGGTGTGGGGATTGGCTTGCCATTCTATTCACTAGATTATGACTATACACAGAGATCCTCTACTACAGAAGGAGTAGTTTCTGTCCTGTAACTCCAGTTCTGTAGTAGGGGTATCTCTGTTATAGTCATAAGCGCCCGCCCTCCTCCCCGTGGAGAGAGATGTTCATGTAAGGAATGCTACAGGTCAGGCGTGTTACGCCTTCAAAAAGAACTGAAAGTAAGAGGGACCTGCTGTGCATTCTGGGATACTGGGAGAAGTTCTGGAAAGTTCTCTTAAAGGCACAGTATGCTATTTAAGCCACATAATGGCAGCCTATGGGGCTTGTCTGTCCATGCCTTTCTATCTATCATTCCAGAGGCTTTACTGGTAGAGGCAAGTTTCTCGTTGGGAGAAACTGGGCAGGCTGTGCTGTTTGTGTGTGTTTTGGTGGAATTTCTAGTTGAAGTACTGGACAGTGTAGCCTGTGGATATAGGCTGCATTATTTGTCTTTAAATTCTCTCTTAAGTGTCTTTGCAGTTCTGCAATTTTATGACAACTTAAGAGATTATTTTTGATTGCCGGGGTCCACGCACATGGGCGGGACTATTCACTAGATTATGACTATAACAGAGATACCCCTACTACAGAACTGGAGTTACTGGACAGAAACTACTCCTTATCCAGCAAAAGAGATTCCAGTTGACTGCCTCCCCCCAGCAGCAAGTTGTTACGACGAGGGGTTTGGATAGAAAAAGCTTATGCCCAACTTGATATTTGGAGATATTTAAATCTTAAAAAATTGGGACCTACTTTACTCACTAGATATTCTCATGGAAGCAAAGACCCTTCTACAAATAGATCCCCCATGTAGATATTCCAGCCTCCATTAGTGGAATTGCTAGTGTATCCCTCACCCAACCTGGAGCGGCGGGGAGGTCCCATATGGGTGATCTGCGAGAATAATATCCCAATTTTATAGAAGATCTGATATTAAACCAAGTTCTTGCTAGACTCTGCAGTACCTTACGTTTGATCTTCTTGAAGTATTTGGGGTCGCCAAACTTAAACAGAAAGCCCGACTGCCCAACTCCTTCGCCCACCAGCAAGGCCGAGAACATCTTCCCTACCCCCTGATCTGTTGGCATTTTAGCAACATGCGTGCGTGTGATAATTGAAATGCCCACGCGTATATCTGCAGGTCTGGACCCGCCAGACCACCCTTCTCCCTACGCCGTCTGATTTTCTTCCAAGCAATCCTTGCATTTTTTTTTCCAAATAAATGAAGTAATGTCCGCCTGTAAACTTAGCCAACATAGATGTATCAAAATAAAGTGGGATTGTGTTAAATAAAAAAAAAGACAATTTAGGTAAAATGGACATTTTCACCAGATTTGCACAACCCCGGACCGACAAGGGAAGATACCCCCAGGAAGCCATCAACTTCCGACACTCTTTAGCCACTATAGAGAAATTAGCAATCAAATTAATATCTTTAACAATTTTTAACCCCAGATATCTCAAGTATGTACTAAGTTGCTCATTGAATCCTGTTCCATCACTATTCCACACCATTATCTCGGTCTTTGAGGCATTTACCTCATACCCTGAGACTTTTCCGAATTCCAGGGCTAGGCTGCGGGAAATGCGGTGCTAATCTCTGAGGTCATAATCATGACATCGTCCGCATATAAGGCCACCCTCTTCTCCCAATCTCTATACTTAAATGGCTTGATGGTGTTATTATCCCATAATGTTTTTAGCAAAAGGCTCAATATAGAGATCAAAAAGCAATGGGGATAGAGGGCAGCCCTGTCGTGTTCCTCTTGTGACATTAAACTGATCGGACAGCGCTCCATTAACCAGAACAGATGCCGACGGACTATTGTACAGAAGTATCACAGCTCTGCGAAAGCCCTCACCCATGTTGAACTTAGCCAAGCCCCCCGACAGGTACAACCAATTGACCCTGTCGAAGGCCTTGGTGGCATCCAACGTGAGGATAGCAAGAGGCATGGAATTGGTGGTCGCCATGTCTATGGCTCCTATTAAGTCATAAGTTAGTTCGAAGAGCTGGCGACTCTTAACAAAGCCCTTCTGGTTGGGATGTAAAATATCAGGAGCAACCTGACCCAATCTCCTAGCCAAGATTGACGCAAAGATCTTATAGTCGACGTTAAGGATCGATATGAGACGGTACGAGCCACAATCAGTGGCAGGCTTGCCCGGTTTTAGAATAACTGTAATAGATGCGTTGTTACAGGATTTTGGGGGAAAACCCCCCTCCTGTAATATTTGATTAAAGAGCACAGCAAGGAAGGGAGAAATTTCTCCTACAAGATTTTTATAGATTTCGGCTGGCAGGCCGTCAGGGCCTGCAGCCTTGCCCCCCTTGCTACCGTGTATTGCTGTCACCACCTCTTCTTCTGTAATCGTCTTATCTAGAAAGGCACTTTGTTCTAGGGATAGTGATGGTAGGGAGATGCCATTCAGCCACTCACCGATGCTTTCAGGGGAGATGTTTTTATCCTCCTGATATATATTCTGAAAGAATTCTTTAAAGGCTAATCTAATTTCTACGTCAGATGAAACGGTCCCTACACTAGTTGTAATTGAATCAATGTTGTTACGCGCCTGATCAGTTCTAGATTTCCAGGCCAGCAATTTGCAGGCCCCTTCTCCAAATTCAAAATGGGCTAGCTTGCTAGCTTCCCATTTCTGAAGGATACGCTGATTTAAAACAGAGGCCAGTTGCCCTTTGAGTTCCAACAATTTCTCCTGTTTGGCTAAAGTAAGATTAGAAACGTTACTACAGGCATCTAGGTCAGCTTGCGTTGTTAAAAGGTTAGCTTCAATAGACGCAACTTCTTGCGTGTACTGCCTCCTACGAAATACGATCTTGTTCTTGATGACTCCGCGCAGGAAGCACTTAAAAGCATCCCACACGATGCTAGACCCTGCGGAGCCGATATTAGCTCGCATAAACTCTCGTGCCTCTGATTTGAGATACGAGACATCATCCGACGATGAAAGGAAGGAACGGTCAAAAGACCATGATCTATTCGGAGGTTGCACAATACCGGCAAGATCTAAAGCTACTGAAGAGTGGTCTGACAGGTGTGAGGGTAAGTAACTCACGTTATTTACAGAATCCACCAAGTTGCGACTTATTAAGAAAAAATCAATCCTGGATTGATGGTGGTATTTAAAATTATGAAACAAAAATCCAGGTTGCTGACCTGCCCTTGCCCGCCAGATGTCTATATAGCCATATTGATGCATGTAGTTAGGTAAGAAAGCTCTAGATTTGGAGAATGTTTGTTGACGACTAGATGGAGTTTTATCTAAAGAGTAATCGAGCACGATGTTAAAATCCCCTGCTATTATAATAGGTTCTGGGAAGTGCAAAAGCTGAGAAAATAAGGATTCCATAGCTGTGGGATCGTCCCTATTGGGTCCATAATAACCCGCTACGGTCAAGCGTGAGCCCGCTATTTCTACTGTGGTGATTGCCCACCTACCTCCCGAGTCTACCATCTGCCTGATTAGTCTGGTGGTGATCGTCTTTTTAAAAAGAATAGTCACACCCCTTACATGAAGTGTTTGGGAAGTGGATACTGAAAGATCTATCCATCTATTCCTTTTAACCACATCGAGTAACTCAGCCTCAACTAAGTGTGTCTCCTGGAGTATAATGACCTGCGCATCGGAATCCCGCAAGTATTGTAAGATCCTATTTGCCCTTGGTCTGGTGCGCAGGCCATTACCATTCCAGGAGAGGATCCTGAGATTACTCATATGTGATACACCATCCACCATACCTATACCTATACAAAAGAAACTTGCAGCCCTTAGCTAATGTCAGAATTGTAGACCTTGCCCGTAAGATGTTAAAAAAAAGTCAACAACCAAACCAAAGATGAGGAACAATTTTTGCTTTTTTTCTCAACCCCCTTCACCCCGATGCCCCCTCCCTCCTCCCATGAGGAACCCTTGTACTATTTAACCGGAACAGATCCGGTTGGTGGTACTCCCTACCCTTTTCCGAGCCCTCACAAAGCGCCACTAGTTAAGTGATTTTTAGCTAAATTGTGATTACATTTTACCCATTATAGATGTGAAGGAACGCCTGCCTTCCTATTATTCAATACTACTGTTTCCTTTTCATTTCCTTTTCTTTACTATCTTCTCTTGTGCCTGGCATCCCCTTATTTTTTCCCTATATATTTTTTTTTTTCACAAAAATGCTTTCACCCCCTATCCTTATCACCATGTGCCACACTTAATAATAAATACAGAGATATATAATCAAAACAAAACAAAATGAAGACTATAGACACGGCAGGAAGCTTATGCAACCCCAAGCCTAGGGACTAAGCATGGGCGGATTTTGTGAATTGGCAATCCGCGAAATTGCGTATTTACGGATTCGCAATCCGCGAACTCTCACGAATTTTGCAGATTCCTTTTTTTTTTTGTGTGTTCGCAAGTGTTTCTGCCATTTCGCAAGGGTTTTTTACCAGTTCGCAAACGCGAACTTACTTGTCGGGTAGCAACGGTCGCGACCATGTTGTTTCTACGTCTGGTTCATCACAGCACCCTCTGTTTCACCACTGCCACCCTCTGGCTCACCCATGCCACCCTCTGGCTCACCCATGCCACCCTCTAGTTCATCACTGTAGATTATGGGGGGAAAAGCACACTTGCCCTGCCTCAACTGACATGAATGAATTAGGGGCTGATTAATGTGTCACTGAATTTGAACTTCCAGGCTGGCACCTGCTTCCTTATCTGTAATTGCTTTCCGTTGCAGTGTAATTTTTTTAACAGTACCTTTGTTGTATACTTGTAGCTATTCTCTGAGCCTGCTGTGAGGGTCAGAGCAGGGTCATAGAATAGTTGCAAGTAGGCAACTGAACTCTGAAGGGGCCCCTCAGGAAGCACTACAGGGAATGGTTACTAATGATAAGATTGAACTTTTGCACCTGCTGAGTGCTTTCAGTTTTGCAAACATCCAAATATCCAGCAGCATCCACAAAAAGTAATCCTTTCAGGCACTACAGGGAATGGTTACTAATGATAAGATTGAACTTTTGCACCTGCTGAGTGCTTTCAGTTTTGCAAAAATCCAAATATCCAGCAGCATCCACAAAAAGTAATCCTTCCAGGTCAAGATCCAAATCAAAGTGACCAGCACATGAAGAAAGCACTGGGAGGAGCCTGCTGGACAGGAACAGGAAGGTGGAGACTGTGGGGCACTTCCTTCCTCCCACCCCCCCCCCCAAAATGGACTCTTTGCAACAAAAAAAAAGTGCAGGCAAATGTCAACCTGAGGAGTTATTCTGATAAAAATCATAATTTTCAAGGTTTATGCTGCCTGCTGGTGGATTTCTTGTGCGAAATTGCAAAGTTTGCACTCTCGCAATTGCGAGATTGTCACTGCCCACCGCATCTACGTGTTCGCAAGTGTTTACTCCCGCGAAATTGTATAGTATTCTAGTTGGCAAGTGCGACCAAGCAAAAAATCCGCTTCGCACGGATTTACGAATTTTCTGCAAGTTCGCGAGAGTGCGCGGATTGCGAATTTGCCGAAAATCCACAAGCGGAACGGATTTTACGCCCATGCTTACTAGGGACCTGCCTTAATGACTGACCCTCTCAACTGAAGCCGGAACCTTCCTTAGTACCCCCAAAGGACATCAGTAATTCATCTGCCGCCTGAACTGAACGAATACTAAACATTTTGTTATTAAACATTATTTTCAGAGCGGCAGGAAACCCCATTTGCACCGTTGCGCCTAGCTTCCTGAAAGCCTCCATTCTCCTACCTAGCTCCCACTGTTTTTCGAGGGTAACCCTTGATAGATCAGATCTTATCTGGAAAGTGAAACCTACTCCTGATAAGGTTTTTTGTTTAAGGGCAAGGTTAAGGATATGTTCTTTTAATGAATATGTGTGGAAATTCACAAGGATCTTTCTTGGCTTTGTCCTTTGTGGGTTTCGCCTAAACGGATCTCTTTGTATTCGCTGGATGTCGGTTGCTAAGTCCTCTTCAGATTGATCCAATTTGAGAGACTGCTTTAGGAGTGTTATGATGTAACGTTTGATGTCAGCTCCTTCGCTACCCTCTGGCACATTTAAAATGCGAATGTTGCTGCGCCTTGGGTTGTTTTCCAGAATTTCGATCCTTTCTGCCAATGCGATGTCAACTTTCTTTAGTTTCTCAATTTCCTCTTTCGCGTTGTCCAAATGGACAGACATACCAGCCACTGTCTCTTCCAAGACTCCCGTTCTTGAAAACAGACCATCGATCTTACTATCTAAAGACTCGCAATAACTTCTGATTTAATGCAGATTCTTCAAAACCCCTTTTAAGATCAGCCGACAGAGTGGAAAACATGAGCTGTAAGGAGGAGACTGAGATACTTGAAGACATGCCTGCAGTTGAGACTAAGGGGTCAGAAAGGGTGCCACTATTACAATCAATAGTAGAGTGTGTATTTGGAACAGATTGCTGTGGAATGGCTGAGTTCAGGAGCACCTTCTGAGCTTGACTCCCCAAACCAACCAGCTCAAGCTCTAATTCTGCACCTTCTCTGTTGCTTATATCGTTGTTATGTACATCAACATCGACGCTCTGAGTTCTCACAGGGCATCATGTGCTGACAACGTTGGGAGCTAGACTGTGCTGAAACGATCTCAAAAAAGCCCAGGAGCCTCACAATTGCAATTGCTTTCTGAAAAGCTCTGTGAAAAGCTTTTACTTTCCGCTCCGTTTTTGCCAAAAAAAAACAAAAACGTTACCTTTTATCCGGAGCTGCCACCGCGATATTGCGGTCTTTCTACTGTCTCCATGTGTTTCTACCTGGGCGAGCTACAGACAAGACCTGAGGCTCCAGGCGCTCTAGCGCACATGGTACGGCAGATTGGTCTGAGGCCGTGGTTTCAGGCTGCCCTGGAGCTCCGCCGAGGGAGGCATCTGCGGTGTCTCCGGAGAGACCCTCGAGTCAGCGTGGTTGTAAGGAGCGGTGAGCCCGAGGAAGCAGGAAATGCGGCGGACACAGCGTGTACAGTGTCTACAGCAGAGGAGGTGAAGGGAAAGGCAGTAGGGTGGGGGCCAGTGGAGAAAAAAGAGGAGCATTATCCTGCAGAGGTGAAAACAGGATTTGTGTTTGGCGGAGTAAGGGGAGAGAGTCTCACAAACCTCAAGAGGGTTCCCACACGAGCTTCTACAAAAAAAGTGCTCAGTTTAATTACGGCTAAATCCCACACTAAGGTGCTGCAATCCCCCTCCGGTTATGGTACTAGGGTGCTTCAGTCAACTGCAGGTTCAGGGGTAAGGTGTAAAGGAAAAAAATAAAACGGTCCGGTTACGCACAAAAAGAGAGGGATGGAGGGGGCTGATTTCTGAAGCGGACATACAGGCTTCCTTTCCACAAGGCTGGATAGTGGGGCAGCACCCCAGGGCGGCGCTGAGGGGTGTCGGGAGTTGTCTAAGTCTCCTTCTAAACCCTCATCGTACTTGCACGCAGAGGTGAAAGCTAAGCGAACAAAGAGAACTAACAGGTTAGTTAAGTCTACTAAGTCCACTAAATCTGTGCTCGACTCTAGCTCTAAGATAACGCCTTCCTTGCGCTCTTATTTCAAAGTTATCCCTCAGGTGCTAGACTTGGTTCAAAACCATTCTCCCCCAGCGTGCAGTCTTTTTGTCTCACCAACACCCTCTGACATGCTGGAACAATCTGCTCTCTTGTGCTCCGGGCTCCCTCTTGCTTCGCCTACTCATCCGTCAGTTTTGCTGTCAGTCTCTCCGCCTGTTTGCACTTCTACTGTTGCTTTGGCGTTGCCATTAATCACAAATATGGAGGAGGAGGGTAAGGAGTTTCAACCTGAGGTGAGAGGCGCACTAAAAACCTGCTCTATACAAGGCAACCGGGCCTCAACATTACCAGCAATATCAACTGTTAATGTCAGTGTTTCGCAGGCAGTGACATCATCAGAGCCCAGGTTTGAGCAGGGGAGTGAGTCAATTAACCTCGACTCCCTAAATAGTATAATTGTATCAGGTGATTACAATAGCGTCGATGTTGATGCACATAACAACGATATAAGCAACAGAGAAGGTGCAGAATTAGAGCTTGAGCTGGTTGGTTTGGGGAGTCAAGCTCAGAAGGTGCTCCTGAACTCAGCCATTCCACAGCAATCTGTTCCAAATTAAAACATTGTTTGTATATGTATTGCATACCAGTTTATAAAAATATTTTTATTATACAAAGTCGAACAAGTTAATTTTGGTTCAATTCAACATTCACAATATCTCAAGATTGTCAGAGTACAGCCACGTGAATGTACCACATTCAATTTAAAAAATATATTTTTGTTAAATAAAAAATTTAATTTTTCATTAAATTCAGTATCCACAAAATGTGTGAGAATTGTTTGAAAGTTGCCGAGCAGTCAATATATTAATTAACATTAGAGCGGTAAACATCATCTAAAATACTCACAAAATTGACTAAGGAAACTTTCATGGCCTTCAAAAAACTCCGATCTCGCACTATATTCATGAAGAGAATGGGCACCGAGGAAGCAATAAGAAAATCTTCTGACAAAGCAATAAAACAAGGTCAGATAACTGGAACCCCTGCAATTAGCAACTATTTTTTAGCTTTATCACCAAAAAAACAAACTCCTTCCAACGTCCAAGAAATTCTTGTAAAAGCTGAAACAATACCATCTAATGAGGCATCAGAGCTGCCTCTCCTTGACTTACAAACTACTCAAACTTCAAGTGTTTCGGGTCTCGAAATCAATCAGAAGATCCTATTCTCAACACAAATACCGATTCACGAGTCTTCCCAACTAACATCTCTAACACCCATAAAACAACTAGGTAGCCTCTCTGATACCGAGGATCTTTTCCAAAATGACATAAAGCTGATGGAAAATATCTCTGATCTTCAGTTACATTCAGACAATTTACTAACCAGATCTCAGGAGCAATCCTTAGATCATAAAATAGACCTGGACACATCATTGGATCCATTTCTCCCTAATCACATTAATTCAACTAATACTGCGACACCTATTTCAAAGGCTCTATACCTTACAGGAAATATTGGAATCAGTTCTATCTTTTTTAGGTAACATCTTGGAAAATTCCGATCAAACTTTGGATGTTCAAATTGGTATCTTAAAATTTTTGGTAGAAGAAAAGAGGAAAAAAGATCTTGCTGATGTAATAAATAGCAAACAGATAATTGAGGCGAAGCAGGATAATTACAACACTTCCTCCAATAATATCTTAAGTCCTGAATCTCAAAACAAATGTGACACTAGTACCCAAACATCTGAACATAAAATACATGATCAATCGAATATAAAGAACCGGAAAAAGTCTAAGGATGTCAAAATATATTCCTTGAAAAATCTTTTCAGAGAAGAGCCTCTATCCACAGCTAAAGAGTACTCTATTTTTTCGGTTGCCAAAAAACAACATTTGCAAAAAGGTACCGATGAAGGAGAAGATGGAACCTCCACTATACTTTTACCTGATGAAGTTGGAGATGACAAGATCCCCCAATCAAAACTTAACAAAGGAAAAAAATAGAAATAGGAAACCGTTAAGAAGAATCAATAAAAAGAAATCCCGAAAGCTCAAATTCAAAAATGCAATTACCCCTCAAAAAAGTATCTAATAGAGCAGGCCAAACAAACAAGGAAACAACAGAGAATAATAAGAAGTTGTCTCTAGGCGGTGACCCAACTGTGACTAATCATTTACAGTTTGAAGAACTTTTTCCAATTGATAATCTACCATTAAATCGAGGAAGGATAATTAATTTGTTACAGCAAATACATTCTTTACAAAGTATTACAAGCAAAGAAATAGACTTGGTGACCTTCCCCACAAAAGAAAATCGTAAAATAGCGGAAGTAGTCTTCTGGTCACCAGTTCTTCCTGGGATCATCATAAAGGAACAAGACACATTACATAAATGCGGCTACGATGTTATTGAAATATTTCCACCAAAGAACATCAAAACCAAAAATAAACCTATTGGCCTCCTAGGAACTAACTTGAATATTCCAATTAACAACTGGTACACCAATATCTCTGATCATGTTGACTCAGGGCTTTCTTATGCAAGGAAGTAAATGTTGAAAATTCAGGTAAATAACGGAGAAAGGAAAGTGTGGTGCCAAAACCAAGAAGAAATTGAGGTAAAAAAACCAAAGTCCTGGGCTTGGGTTTCGGAGACCATAAACAGTAATAAATTAGTCTATCAACAACAACTCACTGTTTAACAATGGTTTAAGGATTATCTCATGGAATATAGCCGGAAAAACAAATAATAAAATGAATGCAGCACTGAATAACTTTCCAGATATTTTAGCTATACAGGAAACATGGGCGACAAAATCCTTTAATCAGATGGGCTATTATGTTTATGATACTCCGGCTATAGCAGCAAACAGAGGACATGCTAAGGGCGGATTGGCAATTTTATTGAGTGAGGAGCACTCATGGTTCTAAGAAGTTATCGAGTCCAAATCCGACTACTTTCAATGTATTAAAGTCTTACTGAAGACTCATATCCTTGACCAAAAAAAGGCCTTTTTACTTTTTAACGTGTATATCCCTCCAGGCACCAACCAGGACGTCACTTTTGTGGAAACCATGGATGCAATTGCACAGATAATGGAAGATCGAGCAAACACGTCATATTTAATCATGGGTGACTTGAACGGAAAAATCTCCAATGCCGAGATAGGTAAATGGGCAAAACTATATGAAGTAGAAACGCTGGAACTATGTATCCCAATATTCCCTAAAGGGAAAGCTTCTGACAAAAGAGGAAAATTGTTATTAGCATGTTTGCCAAATTTAAATGGGACAATTTTGAATGGTAATGTGGATGGTGATAGACCGGCGTCTGTCACAAGACGAGGAAATGGATCTTCATCTACTATTGATTACCTAATATGTGGTATGGAGCTAGTGGATACAGTTTTACACTTGAGTACCAATTTTACAGATGATAGCGACCATGCTCTCCTATACTTAATCACTGGATGGTCGGTAAAGTCCTCCTCGTCGAACCTAATTATGTGCCATAAAAGTAATATTGAAATTGATAATAAACAGAGACGAATCTTCTGGAACTCAGCGACCTTAGATCACATTAATGAAACGATCTTACAAAATCAACTCTTATCTAGTATATACTCTGAAGACCAAATAACAAACTTTGAATGTATTATGAACAATCTCAAAAGAGCTCTCCTAAACAGGATAAAACAAGATAAAAAGAGAAACTACAAGGTGTCCAGCAAAAATACAACTAGGAGGAAGCTCAATAAACTCATTAGAGGGCAATACTTGAATTTTTCACCTGTTATTCAGCAAGAAATAAATAAATTAAAAAATCAACTAAGACGAGAGAAGAATAGCCAAAAAAGAATGTTGCAGGATAAAAATTGGGTGGATATCCAAGAGGCGGCGAAAAAATATAACCAAAGAAAATACTGGTCTCTGATTGCCAAAACGACTGGAACAAAAAAGAAACTGCATGCTATACCGGTTCCACCGCAAGAATGGGAAATTTATCTAACTGACCTATACAAAGAAAATATAACTGAATTTAACAGAAATGATACTGATATCACTATGGAAAATAAATTACATTCGATAGAAAAAACTACAGCATTTTCTATAGAAATGCATATTAAAAAAGCTAGGAGTACTTCAGCGTCAGGTCCTGATCAAATACCAATTAAGGTCTTTCAGTCACATCCAAAAGAATGGAGTCAGATGTTATCACCTCTGTTTAATTATATCTTCTGCACTAGGAGATTACCAAAGTCGTGGCAGGGGAGTACTATAATTCCAATACACAAAAAGGGGAGTCAAAATATCGCTGGTAATTATCGCCAAATAGCGTTGATGGACGCTACAGGAAAAATCTTTGCTGCGGAGGTCTTGGATAGACTAAAAGACTGGTCCTTCTCGCAGGGTTTAATACCTAAGTACCAAGCCGGCTTTCGTCCCAATCATTCAGTCACTGATAACATATCAATCCTCCACACTATCTTAGACAAATACATCGGGCAGAAATCACAACCAGTGTACGCTGCGTTTATTGACTATTCTACAGCGTTCGATCGCGTAGACAGACCTACACTATGGAAAAAATTGAGGAGACTGGGGATTTCCGAAAATTTACTGCAGATCGTAATTAAGCTCCATACCAACACTTGGTCCCAGGTACAAATGGGGAGCAAAAAAGGACTGACTAAACCGATTAAAACTTCTAACGGCCTCAAACAAGGGTGCCTTCTTGCACCAATTTTATTCTCATTATATCTAAGTGATTTGCCGTACCATCTGCAACAATGCTCTAGTTTGCCGCCAAAGATTGCTTTACAGAGCATTCACGCTCTGTTATATGCAGATGACATAGTAATGCTGGACCTTACACCTTTTGGTCTTCAAAAGCTACTGGACTCTTTAAATGTTTACTCTAAGGACCATTATTTAATCCCTAATCTAACAAAAACCAAAGTAGTAGCTTTTTCAGGTAGGAAAAAAAGTGTCAAATACTGTTGGAATCTTGATGGGATCAGAGTAGAGGAAGTAGAAGAATATACTTACCTCGGCAGGATTTTCACAAAGAATTTGCAAAACTCAAAACAAATAAACAACCTAAAGAGAAAATCAGAAATACATGCCGGGGCTCTCTCTAGATTGTATACTGCCACCGGAAACAGGCATTTCTCATCATTACTCCAAGTGTACAGAGCAAAAATACCCCCGGTTTTATCTTATGCTACTGAGCACATACCAACAAAGCAATGGTCGTATATGGACATAACCGAAGGAAAGATCTTGAAAAAAATATTAAAGGTTTCTAGATTAACATCTGTACAAGCTCTCAGACTGGAATTTGCATTAACAAGCTCCTATGCTACAGCCGTGGCAAACGTCATCAGATGGGCTTATAATATTCTGCATGCAAAGGAAGGAACATTGAGATTTTTGTTAAAGGCCGAGACATTCAATTCAGATTCTTTAAAACTTAATTTCTTCAGGAATATGTCAGCGGCATTTAAAATGGCTAATCTTACCAAAGATATTTTGTTTACTTGGTCAAAATCCCAATTGAAACTCTTTTTGAAATGCTTCACACCGAGACTGAGCTACAATTTGGATCTTACATATTGTAGTAAGTTATCCACATATAAAACCTTTACCGAGACATTGGATTATAAGCAAATGAGGCCGTATCTGGGGTTTTGCCTTACACACGGAGCTAGAAGGGCCATAACAATGTTACGCTTAGGAATCTTACCTGTATCTACCTTTACCTCCAGATGGTCACTAGCAGATTCCCCGATATGTAACCTCTGTCAAGGAGGTGATCAGGACATTGAGCATATTTTATTTGTCTGTCCCCATCCAAATGTAGTAAAAGCACGGGCAAGATATCTTGACCCGATATATCGGAAATGTAAAATTACCACAGTAAATAACTTGTTAACATTAGGAAAACAACCACCCAGTGAATGGGTCTGTTATAATTTCTACAAATTTCTAAAATCTTTTTTAATACTATATTAAATTTCTATTAATTCTCTTCATGTAAATTGTTTTTAAGTTTGTGGTCCTCAGTTGAGTACCAAAGCAAATAAAAATCTTTTGACTTTGACTTGACTTTGACTTTGTGTTTCACAGTGGAGTCCATCACTTCTTCAGGGCTGTACAACAATAACAAAAAGACCAAACGAAGACCAACTCAACAATAAATGAATTTGCCTACAATATACTCCAATCAATTCTAATTATTTACATGTAATTGATAAAAGACCATGCTATTGTTACTGATCCATATTATTGACATTTTTACAAACAATTCATGCTAGCATTTTGGCAAACATATTTTTAAACATCTCTTAAAATATTTTTGGCCATTTGGTATTTGCATTCTTTACTGGTATAATATACATAACAAGGGCCCCACTTCTGTTGTACAGATTCTAAAAAGAAGTGACAGTAGAATCCACATCGTTATCAAAAGAAATTTATATGGAGCAAAATAATCTATCCCTAATGTCCAAAGAAAGGTTAACTATTCCATATATTTTTGGATGGTTCATTTTATGATCAGACTTGTTTTGTCAAATTTAGCAAAGATCCGCAGAATAAACTTTCGGTTATTCATGTTATCAAGGTGTTCTAAAATATAATCAAACCATACTCCCAGATTAACTAATTCAACTCCTTTCTCCTATAAATTCAGCAGAATTAAACTGAATAGTTTAGTACTGGAACTCACTTTTTCACAGATCATCTCTATTATAAAGCAGTGGAATTTACCTCATTACAGTCCCACTTGGAATTTCGATAAGTTTCACAAACTCGTTCTAATTAGATTCATCATTTTCACATCCGAAGATTTTTTTTACATGCGACTTGGAGAATACAGGTGTAAATATCCAAATCAACTATACAGTCCCCTGAATAGAATTCTAAATATAATGTAAACTCAGCCTTTACATTCTATATGTAAACATCTTCAACCTTATGTTAACTTCAATAATTAATAAAGGTAATAGCTTGCACACCCTTCTAATGATCCAATTTGTAACTGCTCAGTGTCTTTCATTCTTGAGGTAAGACAAAGGACAAAGAAGAAACACATAATTAATATAACTTGTTATGCTAAAATAAATTAAGTATGATTAGTCATGATCACTTAAATGTTTCCCCTTAACAAAACGCACCTTTTCACACTGCACCAATAGATTTTCTTCAAGGAAACAGCATGTTAAAGAAAAAAAACGCTGTGAGCCCAAACTATCTCCTTTTACGCTCTAGCTTGTTACAGGCATCTGGCATCATAATTGGCAATTGCCACATGTTTCCAAATTTAAAAAAAATGTCAAGTTTCTTCCCTTTATATTGTAGTTCTACTGATGGAAGCAGAACATAAACGCTACCTAAAATGACTTTTCAATGTGTCTTGAAACGCTCTGCACTCACAGGATAAGCTAAACTTACTTTTAACTGGTATACGTGAATGTAATGATAATTTGCTTTGAATACAGCAAAACTTTTCCAGTTCTCACATACTTCAAATATTATTTTTAATATTTGCTAAGTTCAAAAATGCAGTCATTTGTATAAAGTATTAAAAACGAATCTCTTATTCATAACTCCCTCGCATACTAAACTGCTCTTAACCCGCCATGCACCTTTTTAATACATTTCTTTAGAATCTTTTTAATGCTTTCATCAGTGAAGAAAAAACAAGAAAATAATCTTTAACAAGTGAGTAAAACACATTACACTAAGCATATTTGATGGACGCTACGTGTCACTTGACTTGTACACGGGTCTCTTCACCTCTACAACCAAAAGCCATAATCCAGAATAAAATAAGATTGGCTGCACATTTAATATTGAACAAGAAACAAACCTCATATCATTTATTTTGGTTTTACAGTACCATAAAATAATTAAGCACATTAATCTTGTATGGCAATGAACAGGGTAAAAGGTACTATAACATGCTCCCTATACAGACTCTTGGAAATTTAAGAAAGAAGAATAAAAATCTGACTTTAAAATATGTAGGGCGTCTTTCTAGCTAGGTGTCCCAAGTTGTCTGCCTACCGGAGTTAGCCAGATCCTTCTAGGTCTGGCATAGGCAGCACAGGCAAATAATACATGGCCTATTGTTTCATTAGGGTATGGACAAGAGGGACAGCCCTTGGGCTGTAGTATATTTGTCAGCCAAGTGTTAGTAAAAGCATTGATAGGTAGGCAGCCATATCTGAACTGAGTATACAGTTTTCTGTCTGCCGGCAGTTTTATAAAATCAAGTTAACTTTCTAGCCGACTGCTGGATTTAATATCAGTGAAAACATCAGTTAAGACCACATATCCGTTCAGCCCTCCTATTGGTCAGTGAACCTTTCACAAAGGTTTGCATTTGGACTTCAAGGTTAAAATTAGTAGAACGGCATTGCCACTCATCACTATTTGTATGTCAGGCTGCACCTCACCAAGTCCTTCTCACCTCAGCTCAAAATCACAGTTTGCAGAGCCACTTGGTAATCGCTGTAGTGCCACTTGATTGCCTATGGGTTACGATTGCTCCCTGGGGCATTGCTAGTGCCAGGTCGATAAATCCAACAGGTATCTCTGTCTTAAGCCTGGGTATTAGGCCTAATAGGCTTGTACTTGGTGTTTGCGGGACCGCTATGCCCGTCCATTCCATTAACAATTTCACTACCTTACCCCAAAAAGCCGGCAACATTTAACAGGGCCTTTATATGAACGAATCTTGCACCCTCATTAGCGCATTTAGGGCATTCATCCTCCACCGCCAAGAACATAGTATGTAATCTAGCAGGTGTCAGATTGGTTTGGAATGACATTTAATTGGAGTAATTTGAACTGAGCATTTCTGGAGATCATTTGGACATACCTTACTACGAGCAAGATCAAGAATAGCCGATTCTGTTGATGGCTAAACATATCAGGTCAAAACATAATATCCCTCACTGTAGTGGAAAATTCAATCCCTAATTTCTGAGAGCAAATTTGGCCTATCTCTTGCCAAAAGTCTTTCAAATTAGGACACTCAAAAAACCTATGTATCAAATTTGCAGCAAAAAGATCGCATTTAGGACATTTTGTTTGTGTGCTAACTGTTATGTTATGTTATGTTAATACTGCTCTTTTTGAGCGCACGGCTACCCAGGACGGGTGTCCCGGCGCTTTAGCAAAGAGGCCTGAAACATAACCAAGAAAACCCAGAAGCGGATACACTATCGACGCACAGGTTATGCAGAGAAAAGGACGGTCTTCAGCTCCTTCCTAAAGGCTAGAAGATTGTTAGCCTTGCGAAGTGAGAGAGGGAGCTCATTCCAGAAACGGGCTGCCACAAACTGGAAAGACCGGCCTCCCATCCGCACTCGTTTGATCACTGGCACCTCCACTTTAGCCAGGTCGGCAGATCTCAATTTCCTCCGGGGAACGTAGAAAGCAATACGCTTCCTGAGGTAAGCCGGGCCCGTAAAGTGGAGGGCTTTAAACGCCAGCGTGAGGATTTTAAACCTGATTCTGCAAGGCATTGATAGCCAATGCAGCCTGCCACGCAGCAGAGAGGCGCTGACTCTCCGTGGAAGGCCAAAAATTGCCCTGGCCGCTGAATTTTGGACAGTTTGTAATCTGGACACCAGATATTTAGGCAGTCCGGCAAAAAGTGCGTTAGCATAATCTAAACGCGATCCCACAAGCGCTTGAACAACATTCTTGCGGTATTGTAGGGAGAGCAGTGGGAGAAATTTTCTCACCATTTTAAGAATGCCGAAGCATTTCCCCGCTAAACCCGTAATGTGTGGACGAAAAGAGAGACTGTCGTCAAACACAACTCCCAGATTTTTTACTTGGGAGGAAGGTTTCTCGGGAGGAAACATGTCAGGGGGCCACCACGACTTCCATCCAGGGTCAGGGGCACAGCCGAAAAAGAGCAGCTCGGACTTATCCGAGTTGCATTTCAGGCTCTGGTGCTGAAACCATGCAAAGACTGCACTCAAACAGTCTCTGATTCTGCCGCCGTCAAAAACCTCTCCCTTCCTGCAGGTAAACAGGAGCTGGGTGTCGTCAGCGTATGAAATGACCCGGGCTCCAAATGCCTCCGCGACCTTCGCCAAAGGGGCCATATAAATGTTAAAAATGGTGGGGCTCAGGATAGATCCTTGAGGCACCCCCACCTCTAGCGAAGGCATTTCCGCGGAGAACGGTGGAGCCCAGATCACCTGTCGACGGTCGGCTAAGAACGATTGGAACCAATCCAACACCGTCCCCCGCAGTCCTACCTCCTTGAGTCTTAAAAGGAGGCCTGCGTGTGGGACGGTGTCGAATGCCGCCGACAGGTCCAGCAAGACCAGCATAGCCTTTCCCCCAAGATCAAGCGTCTCCCTGATGGCGTCGGTCACCTCCACAAGAGCTGTCTCCGTGCTATAATTGGCACGGAAGCCAGATTGGGAGTCATGCAGCAGTTTGTTATTCTCAGTAAAGGTGGTAAGAGTATGCTGAACATGTTTCTCCGCCACCTTCGCCAGAGCAGGGAGGAGGGAGATTGGTCTATAGTTGGCCAGCTGCAAGGGGTCAAGCAGAGGTTTTTTGATCAGCGGGAGAATGAGAGCATGCTTCCACTCTCTAGGGACCACTCCGGAGCTCAAAGACATGTTGAGCAGGGGGTTCAGCAGGTTGTTTACAGCTGACGCCACATTGCTCAGGCATTTAGCCGGACAAGCATCCAAGGGGGATCCAGATTTCAAACGGGAAAGCAGCTCAAGTGAGGTTTCGCAGGAGAGCGGGGGAAACGCCGATAGCGTGGGCCCAGACTCAGTTTCAACAGAAGGGAGGAGCTTTAGATCGCTCTCCAAGGCCACAGCAGCTTTCAGAGGCCCCACCCTACCAAAAGAGTCCTGAATCTTTAGGATCTTAGCCACAAAGAAGTCAGCGAGCTGCCTGATCCACTCCTCCGTATGGGAATGTACACGGGCGCCTGCAACAGGATCCACGAATTCTTTCACAATTCGGAATAGTTCCCGGCTCGTATTGTCAGCCTGGTCTATTCTATGCTCGAAGTAGATCTTTTTGGCTTCGGCAATCTGTTTGTGATATAATTTTATAACACCCCTGTACTTCAGTTTCTCCTCAGGGTCGTACTTGCGCCGCCAGAGCCTTTCCGCCCTTTTACAGTCCTGGCGCGCTTTCCGTAAAATGGAGGTAAACCAAGGAGCAGAGTCCTGACAGGGGGCTGTCCTAGCCGGCTTTCGAGGGGCAAGCTCCTCAAATCTTGCCTGAAGCCAGTCTTGGACTAGCAGCAGGTCGGCTTCTAGGTTCCCTGTCATAGTACAAGGGTGTGAACAGAGTGCGTCAGCGAGCATATCAGCTGTCACCAGGTGAAAAGCTCTAGATTGGCGAGACCCGTCCTTGTGAGTTCTATGGCTAGTCTGACACTCTGCCAATAAAACGAAATTTATTAAAAAGTGATCAGACCATAGAACCGGTAAAGGGAGGGACACCTTAATCGGCACATTGGAAAAGATTAAATCAAGCGTGTGCCCTTTGACATGCGTGGGACTGTCGATGAAAGGAACCAGCCCAAACATCTCGGTAATATCCCGTAATTTGGACGCTTCAGCGTCAGTTGTTGAATCCATATGCAGATTTAAATCGCCCAGCAGCACACAGTGCGCTGAGCGCATACAGGGTACTGACAGCGCCGCCTGCAGGTCCTCAAAAAACGAGCCTATAGGCCCTGGAGGTCTGTAGACAAGAATCCCTGTGCAGGTATGTGAGGCTGACAGATGGAGAATAAAGCCAAGAGCTTCACATCCAGCGATGTTGTCCACAGGGAAAGAGGAGCATTCCAGGGACTTGTCGACAACTAGGGCCACTCCGCCACCTCGGCCTCCCGTTCTGTCTCTCCTTAAGATGGTAAAGTTGGGGGGAAGGGCACTAGCGATGTCCGGTTCAGAGCCCGCCCCCAACCAAGTCTCTGTCAAAAAAAGACAGGAAATTTTAGAGAGCGCGAGGAGGTCCCAGATCTCCACCGAGTGACGCGCCAGGGATCTAGTATTTAACAAGGCGCAGTGACATTCTAAGGGAGGAAAGGACAAGATACGAGGTGGTAGAGGTACAGGACGCCAAGCACAACCAGGACATCCTTTGCCCAGTTGACGACCACCAGGAAAAAGAGATTTACAATCACGCCTCACAGGGCGAAGCGCACATAAACTGTCCCTATATTGAACCATTTCGCTATTTTCTCTGGTGTATAATACAAAGTACAAATAGTACGAAACTGCTGTAGATTAGTAGCATGTACAGATTTCTTTACTACGCATAAACTTTGCTCTATATCGTTTTCCGAGACCACCTCCCCGAGTATCATGCTTCATTTATGGGCTAATTTATTACCATCCCCCTTTCTAAAACTGGCAAGGATCTTGTACATACGACTAATCTTGAATTTGGCGCTATCTTGATATAATAGATCCCATAACTCTGACTCAACTACATTAGTCAGTTTTAGATGAGTCACCGGAAAGCTCTTAATTTGCAAATATTTAAAAAACGTATGACCTGGTAGTTTAAACAGAATTTGCAGTTTCTGAAATGAGGCAAACCCCCCATGATCAAAAAAAGCCCCAAGTGTTAAGATCCCAAAATCCACCCATTGTCATTTTAGGTGCAAGGAGACATTTTTGTGGGAGATGTTAACTTATTATGGAGATTTCACTAGTCTGTTTTGAAATCTGCTTTTGTAATGTTTGTTTCTGCGGTCTGTTTCTACGTGCTATTCCTACGGTCTGTTTTCACATGCTACTTTGAAAGTAGCAGAAGTGACTTCTATAATTGTGGGTAGCTCGTCCAATGGCCTTGAAGTGGGAGAAGTGGATGGCAAGGCTGTTTATAGTTTATAGGCAATATGGTAATTCCTAGTTGTGTTTCAAGTCTCAGTGCTCGTCCTGGGAGTCTTACTAGTACCCAAGAAAGATGCACTGGTAGAGTCTGGACTTTCATATTTATTTGCAGGACTTGGATGACACCTCCACTACAGTCCCTTTTGTGATAGCCACCACTCCATTCCATGCTTCTAGAATTTCAAATACATCATCTTACGACCAGCATACTATTCAGCCAGGATGCCACATTTCCCCCATCTATGCAAACATTGCAGTTTGTTGAATAGCGCAACATATGTTAGTGACGGAGCACCAGCACACATACACGCACATGCAAAGTCTGGTGTAAAAACAAGACACCTTCAAAACTAATTTGTGAGTGAAAGTACTGCTTAAACGGTCTTCACTTGACCTGTCACACACATCATAGACTACCGTTGACAGACTTTCACAGTTTCCATGATGATGATTTCTTAATCTGCTTCATCCCAATTATTTTTAGGAGGAAAAATAGAAGTATTCCAGATGCCAGATTAACATCCACCCCACCGCCAAAAAAAAGTAACAAATGGGGAGCCTCGGCCATCGGCCAATAGGTCAAGGGAGCTCGGGATCGAAAAAGTTTGGGAACCACTGATCTAATGGCTATTTTTGAGAGACATAGCAGAGCAGCTGGTTTCAGGACTACCACGTAGTCCATGAAGCTCCTCCTATGGCTTGAGCTTTTCAAACTACTACTTTAAATTATCCACTCCACCACAAATTTAGCATAAGAAGTATGCAGTGGCGTTCATTAGAGCCTAACATTTTTTGAATGTGGCAACTCTGACAGAGGGTCATTAAAATCTGAGCACTCTGGAAGATAACCCGGATGCTCTAGAGGGTACACAATCGGAGAAGATGCCTCGTCCAATTCGGTTAGCTGATAACATGTTTATAAAATGGCGATAGTGACTGCCACTCACCTCAGGAATATGTTACACTCGCAGTAATACCAAAACCCGGACAGATGTGCATCAGAAAGGCCCGTCTCCGTCATAAATGCAGGGACCAAAGTTCTCATAAGGCCCTAGTGAACTTGTTGTGAAGGGTCATCGGGACACTTGTCCAACCAGATCAGTATAGATTTATACTAAAAAGTGTAACCAGGCATACTTTTAGGAGGACAAAAACCTTGCTGGTTCTGGCAGGTTGCTTATTTGGGCCCAAGAGGATCTTCTGCGGAGCAACTTGAAAACACATTTGAGACCATGCCGTGGCACTTACCTGTTCCTGACTCTTGGTAAACTGAATGCATGCCCTAAGTTCCTGTGCAGTTAGAACTCCTTGGAGGAACCAACAGCAAAAGTTAAGGTCAATGGTCCATTCTCACCTTCAAACTTGAATGAAAAGGGAACCAGACAGGGCCATTGCGCCCCTACAAGAGTGGATCAGACCAGATTCATTATTCCAAGGATATGGAAACAGTGTACCTGTTTACAGATGATCTTTTACATGTTCAATACCTGAAGTAGTCTGGTGGGAGGCTGATGCACATACTCAATATATTTGGAAGGTACTGTTGTCTGAAGGTTAACAGGGACAGGTGTTTTCTTTTACCAATAAAATGTGGGACACTGATGACTGATTGGCCAACTAACATGTGCTGCAAGACTGTACACTTTGAACATCTGGTACAGTTAATTACACAAGACCGAGTGTTGCTTGGGGATAAACCCCAATTTTTTTTAAAAAGAAAACCTCTTAAGGGTATGGAGAGGGCTCCCAATCTCCATTATTGGACTCAGGGCCATTTTTACAATGGTCACTCTCCCTCGTGTCCTATATAGCTTAGAAAACTACCCAATTGGGACCCCCAAGAGATTCTTTAGAAATATGGGCTTGGGATGGCAGATATATTTGTGTATTATTGGGTTCCTCATCTAATCTTATTTATCTTACTGAATGATTGGAGGTTTAGTGATAGAGATGACTCATCCTTTCCGCAAGAACAAGATCCGTTTTAAAAATACAAGAAACGCTCCTGAGCATGCTGTTAACACTGAACACTTTACCTCCACTACAAAAGTACCACTGGTTAGGTGGCAGGGGGTACCGGACAACATGGATTGGGCAAGGAGGATAACTAGAGAAACGTCCATGTGGTTGGGCGGGTGAAAGTAATAGCAATGCTGAATTTCTATTTAATTTACTGAATTGGTGACCAACAAGCCTTGGCAGCAGTAAGCACAGTAAAAGTTTCTGTATCTTCATTGGGTCCGGGGGAGAGAGGTAGCTGCCTGAAACTTTGGGACAGGCGGGACTACTACTCCCACAATGCGCTGGACAACCTGGATTTGGGCTATCCCACTGAGGGCCTGAGCACAAGTGATTCTTTTCATTCTGTGACTGTTTTTACCTGCAGTTTCCAGGCGGACTACTGCCACTAGTCCAGGGGAGACTAAAGGTGCTTCTGGCTTCTACAAGGGCCCCTCTCTTCAGGAGTGCAGAGATTTAGCCAAGGACAAGGGTTGTTCTCTCAGTTCCAAGTCTGTTGCCTCTGGGGCAAAGTATCCCTCATTTGCTTTGGTGGGCAAAGTCCTGTGCTCGGTGACACAGGTCTACCCTAGGCCGAACCTAGAAGTAAGTTATTCAGATCTGAGGTTCTTGTGTCCGGTAGTTTGTCCTTTAAATCCTAGATTTAAGGGAGGTAGGGATGTGGGGGCTAATGGGCAGGCTTGTCCCTGCAGCTAATCTGCCCCCGAGGTGACCTCATCCGGGTGTGTAGGTCACCTTTTATACCCAGATACCACTATTTCTGCCCTTCTAAAGATGGCAGAATTCGACTTTGAGTGTACAGATAAGGCTGCTCGCCCTATAGGTGTGGCCATTCTTCCTGATGGTGTACGCCTCCTGCATATTTAATTTCCTGCCTTGCTCGGGTGCTAGCTCACCTGGGACAGGGGGAGGGTTGTGTACTCAGAGGCACGGCCTAGATGCATATCGGAAGCATTGCAGCATTTTAAGCACACTGTTATGATGTGTCACTTCATGAGCCTCTCGAGAGAGGGGAGATGTGACCTCCTTCCTGCCCAGCATTTGTTCCTGACTCCTGGGAGCAATCACTTCCTGGCAGGAGGTCAGAATCCTCTCTTGGTGGCAGCAGGGGCAGAAAAGCGCAGGCTGGTCAGCAACAGCACAATGAAGCTGAGGCAACCAGGTGGGCAACCTCTAAGGTGCCACCTGGATGTATTCCATGTCACCCAGGGCACGGTAATCGTGCCACGGGTGAGAAGGCACATTGTTTGATACCAAACATTTCACATTTAGGTGGTGCCATAATGTAGCCAGCAGCCCTGGTCTGCCCTGGTGCACTTTGTATGGTATCCTATGGACTGCCAATGACTCCTAGTTTCTGTTAATTGTAAAGACACTATAGAGGCATGTAAGCTTGCTCTTAACAGGTGTACACTCTTAATATACCACACCCTGCCACCTGGGCACAGTAGGCCTTCTCCAGGGGTGGCTGACATATACTAAAAACAGTGCATTTGATTGTGCCATGAATGGTGAGGGCACAGTAGAGTTTGAGCAGTTTGCACTGCTCCTGCAGTAGCAGGCATGCTGTCAGTAGTTTACTTGGGTCACCCAGGGTGGCACAAATTCGTGCTGCATCCCTTGGGACCCCTTTATCACTTATGCCCCTGGGACCATATGCGAGGGACTTTCAAAGGGATAAAGTTTCTGTCAGTAGGGCTTGCCAATTCACACATAACAGTGTTGGGGAAAGAGCACTGGCACTGGAGCCTGGTTAGCAGACTTCAGAGCACTGTCAGTCGAAAATCAGCCTGTAGTAGACCAAATAGGACAACAAGTAGGAGGACATATGCAAAAAGCCTCGTTTTCTTACACTGCCTTCCTTCTTTGCCGCAAGACCTTTTTCATCCCGGCCTTGGCAGATTCGTCATTTGCCCTGCTATAAACATAGCATTGCAAGACAACTACATTTAAACACCAGCTTGATGCCTTTTGGTTTCGACACTAGAAAACTGCTGCAGAAATTCGAGAGATAGAATAACATCGATCTTGACCGGCATCGAAGACTAAAACAACCTTGATTTAGACAGATCTTGAATGCTACTTTTAAAAAGCATTGGCAATATAAGTCAGTCGTGCTTAGCTTTACATGGCATTGCTAATGCTTTTTAGAATTTGACAGTTCTATTCATGCATATCACAAGTCACAAACTTGTCATTTTTAGGTCTTTCTACAGTAGCGGTCTGTTGCCTCCTGTTGTTTCAAATACTTTCATATATTTACACTGGACTTTGGGTCAGCCCCTTTGCTAATGATGTGATGGCTTTCCTGCCTTTTCTTGTGTTGTCTCTCTCAAGAGCATTTTGGTATCTCAGTGTATTGATTAGATGGGCTGTATACTTCCACTGATAACATGAGTGACTATTTGCGAGATCATTCGCTTTTGGTTGCCCATTTTTATGACAAACGTGTTTTTTCCGTCAAAAAAACGATTGACTGGAAACCACCTTCCACAACAAAACAGCAACACAATTTTGCTCTTGCAAATACAGAAAACTGTACATGTCTAGTTTTAACTAGGTATTGTAGGGTGACTTCTTAGACCATAATGTAATGCATTTAAAGTCATGATAATCTCTATTAAGATAACCACCCAGAATTAGATATTAATGTAGAAACTATTAGAACAGCAAAAATCAGTAGACTAGCAATATTGCATATATAAATTTATATTGAAGCCACACCACTGCTGTTATCTTGGTTGCTGAAAACAGAAGCACAGTCAGCTTTTAACTTTAAACAAAAGACGTTCAAGGGCATCAGCACTATTCATAGTTCTTTGTCTTTCAAATTGAAGATGCAGTGCTGGACACCTGTGAGGCATTGGTTAATTCCCAATGGTACTAGCATTTGAATACAGGAAGGTTGTAGGCTTGATTCCATTTTAACAATCAAAAGCACTGGAGCTCGATTACAGCAAGGTTATATGTCTGACTTCAGGGACCTCTTAGTAATGAACTAAACTACTGCAGCTTGCTAGCAATAGAATTGTTTGACTCCAGTAACGTCTAGTAATGACGAAAACTACCAAAGCCTGCAGCCTGACTTGCACTTTAAGTTAACAAGACAGCTATTGGCTTTGGCAATGCTTGTTTAAAAAAAAAACAATATCTAGAGGTTTTGTGAATGCTTATTTTTTCTTTTGAGGTTCAGCTGCATTATATTTATATTAAGCATCTATTCAAAGTGGCCTGGGCGATATGTTGTCATATATAAAAGCCTTAAACCAAATAAAACTATGGAAAGTTTGGCATCATATTAATGTGGGTTGTAGAGTGTTTTCAAGTAAGCAGATATAAACAAATATTTTTAGCTGAGAAATAATACATCCTATCGTACGGTTAATAGCCCCTAGCGTAAATGCTTTTTGTGACGTAATCATTATATGTTGTTAACATTGTGTAGCAGTTCCACATTTTAATTTCAGAGCTTTCGTAACTGCAATTTCTCTTGGTGGTTTCCTAACCCATCAAGTAACATTGCAACGTTTAACCCCTTGCATGCTCCCGTTGGCCAACGGGAGCACTACCTACCGAGTGCTGCTGTCGGCCGACGGAGCCCTGCCCACCCTTTAGAACGCCCACACCGCGGCGGAAAAACCGCCACGGTTAAGGCGTTAATTTTCAGATCGTTGTTTGTAATCATCAAAGTATGACGCAATTAAATGTATTTGTAATCATCAAAGTATGACGCAACTAAATGTATTTAACAAATCACTTATACAGGCTATTGACTGTGCTGTTCCATTTTCCCATTTCACAGCCCAGTGACTTCTCTGTATCTTTAAAAGCGATGGGGAAGAACAAGCATTTCAAGGTGCAGTTTATGGACAGCGTCTATTGCATTGGTCAGCGGCGATTTAACAGCATGGATGAATTGGTGGAACACTACAAAAAGGCTCCCATCTTCACCAGTGAGCAAGGCGAAAAACTATACCTTGTTAAAGCACTGCAGTGACATTGAAGATGGACTGGACCCCAAAAAACGACATGCCTCCGATTAAGCACCTCATTCTATAGAGCAGCGCTATCTTCAATATAAAAACGTTCTAGAACTGTTGACTCTTTTTACGCAACACTTGTTCTGTGCATTATTCTTGTCCATTTTTTTCAGTTGTCTTGGCCTTTGTTTCTGTTGTTCAGCTGTGACTTGTTGAGGAACACTCCTAAGGCAACACGACCTGAACTGCTTTTATGTCTGTGAATGAAGACCACACCTTGCTGCAGGTTTACATATAAATCCGCTGCAGAATCGTAAACTACTTCGCTGGAGTGTTCAAATCTAAACAGTATTAACATTCTCAGAATGCACCTGCAAACAGATTTTTCATTTAGATTTCTACTATTGGGCACAAATTGAGTGTATTGAATCTATAGAGCTGATCAAGTGAAATATGGTAGTCCTAAGATTTGTGAGTTCTGTAGCTTTGTCGCTTACCAAGTACAATTGTATTTTACCAAAGTTCCTAGAATTTAGAAGCACTCTACGTTGTACTCTGCTGTGGCATTGTCTCTGTCGATTTGTGAAGAGTACACCAATTACAATAATGTATTAGGACTTCTAACACTATTCAGGTATGATTATAGCTAAAGAAAAAGTAGAATCTAGCAGAATTCATATTTAATGACCGCAAACAGATTTTATCATTAGATCAGGTTTTTTTTAAAGAAAGAATTGTTGAATATAAGGCAACCATCTCGATTAAAAAAAAGCAAATGCACATTCACCATGTAATTTGATCTAATCGTTGCTGGTTTTGAAGTGAACAGTTGAGTGTTAAATATCTGACTCTTGCTGAGTGGACACCAAGTAGATTAATACAAGGGGCATATGTCCACGCCTTTGTATTTGCTGCAGTCAGAAAAATCTAATTCAAGTAGTAAATGACTAGCGTATTGCACAGCACAATGTTTATTTATGGAAGGATTTGCATTCCTCTCCCTATTTAATTTTTTTTATTATGTATTGTAGATTTGCTGATTGGGGTGACAGGCTTGTAATCACGAACAAGTAATATTTTTGTCCAAGTGAATCAGGTAATGGCCACATCAAGAATTAAGGCCAGGACCTGTCCGATAAAAGCTGTCACTACTGTCAGGGTAATATTTTACAGCAAATGTGATGGTGAATAATGTAAATGAGTACATTTGAAGAGAAATGACTGAAAGGGGTTTCCAGGTAACCATTTGAAGGCCTTTCTGTACTAGAACAAGTACATCTTAATAGCTCGTGTTAGTACTTCTTTTGAAATGTAGCCACGTTTTATACTGTTTATACAAAACATTTTGTCCACGACTGATCTGAATGTCAGTTTCAAGTGTCCATTCATAGATAATTTTCGCGGTTTTGATGCCAATACAGTTATAAATATTGCACACAATATGAACAGAATCTGTTGAGTGTTTTTATAATTGAAACAGCTCTGTTTTTCGGTTTTGCTTTCCTCGTTGTAATTGTTCTGTACACATTACTGAACACTGGTTTCTCCTTTTTGATCATTCTAAAATAGTAGTATAGGGATCATGACAACACTTTTATTTCTATTACTTTATAAAGTTAGATGAAGTAGCGTATCCAGTTAGGCAGCATGAGCAGGAACTCTGTTGTCTTATTTCAGTTATCAAAAATTGCAGTTGGAGCAAGAAAGTCTTTTTTTCTGTCTCAGTTCCAGGACTCCTGATCTTGCAAAGGCCTATGTCTAATAATTAGGAACACTTTCTACCCTTTTACTAGTGGAAAACACGCCAAATATCCAATACAAATCTCTCATCAATGCCCATGGATGTGATGTTCAATGTTTAAAAAAGAAAACCAAAATGCCAGTAGTGAAAAGACAGTAGGTTGAAACTAGTTATCTTTGCTGCCTGCTCATGTTGTCTCACACTAAAGCTACTGGTAAGTGCAGTACATTGTTTACCAAAATTCTTTCATGTTCTAAAACGTTAACACTTTAAAGTATTTATTTTTCATTGCCATTCAACAATCAGTATTTTAATGGTTATGTATTTCACAGCAATGGTCTGATGAAGGGGACTGTATTGATTTGGGGAAAGGTTAACCACAACCGTTGGTTAAAGAGCGTTTTCCTATTAAGTACATTACCTTTCTCTGAAAAGGAGATCCTTGTAAACATGTAAGTTAAAATATTGTCTCAGAGCTTGTATGAACAATTTGTGAGTTGTAAAAATATCTTCCTGATGAGCAAATAAAGGATGTAGAGATGCAGAATTAAATGAGGATTATAATTTGCCTCTTAATTATATAGTCGGATGTGACAAATGGAGCAGTATTTCGGACAAGAAGTGTGAAACAGACCATTTACGTAATTTGAAATACCTCTGAATATTGTTCATGTAATTGGTAATTTTCCTCCATTTTGCTAATTTCAGGTTGGCTTGGTTGGTATTTTACCAATTCAAAGCTGAAATACTGTGCCTGGAGTGGTAAATGGCTTATTTTCATTTTACAGCTCGGCAAGGACAGCACTGTGCTAGTCCTATGCTTAAAGACTTCGCTGTAGAAATGGCAAAAGACTTTGTTCTTTTCTATCTCAGCATAGATGGCACTGTGCTAATCCTATGCTTAAATACTTTGAAAGAAAAACAGACATTTGAGGTGAACAGATCTAAAGTGTCGCTGGTGTTGAGAGTGCTCTATACAGGAGCTGCTTTCCACCTAAACTTGAGAACTACCCAGAGTTCTCTACTTAGTTTTTGCATAATGTATTCGTTACTCTATGCCTGAAAGGGTATTTTTTATTTATACTGGGTGCTTCCTTGTGTCTGGACAAAGCTATACCTCTCTAAAGAGCTCTAATTAGAGCGAAACACTGTGTCAGGGGTTGCTTTTGCTCATTTCAGGTTGGCTTGGTTGGTATTTTACCAATTCAAAGCTGTAATACTGTGCCTGGAGTGGTAAATGGCTTTTGTCATTTTACAACTCAGCAAGGACGGCACTCTGCTAGTCCTATTCTTAAAGACTTTGCTGTAGAAATGGCAAAAGACTTTGTCCTTTTCTATCTCGGCGTGGATGGCACTGTGCTAATCCTATGCTTAAATACTTTGATAGACTAGCATTTGCATAGCCAATAGGTCTCGCTTTTGGGACCTTCGAAGTATTTAGTTATGCAGCACATTATCCTTGGTGCAACAACATCAACTGTTGCAGGGCTAAACACTTATAAGGTCCCAAAGGCGAGACCTATTGGCTATGCCAATGCTTTTTATTTTTTGTTCTTGGGGGAAACTGGGCTAATGCCAGGAGGGTCAAGTGTGAGTGGCAGGGAGGTGAGGAGTGAATGCCAGGAGGTACAAGGGTGACTGTCAGGCTAAGGGGGTGAAGGATGAGTACCAGAGAGGTGAGGAGTGAGTGACAGGTAAATGAGACGCAAGAGTCAGGAGGGTCATGGGTGAGTGCCAGGGAGGGGAAGGGTGAGTGCCAGGGGTGAGGGGTAGCTGCCAGGTCCTGGGGGATGAAGGGTGAGTGCCATGGAGGTGAGACGAAAGAGTCTGGAGGGTCAAGGGTGAGTGCCAGGGAGGGGAAGAGTGAGTGCAAGGGGTGAAGGGTAGCTGCCAGGCCAGGGGAATGAAGAGCTAGTGCCATGGAGATGAAGGGTGAGTGTCAAGGGGGCGACATGGATGAGTGTCAGGGAGGTGAAGGATATGTGCCAGGGAGTGGAAGTATGAGTACTAGGAGGGTCGAGTGTGAGTGTCTGGGAGGTGACAATTGAGTGTCACAGAGAGTCAATGCTGAGTGCCAGAGAGGGAGAAGGGTGAGTGCCAGGTGCGAGTAGTGACTACCAGGCCTGAGGTGTGAAGGGTGAGTGCCAGGGAGGTGTGAGGGGTGAGTGACAGACTGAAAACAGTAGTGAGCTGGGGTCTAGAAGGAGGTGCAGAGATCATCACCCGGTGTGTGCCAGGCTGGGACGCACCAGTGCCAGGCCAGACTTGGGTGGATGCAAGAACCTCTGAAAGGCGGGTGCAGGTCACTCGTAACCTTAGTACACAAGTGGGGTGCGCAGGAGAGAGTAACATCTTCAAACAAGAAACTATCCAAAATTCTGAAAACTCCACTTTATGGTCTTGCAATCTTATGTGGAAAATAAATAGCAAATGAATGGGCTTCCGTAGCGCACTTGCAGATTGTTACAGCAACTTATTGAGATAAAGTTTGCATTGCAAATAAGCTAAAGCTAACACAATTTGAATTAGTAATGGTAAGATTTGCAATGAACTAGAGGCAAGTTAAAAAAAAAGTACCCCAGTATTGAACCGAGGATACAGAATAATAAAAATGGGGGCAATATTGGTCTCCTTTTCACAGCTGACAGCTAAAAAAACAGGGTGTTGTGGAAGACTCGGATTCTGGTGGAATCAGAATTTTTAAGGGTCAATTTTTCATAAAACTTTTTTTTTTTAGACAACTCTTTTGGACACACTAGCGTATAGTGACATGCGAGAGTCACTGCCCTTCTCCTAAGACACAACCTCTGTGAAACAAACCGATTAGAATAACTGTTTGCTGTTTAAAACTAGGTGGGGCACAAATGCAGTTTAGCATTCCGGTTATTACTTGAAGGAAGGATAAGAAACCTGGTGAACTTTGTCTGTACCACTGATATCTATGTGGATCGGAGAAAATGCATGGAGTGGTATGGTTGACCGGAGATGTGCAGGCTTCTTAAATATTGTAGAGATTGGATTGTCAAGCACTAGGAAGCAAGAGGGAATTCTGAATAAAACTAGAAACGCGAACACTTTCACAGCGAACGCAGCCGTGAAAGTGAAACTGATTGCATGAAAGTGTAACTGATCGCGCTACCTGGCCGAGAGGATGCTGATAGGCAGTGAGGGGGCAGGGTGTGTATGTGTGTGTGTGTGTGTGGTTGGTTGTGTGTGTGTGTAGTTGGTTTTGTGTGTGTGTGTGTGGTTGGTTTTGTGTGTGTGT
This sequence comes from Lissotriton helveticus, assembly GCF_964261635.1. Taxonomy (NCBI): domain Eukaryota; kingdom Metazoa; phylum Chordata; class Amphibia; order Caudata; family Salamandridae; genus Lissotriton; species Lissotriton helveticus. The sequence continues at coordinate 1,118,539,898 of NC_136069.1, read as the reverse complement.
GTGGTAGGTTGTGTGTGTGGTTGGTTGTGTGTGTGTGGTTGGTTGTGTGTGTGGTTGGTTGTGTGTGTGTGGTTGGTTGTGTGTGGTTGGTTGTGTGTGTGTGGGGTTGGTTGTGTGTGTGGGGTTGGTTGTGTGTGTGGGGTTGGTTGTGTGTGTGTGGTTGGTTGTGTGTGTGGTTGGTTGCGTGTGTGTGGTTAGTTTTGTGTGTGGTTGGTTGTGTGTGTGTGGTTGGTTGTGTGTGTGTGTGTGGTTGGTTGTGTGTGTGTGTGGTTGGTTGTGTGTGTGGTTGGTTGTGTGTGTGTGTGGTTGGTTGTGTGTGTGTGTGGTTGGTTGTGTGTGTGGTTGGTTGTGTGTGTGTGTGGTTGGTTGTGTGTGTGTGTGGTTGGTTGTGTGTGTGGTTGGTTGTGTGTGTGGTTGGTTGTGTGTGTGTGCGGTTGTGTGTGTGCGGTTGGTTGTGTGGTTGGTTGTGTGGTTGGTTGTGTATGTGGTTGGTTTTGTGTGTGGTTGGTTTTGTGTGTGTGGTTGGTTTTGTGTGTGTGTGTGGTTGGTTGGTTTTGTGTGTGTGGTTGGTTGGTTTTGTGTGTGTGTGGTTGGTTGGTTTTGTGTGTGTGTGGTTGGTTGGTTTTGTGTGTGGTTGGTTTTGTGTGTGTGTGGTTGGTTTTGTGTGTGTGTGGTTGGTTTTGTGTGTGTGTGGTTGGTTTTGTGTGTGTGTGGTTGGTTGTGTGTGTGTGGTTGGTTGTGTGTGTGTGGTTGGTTGTGTATGTGGTTGGTTGTGTGTGTGGTTGGTTTTGTGTGTGTGGTTGGTTTTGTGTGTGTGGTTGGTTTTGTGTGGTTGGTTGTGTGTGTGGTTGGTTGTGTGTGTGTGTGGTTGGTTGTGTGTGTGTGTGTGGTTGGTTGTGTGTGTGGTTGGTTGTGTGTGTGTGCGGTTGTGTGTGTGTGCGGTTGTGTGTGTGTGGTTGGTTTTGTGTGTGTGGTTGGTTTTGTGTGTGTGGTTGGTTTTGTGTGTGTGGTTGGTTTTGTGTGTGTGTGTGGTTGGTTGGTTTTGTGTGTGTGTGTGGTTGGTTGGTTTTGTGTGTGTGTGGTTGGTTGGTTTTGTGTGTGTGTGTGTGTGTGTGGTTGGTTGGTTTTGTGTGTGTGTATGTGGTTGGTTTTGTGTGTGTACGTGTGGATGGTTTTGTTTTGTGTGTGTGTGTGGTTGGTTGGTTTTGTGTGTTTGTGGTTGGTTGGTTTTGTGTGTGTGTATGTGGTTGGTTTTGTGTGTGTGCATGTGGTTGGTTTTGTGTGTGTACGTGTGGATGGTTTTGTTTTGTGTGTGGTTGGTTTTGTGTGTGGTTGGTTTTGTGTGTGTGGTTGGTTTGGTGTGTGTGTGTTGGTTTGGTGTGTGTGGTTGGTTTGGTGTGTGTGTGGTTGGTTTGGTGTGTGTGTGGTTGGTTGGTTGGTTTTGTGTGTGTGTGGTTGGGTGTGTGTGTGTGTGAGTGGTTGTTGTTTTTTGTCCTCATTGCCCAAGTATACCAGAGATTTGTCTCTTAGGTCCCATCTGAAATGAATGGAAACCGCCCAGTCATCTGTTATACCGGGACGGATCACTCTACACCTCGCCATCCTTACTCACCCATCGGTAGCTGTTCCGTCACAGCCCCAGTGTGCCATCGTCTGAGTATTTTGACAATATGATATAGAGCCTAATCATCGGACTTTTATATAAGAGATTCAACCCAGTTCTCGTATGGATTCTTGAAATTATTTCGCTTACTTTTAGAAACTCTGTCTAATGCATTTGTATGTTGTATTGAGGCCAACCATTCCATTTTAATCGGACAAGTCGCTTTCACCCAATTCTCACATATTTCCCTACGGGCAAGTAATAAAAGGAGGAAAATCAGTTTGTTTGTATTTTTTGTCAGTGATGCATAATTGACGGGAATCCCAAAAAAGATCAAAATTTTGCTTACCTGGAGCATTTCCAAGTATAACAGAGATTGTATTACTCACTTCCAACCAAAAGTCTTGGATCGACGGGCAGTCAAAAAACATATGGATATCATTGCCTCTCACGTTACCACATTTAGGACATTTTGCCACTGCTCCTTTCCCCAATTTGGATAGTTTGTATGGCGTCCAATAGACCCTGTGGAGACAAAAGAGGTGGTTCTGCCTTAAATATGCGGGCCGTACTGTGGAATATAAAGTGTTTCAAGATACTTGCCATAAGTCTTCGGTCTGCTCCACTGACAAGCTCTTCTCCCAAAGCTCTTTCGGCAGGTTAAAATCACCGTCCCTAAATTCTACTTTATTAAACTCTTCTTTGGTTGGCCTCCGAATTCCTATCCTTAAAGATTGAAAAGATCATGCAGAGTGTGTGTTCCGTGGCGTGTAGCCTACATGCTACGAAACACACTCTCTGCACGATCTTTTCAATCTTTAAGGATAGGAATTCGGAAGCCAACCAAAGAAGAGTTTATATTTGGAATTTCGTCACTCATATTGAATTAGGAGCCTTCGTGAAATAAAGTATCACTTTTTTGTATGCTCTCATGAATTATGGAGAGTTCTAATTGACTCTAGCTATAGCCCTGAAGAAGTCTATGGTTAACTGTACCAGGACGAAACACGTGTTGGCGGCTAGTGTGGTTTATGAAGAAAGACGGAACTAATAAACAGAAGATCTGAAGATTACTCATCTTTTGGAATTTTTTCACCTCTATTGATATACTGTTGCTAAGCTCAGGATATAATTTGTTTATCTTCTATATGTGGTTTTGTGTTTAACATTACCCAGTTTGGTTGTTGGTGGGTGAACGCAACCTTATCCTTTGAGCTTCTGATAGATTGGAAATCCTTATAATTGTCATACTCCAGCACAAATAATACTCATTCACCTTTCTCTTCATATTTGCAACATATTGAAGGGGGCTAAGAGGCCTTCCACTAGGACTTCTTACGCTTACAAGTGGAAGAGATTCTGCATCTGGTGAACGTCTAAAAACTATGATCCGACGACCTGCAAGGAAGATGTCATCCTACCATATCTTCTGCATTTAGCTCAGTCTGGACTTAATTTCTCTTCCTTTAAGGTTCACCTCGCAGCATTGACTGCATACAGGAAATGTCCTTCGCAGACATCCTTCTTCCAGATTCCTGTGATTAAGGATTTTTTGGAAGGATTGAAGGTGTTCCCTCCTGTTCGGAATCCTTTGCCTTCGTGGGAGCTGAACGTGGTGCTGTCCAGGTTGATGAAGGAACCTTTCGAGCCTATTCCCAAGACTTCACTGCAGCACCTGTCGTGGAAGGCGGCGTTCCTCGTGGCCATTACATCGGCCCGCAGGGTGAGTGAAATTCAGGCATTGTGTTGCCAGGAACCTTATACTGTGTTTCATGCTGCTAAGGTTGTTATGCGTACTCACCCTAAGTTCCTTCCTAAACTAATATCTGATTTTCATGTTAATCAGACTATAACTTTACCAACGTTTTTACAGAACTCTTCCACCCCAGTGGAGCATTCTCTCCATTCCATGGATGTCAGGAGGGTGTTGAAATTCTATTTGGATAAGACCAAGGATATTCGATGGTCCAACCAATTGTTTATCAACTATGGGTCGGTCAGGACTGGTCTGGCTACCTCTAAACAGTCCATCTCCAGGTGGATTGTGTCATGTATCCAGCTATGTTATCAGAAAGCGAACAAGACCTTAGGGGGTAAGCCTAAGGCTCATTCTACCAGGGGCAAAAGCTACAACAGCTTTGCTCCGCAAAGTTCCCATTGCAGAGATCTGCAGGGCGGCCACTTGGAAGTTGGTCCACACCTTTGCTAAGCATTACCGTCTGGACTCTGATGCCAGGGCAGATCCTCAGGTTGGGCAGGCTTCGTTGCGAAATCTGTTTGCACAGTAGTGATGGTGTCTGTTTTTTCTCCACCGCAGGGTGAGTTTTTGGGATGGGCTTGCCATTCTATTCACTAGATTATGACTATACACAGAGATCCCCTATTACAGAAGGAGTAGTTTCTTACCTGTAACTCCAGTTCTGTAGTAGGGGTATCCCTGTTATAGTCATAAGCGCCCGCCCTCCTCCCCGGTGGAGAAAATGGTACTGTAATGTATGCTACAGGCCTTGATTTATGCACCTTCAAAAAGTACTGAAAGTAAAAGGACTTGGCTGTGCATGCTTGGATACCAATGGTCTCTGGAGAGTTCCTTAAAGGCACGGTATCCCTTTTTCAGACACATAATGGCAGGCTATGGAGGCTTGTCTGTCCATCCCTTCCTCTCGATCATTCCAAGGTTTTTGTGACGGGGAAGTTTCTCTATGGATGGAACTTGACACATTATGGTAAATGTGATGTTGGTAAAATAGCCTTGGCATTTCTTGTTGAAGTACTGGACAGTGTAGTCTTGTAGGTACAGGCTGCATTATTGTCTTTAATTTTCTCTTAAGTGTCTATGCAGGACTGCAAAGAAGACAACTTAAGAGATTATTTTTGATTGCTCCGGGGTCCACGCACATGGGCGGGACTATTCACTAGATTATGACTATAACAGAGATACCCCTACTACAGAACTGGAGTTACAGGTAAGAAACTACTCCGAGGGAGAAAAGGTGTGCGCCGCACAGAGACCGTCGCACGTTACACACTGCAGCCAAATGGAGCCATCACCAAGTACTTCCAGTAACAGTACATTTCCGTTTCTGGGTGAGAAAGGCGTTCTCAGATTCCAGCTGCTGTCTTGTGATCTCACAACCCTCTACTTCATTCATTTTAATCTTTATTTCGGCACAATAGAGCCATAAAAGATACAACATAAAACAATCATTATCCATGTAAAATCTATACAGGAAGCAAATAACTTTTCAGATTTATGGATACGGTTTGGAAATCAGTACAATAAAATCTCAATATAAATAAATTAATTAATTAATTAAAAAGGCATTGTTAGATATGGGGGTCTCTAGTTGTCAGAGGTAGGTACCACTGTCCAAATAGGGACCCTTGCTTCTAGTCAGGGCAAGGAGATAACCCTCTGAGATAACCCCTGCTCACCCTCTAGGTAGCTTGGCACGAGCAGTCTAGGCTAACCAGAGGCAATGCGTAAAGTATTTGTACCAACACTCATAGTAACACAGTGAAAACACATCAAACTGACTCCACAACAGTTTAGAAAAATAAAGGTATTTTTAATCTAAACTACACAAGACCAAAACGATAAAAATCCAACATATACAGTTCAAGAATATGGTTTCAAAAGAGTTCTTAAGTTTGCGATAGAATTCTCTACGTTGCGATAGAATTATCTACTGATGCGTGAAAAGTTCACAGTTGCATCACGTTTACTCACAGTACCTTTTAGCTGCAACAAAGTTCCAAAAGCAGAAGCTGGTGCGGTGGAAAACAAGCGATGCGTTGCTCCTGAGACCCTGGGGAGGCGTTTGCGACAGCCCCGCTGCAGCAGCGGGCGTGTTGCGACGAATCCGGTCTGTATGGGGAGGAAGGCCACTTGTATGGATTCCGGTGCGTAGGTTCCGTAGGAAGTCTGTTGTCGCAAAGGCACGATGCGACGATCTCGTAGGGGCTGCGACGATCTCCTGGGCGACGATGCGCGGTCCAGCGGTGATCCTTGCTCTCGCAGCTCCTCGATGCGATGGTTCTGCGACGATGCTCGCAGCGACGTGATGCGGTCCGCAAGCAAGCGGTGCGGCGTTCTCACCCAGCGACGACAGGCTCTGCGATGATACTCGCAGCGATGTTCGATTCTCCCGCACCGGTCTGGTGCGTCCCGCAAACGAAGGATGCGACGTCTCTGGCAGCAGACAAGAGAACAGCAACTTTCTAAAAGTGCTGTTCTCAAACACAGGATTTAAAAACAACCTTTCCTAAAAGATGTGTTATTAAATTCTGAGTTAAGGGATACTAGATACTTATGTCCTATCTTGTTCCTATGGGAAGAAATGCTGTTAACCACTGTAGCCAGCATCCCCCATATTAACCTATGGAGCAAGATAGCCTTACAGTAGTGAAAAACGAAAATGGCTGCCATTCATTACCAGAGCATGTCACCTGCACTAGTACATGCTCTACCTTTTACATACACTGCACCCTGCCCAGGGGGGGTACCTTGGGCCTTCCATAGGGGTGACTGATGTGCAAAAAAAGGGAAGGGTTAGGCCTGGTCAGTGGGGACACTGACCAGGAGGACATGGCAGTTCTAAACTGCACACAGGCACTGCAGTGTCAGGCCTGAGACTTCATTTTAGGGCTACTCCTGTGGGTGGCACAATCAGTGCTGCAGGCTCACTAGTAGCATTTGTCATCACCAGCCCTGGCACACCCAGTGCACTTTACTAGGGACTTCATGGTGATACAAATATGCCAAACATGTTTATTCAATCAGAATAACAATTTACACAGGGAGCACTTACACTCTGGCACTGATCAGCAGTGGCAGAGTGTCCAAAGCATCTAAATCAGCAAAAATGAAATCCAGCACAGCATCAAAAATACAGGAGGTAGAGGCAAAAAGATAGGGGAAACCACGCCAAAGATGCCAGGTCTAACAGGCATCAATTAGTAAAAAACACATTAGAAACATTAATTCAGTTCATCTTATCAATATTCCTAATCAGTAATCACTTTAAAATTGTAAAGTTATATAGAGCATTAGGAAGCCCAAATAGCAACAATTATTTCATGTGCAAAATACAAAGCTGAATTACATTGCAGTTCATTTTATAGCTTCAGACCCACTTTGGCTCTTACAAAGCTTATTGCAAATAAGAATTGACTGATACCAAAAACTATCAATTGCCTCGTATCAGTCTTAATAACCCTTTCTGCTTCCCTATCTGAGCATATTCCTAAGTTGAGGCAAAGAGGCTTTATCCATCTTTTCCTAGCCGCCGCATAGGCCGGGCAGAAAAAGAGGATATGTGACTCGTCTTCTCCGCTATTACTTTGGCACATAGTACATTGATCACTAGCTTTATCTATACAGGTACTCGTCCATCTCGCTATAGTCTTGTTGGTTTTCAATATTCTATATCTAAATTTCATATATAAAGTTTTAGCGAGTGGTGGCTGAACTTCATCTAAAAATTGTTCAAAACAGGGACTGTCTTTAAAAGTAAGGAAATAACATATCAAGCTCCCACCCACTTGGACATTTATCACGCTGTGATCAATATAGGACCAAAAAGCCGTTTTCTACAATTTTTGGGAATTTTTGGTTGTTTGATGGTTCTTCCCAGAAATGTTCTAAGCCAATCCTGATTAACCAGGAGCGCACATGTTTTAACAAAATATTAGATGTATTCAGGTCCAATCTCATTATTTCCTCAAGGCCATTTATAAAATCGATTAGCTCTGGTGTACACCAGAGTCTCACCCATAATGACAATGGTCTCAGGGTGAAGTAGTGATCCGTTCGTTTCATGCTTAGATCAAGCATTAGAGGTATTATTGGTGTATTTCTTGGTAGTCTTAAGAGGGTCCTGTAGATTTTATTTTCATTATTTGCAAAAACATTATTACAAAACGGCCCCCATATTTCAGCCCCATACAGAGTGGCAGACTGGACCCTAAACTTAAGTACTGTCAGTGCGGGGGTTACAGCCTTTCCAGGGCTCGACCTGTGTTTTTTCACAATAGGCAGTGTGTTCTGTGCGAATATCATCTTACTTTTCTCATCTTGGATTTTCCACAAGAGTTTTGAATCCAGTGTAACTCCCAAGTAGATAAAACTGCACTGATTCTAGTTTTTGATCATTTAAGAACAGGTTTCTCCTAAAAGATTTATGAGGATTTATGGCCATGTATTTGGTCTTGTTAGTATTAATCTCAAGGCCTTTCTTATTGCAATATATTTGAAAGGAGTCTAAAAGGGATTGCAGACCTCCAGGTGTTTGAGAAATTAATATAGTATTGTCTGCAAATAAAAGTGAAGAAACCCTTGCTCCATTCAATTTGGGTGCATCATTTTTGCAGCCCTTAAGGTAGGATGGGATATCATTGACGAACAATGAAAATAATGTAGGGGCCAGAACACAATCCTGGCGGACCCCCGCTTGATTGGAATGGCGTTTGTTAGTTCGCCATTTGGTCCCCATCTTACCTTGGCATAGGTATTTTCATGCAGCCTTATAATTTGCTGCAAAAGGCAAACGGGAAGACCTTGGGAGCATAAGGACTCCCATACAAGTTTGCGTGAGACTAGATCAAAGGACGCCCTAAGATCGGCAAATGCGACATAGAGATGCCCTTTCCTTAAGTGGACATATTTCCAACATAAACAACAAATTCTAAAGACCTGGTCTATAGTGCTTATTCTGGTTCTGAAGCCTGCTTGAAACTTAGTAAGCACAGAGCTTTCCTCCAACCATATGTTCACACGTGTCGACAATTGTTCCTTATAAAAGTCTGGGCTTTACCTACATCTGAAGGAAGTCAGCCATTACATGCTCTCAGACCATGTGCAGCGATCATCCTCGTAATTTGGACTGCCAATACTGTACACTGGGCCGTACTAATATTATTTAGCATGGGAATACCATTGGCCCTGTCCTCATCTTCAAAGATGTCTCCAAGGCCAATGAGCGGCTCGTAGTTACAGTCTGGCCTCGTTATGCACCATGTGAAATTATCAACACTCTTTGTCAAGAGGGGTTCATCTGGTAAGGGATATTGTGTGCGTATATTTGCTACGGGCAATTCCACTTCTTCGCCTAATATCAGAGACTAGTTTTTAGATTTTAATCCACCTCCTCCTGAATCAGCCACTTTCACCATAAGCACATTAGTTGAGTAGTCGGTAACTGGAACATCCATTATCTCGGTTGTTTCCATTCCTACACACGTGGCCACTCTTCCAACTCCTTGTGTTATCGTCGAACACAGTCAATCTACCGCCTCCAAGGAGGATAAATCTTGGAATCTATTTGATGTATCAAGAGGGGTTAGATTGTCACGGTTCCTATATATTTCATCCCCAATTGGTCGGTAGAAATATCCCAGTGGGAGAGCATGAATGTTAGTAGTTGCCATCATCGATTCCTCACTTATTCTTAAGAGATTGTGGACGATGTGAGGACGCCTAAAATTTACAACTACGCAATCGCCTTCAATATCTTTCTTCTGATCCCCTACCCACCGCACCATCAGGATCTCATCCATTTTTTGGGGACTACATTTTTTGAACTTTTGAAGCCAACCAATAACCTTATTTCTAAGGGTGAACCATGTTTCGGTTTGGTCCCTCCTTAAAGCTGGTACTCCAGTTAATATTAGGACGTACGGGCATGCAGCTGGGGGTAAACTTAGATCGTCACAGTTGGCAATATGCTCAATTTCGTCAGAAATAGATACAGGTACCCTTAAATTATTACTACATGGGTTACTTGTTCCCTTTGCTAATTGTTCTCTTCTCTTCCCTCCAGATCGTGATACCTTACTTTGGGCTGCATTCATTTTTGGTAATTGTTCCCTTTCGCCCACAACACCAGTGTCATTCGAGGGAGCTACAAGCAATTCACCCATTACATTCCCATGAGAGGTCACTTCCTTACATTTGTGGTGAGTTGTCCTATACTCCGCAAGTAACTTAGCGCCATTTTCGACATTAATTCTCCCCTTCTCAAGCATAATATCTAGTTTAGATGTGGCATAATTTATTTGGACAATTTTATCATCCAGATCCCTTGGTCGAGTGGCTAGGGAATCATTTATGTGTGCTTGTATTGAGTCTAGAATGGTCTTAAAGATATCTGCAACAATGTTTTCGAGTGTCTCAGCCATACCATCCACTCTGTTAGAATATGACCAGATATCTGCTTCAGTCTGAGTTCCAAAGGATCTACTTTCGTGCCCCTTATGCTGCTTCACTAGTACGGGGTAGGTTTTATTCGCCATCCCTGGCCGCCCTACCCCCCCATTTTTGGTAGCATTTCGTTTCCCTTGCGGTACATTCTTGGCTTTGCTCTTTTCAATCCCCCCTTGCCTTACCCCTCGATGCCTAGTAGCCATTTGTGAGGTTGACGGGACTTCTACATCTGGTCGATCATTATCGGCAGAGGTAGAAGTATGATCTATCACAGAATCACCCGGGGTATGAGTGGGGGATGAAATACCATCATTACAGGTCATTAACAGTAGGTCATATAGTGGGGGCTGATCAGGTTCTTTATGTATTGGCAACTTTGATGGATCCAGGGATAGCCTTCTTTCAGCAAGGGCAATTTCATGGGTTATAATCGACTCTGCCCTTAAAATGAAGTTATCCAGTGTCCCCGCTATACCTTTCTGTTTACTCATGTTAGTATATTATTTTTCCAAGAGTATATTAAGTACGATACTGGACTTACAGACTGGGGATACTTGATAGGTATCACCCTTGCTCACAGTGGTAGTAATGATTATAGGCCTTTCTTCAATTACAACAAATACTGTTTCACAACACAGAAAAGTTAGCACCAGTAGACAACTTATAAAATGCCCACTACCCTTTACCGCCAATGTTTTACTTAGTACGTTCACGTAAATGTGATCATCCAATATATGAGATTGAAAGGGACCCAATTCAAACTCCTCATTTATACGTATCTAAGTATCAATGTGACCCAATTTCTGTAGCGCTCAGTCAAGAAGTACATCAACAATATAACAGCATATTTCAGAAGAATTAGAACATACCCATGTGCTAATAAAGGGTTTCCTTTCTTATTAATCTGTGCTACGGAGCCAAGAGAGGCGGCCCAGCCCAGCCTTGGACAGCCGTAGACGGCCCCGCCCATGTCCCGGGCTTCTCCAGGCACGCGCCCGCGCGCTTCCCGCGCAGCGGGTGCCCCGAGGAGTTATGTAGTGGCTGTGGGCGTGTTTCGGCGGTCCTCTGGCACAGGTGAAGCGAGCACAGGCTCCTGGGACTTGGAGTCCTTCGGGCGCGTTCTCCTCTCACCCCAGCAATCCCAGGTAGGCGGCAATGTTCCTCAATAGGGCGCTTTCTTTTCTCCCCAGGACTTTTCTACCAGCGGCGTCTCAGTGTCCTCAACAGCGAGGCGGCAACCCTCTACTTATAAAATGGAGGGGCTTATTTACAAGCCCCTTGTGCCGCCCGTACTTCACATCTGACACCCGGGCAGCACGAGGAGCTTGTAGATAAGCCCCGGAATCTGTGCACTGTTCTACCACCTGGTTCAAAAGCATCCACTGGAGTCTAGGTGCTGCTATGACCTCCCCAGCTCATAACCTGCAGTGTCACAACATCTATCAGGCCCATCACTGGACACCCTTGAAGAGTTTATCCACGCAGCGCAATGGGAATATTTATCTTGCGTTTATACCAATAGTTGCATTATTGCCCAGCTTGTCTGGCCTCTTTATGCACCATGTGAAGATGAAAAGCAGTATCAGCCGAGTGTTTTGCTAGAATCGAAATCTGACTACAGTGCACAGAAACCCTGTTAGCTGTGACATCATCCCGCTAAATTGCCCCTCCAGAACTTAACAGTCCTCCCTACTACAAGGTAGAGTGTATCATGCTCAACATTTGGTAGCAAATCTCTTCCCCCAAACACTGTTTCTGAGCACAGCGACCCCTCCCCACACTTGTGTGGAAGCAGCAGTGGGGTTTTGTTACAAGTAGTAGCTGAAAAGAAAGATACAGGGGCAGCGGGCCTCTCACCCTCCCGTGAACCAGTTACCAAGTCACTCGAGCTTAGCCGGATTTCCTAATTTCCTACCAAATTAGACCTGGGTGAAGGGGCAGTGGGGAGGGGAAGCAGGGGCCTGAATTGAATTGAAAAATTGAATTGAATTGAATTGAAAATTAATTTGTAATGCGCAGAACAATAACCCGAAGGTATCAAGGCGCCTATCGAAAGGTCAAGAAGGACCAGAAAAGGAGACATTAAGACCTTAGACATATGCTTGCTTGAAGAGAAGGGTTTTTAGGGCAGTGCGAAAATTCTGTAGGGACGGGAGGGATCTCAGATCCTGTAGGGAAAGGAGGAGGTGGCGCAGGTTATTTACCGTCAAAGTTTGCACAAGGCCTTTGCGAGCCTAAACACATTGATGCATTTTAAAAGTTTTTGTCATGTTTTGTGCATGACTGTAATAGGGGCGTCTTCCGTGTTAAGTGTGTTGTCAGTGTTAAGCGTGGAAAAAGGTGGGTCAGTGTGTGGAAGTGGCCATGAAACTAGGATAAAAGGTAAGGGATGATGTGGAGAGGGTGAGAGGTACTGCTGTTCAAATCCAAGCACGTGGTCCAAATAGTTTAAAATATAATTATGAAGTGGGCACTATGGACTAGGCTTTCTCTAAGTGGTCTCATACAAACCTTCCTATATAATAGTGCAAGGGTTGGTGAGCTGAGCCCTAGATGTGCACGAGGTACCGACCGTGTCTACGGGCTCACTACAGGCGGTTCTAAGTGCTGTGGAAAGAAAGGAAAATAAGTGTGCGGTGGGATCGTGTGAGCGCACGGTAGGGAGCCAGCGAGGAGACGCCATGCATGTGGACATCACCTGTCCGTGCATGCACATGGTTTGTCTCCCTTTGCTAACAAAACCCAAAACAATAGTCTTGCCAAGGTGAATCAGCACATGTGCTGCGTTCGCTAGGCGAGACATAAAGAAGCTCACAGACTGGATGTGAACGAAAGCAAATGTTCAGTCAGACGAGTTAAATATACTGTTAGAGGTAGTAACAAATAAGCATATACCAAGCGTATCTACAGGACCATCTATCAAACAAAACACTATCGGAGAGCAAAGAAAATCAATGTTGAAGCTAGGGCATTTGGACACATCTAAAAACGTTGGGAGTTGCTCTGGTGAAGCCAAAAAAGTTGTCCATAGTGGCAGTTGTCGATTGGGGATAGTGGAGGGAGAACCTATTCTCACAATATTGGAGAAACAAATTGTGTGCTGGGTAGAAATAAACCAAGGAAAACAAACTCATGGAAAGCTAATCGCCAGAAGAACAAGCATTGGCATAGCCAAAAGGTCCCACCTTTGGGACCTTATACGTTTTTATCAATGCAGCAGATTATCCTGTGTGCTACTACATTTACTGTTCTTTCAAAGTGGAAGCTTAGACACCAATAGGCATATTATATGACTGTATTGAGAAGTACTTATTTAAAGTGTTATTTTTATATAACTGATAGTTTGAACTCACATGGAGGCCAGCATACACAGTAGTGTACACACCAAAAACCTAAGATGCCAGGTAGTGCAGAGCTTTAAAAGCTGTAAACTGTAATGCTTTCGTTCACTTCAACCTCTGTCTCGGTGTAATGGACATATAACAGGAATATACAGTTAAGCAACTTCATATTATTTATTATTATCGAACTCAGGAAGATTAAATACACGTTTATCGAAATCCAAATTGATCAACAAAATGTATTAGTCCACTCGGGTAAGACACAGCTTAGCATATTCTATGGTCAACTACAGACTCCCAAACCTTTACAAAATATTAATGCTCTTAATTATAAGCATGCTTAGTAAAACCTCTACCCACTCGTTGAAACAACTCAAAAAGAATTCTTAGTGGGCAGATTAAATAAACATGTCAATGTAAGTGTTCCTGTTGAATTCATCCATACAATTCTAACATTATACTTGTAAGCCATGTATTAAAATCGAGGCTCCATTTCGTTGCCTATTACAGTTTGTAATGTTTGCCTTTGCCCCACTTTGTGAGAGTTTTCAAGCACTTCACAGCCTGTGTCCTAAGGACACAGGATGGTTGGTAAATGGAGCATTATGGCTAAGAATAATTTGCTAAATGTTCCAAGGGCAAAGACATCTACTGAAATTCCTACAGAAATAAAAGAAAACTATTATATGAACCTCAGAAGTCTGAGTAATAAAAGACAATTACTGAGAAACTCCACGTGTCCTTGCTTAACAAAAAACAGTGTACGTTTGGTAACAAGTGTAAAAAGAACATGTACACAATAAACTATTGGCTAGGGAACTGTCCTGTGGTCCCAAGTCAGCGTGAGGAGAAAGGGATACCATTTATGAAACAAAGAACTAAATTGAAGTCTGGATCTAAATGCAGTCAAAACGAAACCCTCTCGCCACTCCACCATACCAAGAGTAATCTCTTGATAAGTACTTTAAGGGAATGGAAAGTTATAATTTATAATTGTGTTGAAAAATTGGACCAAATAGTGCATATACCAGCACAATTTTCAAAGAATTTTGCCAGCAGGCTATACATTTTTGTGAGAAGTTGGCCTGATGTATGATGTCTCCAGTTCTGGGGGCACCTTATATCAGTCCAAACAATCCCTTATGGTGGTGGTTGTAAGTCAACCTTATAGACAAGCTATCCTAGGGGTAGCATGGACTAAGCAGCCTTAAAGGCTTAACTTCAGAGGGCGAGTGAAGCGAGCTGTTTTACCATATACAATCCTGTAATACCAAATGAAAGGACACCACACAAGTTATATATTATCAAAATATATGTATTTATTCTTAGAATAATCCCCACTACTCTTTATGAGCAATGAAGCACAAGCGTTTAAATAAAAGCACAGTATAACATAGACAAGTTGCACGTTTTGGATGAGGCCGGTGGCCACTCAAACCATATATCAATAAAGTGGTATAACAATCACTAATCGATCGGGGGTAAGGCCTAGGGCCTTGGGAATCGCTTGGACTACGATGCACTAACAGCAGTTAGGGTGGGAGTAGCCTGCGGGATTCGGGTGCAGTGCCTAAAGCACAAGCTTGCACCAATGTAAAGTCAATAGTGCGTAAAAGTTATTGAGTTACAGTTTTAAGAGTCTTACGACTGGGCTAGAAGGACAAAACTGTAGACTTAGACACTAGAGGTGTAAAACACTACAGGAACACCGGCGTTCAAGAGTTACCTCACCCACAGGAAGCGGGTGCCCAGGTGCAAAGGTGTGTCGGGTTTCGTCACGAAGATCTAGGGTGCCTGGAGATGAAGATGCTGCAGGCGTCCAGAAGAGAAGTGTCCGGTGCGATCCAAGGGTGGATCGAAGTTGTAGAGTACCTGAAAGCAGAGGGGACAGAGTCTGGGTCACTAGCCAGTGACCAGGAAGGAACTAGGAAGGAACCAGGCAATGTCGGGCGCAATTAGGTCGATGTCGTGTAGCTTCTCTCCGCTACCACGTGGTCTCTGGGGCACCGAGGATGTCCTGGAGTGAATCACAAGCTGTCCCACGAAGGCTCTCGCTGTCGGCGGTGTCGGCTCCAAGATCGGAGTCAACAGGCCTTGGCAAATGCAACCCACGCAGGAATCAAAGATGGCTTAAAACTTGGACCAGCAAGGTCTGAGCGGGTGCTCCTTTTCAGGGGAGCGAGTGCCAGTCTGGAGCAACCAGACTATCTGTGTAACATCAAGGTTTCGTTGGTACTGGGGCCACTAGCCAACAGGCAAGCGACTGGACCAACGCGTCGAGCAGGAAAATGCAAAAGGGTCCCACGCAGCATTCGTCGAGTGTGGAGGGATCAGCTTCGGTGCACAAGCTGCTCGGGGCTGGAGCTTCTCAGACTCCAATGCACAGCTTCGAGGGGGCCTCGGATGCTGCACGGTCAGCGCTTCGTAGTTTCTCCAAGATGGCCGCTCCCGCGCTTCAGGTTGCCTCCACGGGTCTCAGCTCTGCAGGGACTGTGGATCGGGCTGTTAGAAGGCAGGCACGCTGGGTCTTGCCGATCTCTGTCGCTCGAGTTCCGGCGGGAACTGCAACAAAGCAAACGTCAAGGTGCTGGATGGTGCCTATTTGCACAGGGTGGTCACTCCTTGACCACAAGGGAGATTCTTCAGTCTTCCACGAGGAGTGGGATGTCAAAGGGTCCAGAGTTTCGTTTCATAAGTTTCAGTCAGGATAATCTGATGTGCATTGGCACAGCTCCTACTTTTAAGTCTAATCAAGGGGCTGGATTACCTGCTAGGTCCCTCCTATGGGTGGGACCTGGGAAGGGGGTGGTTACACCCCTTTCCCTTTGTCCAGTTTCGCGCCAGGACTGGGGCAGGATGGCCCCAGAACCGGTTTGACTGGAATCTGCCCAGGGACACCTTGTGCGCCCCAGGCAGTGTCTAGTTTCATTCAACCCTCTCTGCTACAATCCACTATCTCCTGTCTGGGGTGGTGTGACACCTCCCTGTGACAGTAAACACTTTGTCCAGGCGTCCTCTGCCGAGTTTCAGTCAGCAGGAGGCCAGACATGTGTCTGTGGCAGCAGCACCCATTTTGTGATGCTGGCGCTCTGGTTAGGATTAACCTCGTTTTCAGTAAGTAACATGCCTTCACCCTCTAGAAGGGTGGGATGCTATCCCCATTACCAGGACTGGCAAGGGGACAGTATTCCAATGTGTATGACACCAAACACGACATGTTTTGATAAAGCCAAACCAGAGTTGCAATAACCGTAAAGATTATAATGCACTTAAGAGTATATGGTATGGCAGTATCACTGGAACAGCATTAAGGAATTGGTCCCAACACTGCAGACAGGCTCAGCTCATGCTAGAGCACCATCTCACATAAAACCATGCACTCTGCCTCCAGGACTGTAAAGGCCTGCCATAGGAGTGACTGATAGGTGTGGATGTGTCCAGATATAGGTTTAGACATAGGTATACTACATCTAAGCAAGGGGTGAGTACACCACCTTGCCCCAGCTGTGGGAACAGCCAGTTGTGTCGATTTAAGTACCAGCCAGGGGTGGCAAAAGATATGCTGCAGCCCCTGGTAGGCCTTGGATGCACCTATGCCCTGGGCACCTATAGTGCACTGTACAGGGGCTGATAAGGTGTCCAGTACCAAATTAGTTGTGTACCTAGGGTACATGAAGTCCATTTAAAGAGAGAGCAGATATCCTGGGGCCCTGATTAGCAGGATCCCAGGCCAACTAAGTCGAAAACCAGCTAAACACAAGGCAAAAAATCAGGGGTAACCATAGTCCGGTATCCACCTTCCTACTTAGCCCCCCCCCCCCAAACGAAAGGAGATAAGGCTATCCTTGACCAGGTAAGCCTATATTGCCTAAGTGGCCATATAAGGAAGTACCTGCACTAGCATGGTTACCCCCTGTCTCATGGTCCACTAAGCAATCCCTCACCCTAGGGGTATCAGAGGGTCTCCACCATAGGGAATCACTACCATGGGTGTGTTTTGGCAAAGCAAAACGCTGGTGTTGAGATGGAGTACTGAAGTGAGGCTCCACTAATGTAGGGCTCAGCTTCCTCCAATCATCTTCCACCATGTGTGCCTTTCTTTCCTTGACTGAGTTGCACTGTGCTCTCAGGGTCAACCTCTGGCTGCCTACAGCTGGAGGCTGGGTCCCTTCTGTTGGCTTACTGGAGGGACAGATCAGGTTTGGGGCCTTGGGGTCCCAGGTTTGACTGTGCCCAACAGTGTCCATTTGGGGGAGGTCCCTAACTAGTTGTAAGGGGATCCCTCAGGAATTTTTAAAGTTTTTACCTTGCTAGGGCTGCTAGTTTTGGTGCCCCTAATCTGCTGATGGGTGTGTTTTATTTGACAGGGGGCCCTTCGGGGCTAACTGACCTCCTTGACCTCTGTAGCCCTGGGCTGACTGAGGCAGGGTAGAGAGGGGCAGGATACCTGCTCCAGACTGGGTCCCACTTTGGAAGGGTCCACTGACATCAGGGGCTATGCCAGGCTAGGCCTGACTACCTCTGGGGCAGTTCCTTCACAAGGGGTAAGATCAGTTCCCTGAGGAGGCTGATCCTTTCCTAATGTCTGGTGGGTGGGAGATTTCTCTTCCTCCTCAATGCTCTCTGTTTGTGTGGAGTGATCCATAGTTTCAGGCTTCACAACACATGAATCAGTTTGAGTTTGGGCTGTGGCCATCACAGCCCCACCAACCTTTTCAGGAAGGGACTCAGTTTGGGTATGGGCTGTTATCATAACAGCTCTGCTAACCTTTTCAGGAAGGGATTCTGCTGAAGATGGGGCTGAGTCTTGCACAGCCCTACCAACCTTTTCAGGAAGGACATCTTGGATTGGGGCTGTAGCCATCACAGCCCCGCCAACCTTTCCATGGAGATTTACCATTTTAGAATGGGTTTCTTGTTCAACCTCAGCCCAGACTGAGATTTCCAAATCTTTCCCCAGTAGACAATCTACAGGCAAGTTTGCTGACACTGCCACTCTCTTTGGGCCAGTGACACCTCCCCAGCTGAGATTTACTACTGCCATGGGATGATTTTTCTGAACTCCATCAATGTTAGTCACCTGATATGTGGCACCAGGTAAAAGTTGCCTTGAGGGGACTAGGTTCTCAGTCACCATAGTGATACTAGCCCCTGTGTCTCTGTAGGCCTCAACTTTTTGACCATTGATGATGGGCTCCTGTCTATACTTGCTCAAAGTGTTTGGGCAATCAGTGAAGTTGGTAAACCCCATGCCATTTTCATAGACAAGAGTATCTGGATTAGGGGACCTGGTTAGGCCAGAATCCACCTGAGCTCCAAAAGTAAATCCACCCAAATTCTTGGGGGTGCTCCCACCACCTGGGGATTACTGCTGACAGTAACAGGAGGCGTTGGAGCTTTACTTGGAGGTATATTTTCCTTATTGTTATTCCTGGGACAACTGATAACAGTTGTCCAGTGGCCAGGTTGTTTACAGACATGACAATAAGGTTTCTTCTGGTCAGAGGAAGTGTTTTGGGACCCACCCCCACCCTTGGAGTTTTGGGGCCCTGTGGAAGACTTTTCTTTAGATGTATCCCCACCCTTCTCTTGAGCCTTGGAAGTATCCTTCTTTTGGTCATTACCCTGATTCTTAGGCCTAATCCTGGTTCTGACCCATTTGTCTGCCTTCTTACCCAATTCTTGTGGAGAGGTCAGATCTGAGTCCACCAGGTGCTGGTGTAAAAGCTGGTTCTGACAATTACTTAGGATCTGCCCCCTCATAATCAAATTATACAATCCTGTATAGTCATGTACTTTGCTGCCATGTAGCCAACCTTCCAGAGCCTTAGTAGCACAATCTACAAAACCAGTCCAGTCCTGAGTCTGAGCTTTTTGGGTATCCCCGAACAACAACCTGTATTGCTCAGTGGTTAAGCCAAACCCATCAATGAGAGCACTCTCCAGGACTGTATAGTTTTTAGCATCCTCAGATCTAACTGTGAGGAGCTTATCTCTCCCTTTCTCTGAAAAGGAGAGCCACAAGATTGCTGCCCACTGTTCTTGGGGGACCTGCTGTACCATGCAGGCCCTCTCCAGAGCAGTTATCCATTTATGGATATCATCCCCATCTCTGTAGGGGGCACAATCTTACTCGGGTTTCTATGGTCATAGGACCTGTCTTTATCTCTTGGGATAATGCTGCCACCAGTGGGGATCTCCCCACTTAACTTCTGCTCTCTTGCAAAAGCTAGTCTAGCTTGGGCCAGGGCTAATTCCTCTCTTTCTATTTGGAGATTCACTGCTCTCATCCTGGCCTTATGCTCTCTTCTTTGAGGGGAAGTCATTCCTCTCTGTGATTCTCTTGAGGCACTAGAAATGTGAGAATCCCTGGAAGGGCTTCTCTCTCTCCTATTGCCTGGGAGAATCCGGTTATGTACTCTGGGGAGGTGCTGGCCCTCTCCATTTCCATGAAGGTCCAGGTTGGCTTGGCTAAGCCTTACCACTGGTACCTGGCTAACCCCTTGATCATGATCTGACTCCTCACCTTATGATTCAGGGTCTACCTCCTCATTTTCTACTTCTGGGGAGGTGTTCTCAGTATCTAGGGGGTACACTCCATCTCCTGATCCTGAGGGAGCTACTCTAGCTTTCTCAAGGTCATCCTTTTCTAGGATGGCTATCATGATAGGAATGGTAGGGTTGTGACCCTTTCTCAGCTTCCTTTCAGTGCACAAGGCACTCAAGTCTCTGTGGCTGAATTTGTTATAGTTGGAGGTTGCCTGTGGATGGTCAACCGTCACAGGTAGAGAGCCTGTAGCTTCACCTGTGCCAGACATGACTCTAGTGTGGTGTAAGTGATGCACCTACCTACACTAAGTGTTTTCGTACTGTACCTTGCTAGTGAGTTGTAGTCAGGGTGTGCTAAGCCCTTCTACCTACAACTACTAAGTTCAGTAGAACTTAAATATGCTAAGCTTTTATTTATATGTACTTATGGTACTTAATGTGATCTTTCAATTTGATATAAGATTGCAAAGGTAAAACAACAGCAAAGCTCAAATCCGTACCGCTGCTCACCAATGTGAGAAGTTGGCCTGATGTATGATGTCTCCAGTTCTGGGGGCACCTTATATCAGTCCACACAATCCCTTATGGTGGTGGTTGTAAGTCAACCTTATAGACAAGCTATCCTAGGGGTAGCATGGACTAAGCAGCCTTAAAGGCTTAACTTCAGAGGGCGAGTGAAGCGAGCTGTTTTACCATATACAATCCTGTAATACCAAATGAAAGGACACCACACAAGTTATATATTATCAAAATATATGTATTTATTCTTAGAATAATCCACACTACTCTTTATGAGCAATGAAGCACACGCGTTTAAATAAAAGCACAGTATAGCATAGACAAGTTGCACGTTTTGGATGAGGCCGGTGGCCACTCAAACCATATATCAATAAAGTGGTATAACAATCACTAATCGATCGGGGGTAAGGCCTTGGGCCTTGGGAATTGCTTGGACTACGATGCACTAACAGCAGTTAGGGCGGGAGTAGCCCGCGGGATTCGGGTGCAGTGCCTAAAGCACAAGCTTGCACCAATGTAAAGTCAATGGTGCATAAAAGTTATCGAGTTACAGTTTTAAGAGTCTTCGGACTGGGCTAGAAGGACAAAACTTTAGACTTAGACACTAAAGGTGTAAAACACTATAGGAGCACCGGCGTTCAAGAGTTACCTCACCCACAGGAAGCGGGTGACCAGGTGCAAAGGTGTGTCGGGTTTCGTCACGAAGATCTAGGGTGCCTGGAGATGAAGATGCTGCAGGCGTCCAGAAGAGAAGTGTCCGGTGGGATCCAAGGGTGAATCGAAGTTGTACAGTACCTGAAAGCAGAGGGGACAGAGTCTGGGTCACTAGCCAGTGACCAGGAAGGAACCAGGCAATGTCGGGCGCAATCAGGTCGATGTCGTGTAGATTCTCTCCGCTGCCACGTGGTCTCTGGGGCACCAAGGATGTCCTGGAGTGAATCACGAGCTGTCCCACAAAGGCTCTCGCTGTCGGCGGTGTCGGCTTCAAGATCGGAGTCAACAGGCCTTGGCAAATGCAACCCACGCAGGAATCGAAGATGGCTTAACACTCGGACCAGCAAGGTCTGAGCGGGTGCTCCTTTTCAGGGGAGCGAGTGCCAGTCTTGAGCAACCAGACTAGCTGTGTAACTTCAAGGTTTCGTCGGTACTGGGGCCACTAGCCAACAGGCAAGCGACCGGACCAACGCGTCGAGCAGGAAAATGCAAAAGGGCCCCACGCAGCACTCTTCGAGTGTGGAGGGGTGAGCTTCGGTGCACAAGCTGCTCGGGGCTGGAGCTTCTCAGACTCCAATGCACAGCTTCGAGGGGGCCTCGGATGCTGCACAGTCAGCGCTTCGTAGTTTCTCCAAGATGGCCGCTCCCACGCTTCAGGTTGCCTCCACGGGTCTCAGCTCTGCAGGGACTGTGGATCGGGCTATTAGAAGGCAGGCACGCTGGGTCTTGTCGATCTCTGTCGCTCGAGTTCTGGCAGGAACTGCAACAAAGCAAACGTCGAGGTGCTGGATGGTGCCTGTTTGCACAGGGTGGTCACTCCTTGACCACAAGGGAGATTCTTCAGTCTTCCACGAGGAGTTCGAGTTCAAGTTCAGTAATTTGTATAGCGCACTATTCACCCAGAGGGTCTCAAGGCGCTTGGGGGAGGATGGGTGTTTTACTTATCGAATAGCCAGGTTTTTAGCTGCTTTCTGAATGAGAGGTGGTTCTGAGTATGGCAGAGGTGAGTAGGGAGAGAATTCCAGGTTTTGGCCGCTAAGTAGGAGAAAGATCTTCCTCCCATGGTGGATCTATTGATGCGCGGGATTGCGGCGAGGGCTTGATTGGATGAGCGTAGTTGGCGGGTGGGTGTGTAGAAGGACAGTCGTTTGTTGAGGCATTCGGGTCCTAGGTCGTAGAGGGCTTTGTGTGCGTGGGTGAGGAGACGGAACGTTATTCTCTTGTTGACGGGAAGCCAGTGGAGACCTTTCAGATGATCGGAAATGTGAGCTTGACGGGGGATGTCCAGTATGAGTCTGGCTGAGGCGTTTTGGATGCGTTGGAGTTTTTTCTGTAGTTTGGCTGTTGTTCCGGCGTACAGGGTGTTTCCATAGTCTAGTCGGCTAGTGACTAGTGCGTGGGTGACTGTCTTTCGTGTTTCGGTGGGGATCCAGCGGAAGATTTTTTTGAGCATGCGTAGTATGTTGAAGCATGATGATGAAACGGCGTTGACTTGTCTGGTCATCGAGAGGGAGGAGTCTAGGATGAAGCCCAGGTTCCGTGCGTGATCTGTAGGTATGGGTGCTGTGCCCAGAGCCGGTGGCCACCATGAGTCGTCCCAAGCAGAGGGGGACGATCCTAAGATGAGGACTTCCGTTTTGTCCGAGTTTAGTTTTAAGCGGCTGTTCTTCATCCATTCGGCTACTTCTTTCATTCCTTCGTGTAGATTGGTTTTGGCGGTGTTGGGGTCTTTGGTGAGGGAGAGTATTAGCTGGGTGTCGTCAGTGTAGGAGATGATGTTGAGGTTGTGTAGTTGCGCGATGGATGCGAGGGGACTCATGTAAACGTTGAAGAGGGTGGGACTGAGTGATGATCCTTGTGGTACGCCGCAGATGACTTTGGTGGCCTTTGATTTGAATGGGGGGAGGCGGACTCTCTGGGTTCTTCCGGCGAGGAACGAGATGATCCAGTCCAACGCTTTTCCTTGTATTCCGACGTTGCTGAGGCGTTGTATGAGGGTGTTGTGACAGACTGTGTCGAAGGCGGCGGAGAGGTCGAGTAGGCTGAGGGCAACTGTTTCTCCGTTGTCCAGTAGCGTTCGGATGTCGTCTGTAGCAGCGATGAGGGCGGTTTCGGTGCTGTGTTTGGCTCGAAAGCCGGACTGTGAGGGGTCGAGTGAGTTGTTGGATTCAAGGAAGGTGGCGAGCTGACTATTGACGGCTTTCTCGATGACTTTGGCCGGGAAGGGGAGGAGTGAAATGGGGTGGTAGTTCTTAAGTTTAGAGGGGTCCGCTGTGGGTTTCTTCAGGAGGGCGCTGAGTTCGGCATGTTTCCAGCTCTCTGGGAAGGTAGCGGAGTTGAAGGAGCAGTTGATGACATCGCGGAGATGGGGTACGATGATGTAGTCTGCTTTGTTGAAGATGTGGTGGGGGCATGGGTCAGTTGGTGAGCCTGAGTGGATGGAGTTCATCAGACGGATGGTGTCTTCAGTAGTGATTGGGTTCCATGCGCAAATATTGTGGGAGTGTTGTTTTGGTTCGGAGGTGGGTGGAGTGGGTTGTTCCTCGGACATTTTTTCAAAGCTGTTATGAATGTCGGCGATTTTGTTGTGGAAGAAAGAGGATAGAGAGTCGAGTGGGATGTCGAAGGGTCCAGAGTTTTGTTTTATAGGTTTCAGTCAGGATAATCTGATGTGCATTGGCACAGCTCCTACTTTTAAGTTGAATCAAGGGGCTGGGTTACCTGCTAGGTCCCTCCTATGGGTGGGACCTGGGAAGGGGGTGGTTACACCCCTTTACCTTTGTCCAGTTTCGCGCCAGGACTGGGGCAGGATGGCCCCAGAACCGGTTTGACTGGAATCTGCCCAGGGACACCTTGTGCGCCCCAGGCAGTGTCTAGTTTCATTCAACCCTCCCTGCTACAATCCACTATCTCCTGTCTGGGGTGGTGTGACACCTCCCTGTGACAGGAAACCCTTTGTCCAGGCGTCCTCTGCCGAGTTTCGGTCAGCAGCAGGAGGCCAGACATGTGTCTGTGGCAGCAGCATCCATTTTGTGATGCTGGGGCTCTGGTTAGGATTAACCCCGTTTTCAGTAAGTAACATGTCTTCACCCTCTAGAAGGGTGGGATGCTATCCCCATTATCAGGACTGGCAAGGGGATAGTATTCCAATGTGTATGACACCAAACACGACATGTTTTGATAAAGCCAAACCAGAGTTGCAATAACCGTAAGGATTATAATGCACTTAAGAGTATATGGTATGGCAGTATCACTGGAACAGCATTAAGGAATTGGTCCCAACACTGCAGACAGGCTCAGCTCATGCTAGAGCACCATCTCACATAAAACCATGCACTTTGCCTCCAGGACTGTAAAGGCCTGCCATAAGAGTGACTGATAGGTATAGATGTGTCCAGATATAGGTTTAGTGAAATGTGATACCAGTGGATCACTGGGACCATCCCCTTGGGAACACCTTGTATTCCTCTTTCCAACAGAGGATTCCACACAATAAGTTTAGCACATTTCATTTATTAGTCAATGTTCATTGAATATTGGTTCATAGCATATTCAGTAGTCGATAATTTCCAAATTTTGTAAACATAAGTGACTTGTTTATCCATGAGGCATCATTCTATTTCAAAGTATCCAATGCATTTCGGGCTACGGTGTGAGCCCTTCATCAGGGAATAACGCTGTGAAAAGAAATTATAATTTGTAACCTCTTTCCACGTTTGACCGTACAATATACATTCATAGGACAATCAGACATAGTCAAACTATGACTTGCATGGTGAGAAAGATACGTTCATACTGACAAAAATGAAAATGGTGACTTACATGCCTGCCTCGTGTTCCTAATCTGTGTTCAAAAGGTGTAGATAACTGAAAAAAAGAACGCGGGATGTATTACAAAGTTTAACACGGTGTCGGGGATTCAATCTAGCCATGTGGGTTTCACCAAACCCACTAACCTGCTGTTAAGCGAACCAGATTTCAAAACGAACGAGAGTGTTAGCTCTCGGGAAGTTTAAGGTTTCTTACTGCAACAGTGTTGCCGTTCTGTTTGTAGATTAAAGCGAGGTCCCGATCACGTGATTACTGAAGTCTAAAGAAAGACTACGGGTCAATGGTGGGTGGGAGTTGTAATTTAACTAAGGACTTGGTCGTAAAAATGGCACAGGAGCTAAGTTAAAAAGTAATTAGAAAGCTCTAAAAGATGAGGCAATATGGTTGTGAAAATAAAAATAATAATCAGGAAAATGATGGTCAGAGTGGGGTCGCGAACCGATGTCAGTGAAAAAGATGATCTCAATGTGATATGCTTTAGAGTGTTGAGCTATTGGAGAGCTCCGATGTAATGAACGCTGTCCTAAATGTCATAAGGTCATACACAGGGGTACCAAAATAAAAACACTGGGGCAAATTTACAATTCATGCTGTGGTTCATAAATAACATGAAAATTCACTCCTTTCATTGAGTCCATAAGGTTTATGAGTACACAGTTTGTATATCCAGTAGTTCTCTCTCTGGAGTATGTATTTCGTGTTGTCTCTTCCTTCAATTTTTTTGATGTTTTCTAGAATCAAGAACTTAAGTTGGGCAATGCTGTGTTTGGCTTCTATAAAGTGCATTGCAACGGTCGATTTTGCATTTTTTAATCTTACGTTAGATTTATGTTCTGTGAGTCTTATTTTCATCTTGCGTTCAGTCTTGCCAATATATAGCTTGCCACATGGGCACTTGAGGGCATATATAATATTGGACGAGTCACAAGTTGCGTTGACTCTTAATTTGATTTCCTGTCCTTTCATGGGATGATTAATTTTATTTCCTTTTATTATGTTATTGCAGTGTCCGCAATTATAACATGGTTTAGTTCCATGGTAGATTTCAGATGTAGAGATTCTGGGTTGAATCATTTCTCCTAGATTTCTTGATCTGGTGAATGCAAATAGTGGAGGATCTCTGAAACAGTGGTTGAAGTCAGGTTCCAGCGTAAGCATTTGCCAATGCTTGAGAATGGTCTTTTTGTACTTGTAACTGGTTGTTGAAAATTTAGATATGGCAACTATCCTAGTTTGCTCTTTTGTTTGACTTGGTTGTAATAAAGAACTTCTGTCTTTTTGTTCTAGTTTCTGTTTTGATTCTTCCAAAATATGTTGTGGATATCCTCTTAGTTTAAATTTGTTTTCCATCTCCTTTATTCTTTTTTGTAACGTGTTGGGGTCTGACGTGATCCTCTTAATTCTGGCCATCTGTGAAAAAGGTAAAAATCTCTTAAGGTTGTGCTCATGGAAACTGCTGTAATGGAGCATGTTATTGCGGTCTGTATTTTTGATGTGTAGGTCAGTTTCAAGGCCTTTGTTGGTGCGATTGATTTTAACATCTAGAAATGTGATGGTGGTGTCTGACATTTCCCAAGTTAATTGGATTCTTTCATCCACTTGATTGAATTGTGTGAGAGCTTCTTATAGTTCTTCTTTAGAGCTAGACCATATTATAAAAATATCATCTATGTATCGAATGAAGGTTTTTAAATTCCTTTGCCATTGTTCTTTTGAAAGTATGTGTTTCTCTTCATAAAACTTCATAAAAAGATTCGCATAGACCGGCGCAGCTGAATTGCCCATGGTTGTCCCAACCAGTTGCAAATACCAATGGTCTTTGTGTTTGAAGTAGCTTTGGTAGAGGGAGAAAAGCATTAATTCCATCAAAAATGTTTGGAAATTCACATCTAGGTCTGTACTAGTTAGTGCGTTCTCTATCGCTTCTATACCCATGGAATGTGGTATGCTTGTGTATAGCGACCTTGCAGATTATTTTGTCATTATGAGATAGCTTTAGACTTGGACACTCTGAAAAAGCTATCTCATAATGACAAAATAATCTGCACCAAAGCGGACAAAGGCGGTGCCATTGTGATAATGGATCGAGTACAATATGATCTGAAAGTCATGGAACATGTGAATGATAACAACACATATATGAGACTTGAACAAAATCCGACTATGGAATTCTCACAAAACTTAAAAGGAATCGTGGAAAATGCACATGAAATGGGCATAATAAATGACAGAACCAGAAAATTTCTGTTGAAAGAAAATCCGAAAAGTCCAACCCTTAACATGGTTCCAAAAATTCACAAAAATTTATCAGATCCGCCGCTAAGACCCATAGTGTCAACCCGGAACAGCATGCATGAACCCGTAGGACAACTACTGGACAAGTACTTACAACCCGTAGTCAAAAACATGGCAACATATATAAAGGATACCACAGATTTCTTAACGAAACTGGAGACCATCAAGATGGATCCTGAGGAAACCATAGTTTTATGTACAGCAGATGTAAGGTCGCTATACACCAGCATACCACATTCCATGGGTATAGAAGCGATAGAGAACGCACTAACTAGTACAGAACTAGATGTGAATTTCCAAACATTTTTGATGGAATTAATGCTTTTCTCCCTCTACCAAAGCTACTTCAAACACAAAGACCATTGGTATTTGCAACTGGTTGGGACAGCCATGGGCAATTCAGCTGCGCCGGTCTATGCGAATCTTTTTATGAAGTTTTATGAAGAGAAACACATACTTTCAAAAGAACAATGGCAAAGGAATTTAAAAACCTTCATTCGATACATAGATGATATTTTTATAATATGGTCTAGCTCTAAAGAAGAACTACAAGAAGCTCTCACACAATTCAATCAAGTGGATGAAAGAATCCAATTAACTTGGGAAATGTCAGACACCACCATCACATTTCTAGATGTTAAAATCAATCGCACCAACAAAGGCCTTGAAACTGACCTACACATCAAAAATACAGACCGCAATAACATGCTCCATTACAGCAGTTTCCATGAGCACAACCTTAAGAGATTTTTACCTTTTTCACAGATGGCCAGAATTAAGAGGATCACGTCAGACCCCAACACGTTACAAAAAAGAATAAAGGAGATGGAAAACAAATTTAAACTAAGAGGATATCCACAACATATTTTGGAAGAATCAAAACAGAAACTAGAGCAAAAAGACAGAAGTTCTTTATTACAACCAAGTCAAACAAAAGAGCAAACTAGGATAGTTGCCATATCTAAATTTTCAACAACCAGTTACAAGTACAAAAAGACCATTCTCAAGCATTGGCAAATGCTTACGCTGGAACCTGACTTCAACCACTGTTTCAGAGATCCTCCACTATTTGCATTCACCAGATCAAGAAATCTAGGAGAAATGATTCAACCCAGAATCTCTACATCTGAAATCTACCATGGAACTAAACCATGTTATAATTGCGGACACTGCAATAACATAATAAAAGGAAATAAAATTAATCATCCCATGAAAGGACAGGAAATCAAATTAAGAGTCAACGCAACTTGTGACTCGTCCAATATTATATATGCCCTCAAGTGCCCATGTGGCAAGCTATATATTGGCAAGACTGAACGCAAGATGAAAATAAGACTCACAGAACATAAATCTAACGTAAGATTAAAAAATGCAAAATCGACCGTTGCAATGCACTTTATAGAAGCCAAACACAGCATTGCCCAACTTAAGTTCTTGATTCTAGAAAACATCAAAAAAATTGAAGGAAGAGACAACACGAAATACATACTCCAGAGAGAGAACTACTGGATATACAAACTGTGTACTCATAAACCTTATGGACTCAATGAAAGGAGTGAATTTTCATGTTATTTATGAACCACAGCATGAATTGTAAATTTGCCCCAGTGTTTTTATTTTGGTACCCCTGTGTATGACCTTATGACATTTAGGACAGCGTTCATTACATCGCAGCTCTCCAATAGCTCAACACTCTAAAGCATATCACATTGAGATCATCTTTTTCACTGACATCGGTTCGCGACCCCACTCTGACCATCATGTCCTGATTATTATTTTTCTTTTTATTTTCACAACCATATTGCCTCATCTTTTAGAGCTTTCTAATTACTTTTTAACTTAGCTCCTGTGCCATTTTTACGACCAAGTCCTTAGTTAAATTACAACTCCCACCCATCATTGACCCGTAGTCTTTCTTTAGACTTCAGTAATCACGTGATCGGGACCTCGCTTTAATCTACAAACAGAACGGCAACACTGTTGCAGTAAGAAACCTTAAACTTCCCGAGAGCTAACACTCTCGTTCGTTTTGAAATCTGGTTAGTTGAACAGCAAGAAACGTTCAACTTCTTGAGAAATAAAACTCTCGATCCTTTTGAAATCTGGTTCGCTTAACAGCAGGTTAGTGGGTTTGGTGAAACCCACATGGCTAGATTGAATCCCCGACACCGTGTTAAACTTTGTAATACATCCCGCGTTCTTTATTTCAGTTATCTACACCTTTTGAACACAGATTAGGAACACGAGGCAGGCATGTAAGTCACCATTTTCATTTTTTTGTCAGTATGAACGTATCTTTCTCACCATGCAAGTCATAGTTTGACTATGTCTGATTGTCCTATGAATGTATATTGTACGGTCAAACGTGGAAAGAGGTTACAAATTATAATTTCTTTTCACAGCGTTATTCCCTGATGAAGGGCTCACACCGTAGCCCGAAATGCATTGGATACTTTGAAATAGAATGATGCCTCATGGATAAACAAGTCACTTATGTTTACAAAATTTGGAAATTATCGACTACTGAATATGCTATGAACCAATATTCAATGAACATTGACTAATAAATGAAATGTGCTAAACTTATTGTGTGGAATCCTCTGTTGGAAAGAGGAATACAAGGTGTTCCCAAGGGGATGGTCCCAGTGATCCACTGGTATCACATTTCACTATGTTTGTTACTGGCGTTTTTTAGGGGTATCAACGCCACCCATGGAGAACCCAATCTGGATAAACATGAATTAAAAAGGCTGTGCACCCATCCATAATCATTTTTCCAGATATAGGTTTAGACATAGGTATACTACATCTAAGCAAGGGGTGAGTACACCACCTTGCCCCAGCTGTGAGAACAGCCAGTTGTGTCGATTTAAGTACCAGCCAGGGGTGGCAAAAGATATGCTGCAGCCCCTGGTAGGCCTTGGATGCACCTATGCCCTGGGCACCTATAGTGCACTGTACAGGGGCTGATAAGGTGTCCAGTACCAAATTGGTTGTGTACCTAGGGTACATGGAGTCCATTTAAAGAGAGAGCAGACAGCCTGGGGCCCTGATTAGCAGGATCCCTGGCCAACTAAGTCGAAAACCAGCTAAACACAAGGCAAAAAATCAGGGGTAACCATAGTCAGGTATCCACCTTCCTACAATTTTCAAGACATTGCTAGGATATTTTTTGGATTCAATAAAGTACTGAATTCCAAATAGATACTACAATTACTAGCCAATTCAATGCAAAGAAAGAGTTCTCCTGAGTAAACCACCCAACCTGCGGGTAATGCTAGTCAGAGAGACCGGATAGAACGTGACCTTGAAACATGACTCTGGGTCAGAATGGGAATATAGTCACTGGAAAGGGTTGAATTTAGTAACAGGAGCTAGCACTTTAGCATCTTGATGTAGATGTGTTTTGAAGTCCTTTATGCTATCTTAAAGACTGAGTGACGAGCATTGATGAAATGTTGGGGTCCAGAGTTGTAAGAAACAAAGTTACATAAGGTGAAGATAGTAAGGATGGTACAGTTCAGTTTTGAGGTTAATTTATAGAGATATTTGAGGAATTCTGGTGTAATAACAGAAGACCTGAAGTTTAAGATTGAGGTGTGTTATTGGGAATATGTAGGATTACGTGCTGAGATAGCAGATGATCAAATTATAGACAAGAAGATAGGAATGATTTGTAATGAGCAGCTCTATGTAATGTTAGCAGGGAAGTGCCTTTGGTCAGTAGCAGAAGGCATCAATATGTGTTTGTCTCAAATGTACCCAATGGGGAAAGAGAAGCTGGTTGAGCAATTCTGGCAAACAGTTGTTTGTGCTGTCTTTAGTTATCCAGCAGAGAGTGCACCTGATCTGGAAAACCCAGAAAAGTCCTTTCTAATACACCCCTTTGTCAGCTCTCCAGGTTCGTAAGTAATATGTAATTAGCTGATGTGTAAACCAACCTTTAACCACAGTTGCTGACCAGGAATCCGGCGAGCATCCTACAGGTGCACGTGCATTGGTGATTGTTCATAAGAAGTTGTCCGGAGTCCAGAAAGTAATGGCAGCCTTTTACATGCCTCCCACATGTGCAGTGTAAGAACAGGCCAGGTTTGCGGCAAAACACTCTGTCCCAGGCTGCCTCCTGGACATTAACGGATAGTTTTAGGGTAGACTTGGGGGAAGGATTATTGGAAACTCTCCTGGTTAAAATACATAAAACAGTAATTTGAGAGGCTGAGCCTCCCTCTTATGTGGCGCAACCCGGAGCAAGCATGTACTAGTATATCACGTAAGCAGTTGGCTAATCTGTACTTTAAATACAATTTATTTGCCCGCCTATCAAACGCCCAAAAAGGAACTCTGACCAACACATTTTTTATGACTAAGGACTACTTCAAATTCGAGTCTGTTCTGAATGATATCAGCCCTCCTGGCTTTAGGAAACTCTATCTCCAATGGAGACACGGCTCCTTGCCAATCAGAGCCCTTACAAGCAAATGGTGCCCACCTACCCCAAAAAACTGCCCAGGCTGCTCTGCGGAGTCAGAAAATGAATTGCATGTCGTGTTTTTGTGCCCTGGATACCAGATCCCAAGAAAAAAGTGGATAGTTCCAATCTGTAAAAACTTGGGGATTAGACAGTGTCATGAATCATTCCGAATACTAAAAACTGATCTTTCCCCTCTAATCGTTTTTGCAGTAACCAAATTTTTAGCAGCAATGTGGACTATGAGACAGAATTATCTGAATGCTCAGCCCAGTGGGAGAGGGTAGAGACATGTACAAAGCCTTGGGGAGTTTGATTACTGACTATACAAGGGCAGGGCTCTCTGATGACCATGTTTTTAAATGCTTTTTATTCGATTTTGTATTTTTCTGATGATATAGCTCAACGGTTATGACTTGATGGTTGTTTTTAATGCAATGAATTGAATTGAAGTGTGTTAAATTTTAACGTTGAATGTAATGTGATCTCTTTTATGACAATATTGTCGAAATAAAGATGATAAAGAAAAGAATAGAACCATTAGAGAGGAAAATAATTTTATTAGACATAAGGGTCTCTTTTTCTCGTTTGTCAGGAGGGAGGAGATGCCTCAGCCTGCGAAAACAGGGATTAAGGTTTGTAAAAAGGAGTAACTGAAGGCTGTGGCTCCCTTCAAAAACAATGGCAATGCTGATACTCTGGGATGTCTGGTCCCGTAAGTGACCTGTATATAAAAACAGCTGTA
Source organism: Lissotriton helveticus (assembly GCF_964261635.1). NCBI lineage: Eukaryota > Metazoa > Chordata > Amphibia > Caudata > Salamandridae > Lissotriton > Lissotriton helveticus. The sequence continues at coordinate 1,118,507,630 of NC_136069.1, read as the reverse complement.
GTAGACTATCAGCCCCCCCCCCTCCTACTTGAGATGACGGAGCTGGGGGCACACAATGTCCCTGCTGTGCACAGTAAAAGATCGAGCCATGAATCTGAGGAAATTACAGAAACACATGAGGAGATGGCCAAAGAAGCAAAGAGCTTAAAGTTTATACAGTACGAGGCGTATTTATACAACGAGAAAGAACACACAAATGCGCTATAGACACAATTACACTCACCAGTTGGTCAAAGGCTAGCTGAGGTGAGGTTGCGTGCCGTGCAAAGTGCTTGGGCCTTGCACGGAGGCATGATAATTGTTAAAGGAGCACTGTGCCTTCTACAGTAGTGGTGTGGCGCCGCGGCCAGGGCGACTGATGCTGGAATCTGGGGATCAGGGTTCGATCCCCGGCTCCGGCGGCAGGTTAGCTCAGCACCATGTGACTCTGGGCAATAGCTTGCTTAACCTTCCTGACGGCCCCCAGCGCCTAGAGACCCTAACGGGTGATTGTGCGCTATACAAATGTGGATTATTATTATTATTATTTCGCTGTACTACAACAAAACAATATTAATGGATTGCCTGTCCTGTAAGCAGTGCAAGCACGCTGCGTGTGCTCCTGTCAGTGCCCGGGCCATGCACTGGATTGGGTAATCTCAACACCAGGATGGCAAATATCCACCAGACCTGGCGAGCACGAGAGGGCGTGTCACCCCGGGGGCTCATTAATGCTGGAAGTTTCGGAGGACCGACAGCAGGAGGGGGAGGAGGCTTCAGTCTCCGAAGTGGCTGAAGTGAGGTCTGGTACTGCGATAAGTGCAAAGTGCTCAGGCCTCACACGGGGCATGAGGATTGTTAGAGGGGCAATGCCTTCTATAGTGGGGCTCCTGTTCCTTCAAAGTCTTGGAGGACAGGCTGCAGCAGCAGGAGGGGGAGGAGGCTTCAGTCTCCGAGAGAACTGATATGAGGTGCGTGCCGCGCAAAGTGCTTGGGCCTCTCACGGGGCAGGAAGATTGTTAAAGGGGCAATGTGCCTTTTACGGTAGAGCTTTCCACCGGTAGCTTCAAAATTGACAGCTCTGAATGTAAACAAAGCACATCATGGTGCCACATGAAGGACCAACTCATTGCTTACCGTGTAAGAACCGAAGTAAAGGGGCCAGTAGCCATGGGAGGATACAAAAGACAACATGGCCGTACTAAGGAGGGACTAACAAGCCTATTAAGGAATCAGACGCCAGCATTTTGAAGGACAAACACACAAGCCAATGAAAAATGTGGGCAGGGCTTCTCTGCTGTACTTTACCTAAAACAGATCACCAGAGTATCGCTTGCGCGCTGGCTCAGGCTCGACCTAAAAATGTAAATATATAAACAAAATTAAGTGCTGAATAGACACCCTCTCGCTCAGTATTGGTATATGGGGCTTATATAAATTTACAAAAACATTTTGGAATCTGTGTTCCTCGTAACACACCCCTTTTTGTAATCTTATTCTCTTCCTTTCCCTCCCCTTTTCATCTAGTTTGGTAGCATCGGAATCTTCTGCCTGGTGATTGTAATTGACAATCGGGAACCCTCTTGAAGAGATGTTGATGCATTGAGATGTTTGCGCTGCGTCTCCTTCATTAAATAATTATACTTTCGCTTTGCTTGCTCATCGTCTTGAAATGTAACAGAGGCGATTACATTTATACCTACGTTGACCATTAACACAGTTGTTATCTGCAAACATTTGCAGCATCATGGTAGACCAATAGACCAGCTTGGAGAGAATTATTCTATGGTGCCGAAATACTATGGCACCTTCTACAGTTAGCTTGTCGACAACTACCATTGCCTATAAATCCTGTTGGTGGTGTCCATCGCAGGTGGGACTTAAGTGTAGCGTCTTTAATGCTCAACGGTTCTTTGATTCATTCAACTTCTGCATCAGGTCATGAATTCAGTCAGTGCCAGTACACTAAATCTACTTTTCCAAGAGTGTGCAGCAGATAGCAGCCTGTCTTGCGAAAAATATAGTTGTAGAAAACTCTGCATTCCAGGCCCTTGTGGCTCACCATTTTGGAATGGCTGTTGCGCAAGTGAAAATTCAAATCTGAAAGAGACTACTAGTTATGGATTCCTCACCTTAGAATTACCCCAGGCGTCAGACTGGATCCAGAGAATTTTTATTCAGCAGTACCCTTGCGCGTCGGTGGACTCCGCATTCGTCGTTGGCGTTGTGATCGCAGATTGACATCGTGGTATCTACTTGGACGTCGCCCCTGCATGCTGAAATCAATTCTTTCATTGTCTGCACCCGCCAGCGCAGATACGGAGAGAGCCGTACCTCTAGTAATTTTTTTACTGTCTGTTTTTTGACTTTTGTAGATATCTTTTTCAAGTCCTTTGACTCCTGGTGCATAGGGATGTCATCTTGGCGGGAAACATCCTTTACAACGCAACTTTTACCACGCAGTGCCTTTACGACGCAACTATTACAACGCATGTCATTACAACGCATAGCGCTGGGGGGTGCTCTAGGATAGGGAATAGATTTAATTTACTATCCAACACCTTCCCTACTATCCACGGGGACTGGAGTTGGAATAGTAAATTAAACTATTCACCATCCAGCACCCCTAAGCGCTATGCGTTGTAAAGGCATGCGTTGTAAAAACTGTGTTGTAAAGGCATGCGTGGTAAAAACATGCGTTGTAATGTCATACATCCCATCTTGGCAGACCGGCTTCAAGCCTTGTGGCTCCTGCCACAAGCTGATGTCGGTGATGGACCCACATCTAGTGTGCCTCTGGTGTCTGGAGCACGACCACGACCCGAAGTTGTTCTCTGACTGTCGGGTCATGGCCCCGAAGTCTTTGCAGGATCGGTCCCGAAAGCTTCTGGAGGCCCAGCAACTGGCTCTGCGCTGCTCGAGGCCCCGGTCGAGAGGGAGGTCGCGGAGCCATCACCACCACTCCTCGTCGAAGTCTTTGTCTTTGGGTAAGTTGGAGCACAAAAAGAAGGCAAAGAAGCACAGTCGCTCTTCGCGTTCTCCCTGTCTGTCGGTTGACACGACGTGTGATGCAGTAGTCATCCGGCTCCGCTCGCGGAGCATGTTGGGTCGGCTCCGAGCCTCCCACCCTTCCTGGGAGCTGGAGCAATCCCTACCCCTGCCCAACTTTGTAGCTTTTACAAAGCCCTCCATTCTATTTTTGTCCAGCCCACCACTGCTAGCACGCCTTTGGGTACCACAGACTCAGATGGGGGTTCTAGACCTCTGATGCTGGTGGCTTTGGTGCCGCAGGGATCCTAGGGATCCAGGCCTAAATCCAGATCGGTGACGGTCGATCTCACAACACCTCCTCCGGCGTCAAATCCATTGGCGACAACTCCGCTCCTTCGGGCGCCGGTTGTGTCCCCAACTGGCGTGGACCCCGGGCTCCCCCTCGGCATGGACACAGAGCCGAACTGACATCAAACGACGCCGATACCGGCGCAGACCGGTAATTTTGTACCCTTGTTCTACCCTGGTGTTCCCTATCGCTCTGAGTGGCAACCAGAGGAGGTTAAGGAGGACTGGAAGGGGTCTGTGGACCCTTTGGCAGACCAGTTAGAAGAACCAGACTGAAGGCAGGAGTTGGGTGAGGCCAGTGGTGTGAACACCTCTCCAGACCTTGGCATGCTTTCTTCCCCTACTGTGGCTACGGAGGTGAGAGCCTCTTACGCTGTGGTGTTGCGTAGGGTGGCTGAGGCCTTAAACGTTGAGCTTCCTACGGTGGCAGTCAAGACCAACCTCTTGATTTAGGTGCTTCAACCGGCAGCGCCCTCTTCTGAGCTCCTGCTGCCGTTCAATGAGGCCCTCGCAGACAACCTTCTAGGCACTTGGTTGAAGCCCAGCACAGGGGCTACTGTGGATAGGATAATTGCCCAATGCCACCGCCTGGCCCCGGGTGGTCCCTTTTTGCTCTCCCAACACCCTACCCCTGAAAACTTGGTGGTCCAAGCCTCTACTACCAAGGGTGCATTCCCTACTGCTCTACCTGATAGGGAATCCAAGAAGCTGGATCACCTTGAGAAGAAGATGTTTTCTTCCACCAGCTTAGGACTGCGGTCAGTGAACACCACATGTATCTTGGGCCGTTACACTCACACTGTGTGGAACACTATTGCGCAGTTGCTGCCACAGTGATGGCTGTCTCTTGTTTGGTGACAAAGCGGACAATGCGCTCGAGTGCTTTAAGGATTCTAGGGCTACGGCCAGATTCTTGGGCCTCGCTACCGCCTCTCGCCTTGCAAAGTCTGCTTGTCGCCCCTTTCATGACTACGGAAGAGGTGCCCACCACATTCTGCCCAGATCCACAGGCCTGCGCAAACTGTGTAAGCCTCTGCACAGCCGGGGACAGGGATCCAGCGTTGTGGGTCAGGGGACCAGAGGGCGGGCCAGTCCACCAGTGCCCCTCTGCAGCAGCCTCCAAACCTTCCTAGTCGGGGCCTCCAGGGCCACCAGTTGCCAGTGGGCTGCAGGATTTGCCATCACCTCCCCCACTGGCAGAACATCACATCAGACAGGTGGGTTTTGCATATTGCCCGAAAGGGCTACTTCCTCCCCTTCGAGAACACTCCTCCAGCCATGCCACCTCCATTCCATCGCATGTCAGAGGATCACTTGGCCCTTCTCACCAGGAAGTATGGCTCTTTTGGCCAAGGGAGCCATCAAACGCGCCCCTGTGCCAGACGTAGGGTGTGGTTGCTACTCCCACTATTTTCTGGTACCCAAGAAGGACAAAGGCCTGCGTCCTATCTTAGATCTCAGGGACAACAACCGCTTCCTCTGGAAGGAGAAGTTCTAAGATGTTGACATTGGCTCAGGTTTTGTCTGCTTTAGACCCTGGAGACTTGATGGTAGCGTTGGACTTGCAGGACGCCTATTTCCACATCCCTGTCCTGCTGGCTCACAGGCGTTGCCTACCGTTCACGGTAGGGCACAAGCATTTTAACTTTACTGTGCTCCCCTTTGGCCTTACCAGCGCTCCTCGGGTGTTCACGAAAGTGATGCCGGTGGTTGCAACTCATCTACGCAGATCAGGGGTTCCAGTCTTCCCCTATCTCGACGACTGGTTGTAGAATGCGGGCTCGTCCCAGGCTGTCGTCTACCATCTCCAGACTATGGCGAACCTCCTGCATTTGCTGGGGTTCACTATCAACGTGCCGAAGTCACACCTGATTCCCAATCAGAAGCTCCTTTTAATTCGAGCCTGTTCTGGATACAATGCAGTTTCGAACGTATCCTCCTGAACAGCAAGTCCAGGATATTCGGGCTATGATTCTGATCTTTCAAACTGTATCCGGGTTTCGGTCAGAATGTCCCTGAGGCTGCTGGGCCTCATGGCTTCCTGCATCCTGCAGGTGGATATGCCAGGCATATCCAGGCTCTGCAGTGGGACATGGAGTTCCAGTGGGCACAGCATCAGGGGAATCTTTCAGATTGCGTCCAGATCTCAGAGGGCACTGCACGCCAATTGCAGGGGGTGGCTAACAAACCAGGATGATTGGGTCAATTGCAGCTCCCTCTCCATTCCCCAATCAGAGATCACAGTGGTGACGGATGCATCACTTCTGGTGTGGGTGGCCACACGGGAGAGGCAGCGATGAGAGACATCTGGTCTTCGGCAGAGTCCAGGCTCCACATCAACCTTCTGGAGCTCCTGGCGGTTCGTCTTGCACTGAAAGCATTCCTTCCTTCTGTCAAAGGAAGGGTAGTGTAGGTGTTCACGGACACCACCACCGCCATGTGGTACTGCAACAAGCAGCACGGGTGGGGTCGTGGACCCTATGTCAAGAGGCTCTCCGCCTTTGGACATGGCTGGAACATCAGGGCATATCCATGGCAGTCCAACACCTGGCGGGCTCACTGAATGCCAGGGTGGACAAACTCAGCTGCAAGTGCATGATGGATCATGAAGGGCGTCTTCATTTGGAAGTAGTGCAAGGTCTCTTTCAGCAGTGTGGAGAGCCTTGGTTAGATCTATTCACCACCGAAGAAAATGCGCAATGTCAGCAGTTGGAATTTCCAAGGTGGCACTTGCTAGGCAACACTTTTTGACGTGAGTGGAGTTGCGGTGTATCTATACGCCTTTCTGCCTATACCACTTCTGCCCAGAGTGCTGAAGAAGATCAAACGCGCCTGGGCCCAAGTCTTTCTTGTGGCTCCGGACTGGGCGCGAAGAGTCTGATATCCCGAGCTCTTGAACATGGACATCGATCCTCTGATCAGACTGCGTCTTTGGGAAGATATTCTGTCATAGCAGCAGGGGACGGTCCTCCAACCGAACCTGTCCAGCCTCCACCTCCTTGCGTGCAGATTGAGCGGCGACAGTTGACAGCTTTCGACCTTCCTCCCGAAGTCTATAATGTTATATTGGCAGGCAGGCGTTCCTCCACCAAAAAGGTATACACCTGTAGAGGGAACACATTTGTGGCATGGTGTGCAGCAAAGGATGTGGATCCCCTTTCTGCCCCTCTTTCAGAGTTTCTCCTCTTCATTCTTTCTTTGGCCCAGGAGGGCTCTGCTCTGGGCACTCTTAAAGGCTATCTTCCGGCATTTCGGCTTTTCTTCGCCTTCCTGATCAGCCTTCTCTTTTCAAGTGCCCTATTGTAAATCACTTCCTTATGGGCATTGCTCGCATGTTTCCTCCTATTCCTTTCGTAATGCCCCAGTGGGACTTGACTTACCTTATGTGCGCTCCTCTCAAGCCGCTACATAATTGTCCTCCCAGACTTTTGACCCTCAAAATTGCCCTTCTGGTTGCCATCACCTCTCCTCGCAGGGTGAGTGAGCTTCAGACTCTTTCTTCTAAATCTCCTTTCCTGGCTGTTCTTCTGGACAAGGTTGTCCTTTGCACTAGACCTTCTTTTCTTCCCAAGTGGTTACCTCTTTCCACATTGGAAAGACTATCACTTTGCCCACCCTCACATCCTTCTAAAGAGGAGGAGAGGCTCCACCGTCTGGATCCAAAACGTGCTCTTTCATTTTATCTGGATCTCACCAAATAATTCCAGGTAGATGATCAGCTCTTTGTTGGCTATGTGGGCACCAAGAAAGGTTGGGCCGTGCAAAAACAAACAATCTCTAGATGGGTCGTTCTTGGCAACAAAATGTGTTATTCCTTGGAAAAAAAGGAACCTCCAGTAGGGTTGCGCTCCCATTCCACCAGGGCGACGGCAGCCACTACTGCTTTGGGACGTGGCGTCCCCCTTCATGACATTTGTCAGGCAGCTACGTGAGCTTCATTGCACATGTTCACTAAACATTACTGCCTGGACAGTCAAGTCCAGAGAGACCGGCCGTTCAGTCTCCAGGACTTTCTGGTGTGAACTTAGTTCACAGATACACCTCCGGGGTTGGTATTGCTGGAGTATCTATTCTAAGGTGAGCAATCCGTAATGAATAGTCTCGTTTAGATGAACAAGTTACTTACCTTCGGTAATTATATATCTGTAAGAGACATATATTAGTTATGGATTCCTCACCACCCCACCCATCCTCCCCGTTCTGCGAACTGACTTCTAGGGTAAGGGACTTCCTTTCAGGGCATTAGTTTTGTCCACCGGTGGTCAGTGTCTTGCATGGCTCTGCGCTTCTGACGTGGAATGTTGTGTAAAGAACTGACGTCAGTGCGCAAGGGGCGGAGTCTAAGTAAATACCACAATGTCATTCCGGCGATCACAACGCCAATGACGAACGCAGAGTCGACAGACGCCACCTACCGATGCGCAGGGGTACTGTTGAAGAAAAATTCTCTGCATCCAGTCTGACGCCTGGGGGTGATTCTAAGGTGTGGCATCCATAACTAATATATGTCTCTTACAGATATATCGTTACCAAAGGTAAGTAACTTGTTCGTCACGACGCGTCAAGCCTCATTCTTGCCTGAGTCCATTTTCTTCAGCTAGTTACCCCATACTTAACACTATCTATTTGCTGTTTGGATATGATGTGTAGGCAGTAATAAGAAACCATAATTGAGAAGCCATCTTCAGATTGTATGCCATTCTTCAATGTGCATGTAATAAGAACATTGCATAATTATACAGAACACCTTTTCCGCATGCACAGTTTTATTATCATTGTAGTGTGTTACGTTTGTGATATGCTCACATTCCATAATAAACATCAAATATGTTTTTTCAAACATAAGCAACAATCCCAATATCTATGTTATCTATCAAATAGAGGAAAAACTACTCTTTTACATGAACCCACAATTATTATTTATACATCACAGCTGTCAGCCATTTTATGTTTAATTTTAAATGCAATTTATATTTAGAAGCAGATGTCGAACTGATACATCTAAGATACCTTGAGTACCCCTTGGGCACCAGTACTTCAAGGTGGAGGGTCTATGGTCCCCCCACTTATTCCCTTATGTAGGGGCACACCATGACATACTGAGTTTATTGCTAGACTTCCATCTCCAAAATCACTGCACCAATGTATACTGATTTTAGACTACATCTGATACTACATAACATGCTTAGTGAGAGGGCTGAAACATATACAAACTATTTTCATCTTGTTTTGGGGATACTCCAGGGACCCCTATCTTGCCCACCACCACTGTACCCACCACATCTCATGGGCCTGCTAATAGAGACTCTTCTCTGAAACACTCTTGTCATTAATAGGAATGGAACAAAGTAATCCTCCTGACAACTTTTTCGAGCTATTCTCATTCTCAACAAATACACTTTTATTACATTTGTTATATCTCATCAAAAAAGCATCGGTCCTGCCACCTCCAACATGATTTTACATACATTCAAGTATTTTGTCCAACATTCCAATATGGCCGTCCAGGTATCTGTTGATACTATGGGTGACCTGAGACATGCGCATGTGACAGCAACCGAGGCTGACTGGCACGTCACGCTCAGTAGTACGTGATCACTCGGAGACGATTGTTCCCCGCTGCTTCCGCCATGGAATACTTAACAGTGCCTGCTCGGCCAGTATTTACCTCCAGGCAAGCACACAGAAGAGTAGCTTTACGTGCCACACACTGCAACACTCCACATGAGTACAAACCACGCTAGATCGGCTTGGTCTGTTTGCACCAGAACCACCTCCTGGATCACTGCACCAGTGCATTCTGATTTTAGCAACTACATAGCACGCTTAGTAAGAGGGCTGGGACATATACAAACTATTTTTGACTTGTTTTAGGTACCCTTCAGGGACCTGTATCTTGCCCACCACCACTGTACCCCCACCACACCTCATGGGACTGCGAATAGAAACTCTTTTCTGAAACACTCCTGTCATCAACAGGAATGGAACAGAGTAATCCTCCTGAAATTCTTTTTGAGCTATTCTCATCAAATATATTTTTTATTACATTTGTTATATCTCATCAAGAAAACATTGGTCTTGCTACCTCCAACACTATTTTACATACATCTAAGTACTTTTAGCGATATCCTCCTGAGAGGATACTGGTTCCAATACGACATTCCAACATGGCCACCTGGGTATCGGTTGATAGAACGGGTGACCTGAGACATGCACATGTGACAGCAACAAAGGCTGATGGGCACGTCAGCACTCTGCAGTACATGATCACGCAGGGACGATTGCTCGCCGCTGCTTCTGCCATGGGACACTTAATGATGTCGTGCTTGGCTGAAATTTACCTCTGGACAGGTTGAATAATGGGTAGGTCTATGAGCCATACACCGCAACACTCCACATGAGTACAAATCACTCTAGATTTGCTCTGTCAGTTCGCACCAGAACTACCACATAGTCCCTAACTGTTTCTCTTGCAAATGTTATCTCTCCAGCAGCATCTCAACCGCAACACAGTCTAGGTTCTCTGCCTTGAACCAAGGTGCATTTTATTTCTAAATTGAAGGGTAAGAGAAGATCCCTACTCCTAAGTTGGGGACATCTACTCTATCTCTAGATACATATGTGTGTCAGTTTAGGTTATTGTTTACATCGTGGTCTGTGATAGTCACCTGATTTGATTCAGAAAGTGTGACACATGGCACAGTAGTAGCCTCACTATGTTTGCTCCTTGCACATTATGATTTTAAAATAAAATTATGATGATGCATCTCCCAGGGACTGTGACCTGGGGACGCCCTATTAACTACAATGGAGCACTGTTTTGAGCTATGTGTTTTTCTTACAGATTGGAAATCCAGATTCCATTTGGTAATTTGACCTCTAGGTACTCATGTGACCCACTAACAATTATTTGGTGGTATCAGTGAATACCATACGATACACGGAATACCCACACATTACTCAAATTAAGGGCAGGGATTGTCTCTCCCCCCTGTTTTAGTCCTGATGAAATGCCACAGATCCCTCCTGGACCACTGAGGCGTGAAACATGTTGACCCAGATCCACACACGCTGATAGATTGCCTTTATCCATGATGAGAAGCTCACACTCTCTATACACTTTTTAACCATACCACAGGAACATGGGATTAAAATTTAATGTTGAGGTAACTCTCAGGTAGATTTTATTCACTACCAGAAGCAAACTCCCTTTTTGCCACACATCTGCATTCACCATCACAGCTTTCTCTAAAAAGATCTGAGTCAAATAGCCCTCTCACTGGGCCCGTGGGATATTGCAGCGTCGACCCCAGGAGGAGCTGAGCCTGATGAGGAAGCATGACACGCTCACAGGTGTGTGGGGGCACCACCTCTTAATAAGGAAGTACCCATTCAACCCCCTCACCACTTCTCCAACCTGTGATTTATCACCATAGGAACAGTAACCCTATAGTAGTGTCATATCTGTTCATGGAAGCAAGGGTACTGGACCTCTTTTTAGCTCCCTGTCCCCCTACTTTTTTAGATTGATCCATTCACGCATTAGGCAGAACTCTTCGGTTACTGGCAGCCTCTGGATTACCATATAACAACATATCCAAAGGGTATTTTTACAATGTTTTGTAGAATATTGTTCCTAATTGCAAGACCCTGACATCTGATCAGTTTCATTTAAGGCTAAGGAGATAATATTTGTAAGATACTTTGTGTATATTGTGACTTAAAAATATATGTAAAGGAAAAATTGGTGTTGGTGTTCTGGATGGAGGACTCTATTCAGACATTGTACAACATGACACCCTTGCTTTTCTGAACACATTATCTCCATAGTTTCCTATGGTATTTTCTAAATATATAGGTAAATTGTTGGCTTTCCAACAGAAAATGAGTCTCGGCGACAATACTGTTCTTGTCTGAGAGAAGCCTAGAATAATTCACGTTAGTAGGGTAAGAATTAAAGATCATCAGATAGATTCATGAAGGTGCCATTCTGCGATTAGCAAATTGCGAAAAATAGCGATTCGCATTTTGAAAATCGCAGAATGGCATTCATGTAGAAATGCGATGCAAAAAAGTGAATCGCAAACGATCGCAATTGCCGATTGCGATCTTGCCACAATCGCTAATTAATCGCAGAATCGAAATTTTTCCAAGTAGAAATTGCGACCTCGCAATTAGCGATATCGCAATTAGCGATCTTGCTAACTGCGAGATCGCAAAAACGGGAAGTCGCATTTCGAGCCCACTGATGACATCACAACCAGGAAGTAGGCTTACCCCACCCACAAACAGAACACAGAGCCAGAGAGTGCGAGCAGGATACTGAAGAGCTCAAAACCTTAGACTGTGCAGCACCCCAGCAGGACAAAAATCACCAAGATGTCCCAGGATGCAGCAGTGGGCAGGAGAGGAAGCGAAAACTCAAGTTTTCTGAACTTGAACTGGAGCATCTGATTGAGGGGGTCACCATGCACGGCTCTTTAGCAAAGACTCCCGGAGGGTGCCAGAGGCAGACAAGCGCAGGATCTGGCAGCGCATCCGCGCTAAAGTTAATTCGGTTGGGGTGACCCAGCGGTCAATTGAAAACCTTAAAAAGCGCTGGTACGACCTGAGAGGTCGCTCTAAGGAGCGTATTGCCGAGAGGCTTGGGGAGCGACTGGCCACCGGTGGAGGGGAACCTGTAGCCACACCGAACACCCCATTGGAGGACCTGATAGAGGACACCATTGCACCAGAAGCCTGCATGGGGGTCATGCAGCTGGACTTGTCTCGACCCAGCCAACAATCTGAAGGTAAGTGCCATGCGACTGCGACCCTGTCCCCCAACAATGCCCATGACTCCTGAGCTAGCAATATGACATCCCCAACATTGCAGCCCATGCACACCTGAAATGCCCCATTGCATTGTGGTAGTCATAGTGAAATCATATCCCCCCAGTTAGCTGAACACAGCCAGAGCTGTAAATTCAAAGTGAATCCAAAAGCCAGTCAGGGAAAGCAAGCCTGCATGCTTGTATCAACATTGCTTGTGCAAGATACATAACATTAATCATGCACCCTTTCACATTACAGATGCAGTTGAGCAACCCAGCACAGATAGCGAGGCCCTGCACATCGCCGAGACCCAGGAGGACACTGAGGGTGAGGGCCAGTCCAACCAACGACCCGGTCCATCACAGACACCAGCAGTTCTTCCACCACCACCACCCCGTGCGGACAGGGCCACCCCTGCAGCCACAGGTGTGCAGCCAACACCCCAACAAACAGCCACAGCAGTGGTACAGGCCCCACCACCAGCGCCTAGGAGGCAGACGAGGTGCACAGCTGGAGCCAGATCACACACCAGCGCACTGAGGTGCCAGCAGCGTCAGGGCTCAGCAGGCACGGGCAGGGCACTCCTACTTCCAGATCCAGGCCTGGCGATTGAACGCCGCATGCTGGCGGTGCACCGTACACAGGCGCGTCACCTGGCAGCAATTCACACCCAGCTGCAGGCGACAGGGCAAAATATTGCCCAGATGACCGCTGCTGTCAGAGAGAACAGCCAGCTGCTGGTAGCCCAGCAGGACATGACCCGCCGCCGCCACCGCCAACTACTGGCCCGCCTATCGGCCTACACAAGATCAAACCATAGAGTTGGGAATGCAACATCACAGCTGGCACGCAGGTCACTTGCCATGCAGGGCCAGATGGTGCAGTGTTGCCAAGCCGTGGCCAGGTCACTAGATCTGCTTACAGCAGCAGTGCTCGGCAGCCAGTCCACTGCCCATGGAGAAGCAGAGAGGCCTGACGACGTGAGCGAGATAGCGTCAACTAACAGCAGCGCATCCTTGCCACTGACGCCTGTACGTCGCCGCAGCAGCAGGCCAACAGCTTCAACTAGAGCCAAAACCGTCCCTCAGGACACAGATAGACGACTTGGGGCGTCTCGTCGTAACCGACAGTGAGAACTCAGACACTCTCAGGGAGGCCACTACCCCAGCATGGGGAGGTAGGGAGTAATACTCTCTTCATGAGACACCAATATTAGAAAAAGCCAATTTATTGTGCATGAACAATAAAGATTAATGGTCTGACTTGATTCACACTCATGTCATTATTACATTTGTCATGCATGAGTGCAGTGTTTTGTGAGGGGAATGGGTGCACTAGAAACAGTTAATAGTGATGTGGTGCGGCGCCTGTGTCCTTCAGCAGGATTTTCTCCGCGTGCATGACGCACATGTGGAGGCGGGCGGTTGTCCCCTTCCGACTCACTGGCAGATATCTCCACTGGTATCCTGCGCTTGGTAGCAATGTTGTGGAGTATTGCTCACACGGCCACGATGCGGCAGCAGACCTCAGGTGTGTATTTGATGGCCCCACCAGTGTTGTGCAGTATGCGGAAACGGCTCTTCAATAAGCCAAATGTCCTCTCAATGCAATTTCTTGTTCGTATGTGTGCAGCATTGTAACGCCGTTGCTGTGGTGTGGCAGGGTTGAGGTATGGGGTGAGGAGGTACTCACGTAGTCCGTAGGCGCTGTCCCCTGAGGGTAAGAAGCACAGGGTGAGTGACTGTTCTGCGCAGATACATGATCACAGTGTACTATTTGGGGGCATGTGTACTTACCTAGTAGGTGTCCTTCGCCAAAGTCTCCCCTGGCCAGTCGTGTGTGAATGCCGCTGTGCCTGAAGATGAAGGAGTCATGTGTGCTGCCCGGATATTGTGCCACTATGTCCGTGATGTAATTCTTGGCGTTGTACACCATCTGGATATTGAGGGAGTGGTAGGACTTGCGGTTGCGGTACATGTATTCCGTTCGTGCTGGTGGCCAGATGTGGATGTGGGTACAGTCAATGCATCCAATTACATGCGGAAAATGTGCGATGTTGTAGAATTTCAGCTTGGTGTCATTCAAGTCCTGTTGGGTGGTGGGGAATGATATGTAGTGGTGTAGCCGGGTCAGCATTGCATACAGGAAACTCCTTAGGCAGCGGGACATGGTGGGCTGGGATATCCCCCCTGCAACAGCAACTATCCCCTGGAAGGTTCCGGAGGCCAGTAGGGGCAGGCTGCACAATACCTGCACATGGGTGGGAACGGCATCGGTCCTCCTTGTTGGGTGCTGCATAAGAGGGTCTAGGTCCTGGATCAGCTTAATGATCATTGGCCCATTTAGGCGGTACTTAGCATAGATTCGCTTCCTGGTTTGGCCCAGAAGGGTGACCCGCTGACGGAATATCCACTCCTGGATCCTACGTCTGTTCTGTGCTGCTCGCTGTAGCCTACGCCGCCTCATCACCATGTAGAGTCCTGGCATTGTGAGAGTCCTCAGGCTCCAGCTGCATGTCCTTAAGTGTGTTTGGTCAGGCCTGCACCTGTTTGTAGTTAGCTAAAGTTTTTTTTTTCTTTTTTTTTTCTTAGCTGGTTACCACCTGGTTTGGGTTCTCCTTAAATTGCGCGTCGCAAATAGCGATTATCTTGTTTTTCGCTATCTGCGATTTTTCTTGAATGGCGATTGCAAATATTTTGCGAGTTCGCAAATGATTTAGCAGAATCCATGGTTTCTCGCTATTTTAAAATCGCAAATGGGCTTGTTCCAGGATTCTGCGAATTTATTTGCAAACTCGCAATTTTGATTTAGCGATTTCGCTATTTTGCTATTTTGCTATTTTGCTATTTTCACTATCAAGAATTCCTTTTACTCAATTTGCGATCGCAATTGCTATATCGCAGCTATTGCGATCGCAATTTGGCTTCATGAATCTATCTGCATGTTGGAAGACAAGGTGGACATAAGAATTATTAAAGAGAGGGTAGCTGCTGAATGGGCTTCTCCCATACTTTTGACCAAAAATGATGCCATTGGTGTTAGTTTATGTGTATATCAAGGTGTTAAATAACAACTTAGTATTTGATACCCATCATAGGTGAAATGATTGCAGGGGGCATTTTTGTTTTACACATTGTAATTAAAATCCGATTATCAGGTCGAACGTGTGCCTGATTCCTGAATTCTTGTTACTTTCTTTACTCCATTTGGTTTATTTTGTTTTAAAATAATGTCTTTCAGACTAGTGTCTGTCTCATCTGTATACCAGTTGCCAATGTATCATATATTTAGGAGCATGGACTCGTGTCCAGATCTTCCAAGATGATATTAATTTTCTCACAAAATGAAAAGAATTACCTGGAACTTACAAAAGAAGTATGTACAGGCATTGCTAAGAGTGTTAGTCGTAAGTGCAGGCAAATGTGCGTTGTTTTGAAAACAGACTATTGGAGGCATTGTTCCAAAACTCACTTTGGTTGAAGCTATAAATAAGGTTTCTTCTCCAAATACAAAGGATAAACTGTTGCCATTGCTAGGTCATGTGAATATTATGGAACACTTTTCTTTCACAATTTTGTAAAAAAAAAAAAAGGTCAAGTAATGTTGTGAGGAACCATAAAAAACAAACATTTTCTCTCTCAGAAGTGAATTGCACCTAGATTGAATCCATTCTACCAAGGAAAGACTGTGGACACCAATTCATTTGACCTGGGAGATGTTCTTTCACAGTCTGACCATGTTCAATAATGCAATGTTGCTTTTTGCCTCTTGTATTAGCAATACCACTGAATACACATATATGGTCATTGAAAGGTAACATTTGTTGTGTATAGGCTATTAACAACTTTAGACTCTTTATTTTGGACAGCATTTTTATGAGTTGCACACATCACAAGTCCTTTGTTTGACATCTTTTCTCCAGGAGGTGGGAGACGTTCCACTGCTAGAAGTGCTTAGTTGAGTTTCAAAGTTTAGCAGTACATTTTCAAAATAAACCTTGTTCCTGGAAAGAACAATTGCTCATTTTGCCTGGTTGTTGATTACAATAATTCTATAAGTTAGGAAGAAGAAATTGATGTGACGTCAGTTATTGGAGACTTGTTCCATAGAAGCAATGGATTTGGCTGCTTTCAAGGATAAAAAAATAAATGGTGAAAAAATACAACAAAGACTGGCCCTTGCAGGAATCTTTGCATGGATCCTTGAAAGCATATGGCCATTTTGCAGAAAAATATGGAAGGGAATTTGTTAATGAGCAATTGTAGATCCGTTCCTCCTGTAGTAAAAAGAACAAAACTGCTGGAGCATGGTCACCAGAGTCACATAGACCTTTAAAAATTGTTGATGAGGATTTAGTTCTAGTGTCCCGCACAACCTTGACACTGACAGGTGGATAAGAGCTTTTAAAGTTTGCATGGATTCTGACAAGTATGCTTTAAGAAATGGAGTTATTATTTGTGCGGGATGAGAGGCCTGCATAAGTAGTATGTCCACAATTGTCTCCTAAGTGGGAACCAGCACCTCATTGACATACTTAACTTCTCAGTGCAGCAAAGCAGAGCAGTACAATGTCTACTCTGGGGAGGTGGTGAGTGCTAGTAATCCTCATTTGCTGGCTAGCAATAACAATACTCAATAAATGATTGCCCCCTCCGTGCCTTTTCTTTGAAAAAGAGAAAGTACATTAATTACATACACACTACTAAATACTATGCATTAATTTACAAATATATACATCAGACAGATGAACATATCTTTGACTCTGAAATCTCATTTGACATCAATAATCATAATACCACCACCTATATCAGATGTAAAATGACTATATAGGAGGTTGTGATTTGAACTAAATCAGGTCTATTGGCTTTGTCAAGGGGTTACCACCTTAATATGCAAGGTAAGCATATTGGCTTTGCCAAACGTCTCCATATTATTATATAAAGAGAGCCTATTGGCTTTGTCAAGGAGTTAAGCTATTAAAATTTTAAGGGAAGCCTTTTGTCTTTGTCGAGCGGTCACCCCATTAAAATATAATGCAAACCTCTTGGATTTGTCAAATGATCACCATATTATAGGAAATAATAATTTCATATTAAAAGTCTTCTCAATGGAATGCGTAACCATGTTTATTATTAAAACCATTGCCATGTTCACCAAAAATCATGGTCAGCAATGTATCTCTCCTTTGCGACTTCAGGCCACATAAAATGTAACCACTAGGGGCCCGATTAAGAGTTTCGGGGGTGCAGGGGCAGGCAGTACTCCACTGCCACGACCCTGCAAGACCGAGACCGAGACTCGCTTCTGCCCGCCAGCCAGATTACAAGTTATTTTTAGTCTAGCAGGCGGGCCGTGTGGCGTTCCCATGGCGGTGCCACAATGGAAAGGTCTCACAAGGTTCCTGCACGGCATGGACTTGAAAGTCCATGCCTTGCAGGATCTTTTGTGCATGCACACAGAGGTACACATTTTATGCCCCCCTGTGTCCGGAAATTATGACACTCAGACAAAACTACGATTTGTGTGCGTGCACACAGGGCGAAAGCACAGGGGGTCTGGTAGGGCCCACTTGGTTTCCTCTCCTCCAAGGTTTACATGGAGGAGGAACCGCCATGTAAACCCTGGATTAGAGGAACCGCCCAACTTGTAATGGGGCAGTCGGACTTGCAGTGCGGGGGTGGCTGGACCTCTGTGCCACCACGAGTCTGGTGGTCCTCAGACCACCAGAATTTTATTCGGACCCTAGGTGTTCCTGCACTCCAGAGTTGAAGAACAAAAGATCCTGCTCCAGGAGTGTTTTAAATCGTAGTTTTGTCTGAGTGTCATAATTTCCGGACCCCCTACACTTAGGACACTTTTGGGTAATTCACCTTTGGGAAAGGCTGCTGCAACTCCTGCAGCCACCAACCCTCCCCCGTTACAAACACTTTTGTGTCCACTTTTGGTGCCCCTCCCTAGTGTGGTGCTACCACAAGGAAGGAATCTGGCCAAAATAAAGCATTATGGGCGCTTCCATCATAGAGCAGTAAATATTTTATGAACAGCTCCTTACTCTGTAAGTGGCCGTGGTGCCCTTTCTTCTCAGAGTTTCTTTTGTTCTCCTGGTTGTGTATTGGGTGGCACCCCAGCTGCCTATATTGTTGGGGCAGTGCAGGGAGCCCACTTCTGTGCTGTCCTCCTGGCACTTTCCCCGGCGCCGTACTCAGCATTCTCTCTCCGGCCTGCAGTCCATGTTGTTTGGAGAATAATGCAGGGTACAGCTGACTGCATCCGCCTTTCCCCAACATACATGGAGATGGAGTCTCAGACCACCCTTTTACAGCGCCAGCCCTACCCTTGTCCATCGTTTGACTCGGGGAGGGGGTGCGGTAATCCATTAATTGTGCTGGGCCCCTGGATCGGAGTCCCTGAGGCCGAAGGAGAGTCTGGAGAGAGGGCATCACGTACGCGACCTTCCTGAAAATTGTTACTTGCATCAACCCCAGAGCACTGGCCCATCCTGGAAGTAAATCTTAAAAATACGGTGGGGGGAGGTACACATACTAATTTTCTCAAAACGTTCAACATATTTTAAGATTAATATCTCCGGTCGATATTCACAATCTCAGGCTCGTTTTACTACTGGTCGTGAGCTCTGGCTGCTTGCAGCATTTTCAGCCAGCTGCCTGATCTTAAAGGGACCCACGTTGCGATGAGCTAATTTATCCTCTGCTTTTCCCTCCAAAGATCCGATGGCCTGCTAGCTGTTTTGCAGGGCATCTGGGGGGCAGTGGAGTCCATGTTTTCCCTCAAGAGGTCCTAAAGGGACCAGTGCCATTGGCACTGGAGAGACACATCTAGTCCTGAATCTTGTTGAGAGCAGCTCTGAGGCTTCTTGGCCTGTTGGCCTCATGCATCCTGCTTGTCGACTTTGCCAGGTGGCATATGCAGGCTTTGCAGTTGGATATGAATCCACAGTGGGCCCAATACAAGGGGTTTGCAGAAGTCTAGTAGTTTGTTGAGGCGAAATTTCTTCAAAATTAAGCGAAATTATGCATAGGACCTCAATGACAAGAATTAAGTTGGTCTGAACTTGTCCGGGGTTGCCTGTGTTCTTGTCTGTAAGGCAGTAGGACTGGCACTTTGGGCTGAGTTGTTCCTATCGGAGCAGGGCCACAACAAATTTGCATATGGCTGGTGTAAGTCTGATTTGAAAGAGTGGATGAAAAACAGTTTTTCTGTAATGCAGCTCCAAGCTATTGATATTGGTTAAGATTAATTCAAGTGTTCCTCCCATAACTTTGCTTATTGCGGTAGACACCCTTAGTGTGATGAGTAGGCCCAAAAGTGTGTCCCTTGCTCGCTATGCCACAGGACTCAACTTATATCTCACTCGGGGAGGTTTCATTTTGCTTCCATGATCTGACATTGCTTGCTTTTCCATGTGGAGAGGACCTTGTCTGGTGGTTTGAGCACAACTCCTAATGAATCAAGACAAAGGCTGTTCTTATTTGAAAAGGAAGACTGATTTGCACATGACTGGTTTCTTTCTTGAATATTATCGTAGGTGTAGGATGATGATAGGTAAAAGGCCCTGAGTGGTTGACAGTCGCTGAATGTATTTCAAACATTCAATTTATTACATTTTTGTTGTTGATGAGATATCCTGAGTGTAATAGGTAAGCTTAGGTCCTGTGCTCATTGTGTCACAGGAGTCAAGCTGCAGCTCACTAAAGAGGCAGACGTAAAACCAGCAGTGCCCAACCTAAGAGCTGTCTTGAAAGTACATCCTCCAGTTCACATTCTGAGGTGTAGACAACAGTGCAAGTATTGGATATGTAAGATGTGTGCTGTAGGGTTAGGATACAAGTGCTGCATTACAGTATATTGTGCAATATACTGCTTTACCAATTGCCTGCTTCTTCTTAGCGTTAGGATTTGGAGACAAGCCAGATCATATTCATTTAGTGGAAGTGACTGTGCTAAAAAAACATGATTTATATGGTGTTCTACCCCAGACACATGCCTATAGCTACATTAAGGGGGCTGGCACATTGCCAGGATCAACTTCAAGTGCTAATGAGCTTTTACACATGTAAATTGTTCCATGCTGCTGTCTGTGTCACTTGCCAATGCTTTTCAGTGAGGTACATACTAGAATCACCAACACAAACCTTTTTTTTTAAATCTGGACCAAGAGTGGGAGATTTGTTTAATGAGTTCACATTTGGTAGTGAACTTGGTTTTGTGAACAATATGTTGGCCACCCCAGTACCTATGCCCCATACTTTTAATGGGAGAGGGTTAGCATCTACTATAGACTTTATTTTAGCTTCATGCATGTATGAACATATTTCCTTTAAGGCTGAGCGATCATTTTCCATTATGCCTATTGATTCATTTGCATATGCATAGATTCAAAAAGATCAACTCAACTAACCAGGTATTGGGGAATATTACTTTGAATAAAACTACTGGTTACACCTTACGGTGGGCTAATGTGGACCTCGACGCATTGACCAAACAGGTGATTAAGAACTGCAAATCTGCTTTTGATATTTGCTTGAGCGATTCTGCATCTGATGTTGGTATTGTGCACTCCTTCCTCGAGATATCAAGGGAGGTCAAGAATTTGTTAACGGTTCAACACAGCAACAAAATTAAAGAGTCGGGGTGGTTTGATAAGAAATGCACAGAGGCTTACTCCAATTTGAAAAAAGAATTGCATAAACAGCCCAGATCCTCTAATAAAGTTAGACAGGCTAGAATGGCATATAGACGGGCGATTAACGAGAGGAAGTGCATATTGAGAAACGAAGCATGGGATTCTCTCCACAGTGCGGCCCAGCTGAAAGATAGCACTGCATTCTGGAAGGCATTGAGGGCCCCTTTTTTATCCTCTAGTGGAGCGCCCCTCTATTGAGGTAGCTATCTCGGAAGAAACCTGGACCAATATTTTTCTAAGGTGTACACAGATAAAGGAGACCACGGGTTGCAATTGGCTGATACCTCCCTAAATAATAATGATTTGGATGATTTGCAAATCACTTTGGAAGAGGTGAACAGAGCCTTAACACTTAGTCTGGTCGGCAAGGCTCCTGGACCCGATAGAGTTCCAGTTGACTTGTACAAATCTAGTGTCCTTTTATGGGGGCCCATATTAACCCAAGTCATTAACACTAGAGTTAAGTCAACATTGCCCAAGATTTGGGTGGAATCAATCATCAATCATCATTCCTATTTTTAAAAAGGGGGATCGCCATGACACGGGGTGCTATAGACCGATTTCCATGCTTGATTCCTTGGTTAAAGTGGTCGGGCGGGTAATCCTGGAATGCCTACAAGACTGGGCAGAGGATACTCTGGTATTATCAGACTTACAGTATGGTTTCCGTGCTAGATTAGGCACAATAGAACAAAGCCTAAATTTAGCCATTCTTGTATGCAAATATATGAGTAAAAAAGGCAGTTTGTTGCTGGCATTAGTGGACCTCACCGCGGCCTTTGACTCCGTAAGGCACAACTGGCTGTGGGTGGTCCTTGAGGCAGTGGGGGTTGATCCCCATATTATTGCCTTTTTACGACGTTTGTGTAGTGGTGCTACTGCAAGCATGCGGTATGGTTTGGGGGAGTGCACTAAGGCTTTTCCTATTAGGAGAAGGGTCAGGCAAGGCTGCGTGCTGGCCCCCTTCCTTTTTAATCTCTACATTAATGGACTAGGGTACAGATTTTCCTCAAGCTGGTCGTCGTCCTATACCCGCACTTTTATATGCGGACGATGCCGTTTTAATGGCACACACACAACATGGTCTTCAGAGGGCCTGAAGAGTTTTTGTGGTTTTATGAAGGATTTGGGCCTTAACATAAACATCTCCAAGACCTTTGTCATGAGATGTGGTCAAGGGACACAGAGGACACACGAAATGTTTGTTGATGAGAAGAAGTTAGCCTCAACAATTTTTTTTCCTACTTAGGCATTTAATTCAATCAGCAGGATTCATGGGCTCAAACTATCTCTGCCAAGAAATTGGCATTCATCCGGTCAACCACAGCCCTAGTAACTTTTGCTAAAAAGCTAGGTAGGAAACCACCCACAGAGCTCCTGCAAATATATACGACCAAGTGTATCACCATAGCGATATATGGGGCAGGGGTGTGGGGCTTTGTAAATACCCTCCCACTACAAATTGTAGAAAATTCTTTTTTGAGGTATATTCTGTCTGCACCACCTAGCACCTCCTCTTACGTTTGACATGAGGAGCTGGGTCTCCCCTATATTGCTGATCTTATTAAATTAGAGCCAATACTTCTGTGGCACATGATTTGGTGTAAAGATCAAACTAAGCTAAATAGGAAGATCATGCAAGACAGTTTAAGGCTGTAAGGGGCTTTAAAGATTCACTGGATTAGATTTGTACGTGACTTTATGAACGATCTGGGTCACCTGGAATATTTTCTAAATCCAAGCTCTATGCTGGTGATTCCCAGAAAGATTTTAAATAAAAAGGGCCTCCAACTGCTAGATTCTATTCGAATGGCAGGGGAAATTTCAAAAAGAAGTGTGAGGCAACATCAGTTACTACGTACTACTTCAGGGATGGAGCCTTATACATTTTTTGTACCTGGTGGTTTTGATAGGTTGCTCCTAACTAGATTTAGATTGGGCAATTTCCACAGATAAGTTTCACTACCAAAATTGAATGGATGGTCCCGTGTGTTACCACCTTGTCCTTGTGACAAAAGCTCTGAACAATCTACTATTCATTTAGTCCTGTTTTGTAAATTTTATCATGAGCTAAGGAAAGTGTTGATAATTCCATTTTAAAAAAACCTAATGTTGAGGCAATGTCAACCAGCCTTTATTTCACTTCGGCTATTGGAAAATGAGCACATAGCAGGGAGATTTACAATCTTTTTAAAGATGGTGCTTCATTGTAATTGATGAGTTATAATTACTGGGCTTCTTCCTTTTGTGGGTATGTGTTTTTCTCTTTTTTAGAAAATGGCTGAAATTATTACTTCAATTTGTAAAACTTGAAATGTGTATATTGTTTTTAATATTTTGTAATTTAATATGAAATGATACAGGTTTTTATGTGCTTTTATGTCTGTTCAAAAAGCAGCCGAAAACCGCCTTCTTGATTGAAAAAAATAAAAAAATTCTGGACGAAAGTGATTGAGGTGTGTACTAACGTGTGTCCAATGCTTATTGTGTCACAGGAATCATTCTGTTGTTTCTTGTGTTTCTGTCTAGAGGAGACCTAGCCTTGCAGTTCAGGTTGGCCTGTTCCTATTATTGTATTATCTGTTCCTGTCTGGAAAGGACAGTACCTCCTAGATCATTCTTGATTGTTCCCATTGGAGAAGCAACCAAACCATATTTGCATATGTCCGGTGTAAATTTAGAGTGGCATAATGGCTAAAGGATAATCTGGAATAAGCCCTGATTGAAGGTGAGTGTATAGGGTATTCCCAGATGTGAGTACCTGTGGTATACCTCAATGAGGAGGTCAAAGTAGACTGAGGTTGATTGCCGTCACATCTGGAGGGGGCCTTGCTTGTCACTGTGTGCTGGGATGTTCATATAGGAGCAGCACCATGACTGTTTTACATATGCCTGTACTCCGTGCAAATTGACAAATAAGGTCCCTCAGGGCTCCATTGTCTGTGCATCCTTGAAAGTATCGAGTCCTAGGTACCCCAATGGGAACTGTGCCCTTAATCTTCCAGGGGTACTAAGCATTGGGTCCCCCAGGTGGTACCCATCCCTGGGTGCTCTCATTCCTTGGTCCCCTGGGGGCCCTGAGGCGAAGGTTCCTTAAGGGAACTAGGTCACCCGGGGCACCGTTTCCGAGGTCCTCCAGGAGTACCGAACCTTGATACACCAAGGGTACAGAGACCTAGGTCCCCCAGGGGTACCAAGACCTAGGTGCTTCAGGAGTACCGAGGCCGAGGATCTCCCGGGGGTACCAAGGCCTAGGTTTCGCCGGGGTACAGAGGCTTAGGTGTCCCATAGCTACCGAGACCTCAGTACTCTGGGGTTACCGAAGCCTAGGTCCCCCGGGGGTACTGAGACCTAAGTCAGCGGGGTATTGAGGCAAAGGTCCCCTAGGGGTACCAAGACTTGAGTCTCACAGAGTTGCTTAAGCCTAGGTTTCCAGGGTAACTGGATCCTAAATCCCTCAGGGCATCGGGTCCTAGGTCCCCTAGGGATACTGAAACCTAGGTCCCCAGGGTGTACTGACACCTAGATCCCCTGAGAGTACCGAATTCTAGGTCTCAAGGGACCTAGGCCTCGGTACCTCCAGGGGTCCTAGATTTGGATCACCAGATCCCGGAGGGATAACAAGTCATAGGTCTCCTGAGGTACCGAGGCCTAGGTCTCCTGGTGGGTATTGAGATCTCTGACCTCCAGGGGCACTGTGCCCTAGGTTCACTGGGGTACTGGGTCCTAGGTCCCCCAAGGATACAGGGTCATAGGTTCCCTAGGGGTACTGAGACCTCAGTTCCCGAGGGATTTAGGCCTTGGTACCACCGGAGAACCTAGGTCTTTCTACCCCCGTGGCACTAGGTCCTTGGTCCCCCATGGTATACAGAGACTTAGATTCCCGAGGGTATTGATGCCAAGGTCATTCAGTGTCAACAGGGTCTAGGTCTACCGGGGTACTGAAATATGCGTCAACCAGGCGTACTGAGGCTTTGTCCTTGGGTGTACTGAGACCCAGGTCTCCCATAGGTTCCAAAGCCTAGTTATTCCTGGGATACTGAGACAGAGGTCCCCCAGGGAACCAATACCTTGTAGGTGGTGCAGCAGTGCTTTTGGAGTCCTTTACTTTTGTAGCAGAATCTTAAGTCCTTGTTGTGATCTCTGCTACCGTAATAAATGAATTCATGTTTATACTGTTTTCTGCTTTTGTAGTATGGATGAATGAATGAACTATTTATATAGCACGTACAAATACCCTAAGGCGTCTAGGCGCTGATGCAGTTGGAGCTAACTGGAGGAGCAGAATATAGAAGATCAAATTTCCATGCAAAAAGCCAGGTCTTCAAAGCCTTACGAAAAGGTCTGGATTTTGCTCTGTAATGGTTGAACCTGGCCTCCACCTACAAGTTGACCCAGGAATACAACCTGACTTTGCCCTATCTGGCACTTAGTAGCCTTGATAGTTAGGCCTGCCTTTTGCAGGGCCTTCAAAACATTTCTCAGGTGGACCACGTGATCCTCCCAGTTGGAGCTAAAGACAGCAATATCATCTAGATATGCTGCACTATAGTCTTCCAGACCTGTTCACCAACCTTTGAAAAGTGGCAGGTGCATTCTTCAGACATTACCTGCATTACCACAAATTGATAGTGCCCATTAGGGTGTCGTGCTCTCAGTTGTGTTGCCTCAGAAGTGACAAGGATTCGAAGAAAGCTCCGCAACCTCACCCCGTCACCAACAAATGCCAGAGTATGAACTGGTAAACATCTACTGGTGACCAGGGGGAAGAAGGGAAAACAAAACAAGGGAAGGAGAGTAAGAAAGGTCTTCTCTGGATAAATCGTCAGGAAGCTTGTAAGTGATATGTCGTCAATAAGCCTGTTTAGTTTTAGCATGCATTAGCTATCGAAAGAAAACAAAAAAACATAGTGTTTAATGTCTAGTCTTACCTACACTATCCCCTTCTACTCTATGTATACAATTGTTGATATACCTCTGCTTTTGGTTCTTATATCGTGAGGGGAAATGGCAGCAGAGAAAAGGTGCAAATAATTCCTGGAACTATCTGTAGAAAGGAAAGACTAGATATTAGTGTCTCTGGGTGTTTGGGGAACTTATAAACGAATTCTCCCTCCTAGTCTATACTCTCACCTCGAAAGTGGACCAATGCTTCCTATAAAATAAACAAGTATCGAAAGCACTATCAGCAAAGTGCTTCTTATGTCTAGAAATAGTAAATATTATACTCTCTATCTCCTTGATGAGAGCCAAATAGAAGCCCCGACGCCCGTCGAGGACAATGTGGAAAGTATATATTCTCTTAACACCAAACAAAACGTAAAAGCTAGAGTAACAATAAGCATATAAATTCTCTTTCTTTCCTTATCTGTTGGTAATTTCTCAAGATTTTGCCACCGCACATCAAGAAGCCAAGGAGCCGGTTGCAGGACGCCCGAATTACCCGACGCGGTACTAGAACACCACTAGAATCTCCGAAGACGCTAGCAGGATGCCTAAATTTTCCCCGACGTTGCACAGGACGCCAAACCGTGACCTGGAAGTCGATGGGAGAAAAGACCTCGAAACTAACACGAACGCAAAGCGCTACCTCTCGAGAGAGGAGGTCTTAAGAACTGCCTCCTCTTCTCATGCGCATGCGTTGTAGACTGCACATGCGCCTAGGTGGGCGGCGGCAATCTTGCCAACCATCTGTCGTCCTGTTTCTTGCCAACCATGACGGCAGGCACGACATAGGGGTTGAGAATGCTGTCTTTGGCTTTGCATCATCAGCTAATCTGATCTGCCAGCTGCAAGATCAAATGTGCTCAGAAATGTGGTGGAGGCCCACATATCTATAAGCTTATCGGATCGGATAGGCATCAGACCTAGTGACTGCATTGAGACCTCTGTAGTCAACACAAAGACTCATCTCTATCTTACCACCCCGGGTGTGAGGTTTAAGCACCAAGACTACTGGACTAGCCCAAGGGCAATCTGAGGGTTCAATAACTCCCCAACCAACATTTCCTGGACTTCAGTCCTGATACAGTCCTGACATGATCAGGTTGCCTGTAAATCTTATTTCTACCATGCAGACTGTCCCCAGTGTTCACTTCATGAGTGCACCAGGTGCTATGACTTGGAGTCAGAGAAAACATATGTCTGAACTGATTGAGAACCTGTCTGCAATCAGTTTGCTGCTGGTCAGTGAGGCTGCCTGCCAAGGCTACACCATTTACTGACCCATCATCAGGGTTCTGCAAGAGCAGGTCAGGGAGTGGATGACTCTCTTCCTCCTGTCCCTCATCAGTAGCCATGAGCAAGCCCATGTCTGCCCTGTCAACATATTGTTTAAGTCTGTTGACATGAAGCACCATATGGGGCTCCTGGGAGTTCCAAGATCTACCAAATAGGTAATCTCTCCCTTCTGTTCAACAATAGTGTGGGGTCTACTCCACGTGTCTTGGAGAGCTGCTGGGGCCACAGGCTCCAACACCCACACTTTCTGTCCCGGCTGCTAAACAGTCAGTACAGCCTTTTGGCCATGCTAGGCTTTATTTAATTTCTGGCTAGCCTCAGGGTTTTTAGTTGCCTTTTTCATATACTAAGCCATCCTAGAGTGGAGACCAAGTACATGGTCCACTATATCCTGTTTAGGGGGTTGAGGGGTAACTCCCATCCCTACTTCACCAGACACAATGGGCCTCTTACAGGATGCCCAAACAGAAGTTCAAAAGGGCTGTAGCCAAACCCCTTCTGAGGAACATCCCTATATGCAAATAAAAGGCATGGTAGTAGGATGTCCCATCTCTGCCTAAGCTGTTCTGGGAGATCCTTGATCATACCCTTTAAGGTTTTGTTGAATCTTTCAACTAAACCATTACATTGTGGGTGATAGGGTGTGGTGAATTTGTAATTCACTCCACACTCCTTCCACATTGCAGTCAAGTAACTAGACATAAAGTTTGCATCTCTGTCAGATACTACCTCCTTAGGGAAACCCACTCTTGAGAACACTCCCAAGAGGGCTCTTGCCACAACAGGTGCTGTAGTGGTCCTAAGGGGTATAGCCTCTGGGTACCTAGTGGCATGGTCCACCATCACTAGGATAAACCTATGCCCAGATGCTGTCTGATGATCCATTGGTCCAACAATATCAATCCCCACTCTTTCAAAGGGAATCCCCACTACAGGTAGTGGTATCAGGGGGGGCTTTTGTGGTGCCACCTGCTTTGCCACTGGCTTGACAGGTGACAAAGGAGCAACACAACTCCTTTGTGTCTTCAGACATGTGGGGCAAGTGAAAGTGAGGGACAGTTCTGTCCCAAGTCTTGTTCTGGCCCAGCTGTCCTGCTAAAGGAATATCATGGGCTAGTGTCAATAGGAAGCCCCTGAACTTGAAATGTATAACCAACCTCCTGGCTGCATCAGGCTTGGTGTCTCTACTCTCTGAGTACAGGATTCTATCATCCCAATAAATCTTATGGGTGCCACTAGCATTCCTAGCAGCCTCAGCAGCAGCTTGCTGTCCGAGGGGTTCAAGAGAGGGGCAGCTCAGCTGCTCCTGGATCAGATCTGCTCTGGAAGGGGCTCCTGTCTCCAAGAACTCAACATGATCAGGCTCAAGCTCCTCTGGGACAGTTCCTTCTTCAGGAGCACAATCATCTCCCTCAAGAGACTGATCATCACTCTGAGTTGGGGGGGGTGGGGGGGGAGGCACTGCCTTAACCCTACTGCTCATTTTAGTGGGAGGCACCTGGTCCATTATTCTAGGATCCAGGGCCTGTTCAGTGTTAGACTTTTTGACTGATGACCTAGTCACAGCAAACACATGTGCTGATATCCCTAACATTTCTGGATGGGTCCTAAACTCCCCTTCAGACCAGGTTGAAGTCTCTAAATCATTTCCAAGCAAGCATTCCACAGGGAGGTCTGCACTTACCACAACTTTCTTGAGGCCAGTTACCCCTCCCCTGGAAAAATTAACAACTGTCAGGGCTTGGTTGGTCCTGACATTGCTAGCATTGGTCACTTGGTTAAGTTCACCAAGTATGATCTGTCCAGGGTCCACGAGGTCTTGTGTCACCATTGTGACACTTGCTCCAGTGTCCCTGTAGGCCAAAGCCTCTTTTCTATTTATTAAAGGTGGTTGGCTGTATTTGCCCAGGTTACTGGGACTCACACTGGAGGACATATCCATGCTTCCATCACAGATCAAGACAGCCTGAGTTGGCACTCTGACTAGGCCAGAGCCCATCTCAGTACCCAGGTTAACCCTACTACACCCGTCTGCAGAGTAACACCACTTGGAGCTGAACTAGGGGGAACAGTTGCCTTAGGGGCAATGGTGGCTGGAGTTGTATCTTTCTTGGTGCAATCACTAGTCCAATGGCTATTCTGTTTACAGATTTTACACCATGGTTTCTTTTGGCCTTTCTTTTTAGAAGATTGGGAATCTCCACCAGTAGAAGATTTTTGGGGGCCTTGTGATGACTTCTGGGATTTACCTTTCTCCCCACCCTTGTTAGGATCTTGCTTCTTCTGGTCACCACCTTGGTTCTGTACCTTCCGCTTCACCCTGGTTCTGACCCATTTGTCTGCCTTCTTTCTCAATTCTTGGGGAGAGGTCAGATCAGAGTCTACCAGGTGCTAATGCAACAGCTGAATCTGACAGGTATTAAGGATCTGCTCCCTCATGATCAAGTTATGCAATCCTGTATAATCACACACTTTACTGCCCTGTAACCAGCCCTCCAGAGCCTTAGTAGCACAATCAACAAAGTCAACCCAGTCCTGTGTCTGTGCCTTTTGAGTATCTCTGAACTGTTTTCTATTCTGCTCAGTGGTTAGGCCAAACCCATCTATGAGAGCACTCTTCAGGACTTTGTAATTATCAGCATCCTCTTCTCTGAGAGTGAGGAGCTTGTCTCTACCTTTGTCTGCAAAGGAGAGCCACACGATTGCTGCCCACTGCTCCTGAGGGACCCTCTGTACTTTACATGCCCTCTCCGGTGCATTTATTCATTTGTGGATGTCATCCCCACTATTGTAGGCAGGGACAATCTTGATCAAGTTTCTATGGTCATAAGACCTATTCCTACTTCTAGGGACATTGCTGCCACCATGGGACTCTAGTTCCATCTTTTTTCTTGCTCTTTCAAGCACTAGGGACTCCCTTTCTAAGGCTACTCTTAGTCTCCTTATCTCCAGCTGGGTTTCTTCAAACTTCAGCTGGTTCTCTCTAGTCTCCTGGAAGGTGTACCTCCTATGAGAAGAGACAGAGGTCCCTACAGAATCTAACCGAATGGTTAGATTCCACTGAAGGAGAACTTGGCCTTCTATGCACACCCCCAACTCTTCTTGGAGGGACAAAGACTGGGCAACTTTGGCCTTCTTCATCTCCATTTGGAGCTGGATTGTCAAGGTATAGGTCGTTGTCACCTCCCTGGTCAACATCAGAGTCTGAGTCATGTGGGTTTACACCACTGGCCTCGTCCCCTTCTGTTGCTTCCACCCCACTGGCTACCCTCTCAGGCTCTGAAGCCTTCCTAAGGTCATCCTGCACTAACACCTCTCTGAGATGTTGGGTGGTTGAATTCTTTGGTGTCTTTAGTTTCCTCATAGTACGCAGAGCCCTTAACTCTAGAAAAGGGAATGTGTCATATTTGGATGTCTGTAACATACTGACATCTGGCAGGGACACACTGGTTCCTGGCCCTAAAGACATAACTAGTGAGGTGTGATGTATGCACTAACTACTCTAGTTGTTTACCTACTAAACTCTCATGAGTTGTAGAAAGGGTGTGCTTAAGCCCTTGACACACAACTCTTAGGGCCAGATGTAGGTCACCAAATACCGGTCGGTAACGGCCGATTTCGGCAGTTTCCGACCGGTATTTGGTGATTGAGATGTAGGGGGGCCTATATTTTACAGAATCGGTAAATTTACCGATTCGGTAAATTTATCGATTCTGTAAAATACCGATTCGGTAAATTTACAGAATTGGTAAATCTATATGTAGGTGGCACTGGAATCAGTGCCACAGTCCCCTAAGAATTAGTTATTTACCATGTAATACTATTGCATGGTAAATAACGAATTCCTGTGTACGTGCACATCTGTGCATGTACACCTGTGCCATGTGGCACACATACATGCCCTGAGGGCATGTATTTGTGTCACATGGCACACAAGCCTGAATCAGGGGTGCAACAGGGTGTCAAAGTGACACCCTGTCCCCCTTGCAAAATCAGTAATTTTACCGAATCGCTATTTACCGATTCGGTAATTGACATTGATTCCTATGGGCCTCAAGGCCCATAGGAATCAATGGCAATTACCGAATCGGTAAATACTGATTCGGTAATTACTGAATCACACAGATTCGGTAAAAATTACCGATTTTTTCCCGACATCTGATTTACCGAATCTAGAATACCGAATCAGTAAAATTCGGTATTCTAGAGTCGGTAAATCAGATTTACCTACATCGGGCCCCTAGTTCAGTAGAACTTACTGTATTTAAGCTTGTATTATATGTACCTCTGTTACCTTTAGTGGTTTTAAAATGATCAATCACTTGAGATTATCCGGTAAAACAATGGCTAGCTGGAATCCCACAAGCTGCACACCAATGTGAGAAGTTGGCCTGGCATTTGCTGTCCACTATTCTAGTGGGCACCTTGCACCAGTCCAAACGACCCTTATAGATGGTAGGTTTAAAGACAACCTATATAGAAAGCTATCCTAGTGGTAGCTGTGGAGAGCAGCTTCCAGGCTAAGTCTTGAAGGAATGTAAAGCAACTTGTTTTAGCAGTCTATAATCTCATGAATGACCAAATGAAAGGAGAACCACACCATGTATATATATAAAATATATGTATTTATTCTAAACACATCCCTCTAGTCTCTTTATGAGGCTATAGGCAAAAGTACATACAGTAAACTTATTTAGCACACAGTAAATTAGCACAATATACGTTGAGCCCTATTGGCGTACCAAACCATATATTAGGAAAGTGGTATAAGAACCATGACTGACATAGATACAAAGCCTAGAGCCTTCAGAACTGCTGGGGCCACCAGGAACCACCCAAGGTAGTGACACAGGGGACCCACGGGGGACGAGTGCAGTGTCTAAACACAGCTGTGAATCACTATTAACTTCCATGGGGAAAGTCGCGGTTGGAAAATTACAGATTAAGGACACTTGGAAGAGGACTTGGAGCAAACCCCTTTAGAACTAGGCAGTTCTAGAGTCAATACCCAAGGGAGCACCGGAGTACTCGAGTTACCTCACCCGGGGAAGCCGGGTGCCTTAGGTTTCTTTTGATGTCGGGTTTCGACGTAGTTTTCAATGGTGAGCTGCTGGCGACCAAGTCGAAAGTGTCCGGATAAATCCAAGGGTGGAGCGGAGACCTGAAGAACCTGAAAGCAGAGAGGACAGAGTCCGGGCCACTTGCCACGAGGACCAGGAGGTGTTGATGACAAGCAGGAGCTGGATTCAAGCTGTCCCACAAAGGATGTCGAGTGTTGGGTATCGGTATCTGGATTGGACCCAACAAGCTTTGGCAACAGCAACCCACGCAGAAAGCAAAGATTGGCTTTGGTGCAGACCAGTAAGGTCTGAGGGACTCTCCACTCAGTGGGGAGTCAGAGCACGCCTGGAGCAACCAGGAAAGCAGAAGAAACAGAAGAGTTCCCTTCATGGGGACCGACCAGTTGACAGACCAGGGATCGCAAAGGAGCCTCAAGCGGAAATGCTAGAAGCGGGCCCACGGAACACTCGTGGAGTATAGGCCCACAATCTTTGGTGCAAATGATGCCTGGTGTTTGAACTACAAGTAGCCCAATGCACAGCTTTGGGAAAGCTTGAGAAGTTGATGCACTTGCAAATGTGCACGGTGTACAGGAGTTCTGGTTCCAAGTCACTCGGGAGGACTGTGGGTCTCAGCTTTCCTGGGATCTCGTGTCGGCCTCTGAGAAGTCTGGAACTCTGTGTCCTGAGTCGCAATCCATCGGGATCCAGTGGGAGCCTTGGAAATGCTGACCGGCAAGATGCTTCTTTGGTGCCTGTTTGAACAGGGGAGTCACTCCTTGACCCCAAGGGAAATTCTTCCGTCTTCTACTCTAAATAGAATGTCAAAGTTCCAGGATATATGTTGCAGAGTTTCGTCCAGGTGTAATCTGAAGTCCTAAGGACTGGGTTCCTATACTTATACTAAGTTTAGGGGTTGGACTTCCTCTGGAGACCCACCTATGGGAGGGTCAGGGAAGAGGGGTGGTTACACCCATTCCCTATGTCCAGTTTCGTGCCAGAGCAGGGGCTGAGTGCCCCTGCAACCAATTTGAACTGGGTTATGAACAGGGACACCAAGTGTGCCCCCAACACTGTCTGAAAAGCATTCTATGAATACACCCACCCAGCCCCAATACACTAAAGTCTGTCTGGGAGCTGGTTACACCTCCCTGTGACAAGAAACCTATTTTCCAGGCCTCCCCTGCCGGAGTTTCGTCCAGGGTGGTACAAAAGGGGGTGGTGATGGATGGAGCATCTGAACCAATCCAACACTCACACCAGACTGATTTGCATATGGCCATGTCTGAACTGGGGTGGCAGAGTGGGCTAAAGAACGGTGATGGATTAAACCCAGATCTGTTGACTGGGTGTGAGTGTTTGATTGATTCAGATTCTCCGTCCATCACCACCCCCTTTTGTACCATTTTGTTCGCCATAAGTTGGCAGGGTATGCTCAGACGTGAGTCCCTTGCTCACTTTGCCACTGGATTCAAGCAAGCCGGGCTGAAGACGGCTGTAATGCCAGAAGCCGGTCCTCGGAAGCTTGTTTCCGGTCCAGGGAAGGCATGGCTTTGCAGTTCGGGCTGGACTTTTCCCATGAGGCACAGGGTCAGACTGATTTGCATATGGCCATGTCTGAACTGGGGTGGCAGAGTGGGCTAAAGAACGGTGATGGATTAAACCCAGATCTGTTGACTGGGTGTGAGTGTCTGATTGATTCAGATGCTCCGTCCATCACCACCCCCTTTTGTACCACTTTGTTCGCCATAAGTTGGCAGGGTATGCTCAGACGTGAGTCCCTTGCTCACTTTGCCACTGGATTCAAGCAAGCTGGGCTGAAGACGGCTGTAATGCCAGAAGCCGGTCCTCGGATGCTTGTTTCCGGTCCAGGGAAGGCATGGCTTGGCAGTTCGGGCTGGACTGTTCCCATGAGGCACAGGGTCAGACTGATTTGAATATGGCCATGTCTGAACTGGGGTGGTAGAGTGGGCTAAAGAACGGTGATGGATTAAACCCAGATCTGTTGACTTGGTATGAGTGTTTGATTGATTCAGATGCTCCGTCCATCACCACCCCCTTTTGTACCACTTTGTTCGCCATAAGTTGGCAGGGTATGCACAGACGTGAGTCCCTTGCTCACTTTGCCACTGGAGTCAAGCAAGCCGGGCTGAAGATGGCTGTAATGCCAGAAGCCAGTCCTCTGAAGCTTGTTTCCGGTCCAGGGAAGGCATGGCTTGGCAGTTCGGGCTGGACTGTTCCCATGAGGCACAGGGTCAGACTGATTTGCATATGGCCATGTCTGAACTGGGGTGGCAGAGTGGGCTAAAGAACGGTGGGGCTTCATCGTGAGGTCATCGCTGATGATGACTCCCAGATGTTTTGCTGAGTCCAGGCAAAGCCATGCCTTCCCTGGACCGGAATTAATTTCACAATACCATCCCAGTAAAAAACCTTCGCTCCAGCCAGGCTTTCCTGGGTTCAGTTCCCAGAATAAAAAGAGCAAGAGATGGTGGCAGAATGTTCTCTCATAATGCCGCCAAGTTGTGGAATTCCCTCCCTTTTCAGCTCAGGTCCAACTCCAACCTGTCCTCATTCCGTAAGCAACTAAAGACATTTCTTTTTAATGCGCATGAATAACCGTTTCCCCTGTTAATACCTCGGACAAGCTGCCACACTTATCTATTAGCGCTTGGACGCCCCAGGGCAGCAACTGCGCTTTACAAATGTACGTTTCATTTCATTTCATTATTTCAGTACAAAACGTATGCTTGACATTAGACTACCAACCTGGGCTACGGTGCAAGTGTGTGTGCATTGCAGCAAGGCTGCATTAATAGCACCAGTCCAGTGGGCGAGAGAGACAGCGCTATATCATAGTCAATATGGCTATGTTACGCTTTCTATCTTTCAAGCAATGCAGTGCAGCAACTTCAGTTGCTGCTCTGCATTGTGCGAAAAGTTAGTGCATCTTCCCCATAGTTTGCTACTGGTACTCGGGTTTTCTTGTATCAACCCACTCCGATTCTTTGCTCATGTTTTGTGGCTTAGATTCCTTTATTAAATTAGCAAATCTTAAACAAGACCTGGACTAACGTCATTTGTAATTTACCATTCCTACAAATAGGAACAGTCTCCTATTATAAAAAGGTAAACATAGTCGTGCTTTATGAAAGTGATAATACATGGTACTCTGCAATCCATGTATAAAAGTGGTCTCCAATTTCCTTTTATAGTCCACTTGTGACGTCACTCGTCACTTGTAATAAAGAAATGGCATAGCCACTCAATTGTAATAATTGTTCACAGTTGAGTTCTGACGTCGCATGTGCCATCACTTAAGTGGAAACTGCAAATAGCAGTAGAAGAGGCAGGTAGAACAGTTCGCTTACCTAGTAATAGTTGAAGAGATTGGAAAGTGTCTCTGCAGTCGAAGAGAAAAGCGGTGTTGTGATAGGTCCTGATAAACCCTTGGCGTTAAACACAGTGGGCCCGATTCACAGAACTAACTTAAGACAAAATTCTAAATTTACTACCATTTTGGTATTCACAGAAGGCACTTACTCATTGATGAGTAAGTGCCTTCTGTGAATACCAAAATGAGTAACTTACTCATTTTGAGTAACTTACTCTTTTTGGTATTCACAGAAGGCACTTACTCATTAATGAGTAAGTGCCTTCTGTGAATACCAAATTGAGTAAGTGCCTTCTGTGAATACTAAAATGAGTAAGTGCCTTCTGTGAATACCAAAATGGTAGTAAGTTTAGTATTTTGTCTTAAGTTAGTTCTGTGAATCGGGCCCAGTGTTTATAAGTAGCACAGCTTCTGGTGAATGCTGTAAAAGGTTATGTGACCTAGAAAATGATTGTGGGGGCCATGTTTGAAAGTCTGTGGCTTCAACAAAATTCATACATTTTAAGGATTAGCGAAACCCGGTGTTGGTAAAACCAGAATAACGTCTTCTTGTGGGTACGTATAAGCCCATAGTGTTGAGAACAGTGTTTGTAGCACAGTGTCTAACAAAAGCAACAAAGGGCCATGTGACCTAGTAAAATGATGATCGTGGTCATGTTGAAAGTATATGGCTTCAAGAAAAGTCATAAGATTATTGGAAATGCGAAACCCAATTGATCGGGTAGAAAATCTATCTTTCAACTAAGTGTGTCACGGTTAAAAAATTAGAAATAAAATAAAATAAATAGCTTTATATATATATCCTAGAATAGGTACACCTACGATGTAAAGGGCTGACATGATCAGATAGGAGCCATATGACCCAATGCTAAGCAAGACATAACATCTAATAGGCGTGAAAAGAGAGGTCAAATGATTGGTGAATCAACAGTGAACGCACTTCCAGTCTGCAGTGGTAGGCTATTGGCCATTTTGTCAGTTGTCAGAGAGGCACAAACAGGGCTGCAGTCTTGGATGGATACTCTGCCTTACATTCCCTTGGTACCTTGGTTACCATATACTAGGGACTTATAAGTAAGTCAGCACTTGCCAATTCGGTGTTGCCAATTTGACAAAACTTTGGTAATGGGTCAGAGCACTGTCACTGCTGTCTGGTTAGCAGGCTCAGTGCAGTGTCAGTGTTGAAAAAGCAGTAGCTAATAGTTCAAATGAGGGCAAAATGTGTGTGTGTGTGGGGGGGGAACCTGCAAAAAGCCTGTATCCTTACACAACCCCTCCTCAAGGAATGCTTCTGAGAGACCTCAACCACAATCTTGGTGAGTCTCCCTGACCACTCAGCGCGGAAGAATGTAGGCAACTGATTGGGTTATTGCAGGGCCTACTCTACCTTACATCCTTCTGTCATGGCCATTCCCACTGGGGAACTGACCTACTTCTATTCTGCAGGACTCATCCTAAACAGACCTTTAGCTACCGTTTTGTCTCTCTGGTCCTTGTCTTTTTCGTGGGGCTGGGAGGTACCAATTTCCACTAACGCAACCTTAGACAGGTCAACACCTAGCTAATCCAAAGAGGTTATCGAGCTTTGGAGTAACACCACCTTGACCAACATGGTCAGGGGGGCCAACTTTGCTACCTGTCATGGGGTCTGACCATCATTCTAGGGACAGTGCTGCCATGAAGTCAAACACCCAGCAGAGGGTACTTACAGCTGTCAGTGCTCAGAGCCACATTATTAGCTCTCCACTGACAGGGTGATGTGCTAGTTTGTGGGTAAATTGGGTTCTTGGAGCCATTCTGCTTTTTCAAAGTGGAGGGCTACCACCTCATGTGGCAGATACTCTCATTCCACTCTTTCTTCTGGTAGCTCACCCTCTTGCTGAACAGCTGCCTTGCTCTCCAGGGCATCCTCGGGAACAAGTAAGGCCTTACTAGTGCCAACTTTGGGGTTCTTCCTTACTGGTTAGAATGCCCTTGGCCCATTGAGCCCCCTTCTAAGAGCTACCTTCCTTTATTTTTCTTGCATTTTTCTGGGGCCTATGTCTCCTAACTTTAGGGTTAGGACCTCTAGTATCCTTGGGCGAGGCAGTGCCATGGGCAACTGCACATTCTGGGCTCAGGCCAACCTTTGGAAGATCATTACCAAGAAGGCAGCCTGGGGGAGGTCTGTACTGACTACCACCCTATAATACCTCAGGGAACCAGCTATCTCTAGGGTTACTAAGGCCACAGCTCTATTCGTGAGCTCCCCTGGGATAGCCCTTACTGTCCCTACTTCTCCTGGTAAATATTGATCTGGGGGCACCAATCTGTCCACCACCTTGGTGTGATTGACATCTGTGTCTCTTAGGGCAGTGGTTGGGATTCCATTTACTTTGAGGTGGCAGTGTTTTCTAGTAGCCTTTGGACTCAACAGCTCACCGTCTGGACCCTTATGCCATTTAAAAGCAAATAGGCTATTCTCATCAGAGGCCTCATCCTCTAAGGCCACACTTGCTAAGGTAGTGGTTACCTTTCTCTTTGGACAGGCCGTGTTCCCTCCGTAGTGCCCTGTTTACTGACAGCCAAATATATGCCTGTTTTCTAAGCATTTTTTAAGCCCTGGGATATTACTACTCTGCTTAATAGAGTTGGGATGGTTTTTGATCTCCTCTCTTGTAGTGTTGTGGGTCTCTGAGAGAAACTACTTTGGTGGGTTTACCACCTCCCTCCTTTCACTTCTGTGGGACTACCCCCCCCCCCCCCGGGTCACCCCCTCGGTTTTCTTAGGAGCTCCTCAACAAAGTCCACTCACGTCTGTGTTGGCCCCATAGGTGTGTTCCTCAACTTACCTCTGTACTCCTCTGGGGTAAGACCAAATAACTCAATGAATGCCTCTCTCATCTTGGTGTAAGATTCTGCCACCTCATCCTCAAGTGTAAGCAGTCTATCTCTCCCTACTGTAGGTAGTAACTCCTACAAGAGGTTCCCCAAATGTCGAGTACCCACCCTTCTCATCCTGAGAGCTCTCTCATATGATGTCAGCAACTTGTCTATGTCATCCCATTCTACAAACTTTGGAACAATACCCTTGGGTAACCTGGACTCATAGGCATCACCTGAAAGCACCTCTCGAGGTCGTCACCTCCACCGGCTCAAGGGACAACGCACCTGCGCGCCTTAAGAGGTATCTGGACCTAAGAATATTTTCGGCAGCCCACGCAGCAACCCCGTGCACACGCCTAATCCCTGCTGAGGAGCGTTAATGAACGCGAAACACGTGTCCAGGGATGGCAAGCACACTAGTGAACACCCTTAAGACTTTAAACTCGGTTAGAAGCGCACCCGCTCATACCGACCACATCGACCATCATGCTCCGGGGTCACACGCTGATGGGACGAGCAGTGTGCGACCTCATTCGGACTTACTATTTATACAGGCTCCCTTGAGCCGGTAGAGGTAACGACCTCGAGACAACGCACCTGCGCGTCTTAAGAGGTATCTGGACCTAAGAATATTTTCGGCAGCCCACGCAGCAACCCCGTGCACACGCCTAATCCCTGCTGATGAGCGTTAATGAACGCGAAACACGTGTCAAGGGATGGCAAGCACACTAGTGAACACCCTCAAGACTTTAAACTCGGGTAGAAGCGCACCCACTGATACCGACCACATCGACCATCATGCTCCGGGGTCACACGCTGATGGGACGAGCAGTGTGCAACCTCATTCGGACTTGCTTTGGAGTGCTTCAAGGGTCTGCCTTGAGCTCCACTCTGTGCAATATTTATGTGACCCACTAGCGACCCTTATAGAATCATTCGGTGCACAAATAGTTTCATACGCCGATGACACAAAATTATTCCTCACCTTAGTTAAAGCAGTCCCAATGTGCTGAGCAGTTTGAAAGCTTGCATCTCAGCAGTGTTTGTATGGATGCTTGCCAACAACCTGTAATGCAAAGCAGGATAAGCCGAAATCTTGCTTTTGGGGTCTCTCCCTCTGATTGAGACAATGCCATCTGGCCAAGAGGGATCCTGTCCCAACCGGACCCCACCACAGTGGCAGGCAATCTGAAGGTGAAATTTGACAGTGCGGCAACCTTTGCCCCTCAGGTCAGTGTGGTGGCCTCCTGTTTCGGACTGTTAAAAAGCATTACAAAGATTCTGTACCTCCTTTCTCTCCCACAGCAGAAAACAGTAATTCAGGCCCTGATCACTTCCCGGTTGGATTATGCCAGCTCACTTTATTGGAGCCTGCCAGCGTTTCCCCTGCAAAGATTGTAGCTGGTTCAAAGAGCTGCAGCATGACTGCTGATGAAACTTTCTAGGAGAACACATATCCTCCCCTTTCTGAAAGAACTTCATTGGTTGCCCATCAAAGAGTGGGTGAGGTTGAAAGGGCTAGTCCTCACTCATAGAGCGTTTTATCAATCTGTAACTCAATACCTGTATAAAAGAATCACTCACTTTCACCCACCCAGATCTCTCCGTTCTGCGAGTTCTTTGTTGGTGACAGTCCCCACGATCAAAAGGAAAAAATGGTACGGCAGCACCTGCTTCAACCGGGCAGCCAAGGATTGGAACTCCCTACCTCAGCAGCTCAGAGTCTCTGTGGGTATTCAGACTTTCAAGCACTGTCTAAAAACCTGGCTCTTTGAATCGACATTCTGCTCCCTGACCTGATAGTATCCACCCAGCTTAGTAGCGCTGGGACACTCATTGAGTAGCTTTTGCACTTTACAAATCACAGAGATAGAAGTGTGGCTCAATGGTTAGAGCGGCAGACCCTGATGCAGAGGTCTAGCCCGGGACCAGGGTTCAATTCCCTGCTGCGGCGGGTCTTGGGCTCAAAAACTCCACGTACTTG
The DNA here is from genome assembly GCF_964261635.1 of Lissotriton helveticus. Taxonomy (NCBI): domain Eukaryota; kingdom Metazoa; phylum Chordata; class Amphibia; order Caudata; family Salamandridae; genus Lissotriton; species Lissotriton helveticus. The sequence goes on along the minus strand of NC_136069.1, from coordinate 1,118,467,251 downwards.
ATAATTCTCGCCTCGGTGCCTATTCCAATCATGGAGTCCCACTCTGCAACTCTGGGCAATAGCTTACTTAATCTCCACAACGGCCCCCACAACGCTAAGGATGCCTGGCCTCCACCTTGGGGGTGCCCAGGAGTGGACACCTCACAGGGTAAGCCAGGATGGGTTCCACAGCGGTATTCGTACAAGCGCCTTGAGACCCTTGCGGGTGAGTAGTGCGCTATACAAGTATCAATTTACATTTACATTTACATAGATACGATAGATATACAGACAGACAGAGAGACAGATAGATAGATAGGTAGAGAGATAGATAGATAGAGTAACAAAATGAAAGTGACTTTTCCTGCAAATCGGGCCTTGGCTTTCCTTGCCTTTTCCCAGTCCCTGAGGGCGTTCTCCAATTCCTCCTTTTTGGCAGTCTAGCCTAGTCCAATGTTTCTCCTCCTGCACATTCCTTTGAACTCATTGATTTTAAGTGTATACAAGGTAGTCAGATCCATTGATATGTTATCCATCGTTTAAGCCTTTGCAAAATGTTTTGCTATTTAAGAATTAAGGTTGTCGACTCTTTTGGCTTTTGGAAAAACAGCACCTAGTACATAGAGAACTTTGGCAAATGTTTTTAAACAGTTTGACTCTTCTTCAGCATGTCCTTTCTGTAGTTACCAACACATTAATTGTCTTGTACAGCTAAACAGAAGATCTGGATCCCACGGCTGCCACCAATGTGAGGATCTAGGCGTATTATATTATATGGCTTCTGTGCCTTATCATTCAATACACTCGCAGAAACTACCGTAGGTCATTAGACTGGTTTGTAAACCTTAAGTTCAACCCTGGGTAGTGGTGGCTTCGAGCAGCAAGGCTAAACAAAGAAACAATGTGTAAAGTAAAGCATTTACCTGCACCAAACAACGGAATAAGAAAGTTATACAACAAGAAAGAGAAACAACATTAATAAGTCCTTGTATATCAACATCCACCAGAGGATTCCAGAGATGCGAATTTTAGAAGAAGGAAATACTTTTAATTCCAATCGCAAACAAGAATCGTCCAACAAAAACTTTGCAAGCGTTTAAATTGTTTGAAACAGTTAGTTCAGCGACTCTGACTGCCCTCTTGCCCCAGTGGATAGGCACCCTCCTCCTTGATAATACCAGTCTCTGGTGGCTGGCCGTACCGGTTTAACAAGGCCAAGAATATACATTAGGGGTGTGCATGTTACCTGCTCCATAACCATGTTCAAAAGGGCCTGTGTCACTTTCACCCAGAAGCTATGAATGTGGGTACACACTTAGGTCACGTGGAGTTAGTCTGCCTCCATGGCCCGACAGCGAGCACATTGTGCATCCATGCGCAGCCCATATTTATGCAGCTGAAAAGGAGAATACGATATTTGTTGGAGGTATAAAATGGATAATCCGCAGATTACAATTAGATGTGAGCCTGCATGTTAGTGTGCAGCAGAATCCGGTCTTCTAGAGTAAGTGGGGCCTCCAAGAGGTTGTTCCATTTATTTTGTGCAGCAGTAAGGCCTGTGGTTCTGTCTTTCATGAAAGGCATTGTATAGTCTGGTGATGAGACTATTATGCGTGTGTAGTAATCACGCCACACTGGTATGATGTAAATGCTTGTTGCGTCTTGTTACTGTTATCTGCGCCAGTTGTTTTCCCTCAGTTGTAGCCTTTTCCCAACCTGTTGTGGAAGACATCCTCAGGTTATTTCAGGCTACTTTTACCACTTTTCGTGCATGGGGAGGTCTCCAATTCGTCGCCAAAATTAATGTAGTAATCACGCCACGCTGGTATGATGTAAACCAAGTAAGTTTATTCACAGGTTGGTTACCAGGTAGTAAAAGTCTTCATCAAGTAATCATAACAGGTATATAAGTCCTGTAGGTGGTAAATCTCAGCCCCACCAGGAGCAGCCTGCTAGCTGCTCAACCCCTCTCACCAACTGTCATTCTTCATCCAGTCACCCAGGCATTCTACACAAGGTCCACACACCAACATTCTACCCAAAACACACACACACACAGGCTGAGCAGCTAGGGAAAGAGTAACATAGAAGAAATACCATGACATGAGAATACTACATACCTCTTTCCTAATGAACAGAAGAATGAACGAATGCATAAAACTAAAACATGCAATAAACTATAAACATAAAAGTACATCATACGTAAATAGTCCATAAACCAAAAATTAAGGGATCATCATGAAGAGGAAATTAACTATTAAAAACAGAGTCAAAAGCCCAGACCCAGGGATGACGGGAACACCGCACCACTAGAGGGAAAGGAACCCAAGACAAGAAGGAAAGATGGATACTGAATACAATATAACAATCCCCCTCCTCAAATACAGAAAATAAATATAGATCAAAATGTAATGTGGAATAAAGGGACTGAAACCCAAAATCCTGCCCCTAACATAACCAAGGGACAACAATGTGAAGTCGTGCGAACAAAGGGGCTAATACCCTGAGTTCTGCCCCTACTATTAACAAGAGACAACCGTATGTGCTCTCTGTGAGGAGAATCAAGTCATGTGGACAAGAGGGACTAAAAACTCAGTGTCCTGCCCCAAACTAAAATAAGGGACACCAAAGTAAAAATATGGTTCCTCCCATGATGGAAGACAAGTAATGTAGACAGAAAGGACTTAAACCCAACGTCCTGCCCCAAACTATTCACTAAGGGACAGCAAAAATGTAAAGTGCTTTCCATGTGGGGAGGCACGTAGGGAATATAACCCTGCATCAAAATCTTCTGTGCGGCACAAGGTGTCTTACGCACGCAGGGACCCACCCCTGCAACGAGTAAAAAAAACACCCTCACGTAAGGGTAAAAATGTAATATAGAGCGTAAAATTGGACATAAAAATCCCAAAACTTACCCTGACGTAGGGTAAACCCTCATGTAAGGGTACACTCACCCCGTGTAAGGGTTCACCCCTGTGTGGGGCATGTGAAAGAACATGTAACAAACCCAAGGGACATCCCTCGTGTAAGGGAATATGTAAAACGGCTATGGATTGTAAAAAAAAGAAATCCCCAATGTAAAGGAAAACTCACTTTGCAAAACATGGAAGCTATATTACAGTAACACTGTACTTGAAATAAAACATTAAAAATTGCTATGTAAACATACAGCAAAGTGAGATTCAGACTTCAACAACAAATACATATGGAAATAAAACATCCAAAGCAAATGTGAAAAATAGCCACTAGATGGCAGCATTGTACAGGGCAGTGAATATTGAATACATGGATGAAACTTAGGTTGTTTGTACACAGAATCCTTCAAGTAGATTGTAGAAGAAACTTCTTGAGATGATGTACAGCACGCTTGTTTGGGGGCTGTCCGGTGTGATGGACACTGGTGGGGCTTCTTGGCGTGCTGTTTATGTTCCTTTTGTGGTTCCTTAGTCTGTGGCTCCTTAAGTTTCTGTTTTGAATCTTGTGGCTCATGCTTGTTGCGTCTTGTTACTGTTATCTGCGCCAGTCGTTTTCTCTCAGTTGTAGCCTTTTCCCAACCTGTTGTGGAGACATCCTCAGGTTTCTTCAGGCTACTTTTACCACTTTTCGTGCGTGGGGAGGTCTCCAATTTGTCACCAAAATTAATGTAGTAATCACGCCACGCTGGTATGATGTAAACCAAGTAAGTTTATTCACAGGTTGGTTACCAGGTAGTAAAAGTCTTCATCAAGTAATCATAACAGGTAATAAGTCCTGTAGGTGGTAAATCTCAGCCCCACCAGGAGCAGCCTGCTAGCTGCTCAGCCCCTCTCACCAACTGTCATTCTTCATCCAGTCACCCAGGCATTCTACACAAGGCCCACACACCAACATTCTACCCAAAACACACACACACACAGGCTGAGCAGCTAGGGAAAGAGTAACATAGAAGAAATACCATGACATGAGAATACTACAGCGTGTTACATGTAATTAGTGTCTGCAGTGCCATCAGCACTGGCGGTTCATCTGGAGATTGTGGATAGAGTGACTTCATGGCTGCGTGGAGTCATGGATATAAAAAAGTTAGCAGTGGAGTGTTTACGTTATATAATTCAGCTCTCTGATTCTCCCTCCCAAGTAGAAGTCTCCCATGCTCTTTAACCCTTCGTCCGCGAGTAAGGACAGTGCTTTAGGCTCTTGTGTGACTGATACTGCCGGGTGGTAGATCAATAGCAACGCTGGTGCGAAACCTGTATTATTCCCACACATATTGCCAATTTATTTTTAATTCATTTCCGCAGTGCCAAACTGTATCCTCATCGATGGCAGAGCAAATGTTATACTCGTACACAAACCGGGTAAACCGACTGACAAGTGTTAGACTTACCGTCCAATATCACTGTTAAATACTGATGCTAAACTCTTTGCAAAACATCTGCCCAATAGACTAATACCATTAAGAAAAATGGGGTGACCCCTAAGGCATGGACCTGGGTATATAATGATACAGAAAAAACAATGGTCCTAAACCTATTAATTATGATAGTTGACTAAGTCAATTATATTCCCACAGTTTCTTATATATGCAGAGCAACTACAAACAGTCTGCCCTAATGTACTCAAGTTGCTTAGTACTACCAGATGAACCTACACCACGGATAGAGAAAAGACTTTTAATTTAGTTTTTCTTGTAGTTCATTTTTTACACAATATCATTTTAGAATAGATAAAAACAAGGTGGTTGCCCAAAAAAGAGGCGTGCAAAGAAAAGCGTGATCAGAGGTGTGAAATAGATAAACAGAAAGGAAATTTCATAGTAGTGGTCAGAAAATATTCACATTATTCAAAAAGCAATATCGGACATATAATTTGCCGTATTGAATACCTGGCCAAACCTTTTTAACTTTTACAATCAAAACAATATTGCATCCAGACATATAAGTCCTAGAGTTTTTTGCACTATATACAAAATTTAGTTGGTCCAAGGTTATATAAAAGTAGCGTCGACGGTTCGACTCGTCTTATGCCCAAACGGTAATTTGAACCTGGGGATTGCGAGTCTTCATCAGGACTGGAAGAACAGACAAGGCAACCAAGAGATAATAATAACCCTATGAAAAAATATAGAGTTGGAAATTACTAACCATGGCGAATGAAAATAGTTAAAAAACCCCTAGCCCTTACGAAAGGCAAGGTCTCGTTTCTTACCCTTCAAAAAGGGGAGGGGGGGGGAAGCAATAGAAGGTGGTCCGTAGTTACACCTCCCCGTCAAGTCTCCTGTAAAACAAATAATACCTAGAATTTATCTAGGTCTTGTAATTGGCAATTCTCTAACCATTACTGGTGATAAAGAAAAAATTGTTTACCTTAATAAGGATTCTCTCATCACTTATGTTGGGAGGGCACAATACCTCATGTATGCATCATGGCAAACTGATACCTATAAATAATTGGTAGTATCAGTGTACAATTCACACTCGATAAAATGTAAAAGTAAGAGCTAAATTCCATAGAATTTACCTTGGTGAGAATGACGTCAGGTCAATTTTCTTTATTTAAGGGGCTCCTGTTGATAGCATCAGGTGACTGTGTATGGAGACACAATGGGGTCTCACTTAAGATCTAATATAATATGTCAACCAGTCAAAATTCTCATTTAAAGCCATTTGGTACAACCAATTACCTTTAAAAATGGTTCCGAGGCATATAATTAATAATGGATTTCCTACTCTTGAAGACAGGTAGTTGTAAAGGAGACACAGAAAAAATGGTCTCACTTAATTTTCGTGAAAGAATGTCGCTCGATATAATTACAGCAGCGCAATTTCTTTCCAGAGCTTGTGTGAAAAAACAAGAGCTAGTGTGAAAAAACACACACCATGATTCAAGGGCTTACCTTATTGCCGAATAATCGGCCCGTGTCTGCAGCCAAGCCTCAATGTGCAAGGACGCCGCCGGAAATGCAATCGCATTTCCGCGTGCAAATGTACAAAGACCACCTCTTACGATTAAACATAGAGAGGGGACTGGCTCCTATCTCGTTAAAAACGTAACCGAGTTATTGAAAAAATGTAAGCAAAAACGGGCCTATTTTTCTTAAATAATTCGTGTTAGTGCTGAGGTCATATTGGTTAATATTGTAAGGCACTTTTTTATCGCGATTGAAATTATTTGACGAGTTTTTAAAAAACAAGAATAAACGGGTTGGAATTAATTCCCGGGGTTAACTTATATTCGCCCGGTATTATATTTATGATAACAAGGACATAGATTGGAGAAAAGGATGATTGTGTATCCGGGGGTTCCACAACTTCGTAATAGACATAGATGATGGACAAATCTTTTTACGTTATTACGGCATGCATCCAAGGGCCATAGACAGGCCATTACAGTTCGAATAAGGGAGACAATTGTACATGTACAGTCAGTATGTGAAATTTACAATGCTCCCAAAAGGATTTGCAATATTACATATCACATATGTTTAGTGTATGTTATACATGATATTGAGACAATTTCATATAAAATCCAAAACAGTCCTAGTTACATTAGGGCGATCCTACAATCGTGCAATTATACACACTTTTGATGGTATGTTATTTATGATATTGAGACAAACTCATATAAATTCCAAACCAGTCCTAGTTACATTCGGAAAATATACAATCGTGCAGATGTACACAGATATGCTGGTATGCATATACAACTATAATTAATCAAATGATGAATATATTTCTTGGTGATTGACTTGCACATGTTTAAGGTGGATACAATCCGTGCTTGATACATAATTGTCATGACATGGCTGTAATCACATAACACAAATTCGGAACAGCTGATCTTTTTTATATACCAACAAAAATTATTGATGTCTAAGATACTCATATTCCCAAAAGTTCCACTTGTTTATTCATCTCCTCAAGTTCATTGAGCCCCATATTGACCGTATTTAGAGTATATATCCACTTACACTCCCTTCTATTCAGAATGTTATGTAGATCACCTCCTCGTGGATTTTGTGTGATTTTTTCAATGACCCACCACCTCAAGCAGTTTTCTGGGTGTTCAAATCTGCTGAAGTGATCCACCAAAGGGGCCCCTTGGACTTTACAACGTACCCGGCTCATATGTTGCAAGATCCGACACTTTATTTTCTGTGTGGTCTGTCCCACATACAGAAAACCACATGGGCACATGATTGCATAAATTACCCCTGAGGTATTGCAGTTGGTATGTTTTGTGAGTTTATATATCTGCTCATTGTGACTAAACTCATTACCTTCTATTGTAAGGGGGCAGGCTTTACAGGATCCACATTTTCTGTTGCCATTGACTTTTGGTGCACCCCACAGTGTAGGTTGGCTCAAAAGCTGTTTTTTGGGTAACAAAGATTTGACTAGGTGATCACGGATGTTCATCCCTTTACGGAAGGCATGTAGTGGTGGTGAAATCCCCCCCAATTGGCATTTGATCAGCGGTGAATTGGGGCCCTTTGGTGGATCACTTCAGCAGATTTGAACACCCAGAAAACAGCTTGAGGTGGTGGGTCATTGAAAAAATCACACAAAATCCACGAGGAGGTGATCTACATAACATTCTGAATAGAAGGGAGTGTAAGTGGATATATACTCTAAATACGGTCAATATGGGGCTCAATGAACTTGAGGAGATGAATAAACAAGTGGCACTTTTGGGAATATGAGTATCCTAGACATCAATAATTTTTGTTGGTATATAAAAAAGATCGGCTGTTCCGAATTTGTCTTATGTGATTACAGCCATGTCATGACAATTATGTATCAAGCACGGATTGTATCCACCTTAAACATGTGCAAGTCAATCACCAAGAAATATATTCATCATTTGATTAATTATAGTTGTATATGCATACCATCATATCTGTGTACATCTGCACGATTGTATATTTTCCGAATGTAACTAGGACTGGTTTGGAATTTATATGAGTTTGTCTCAATATCATAAATAACATACCATCATAAGTGTGTATAATTGCACGATTGTAGGATCGCCCTAATGTAACTAGGACTGTTTTGGATTTTATATGAAATTGTCTCAATATCATGTATAACATACACTAAACATATGTGATATGTAATATTGCAAATCCTTTTGGGAGCATTGTAAATATCACATACAGACTGTACATGTACAATTGTCTCCCTTATTCGAACTGTAATGGCCTGTCTATGGCCCTTGGATGCATGCCGTAATAACGTAAAAAGATTTGTCCATCATCTTTGTCTATTACGAAGTTGTGGAACCCCCGGATACACAATCATCCTTTTCTCCAATCTATGTCCTTGTTATCATAAATATAATACCGGGCGAATATAAGTTAACCCCGGGAATTAATTCCAACCCGTTTATTCTTGTTTTTCAAAAACTCGTAAAATAATTTCAATCGCGATAAAAAAGTGCCTTACAATATTAACCAATATGACCTCAGCACTAACACGAATTATTTAAGAAAAATAGGCCCGTTTTTGCTTACATTTTTTCAATAACTCGGTTACGTTTTTAACGAGATAGGAGCCAGTCCCCTCTCTATGTTTAATCGTAAGAGGTGGTCTGGGTACATTTGCACGCGGAAATGCGATTGCATTTCCGGCGGCGTCCTTGCACATTGAGGCTTGGCTGCAGACACGGGCCGATTATTCGGCAATAAGGTAAGCCCTTGAATCATGGTGTGTGTTTTTTCACACTAGCTCTTGTTTTTTCACACAAGCTCTGGAAAGAATTTGCGCTGCTGTAATTATATCGAGCGACATTCTTTCACGAAAATTAAGTGAGACCATTTTTTCTGTGTCTCCTTTACAGCTACCTGTCTTCAAGAGTAGGAAATCCATTATTAATTATATGCCTCGGAACCATTTTTAAAGGTAATTGGTTGTACCAAATGGCTTTAAATGAGAATTTTGATTGGTTGACATATTATATTAGATCTTAAGTGAGACCCCATTGTGTCTCCATACACAGTCACCTGATGCTATCAACAGGAGCCCCTTAAATAAAGAAAATTGACCTGACGTCATTCTCACCAAGGTAAATTCTATGGAATTTAGCTCTTACTTTTACACTTTATCGAGAGTGAATTGTACTCTGATACTACCAATTATTTATAGGTATCACTTTGCCATGATGCATACATGAGGTATTGTGCCCTCCCACCATAAGTGATAAGAGAATCCTTATTAAGGTAAACAATTTTTTCTTTATCACCAGTAATGGTTAGAGAATTGCCAATTACAAGACCTAGATAAATTCTAGGTATTATTTGTTTTACAGGAGACTTGACGGGGAGGTGTAACTACGGACCACCTTCTATTGCTTCCCCCCTCCCCTTTTTGAAGGGTAAGAAACGAGACCTTGCCTTTCGTAAGAGCTAGGGTTTTTTTTAACTATTTTCATTCACCACGGTTAGTAATTTCCAACTCTATATTTTTTCATAGGGTTATTATTATCCCTTGTTTGCCCTTGTCTGTTCTCCCAGTCCTGATGAAGACTCACAATCCCCACGTTCAAATTACCGTTTGGGCATAAGACGAGTCGAAACGTCGACGCTACTTTTATATAACCTTGGACCAACTAAATTTTGTATATAGTGCAAAAAACTCTAGGACTTATATGTCTGGATGCAATATTGTTTTAATTGTAAAAGTTAAAAAGGTTTGGCCAGGTATTCAATACGGCAAATTATATGTCCGATATTGAGTTTGAATAATGTGAATATTTTCTGACCACTACTATGAAATTTCCTTTCTGTTTATCTATTTCACACCTCTGATCACGCTTTTCTTTGCACGCCTCTTTTTTGGGCAACCACCTTGTTTTTATCTATTCTAAAATGATATTGTGTGAAAAAATAAACTACAAGAAAAACTAAATTAAAAGTATTTTCTCTATCCGTGGTGTAGGTTCATCTTGTAGTACTAAGCAACTTGAGTACATTAGGGCAGACTGTTTGTAGTTGCTCTGCATATATAAGAAACTGTGGGATTATAATTGACTTAGTCAACTATCATAATTAATAGGTTTAGGGCCAATAGACTAATACCCCACATGCCATATCTTCTGGAGCCGGTCCCGTCGGGTTTCATCTCACAGAATAAGCTAACAGCCACTTAGCGAAATTGATGATCTCTTGGAAGAAGATCCTTAGCAATATTTGTAGTGTAACACATTACCCACTGTACTCGAATTTGGCATCCGACCACTGGAAATTGTTCACATGTCAAAAGTGGATTGGAGACTCATAATAAATATGCGCCTGGCTGCAAAACAACTGTTAGCGCTGAAGTGGAAATGTCTAGCCATGGAAACGTTGCAGGAATGGGTGGAAAGGCTTTAGACATTGGAAAAGTTTACTTGGGGGCTTGCCAAAGTGGACCGCAAATTTGACACCCAGTGGAGTCCGCTAGTGGAATATATGTCTGCTAAGGGGGTTGTTTAAGTCTGTCCAAATTCTTGCAATCCCTTCAAATGTCCACCTGAGGTTTGGACATGCATGTTTTAACTTGCTTTTCAAGATATGAAAAGATGAGTCTTTGCTATATCTCTGAGGAAATGTATGCTTAATTTGGTTACATGTTTGATTGTCCACGGAGCAGGAGGAAGGTGAGGATTTTTTTTTTATCTGACTACTTAGGTGAGCTGGTGATTTGTAATCATGTCTGCGGAAGTATTATAAACTCTACTAATGAGTTTGGTGCCTACAATCAATAATATAAATAAAATAAGAGGGATTCAGAAATGATTTCATAAGCAACTAAAGATCACCGGCCCGTTTCCAATCAAGTAGCTTGCGAAGGATAAGCGCTGGCGTGAGAATAGTATCTGACTCTTGATGAGTTGACCTGCTCACATATTGTTGGTGCAGCAATACTTGTTAGAAAAAAAATTGCACAGAGCAAGGATTATCTACTGAGCAAGATTTCATGACATGGCATGCCACAGTCACTCTGTATTCATTACATTGTTGTACTATTGTCACAATGTTTATAAATCGAAGTAACTTCTACATTGGGAGTAGTTACACTGCATTACTTTACATTGTGAGTCGTTATATCGCAATGGGGAGAATAGGTAAGTGAAAGGGATTAGGGACAGGTGGTGTTTTGGGGTACCAACGGGTTCTTGGGAATCAGGGATGGGTTGAGTATGAAGTGGCAATGGCTTTTAGGGCTCGGGGATGGGTTGATATTAGGGGTAGAAAAGGATTTTTATGGCTCGGAGATGGGTTGGGTAAAAGGGTAGGATGGGTTTTTTAGAGCTCAGGGAGGATTTGAGCATTGGGTTAGAAATGGAATTTAGGGCTTGGACATAGGTTGAATACAGGGGTAGAAAGGGTGTTTAGGACCCACAGGTAGTTTGGGGTGTGTATTTTGTTTATTTTTTTTTATAAAGAGTTACGTTTTAGGAACAGGATGTAAGGGTGACAGGGGCACGGGGTGGGTAGTGCACTATTTTTGTGTAGCTCTTTTAAGAGAGGGTTATTTTCTAAGTTTTGGAGTTACTCAATTTTAGGGCGCAGGGTGGGTATTTATTTTTGGGGTAGGCGTTCATTTTTAAAGGGATTTATTGGAGAGATTTATTTTTTTAAATTGCATTTAATTTATGTACATCAAGGATACTTTTTTAACACAAAATAAACATAATGCATTATATATTTTCTCACATATATTTTAATACAGTACATGTTTAATTAATTATAATACAATGAATTAGTCTTTGTTTCTTTACATTTATATAATACGTTATTTGAATTCTATAATGTTTTATTCCCCCCAAGAATTTTCAAGAATTGTTTGGAAATAATTAACCATTTTAGTCATGGTGTAAATTATTGAAATTTCTTTAAACATTAAAAAATACAAATTGTTTTTTTTTACCCTTACAGTTTTCCATTCATTTGACATTGGGCCTGATTACGAGTACGGTGTTCCATAGGATCCTGCCACATGGCATTGGTGGGCTGAGGCAGGAATATTTTGGCAGCACTGCTGAGCATATTCCGAGTTGCCAAATCATCACCCTTTCCATGGCAGTGAGCCCACCTTTAAAAGAGTGGCAGTAAGGCAACTAAGGGGGCTCTAATAGGGCCCCCAGCCACCTCTAGGCCCAGGGGGTGCATGTGAAGGGGCACATGTAGTGCCATCCTGGATTTGCATCCCCAGCTCCTGCACGGTGTGGCATGTATGCCACACCGTGCAGGAAGGTGCAGTCAGCGCTCTGACAGCAGCAGTCTGCATGTTAGACTCTTCTATAAGCCTGACAGACAACCACTGTCAGACCACCGCAGCACCACCTGCCAGACTAATATTTAGTTCCTAATCTGGCAGGCGGTAGCATCACAGCTTTGGCAGTCCTGCAGTGGACAGCTATAGGACTGCCAAAGTCGTAGTCAGGCTCATTGTATATTTTTTTGTTTTTACTGCCACTATTTTTTTAATGTTTCAGGCTGTACCATCTGTTTCTTCAGTTGGTGGAACGTTGCAGTTGAGGACAGATTGGTGCTGCTGCAGCTGTCAGGTAAGAGACATATTTTTGGTTTACCCATTACTAGCTAATAGGGGTATCTTTATAGTAGCATAGAAGTAAGAAAGATCAGACTGGTTAGTAAATGTGTTTTACTACTGTTTGTCTTTTTGTTTACTCTTGTTTCTTTATCAAGGTTGCTTGAGTTAGTACGTGCGGGGGCTCGTGTTTTTCAGGAGCATTTTTTAAAGGCAAGAAAGAAGAGTGGTAAAGTGTAGAGTTATTTTTCCTTATTCTCTTTTACACTCGATACCATGTTCCTTTTTTTGTGTATTTTTGAGTTTTTGGACAACAGTGTATACTTCAGTGTTGGACTGACTTCTTGGTGCCATGGATTGTGAGGCTTTTGGGTACTAAACCTAAAATAATTTTCTCCCTGCTTTCTTTTCTCCATTTGTAGTGGATTGTTTTGAAAATATAGTGTATTATTGCTATACTTTAATAGATGTAAGTTTGTAGATTACTAGGCCATATGTTATGTTATGTTATGTTAGGTTGGGTTGGTTTTATAAGACGCTCAGCTACCCAACAAGGGTTTCCCAGAGCCGGCCTGAAAGGGACAGAAAGGAACAGAAAAGTGAATTTATTTGTTAAACAACTATGGGCCAGATATAGGTAAGAATCATTTACCGATTTTTAATTACCAAATTTTACCGATTCGGTAATTAAGAATCGGTAAATATGAAGGGTGGACATGTAGGTCCATCCAGATGTGTTTTTTACCAAATCGGTAAAAATCTGTATTTACTGAATCGGTAAATACCGACCGGTAATGGCCATTGATTTCTATGGGCTTTGAAGCCCATAGGAAAGAATGGGCATTACCGATTCGGTATTTACAGAATCGGTAAATACCGAATTCCACAAGGGTGCAGGGGGTGTCACTTTGACACCCTCTAGCACCCCCAAAACATGTTCGGGTGCCATGTGGCAGGCATACCTGCCCTAAGGGCAGGTCTGCCTGTCATATGGCACAGGTGTGCATGCACACATGTGCATGCACACCGGAATCGGTATTTTACCATCAAATAGAATTGATGGTAAAATACCGATTCTGTAAGGCTTGTGGGACTCTGAAGAGTCCCTCCTACATCTCATAATTACCGAATCGGTAAAAATACCGATTCGGTATTTTACAGATTCTGTAAATTTACCGATCGGTAAATTTACCGAATCTGTAAATTTCAGGGCCCTACATACCAATTCTGATTTACCGGTCGGTAACGGCCAAAAATACCGATTTTCGGCCGTTACCGACCGACCTACATCAGGCCCATAGTTTTTAAAAGTTTACGAAAGTTTGCATACATTGTTTCACTGGGAAGCTCAATGGGGAGAGAGTTCCAGAGGGAAGGACCTAAGTAAGCAAACAAGCGACCTCCCATCCTCATAAGTTTGATTCTGGGAACTGTGAATTTTTCCTGGGTAGTGGAGCGTAACAAACGAGAGGGTAAATAAGGATGAACCAGATTTCACAGATATTGAGGAGCAGTGCCAGCCTTGTTCTTGAACATATATACCAAGGCTTTAAACTTGGTGCGGCTTTCAACCCTAAGCCAATGCAGTTCTCCCAGGGCGCTAGAGGTGGACGGCCATAAACATGCTTACTGTTTAAATCGTTTTTTCCTTTTTGGGTATTCCTGGAAAAGTGTTTTAGTAACAAAAAGAAATTTGTTTTGGGTGGGTGGTTGGGTGATGTACTCTTTGAATTGTGGATTCATGATTCAAAATCGTTTAGAGTGAGGGTGGACGGAGTTTTCAAAATCTACGTTCATTCAAAGAAAGAACACATCTGTAATTAAGGCTTGTTTTTTCAATTATTTTCTAAATGATGTTTTCTAAATTTAACAGCGTATTGGTCTGTGTATGGTTTAATGAATTGGGCAGAAGGTGAGGTAAAAGTAATGTTTTAGACAATTTGTATTTTAAACCGCCGCACTAGTAATTAGACCCCACGGTTGATGCATTTTCTGGAAACTTTGCACATTTTTCATAATTTTCCAGAAATGGTAGAAGGTGGAGTGTGCTTTTCCTATAGAAGATAAAAATAAATTATGCCAACGCTCAATTCCATTATTAGTTTTTACACCTCTCCCTTGGGAAGTAAAGTAGCAATTTCATCACTAAATAGGAAACTGTTGAATTCTCCGATGACCCAACCTGTTTAGATGGCCAATCCATGTAGCCTTGAATTAATGTAGTAACAATGCCAGGTTTTCTTTGTTGCTTGAAAATTATTCTGATTATATAATTGCAGTGTAGAAATAGTCTACTGTACAGGTGATACAAAAACGAAAAAAGATAGTTTTTTTAACTTGAAACTGCAGTTTACTATCAGTCATGTAGTCACCTGCAAGGGACATGTTTTGTATTTTTCTCCAAATTGCCTGGATAAAGTGGAAAAAACATCCCTGAATTTGGGTGTCCGGGTATATGTTTTAACCTCTGCAATCATTGCCACTTCAAAGTCAATTATACATGTGAGGCCTTTCGTGGTTAGTTTTTAAAAAGAATTACTGTTAAAAAACATTATACATTGAATATTGCTTGTCTGATACTAACTCGCACATTAATGACATGCTAATATTGTTTATTATAGCATGCAATGTTAATTTGGGTGAATAGATGGCATGTAGTTTTAAACTCCCCTTCTATTATTCAAATATCACAATTTACTAGTGTAGCAATATCTTGTAGAGTACTAAATATTAACATGTGTTTTCAAGTGTTATTTTCGCCATGTAAGAAAAAGGGTTCATGAGAACAGATTTCTGTTAGGTTGTTAGGAATAGTAATATAGGTAAAGGTATTGGGTTGCAGAGGGAAATCTTTACCTGCCTTTCTTTTCTGTTAACACTTCTCTTTAAATTTGAAATGCAGACATTTGTCTGGCAATGTGGATAGGTGCATCCTGTATGACCTCTCCTAACACTGTACCAGAGGGCTCACTGGAAGTGCTGGCTAGTGCCTTCATTCGTTCATGTGTTTCTCTGACCGCTATGTCATTCACAGAGACAGAGAGGTTATACTTTGAGGTTCTTTTCCAAAAATTCCCCAAATTTCTCACTCTGCCTCGGCAGAGACCAGAGAAACAGTTAACATACTTGCAAGGAGGCCTAGGCTCTGTGTGCTTTTTCTTACAGTATAGATAACTTATATGTTTCAAAGATAGGTTGTCCCTTTTCAATAGAACATATATGTCCCTGAGGCTGTTCTCACATTAGTTTAGCTTATTTGAACAAATAAAAAATAAAAATACTTTTTTGTTTAGCACTATGATTTACTTGAAATGATATTTAGTGATATTTTTTTCGTTATATACCTGTATTGTTTACCTCTTTCTTGCAACACCACGCTGGAATCTTTTTTGTCCTTTGTAAATTGGGCGTTTGATGTTGTCATGATGATCTGTGTTTTCTGTAATGAAAGAGAAATGTTGTTTAATTTGTATACACAATTTTTTTAAATCCTTAATTTTTCCTGTCAAAAAGAAGTATTTTTTATTATTCGAGATAGATAGCTTTGGTTTTTAGAAAATGAGTCTTGTTTGATGTTCCTCTCTTCCTTGCAACCCATTGAAACTATTTGTGTTAGTCATTCTTGAGGTGTTTTTTTCTATGTAAATAGAATTTCAAACAGTTATAGATTCATTCTAATCATTTGGATTTCCCTCGTCAAGTGGTTTATGTACATATGATTTCTGAAGATATGTCATTCTGTTTTTTTATGTGCCTTTTTCTTAATAGTTATGCGTGAAACCTTCTTGTAATTGAATTATCTTCACACTGTAAAACATGGGTTCATTGAAAATCCCAAAAATGTGTTGACATTTTATAGTGATTTTATTTTAGAATACATTATTCTAATGTTCCTTTTTAATGCTGTTATGCTTTCCTTCTTTAGTAGGTAGGGTGCACTGTTCTTTGAGAGGATCACAGCACAGAGTCAATCGTCTTTACTCCAAAGAGGTCTCTGCACAAGTGGATACAGAATGGTGGATGCAGACTTTAATAGTTTTGTTGTTTCACATTTTTAAAGTAAAATATACACCAACACCGGTTTAATTTTCTGAATAAATCCCAACACTAATATATTTTATATCTTTTCTCATAATTAACTGTTTGGCCGGCATATTTGTATGTTCACTCCGCCCATCTTGGTTGGAGATTTTACATATTGCGTGTACTGCACTTATTTTCAGATTAAATGACTTTAAATAATTATGATTGCAAATGTTTTAAAAGTTTTATATTGGTGTGCAGAACACAATGTTCAAATTATTGTATGTTTGTAGAACTACCTTTTAAGTATCGCAATGTTACAAATTTAATATGATGTAATTGTATGTGTTGTATTGGTATATTACACAGAGGTATATTACAATGCGATGTAAAGCTATTCGATGTAAAAATCATTATGTAAAGTACCACTGTTTAAAGTATCAAATAGTAATAAGTAAGATTCAATAACATTCATAATCTCAGTAGTCAGGTCTGGTATAAAAGTGCTAAATGTAGGTATGCTCATAGCAGAATCAAGGGCAGGGACGGACTGGCCGTTGCGGGCACTGGGCAATCCCCCAGTGCGCCGCAAGGGTGGGGGCCGGTTTTTGTTACAGGGCAGTTTATGCAGCATAATTGGCCCTGTAACAAAATTGGCTGAAAACTGGCCCCGGCAAAGAGCTCGTCGCACTAACAACCCCCCCCCCCCAACCCCCCCCCCCGGGGGGCCAGCCAAGCACTTTGCCGGGGCCGGTTTTGGTTCCCAGTCCGGCCCTGATCAAGGAGAATAGATACAGCAGCAGATGTCAAAGACAAATGGGATGAACAAGACTTACAAATGATCAGAATCTTGTCTATAAGGAAAAATGTCAAGGGTTCACACAAGGGGAGAGATGACGGGACAATCTGATGTGTACCGACTGGATTAGAAAATTCATAACTGTCTTCAACATTTTCTGAGGGACATTGTTGTTAAAGAGGATAAAGAGGCCTAAAATCCAGACCTTTTGTTGCTAAAGTCAGCAGTCCCTAGACTATGTCAGGTAGAGAACAGCTTATAAACATATGCTAAATAGACAACATTTTCTTTGTCCAGCCGGACAGCATTTATTTCAGAAAATACTTTTTTGTAAACGAAATTAGTAACAAATACACGAAGGACGCAACCTGTGACCCACACAAACAAAACAAAACAAAGTATGGGGAAGGGGTTCAGGCAAAGGGAAAGAGTTTGTATTAAGGTATGTTTTGGACAGACCTGATTCTCATATAAGTACCATTGTGCACTATATACATATTATTCTGTGACACATGGTACAATTAGTGTCGACGTTTCGATCCCTGGGCTTGGATACATGGGATCATCTTCAGGACAGTAAAGATAAAACGTGCCTGCGTACAAACAGTAATCAGTTTGTCAACCTTAATATAAAAGGCAATCATACAATTTAACAGTAAATTACAAAGGAAATATTAAGGGGGAAGAAAAGGGAGAAATAATAGAGGCATGCTAGGAAGTGTCAAGGGCAGACCACTCAATTAAAAAATGACTGCAGGCGTTTTCTACAATCTGGGGATCATCCAGCGATCTTGGACTTTGTTGTAATCAAGACTGAACCAAGCAGTGGTTATGATTTTGCTGTGAAGTGGTGTTTTGTTTGTGACTAAAGTTGTATGTGTCTTGGTATGAAACCGTGGAGTGGCATGTGGGTTTTTGTGGGGATGTGATTGAGTGTTTTTATGCATATTTTTTATATTGAACCAATATGATTTATATTTAATGCAATGATCTAGACTATAATCATGTATTGAAGTAATTATTGTCATATTTAATAACATCTTTATAATTTTGTAAATACATTGTGAGACTCTCATGTGTGGTTTGAGATTTAATATATAAGGACCACTTGTGAGGCCTTTTTTTTCATCTTTCCGGGCAGGTAACTCCGTTTTGCCTTGTCTCTTACCTTTCCCTGTCTACCTGCCGTTATAGTGATGTGGGATCCCCCTTCTTTGTTGCATTATGTGAAGTAGCATTGGGGGAGATGAGTTGAGCCGTTATTGTTTACATGTGCCTATCAATAATGTGAAGTGCCGCGAGGAGGATGTGGCGCACATTCGTTAGACAAGAGGACAATGCTAAAAACGAGTGTGGTTGAAGCGAGGGCGAGACCCGTGAGGCAAGCTGCGGTGAAATTGACAGCACAGTGAAGATGATGATGGCCAGGGAATGCCTGGGCGCCTGTAACTACAGAATTAGCGGGCAGGCAACCATTCAGGAGACATGAGGACAATGCATAAGGGAGTGTAGTTGAAGCATGAGGCAAGCTTCGGTGAATTTTAACGGTGCAGTGAAGATGATCAGGGAAAACCTGGGGGCCAGTAGCTAGATTAAAAGCGGGCAGGCCCAAGTTGGGGATGTTACTAAAAGTGAATGCATAAGCAAGATGCAAGAGTCATACCGCTGTCAGTGGTCGCTGCAAAACTAATAATTACCAAGGGGGTCCTGGGGGCCTGCAGATTCCGAAAGAATCGGGCAGACTCAGGTCAGAGAAGGTTCTCCGCGGGGGGGGGGGGGGCGCGAAGGAGCATTCACTAATATCCAATCCAGCTGTGGTGCTTCAATAATAATGGCGTGGTTTGGTCAGCGCTTGCGGGGGTCAATCCTGAAAGTGGAAACACAATAATTAATTTAGAAGCCCAACGCCAGTGAGATTGTGGATTGGCGGGTGGTCACGGGTAAAAGCCTAATCCGATTTGCTGGGGAGTAAAAAGCGCGTGTTTCTTAGGATCGGAGTCCTAGCCAAATGGGGAAGTCAGTTCGAGCGATGGGATTACACTCAACAATCAGAGCCGTTGCGGATAGCGATCAAGGCGAGGACCTGTCATACAAAATTAAAGGTTAACCATACCAGTGGGCGAAGGGTGGGCAGGGTGCCAAGGGGCTCTGCAGCAATTAGACTTACCGAGACGATGCTCGATGGGTGGCCAGATAGCGCAACTTGTGATGAGTGGTCGATGTGCGGTGAAAAGTGAAGGCTTAAGGCAGTATCATGTGATTACGGCGCACATGATCAGAAAAGGAGCATAAAAATAGAGAAGGCAAAATAGCAGAGTGAGGCATCAGCCATCTTGGAAGAAGTGCGAGGCTAATACCCTCGGATGCTTGCTGGGGGAAACCTTTGCAAATCTGATAGTACTATATGCATTTATATACAATTGAGAGAAAGTACAATGTTTACAATATGTGTGGCATAATTACAGTGGTTTAAAATGTACATTCAGAATTCAGAGGGCAATTGTATTTATATCAAACCAGAGGTTTAGACATAGAAGCAGTCACATGGGTGAATCTAAACTGCTTATTGTATGTGACTTAGACAAAATTGCTGTCATGTGCTCAAGTGAATAATGAGGCAGTTGCAGTTACAGTTGGTGAGTTCGAATTACAGTTTACAGTATGTACAATCCTGGAGGACCTGAGAATCCAGAATGCAGTTACAGTTGGTGAGTTTGAACTGCAATTTACAGTATGTACATTCACGGGTGACCTGAGAACCCAGACAAGGGGTTAAGTGTCAATGAGTTTACAGTAATGATGTCCAGTCCTCAAGGCGATTCAGGCCATTGCGAATGCTGTTTGGTCTAAGTATCCAGTTTAGTTCCTCTTTATTCAGCAATTGTGAGATGTCAGCCCCTCTGGGTGGGGGTTTAATTGCAGTGATAATTGTCCATGTGAAGTCCTGTTCTTTGTGCCCGAAAGCAACAAAGTGATCCACTAGTGGGGCATTAGGAGTTCTGCAATAAATCCTGCTACGATGTTGTCCAATCCGTAGTCTGACTTTCTGTGTTGTTTGTCCAACATATATTTTCATACAGGGGCAAAAGATTGCATAAATAACATTTGCAGAATTACAGTTAGTGAAATGCCTCCTTTAAAATTGTATTTTGTCATAGGTAAATACCTGGCCTTCTATGGTGGTATCACATGCAATACATTCCCCGCATTTGGCGTGGCCTACGAGGGTAGGGAGACCCCATAAGTCATTGAGAGTGCCCCTACAGGTAGTCGGTGGAAGAGCTGCCCTTACGAGATGGTCTTGAATGTTTTTTACTCTTTTGAAAGCAAACATGGGGCGGTCAATGTTCAGTACCCCTGCATTTAGAACTTTCCAATGCTTCAATACACTTTTGCGTATAGCGTTTGATGCAGGTGAAAAGGTGGTGACACATACAAGTCTCTCCTGGGATTTCTTGATTTTGGGTTCCAGGAGGACGTCTCTGGGGCAGTACCAGGCCCTTCTTAGGGACCGGCGGACAAGTTTGCGTGGATAGCCATGGTTACAATGCTTGTCACTCAGTGTCTTGGCTTCAGTGAAGTAATCCTCTTTGTAATAACAATTCCATCGGATACAGAGGAATTGAGATTAGGGGAGTGAATCACGGAGAGCAAGTGGGTGGTGACTTCTATAACTGAGTAGCATGTTGCGTTCAGTTGGTTTGGGATATAGGCTGGTGGTTAGAAGTCCATTTTGGTGTTTGATTTCAAGGTCTAGGAAAGGGATGGAAACTTTGCTTTCAAACAGGGTAAATTTGAGTCCACTGCAATTGTTGTTAAGCCAGTATAGCAGTTGTATGAGGGAGTCAGCAGAGTCATTCCAGAGCATAAATATGTTGTCAATATATCTCTTCCACAGGGCAATGCCACTGTGGAAGGGATTTGTAGAATTGAGGATGCATCTCATTTCTAGATCGTCCATGTACAGGATAGCTAGGTTAGGAGCAAAAACTGCTCTCATCAAAGTACCCGCACCAGGTTATAAAACGTTGTCATTGAACAGAAAAAAGTTTTTTGTCAGACAAATTTCCAGGAGTTGTAATATGAATAGTGTTGGTACAGTGTGTGGACGGGGGCGCCCATTTGGTACTCGTTCGATGACAAGCATCAACTCTATTTGGGGGATGTTAGTGTAGAGTGACTCCACATCCAGAGTGCACATGGTACTGGATGTGGGGTCAAACGGGTATTCCTCTATGATGTTAATCATAGACATGCTGTCTCTTACATAGCACTCTGTTCGTGGAACAAAATCGTAATTAAAAAAATCTTTAATAAAAAAGTCAATGTACTGTCCCAACGTTTCCAGAATGGATCCGCACTCTGAGACAATAGGGCGGGCAGGTGGTGTTTCTAAGTTCTTGTGAATTTTTGGCAAACAGTATATTACTGGTGTTCTTGGCGCTTTGATGTTAAGAAACAGGTGTTCCTTCTTATTGAGAAAACGGGCCTCCAAACCTTAGTTTGTGACTTGCAAAATGAGTTTTTGTATCTCTTTAGTAGGATTGCAAGGTAGGATGCAGTAATGATCAGTGTTCCTCAGTTGTCAGACCTAGCCTGCCTGATCAGGGTTTTGTAGTGCTTCTTTGCCCATGCATTTCAGTTTGGCCTTGGGTGATTGTCACACCGCCAGTTCCTTTCAAACAACTCGCTTTCCTGTTTGGCAGCAGACAAGTTCATGGCATACCAAGGCACAGTACTTGCCTTGTGATGGGAAGCGGTGGCCTGCACTGGGGCAATAATGTCTTAGGCTGATAGCTATGAATTAACATTGTCATTATTAGCCTGGCCATTTTCTGACAAGTTGCATAAGGAGGCATAAAGTAAAGCACTCCGATTATTGGTGTTAATCGTAGAGAATTTAATTTGACTGATAGTGGAGGTATAACCATATCACCTCTCAAATTTATACCAGAGTTCTTCCCTTGCCATTGAAAATGTATCTATTTTCACTATCAGTCAGACTTCCTGCTGTATCGACCTGCTTTATTTCAGCATTGTCATTAATTAGTTCCAACCAATCCTCTTTTAGAATAGCTCATTCAGCTGTTAACCCATTTAGCATGGTTCTGTAATCGGCTTCTTCATCAGTATCAATGAAAACCTTCTCATCTTCTTCCGTGATGCTAGACAGACAATCTGCTTCTTTGGTTTACTACCTGGGATCATACACAATTCCAAAATTGTGTTCTTGCAACTGATAAATCCATGCACATATGTTTATAGAGCTTTTGACTAGTTATTTTTCAAAGGTTGTGTTCCATCTGCTCTGAGAGTTCCCATCCCCAGAGGTAAGTCCTGAATTTCTGAACACCCCAGTAAACAGCTTGTGCTGTTTTTTATGGTAGTGTACTTGCATCAATGTCCCATTAGCAACCTTGATGCATAAGCCATCATCTTAGGATTCTCTCCCTTATCATCCACTTTCAAGTGAGTAAATAGTCTGGGATGAGACCCCAAGGGATTGCCAGTGGCTGAGATTATATCAAGAATTCTCTTGTTCACTCTGTTGTTTGTTGCAGTAGACACCCTAATATCAATCAGTATGCCCAGATGTTGGTCCCGTGCTCACTGTGCCACTGGACTCAAGCAATACCTCACAGATCAGGCCTAAGTATGCTGAAACCTGTTTGGGGTTGGTTGTGTTCCTGTCTGGACATGACCTAGGCTGGATTATTTCTGGTGGAGCAGGAGAAGACTGATGTGCATATAGTTGATTTTTGTTTAGACTGACACGGGAGGCATGAACACCCTCACCAAAAGATTCAGTCACATCATGATAGAGCGAAGCAGGGATCTACTAGCTCAGTTTACCATGCTCACCTGGGCCCATAAAACATTCACACTTTGAACTAGCAGTCCTGCCTAACTAATTACTCATTTAATCACCCTATCAGTACTTTGAGTCCTTTTAGGACTTATATCTGTAAACCATGACTTACCATTCCTTGTCACCTTGGCTATAAGTCCTATGGAGCGAAAAGGGAGTTCTTTTAAATAGGCAGTATTTAAAACACATTTACCTTTCCTGTAATAACCACAGACTCAGGGAAAGTTTTAAGAGATTTATCTATGAAAGATTTTCGGAGTCAAATTGATAAAGCCACATTCTCGTGACTATGAATTTTACAAGCAAGACTATAACCAGTAGGACATAACGTTTGTAAGAAATCACAATAACACCTTTAGACATTGGTACCTGGGAAGGGTGAGCAATGGAAATAGCACAAGGACATACCACATAGATTATATTGGGTATAAAATCTTTTCTGGTTATAGCACTGATGATGCCATAAAACTAGCTGAGAAATGGAGTAGTAAGTTGGAGACTAATGTGTCTTCTAATTTGATAACTTCTTCTTTAAATAGCTTAAACCTTTCTGTCCAATCCTCTAGTCCCAAATTGCAATTATTTAAAACTATATGTCAGTTGTACTATACGCCAGACAGGAATCTTAAATGGGCAACAAACAATAACATCAGTGATCGCACGAAATGCCCGAACTGTGACTTAAAAGCAGCTGATATCATTCACATGTTTTTCACTTGTCCGCACCTTGTTGAATTTTGGAATGGAGTAGCCAAAGTTGTATCTGCAAAATTATCTTGTCCAATCATATTACATCGAGTGATGTGCTGGTGGGTATCACTGGGGGGAACAATGCACTTTGCGATTTGTTGAATATTTTAATTTCATGTGCTGGTTATAGCTAGGGTTTGGATCCAACATAATCCACCTATGGTTATGGAATGGTGGAGCCTTGTCAAGGATATATATAATATGGAATACGCTATTGCTACAACAAGGGGTTTAAAAGCTACATGGAAGGTGGAAAGAATTTGGGGACTAATAATGTCTTGATATCTGTTAGGTTTTTTTCCTTGCTATTAATTGCCCTTAATGTTGTTTTTTTTTCTCTCTTTTCTTTTTATTTATTGCCTTGCTGACGTTACTTTACTGTATTGATTTTTGCTGATTATATAATGAATTCTATTTTTTGTTATTTATTTGTCCCTCATGATGCAAATAAAAATAAAAAAATAAATAAAAAAATAATAAAAAATAACCACAGACTCGAGGAAAGTTTTAAAAGATTTATCTATGAAAGAATTTCTGAGTCAAATTGATAAAGCCACAATGTCGTGACTTATAACCAGTAGGACATAAAGTTTGTAAGAAATCACAGTAGCACCTTTAGACATTGGTACCTGGGAAGGGTGAGAAAGGGAAATAGCACAAGGACATACCACATAGATTATATTTACCTAGAATGGCGCAATGACTAATCCTGGTCACGGGCTGGGGCAAAAAGACCAGGGCCAGGCTCCCGACTACTCAGTTGCCCACGGAACAAGACAGATGCAGATCAGGACAGGTGACCTCCTCTAAGTACAACCCCAGCGTCACACCCCTCTCTCTAGGAAAGCCAATTAATACCCTGATTGGATCATCGATTCTTCTGACAGAGTGCTCCGCCAGCACCTCTGCTCTCGATCGCCTATTGAGTACGTTGGGTCAGTGACAGGTCAGCTATTCAGACAAGTCGGACAATTTCTCTATCTAAACCTAGTTATACCATTTCAAGGGCAATGTACCACCCCTAAATGTTGCATATCTATGTGTTCCCCTTCAGTGATTGGTCAGAAAGATGAGGAGAGGTCATCACACCATACTAAGATGAGATCATCTCAATTGACTTTTATCGATTATGTCTCCACCCACAATTTATTCTTCCCATGACTTTATTCTGCCCAACAATATTGGCACACAAAAGATATACATTGTATTTATTTGAGTCTTCTTACTTCCTCTTTAGAGGTCAGTAGAGAAGGTTCCCAGGAACATCGTGGGTAAGAAGGGTGTTGGCAGCCATTCAATTCCAATGCTTCAGCAATTTCAGAATCTGAGTGCGCATGTGCGGCTTGGTCCAAAATGGAGACTGAGTCAGTGTTCAGGCACAAATACGAGCTAACAGCAAAGTCAAAGAGAACATATTACAATACAAAAATAAAAATACAAAAATAAATGAATTCATTGTATACCACTTATCTCTATTCTAACCCCATTACTTAATTTTAACTTTTGCATTATTAGTTAAGCAGAACGAACAAGCTTAGTACAAGCTGCAGCATAAGCATTAGCATATGAGGTTTGAAGCAGCCATTTTTGTCACTAGTGCGCAGAAGCGAGAAGTTCCCATCAAAAGCAGAAGTACGTCACACCACATAGATGTGGCGGACGCATGCATAGTACAGTTCCCGTGTTTTCTGCGTTAAAGTTAGTAAAAGCACATAGGCGAGCTTTCCCTGGATACTAGAAATGTTGTGAAATGCGAATATTAGCAAATGAAACATGTTGGTTAATATGTTATAAGTTATTTCGAGAGGGTTGAATACAAGCAAGTTTCGGTATATGTGAAACCTTGCTCCATCAATCCCCTCTTAGAAATGAAGGAACCAGATGCCAACTTCAACACTCTCCCAGTTCAATTTCTTCAATTACTTTGGGATTTCTTTTCCCACTCTCATTCTGGAAAACTTTAATTCTTTTATATATGCCCCCCTTTAGTTCTTCCATTTTAATTGCATCTAATTTTCTTTTCTTCTTTTTCTCATTTACTGCATATCTTTTTCTATTTCTGCAGCATTTGCACCAAATCATTATCCCTAACGTTATTAGTGATATTCCCATTATTGGCATCAGTACTTTACCTGCAATACTTCTATCTACATTAGACATCCAATTACCAACTGAAGAGAGACCATCAGTTTGTCTCTTCCATGCACTATCAACTTACAGTGGTTTCAGTTCTTCTTCAAATGAGTAATATTCCTTACATACCTTACAATTTCAATACTTTTATCTGGTATGTAAGTGCAACAAGGTTGCGCTATCAACATTCTGCAGACTCCGTCCTCTTTTGCCAATAATATGTCAAGAGCAAGTCGATTTTGTAAAACCAT
Organism: Lissotriton helveticus; assembly: GCF_964261635.1. Classification (NCBI taxonomy): domain Eukaryota; kingdom Metazoa; phylum Chordata; class Amphibia; order Caudata; family Salamandridae; genus Lissotriton; species Lissotriton helveticus. The sequence continues at coordinate 1,118,440,932 of NC_136069.1, read as the reverse complement.
TGATCTGATCGCAACCAATTCGGTATTGATCAATAAGAATCCTCCAGCAGTGCCAGTTGATAAGCGATCCGCCACTGTAGATAATTTACAGATTCTTTGAGTATTCTGAACTACTCCCACTGAAGGTATCAATTCACTAAATATATCACCTACAATTTCTGCAAAACTAGCTCTTTTATATCGTATTAGTTCATTTTCATGTTCATTGCTTCCAGTGATTCTTTTTACATGGTATGCCTTTGGGAATACTATTCCGAAATAGCTACTCCCATACCAATGATCAGGCAGCTTAAAATAAGTTTTGTTTCCCACAAATGTAATACATTCCAGGAAATACTGGATCAGTTCCCCCTTTTAGTCCCCATCCCCCCATTATGAGGAAATTGTGTTCACATTCACTGGAACCGATGACTACATTGTTATACTCAGTTTTCTTTCTATGGAGTCAGATTTTCTCCTTCTTTTCAAAGACTAAAGACATAGCAGCATGAGGTTTGCCAGTTGCCATAAATTCCTCCCTTTCTACACAATTGGGTATCAGGGATTTCGGTTCAGTGGCTTTCTTATGGAAATCCTGTCTCCTTTTCTCTACTAAATTTAAAAATATCTTCTCTTCTTCGTGTAGTTTACATGTTAAATTGTCTTTGTGTGCATCAGCTATATCTATAGTTTGCATTGTTAGAAAATAGTCACCCATGAATTGTGAGTCTTTACTACTAAGGACAGGATTAATTCTTCTATGAATAGGAATTTCAGATAAAACGACATCTATGTTAGAATAGTAATACTGTACCCTTCCAGTTTTGAAAACAGGCTAGTTCATTTGCTACAGGAAATACCATAAGTCAGGGGTAAATGGTGATAGGTAACACCTTCAGCTACTGAAGTGGGTAATTTCATACAGACATAACAATCACTAATTTGCACAGTCTGTACATAATGTACTAATAGACTAGCAAATACATTCATTTCAGTTTCATTTCTATTTCTAACGTGAAGTAATTCTATCTCATCTGGTGCTTCTAAGTCTACTCTATCTTGTTTGTCAAGTACGGTATTGCTATTGTCAGTCCTAACCACACTACAAGTATTATGAGTACGCTAAATATACATATCCTACAGCATGTCTTTATACAACTTATTTTTGAGTTTCCAGTAAAACTTTTATCAGCCATTTTGACTAAGGAGGCTTAACCCCTCTTTGAGTATTTTACACAGAATACACCTGTTTTCTATCTCAATTTGGCCTCACTTCTTCAATATCTTGATTAGCAATCAATTCTTCATCACTGTCATCACTGATTTCCAGATTTTAGAAATCTTCAAGATTAATGTATGTCCATTCAGGGCCTTTGAATTTTTTTGTTCAGCTTTTTCAGGCGCGGACTTCTCCTTCTCTGATACTTGTAGATGGTTCAGTTTGACTTGTCACTTGATCTACTTGTTCTGGCTCTTCATCTATTGTGACTAGGCGATATTTTAGTCTTTTAACAAAACCAAGCCATTTATCACCTTTTCTGAGTCTTTTAGCTGGCACTGTGCTTTCTTATTCTTCAAAGGTTCTTTTGTTTTCTGTGGCATAACTTCATTTTCATCAACTTCAGGTTTCCTCTCTAACTCACCTTGTCCAGGGCTTATTACTGTTGACTGTTCTGCCTGGATGGATTCTTCTAGTCTAATCTGACCTGATTCAGAATACGACTTTGTTGGGCCTGGAGTTTTTTCTTCGTCCTGAACCCGTTTTACTAATCCTGTCTGGTCCTGCACAGGTCTTGCAGATTCTTGATTGTCTTCCGCCTGTGCATTTTGACTAATACCTATCTGTCCTTCCTCAGACAATGGAGTTCTGGTAGGAGTTTCGTTGGTCTGAGTATATTGCTCTTTCCTTATCTGGTCCTCCTCACGATTACCATTAGCTTGGGTTTCTGTAATCTGAGTACGTTCTTTTATACCTATCTCATCCTCACTATCAGTTTGACTATCTAAATATGTTTGGCTTCTTGTTCTTACTCCTATTGAAGGTATGTCAACCACTGGGATCCATTCATCCTGACTGGTGCTCGGTTGCTCTTCATCAACTACTTCAGGATCAACTTCTTGAGACCCTTCATCTGTACAACCTTCAGCCTCAACTTCGTCAGGTTCTAGTATCCGTTTAGTATGACTTGCGTGGATCCAGTTGGGGATTCCCTTGCACTTTACAGCTGTGGCGGTAACCAGTATCACTTGCTCTGGCTTTCCCTACCTTGGTGCTAGACAAGATTCCCGGGCGTGATTTTTATCACTACCTAATCTCCTGAGTTCAAATCATGTGCTGGAGTTAAATGTCTGGCTTCAGCGTCTTCCCCAACCTAGTGAGAGATAGAACGCACTTGATCAGCCAACTCTTTGCAGTACTCACTAAATCATCAGATATAGTTAACAGTTGATGTCCTGGCACACATGCTTGCCTCATTGCCCTTCCCATGAGTATCTCATGGGGACTTAAGCCTGTTGTCTAGTCTGGAATGCTTCTGAGTCCCATCAGGACAAGAGGTAAAGCATCGGGCCATTCTAATTGGGTAGATTCACACATCTTTTCCAACATTGCTTTAATCGTGCCATTCAATTGTTTTAACACTCCAGAAGCCTCTGGGTGGGATGCACAGTGCAGCTGTTGCTCAATTTTGAATGCTTCACAGATTAGACTATGTATTTCATTATTAAAATGTCTTCCTCGGTCTGACTCAATTGTTACTGGAAAACCGAACCTAGCAATGAAATCTCTTAAAGAAAGTTTGGCTACAGTTAAGCTGTCATTCCTGCGGGTAGGATATGCCTCCAGCCATTTTGAAAATAGGCAGACAATGAGCAAGACATATTTTAGTCCTCGACAAGCAGGTAAATGAATGAAGTCAATTTGTAATCTAATAAAATGGCCTTCTGCTTTCCCTATTTTCCCAGGGCACACTACAGTTTTCTTACCAGGGTTTAATCGCTGACATGTTAGGCATCTCTGGCAAAGACTCTCTGCTATGTTCCTGAACTTCGCATTGAACCAGTCTCTTCTGAATAACCTCACCATTGCATCTCTCCCTATGTGTGTGTCCCCATGGTACATTCTGGCCATTGGTGCAAGCATACAGTCAGGTAGTACAGGTCTGCCATCTAGGTAGACTATTATACCATCTTCAGGTCTTGCCTGACACCCTATTTTCTGCCAGTATTCCTTTTCTTTGGGCTCTGCTTCACCTTGTAAATCTCTCACTTCCTCCCATGTATTCACACCTCTCAATAGCATAAGTTGGCAGCTGTTTCCACATGCTTCAATTTTCTTATTTATTGCCATTTTACTTTTGCACAATGTTGAGCCACCTGGTCAGCATATTGGTTACCGGCTGTCACTCTGTCAGTTTCAGATTGGTGAGCAGCACACTTGACCACGGCCAATTCTTTGGGCAATTTGATTGCTTCAAATAATATTTTTACATATTTTCCATTTTTAATAGGAGTTCCTGAAGAAGTCATGAACTCCTTTTGCATCCATAGCTGGCCGAAGTCATGCACAACATGATCAGTGTAAATAGTTACTCTCCAATTTTTCCCAATTTTGCACGCTTTAATTAAAGTAATCAATTCGGCTACTTGTGCAGACTTGACTCCTGGTAAATAGGATGCTCTCAACTATATTAGATAGTGTGCATACAGCAAAAGCAGCGCTTAATCCTCCTTCCTCATGGCGCATGCATGACCCATCTACAAACAGCTCATATTCTGGGTCTTTTAAAGGTTCTTCCTGTATGTCTGCGCGAGGTTTAATACTGAATTCAGTTAAGTCGATACAATCATGTTCGACATCCTCTCTCACTTCCTCGAAGTTAGAATCTGACAATAATGTCGCTGGATTTAAAATAGTGTATTTAACTATTGTCACATTTTCTGAACCAAGGATAATTCTTTCATATTTTGGCATCCGACTAGGTGTTAAATGCTGAATACGTGTTCTGGTTAACCGAATCACGACTGAATGTTGAACATACACTGTTACAGATGTCCCATGACAATGGATTCACTTTGCTCAAGACTCATGCATGTTGCAGCTACTGCTTTTAGACAACCTGGCAGTGCAGATGCCACTGGGTCCAATGTTGCAGAAAAATATGCCGCAGGCCGTCGCATTAATCCATGGGTCTGGGTTAGGACTGAAAGAGCGCAATTGCCTCTTGTGTCACAAAATAGTGCAAACTCTTTTGAATAATCAGGCATCCCTAATGCTGAAGCTTCATACAGAATTTATGCAATTTTAAAAAGGCAGTCATGCTTTCATCGTCCCACTCGACTGGCTTGTTTCTTTGTCATTTGAATCAGTGGCTTTTGCAAGCACTGCAAATGCCACAATCCACTGCCTGCAAAACCCCACAACTCCGAGAAACATTCTGATTTCTTTCTGCGTTTGGAGTAGTTTCATGTTTTGAATTATTTTGATTCTTTCAGATGTCACTCTCCTGACCCCTATTTCTATCTGGTGTCCCAGATACTTTACTGAGGTTGTACAGTAATGCAATTTTTCTGGGGACACTTTATGTCCACCTTAGGCTAAATGGTTCAGTAATGCAATGGAATCAATCACACAGTCATTTTGTGTTCTCGATGCCAACAAAAGGTCATCGATTTACTGCCCCAGGACAGATTTTCCGGGCAGTACCAGCGATTCAAGGCACTTTTTCAAAATCTGATAAAAAATGTATGGACTTTCCGTGTACCCCTGAGGAACATGATTCCAAACATAAACATGCTTGTCAAATTTGAATGAAAAGAAAAATGTGCTATCTGGATGCAGCAGGATGGAAAAGAAGGCATGGCATAAATCAATTACAGTGAACCATCCTGCTCTCCATGGTATTTGATACAGAATCATTGCTGGTTTGGTACTATTGGGCAACATGGGACGACAATTTTATTAATTTTACGGAGGTCTTGGACCACCCTGTACTTTCCGTTTGGTTTCTTTATGCCAATTATAGGTGAATTACAAGGACTGCTCATTATTTCTTGTAGAATGCCTTGTTCAACCAAACGCCTTATTTCCTGCCTTTATTTCAGGACTCATTTTGTACTGTCAAATATTTGGGTAGATTGCACTTTCCTTTAAAGTCACTTTTATGCGATCGACATCTGCCATTAGGCCTACTTCTTTTCCTGAAACATCCCACACATCAGGATTCACAAAGGTATTTAGTTGTCCTGGTAAATCTTCTAGGCACTTTTTTTTACACTTCTGTTTCTTGTCTGGCTAGCATAATTTTGTACACTCCGTCTTTGACTGGAGTCTGAATTTCAACACCATTTGGTGTACAAACGAGCGTGCAGTTCATTTTGCACAGTAAATCCCTTCCTAGCAATTTTACAGGGCTAAAATCGAACACTAAGAATTTGTGCATTTCTCGGAAGTTTCCAATACAAACTTCCATAGGTTCTGTGACAGGGGTCCTAATTTGTTTATAAGAAACGCCCACTACTTGGATCGCTTAGCCCGAGAGGGGTATGCTTGGGATGTCTGCTGTTCTCACAGTAGAACGGGTAGCACCAGTGTCCAACAAAAAGGTAACATCATTTCCCTCCACTTTCCCTTCAATGTAAGAACCTGACTGATCTACCGGTAAGAATGCGCCAAGTACGCAATCCTATTCCCCCCTCTCAGGCACCGTCCTGCAAAAGAAACTGTGATGTTACCGTATTTTTCTTACCACTTCCCTTCCGAAATCCTGTGTCCAAACTTTATTTGGGTTGACTCACAAAATCTGACATAGGGGCTTGAGTTAACTGATTCTGTATTACCTGTTGTGGCTGTCTCATTGACACCTCATTCTACGTCTGTGGATTTAAATTTTGATTTTGGACATTATTATTCTGTATCAATTTACACTCGTTTCTCCAATGTCCCAATTTTCCGCACCCATGACAAGGAAACTTTTTCTTTGCCTCTCCTTTACTCATTTTTCCTCTGGTTGTACCTCCACTCCCTTCACCTTGGCCTTCCTCTCTTTTCTGATTATTCGCTTGCTGACTTAATTGAAGTTCCTGTTGTTCTGTTATTTTAACTTGAGCCCACATTACCCTTTCTTCTAATTTCTATAGTTTATTAACAATTTTGTCCTCACAGTATTTTGCATACTTGAGAATTTCGTCGACAGGCTTTGCTTGCCAACACAGTTTATGCTCTTTAATCGTTTGGGAGATTTCAGGTTTTAGTCCAGACACAAAACGATAAAAAAAATGTGTCATGTCTTTATTATCAATGTTTTCTAAACCACTGTACTGTTTAAATACTTGCAAGAGGCGTTCATACTATGCATGCATAGATTCATCTTTATTTTGGGTAGTTCTGTCTATTTTAGTCCAATCGGTTTCTTTTGAAGGCATCTTTACCTTTAAGTAAGTTATAACCTGATTGTACTTCTTCATAACATCATCTGATGGTGCTCCTGTTTTAGGGTCTCGAGGGTATTCATCATTTGGCCAATCTACTGTAATTTTACACTAAGTCCACAAATCAGCTAAAAAAACAACAATGTCGAATAATCCAGCTAAATCCTTTAACAGCACTTTCAACACTTTCACAAACCTTTCAACTTGACAATACCATTCTACAGGTTTTTCTCTAAGCTTTGGGAAATCATTAATAAATTATAAAATATCCTGTCGGGACCATGGGACATGTACAAAACCTCCTCCAGGTACTTCTCTCATAGGACACAACCTTTCAACTTTTTCTGCTCAGAGGATGTTTTATTCGCCTGTGCCTCTTCTTTCTTTTTTGTCCATCTAACTTTCCATTTGTCTAAATCTCCCCATTTTAGCAACAACGACAACAATTCCTTTATCTGCAATTTACTAACTGACACATTCATGTTTGCCAAATCGTTATCAGAAAATTTAGCTCTATATGGTTTCTGTAATACCTTTGATTTGCCAATGTCAATTCCCATTTCCAAAGCCAAATTCATTAACTTTTCATGATATAATTTTGTATTTCGAATGATACTTCTGCTAATAAACAATAGTTAATCTTCATCAAATGAGTTTAGTCTATCCAGTCACACCTTTCCTGCTACCATTTCTTCTAATTCCACCCTTAATTTGAGTATGTCCAATTCAATTGACTGTGATTTAGGCTTCTCTATGTTTCGGGTCCATCTATTTAACTCTTCTGGACTTACTGCAGTTGCATGCCTTGTTCCTGAGGATGTTTCAATCTGCACCTCTTTTGAACATGGGGTAGGAATTTTCCTGATCGAGTCACTTACTGGTTCTCGTATAGGTGAATCCATTAAGGAAATTACCGACTCACATTCACTTGCTTGATCATCAACTATTAGGGTTTCTTTTCTAGGCTGTATTATGGGTGTAGTCAGAACAGGAGCTTTAGGATTAGCTTGCTTATCTCCATATAAAAGAACTACAGGACCTATTGTTACGGGTATTGTCAGAGCTTCAGGACTTGTATTTAACTGAGAGATTTTTTTAATTAATTCACTACGCTGTTTATTTAAAGCTTCCTTTTCTCTTTCTTAATGTACTTTTTCTAATGAGGTCTCATGTAAAACCTGCGGAATTAAAAGGTGGTTGTAAAAACGGAGCACTAGGAGTAACTCTCTCTGTTTCTTTTTGGTAAGGTTGCGGATTTTTCATTAATAAGTCATCTAAATAATCATCATCCGATTCACCATTAGTCGTTACATTTTTCATTTTCCCTGTACTTTTACTTCCTGATGTCTCTTCTGTGGTAAAAATAGGATATAATCCCTCTACTAGCATGGACTGTCTCCACTTTTTCATTTGCTTATCTCTGGTCTCTTTCGGAAACCTGGGATATAACCTACTCCAATTTCTTTCACTTCTGGACCTGTCTTGTTCAAACGCCTCTGTCTCCCACTCTTCTAGAGCTTCATATTGCGTTAATCTTGGTCGGGAATCTAATTTATTCATACGACTTCTTCAGTTATACAAAATTCTACATTGAAGGTACCATGTTCTGGAAATGCCAAAATACCGTCTTCCTTAGTGTACTCTATCCAGTTTTCTAACCACACACATGTGTGGTAGCCCCTTTCTACCATCATGTATGATGCGGGCATATTAGGTGGTGGAATAATAATCCCTTCTCTAGTTTTTATAACTGTCCTTTTTTAAATAATTATTTATTCTTTTGAAAAGCGACATCTTTCTTTTTTCTCCGTACATGATATAAGGTCTTCCTTTAATTTGTTGTTCTCTCGCAAATCCTAAATATTTTCTATCAGGACGGTTTCCTATAATTGCTGGATCTAAATGCACATATACCGCTATTAAATTTTATACGAAATGTCAATAAATTCAAGCAATTCGGTTGGTTTATTTTGCAGAAATATTTCTCCAATACCAGGGCGTTTCTCAATTTGAATAACCAATGTGGTTTAAACTTACAAGCAATATTAACCAATGATTGCGTGTCTTTTCTGTGACGTGAATCTCACTCTCTGCACTCACTCCTCCTTTATAATTTTCTCATGACTACACACCTGCTGTTTCTACCAATCCCAGTGCGGCTCTCTATGACGTCAGTGCAGCACCCGCGACTGACTCCCTCCTTTGCAAGGTAAAACGATAATTAATTTTTTTTTCAAAATTCAATTATACATTTTATTAATTGACAACATTGACTAAAATGAAAAGATCATTTTGTTCACAGCGAGTAAACCTTTTTCGTCTACTCTTCAAGCACTGCGAGTAAAACAACAGTCTGTTTACTCTTCACTTAAGCAAAAATAACCTGCTACTCCTTCAAAATTACCCTTTCTAGGTGATATAAGACCAAATTTTCATCAGCGAACTCCTTTGCTACCAATCACTCTAATTTTTATACTAGAAAAATAAACCCTAACTAGTGCTTCAAATTTTACCTAACTTTACGCACCTATTCCTCAAGGCAAGCAACCTCACAGCAGCGTGGCTTCTTTTTACCACCTGCTTTCTTTATCCCGGGATATTCCGGACAACAATTAACACAACACAAGCAGGTTTTGGTTAGTACATAAAATCAATAATCAAAAATCAATATGTCGATACACAACTAACTACCTAATTTTAACTAATCCCTAACCATAGGTCTGCTACCATAAAGGTACACAGATAGAGCGAGCAGGGATCTACTAGCACAGATTACCATACTCACCTGGGCCCATAAAACATTCACATTTTGAACTAGCAGTCCTGCCTAACTAATTACTAATTTAATCACCCTATCAGTACTTTGAGTCCTTTTAGGACTTATATCTGTAAACCATAACTTACCAATCCTTGTCACCTTGGCTATAAGTCTAAGGGATCAAAAAGGGAGTTAGTTTTAAATAGGCAGTATTTAAAACACATTTACCTTTCCTGTAATAACCACAGACTCAGGGAAAGTTTTAAGAGATTTATCTATGAAATATTTTCTGAGTCAAATTGATAAAGCCACATTCTCGTGACTATGAACTTTACAAGCAAGACTATAACCAGTAGGACATAAAGTTTGTAAGAAATCACAATAACCCCTTTAGACATTGGTATCTGGGAAGGGTGAGAAATGGAAATAGCAGAAGGACATACCACATAGATTATATTTACCTAGAATGGTGCAATGACCAATACTGGTCATGGGCTGGGGCAAAAAGACCAGGGCCAGGCTCCCGACTAATCAGGTGCCCACGGGATAAGACAAGTGCAGATCAGGAAATGTGACCTCCTCTAAGTGCAACACCAGAGTCACACCCCTCTCTCTAGGAAAGCCACATCTGCTCTCGATCGCCTACTGAGTACGTTGTGTCAGTGGCAGGTCAGCTATTCGGACAAGTCGGTCAATTTCTCCATCTAAACCTACCTTAGTTATACCATTTCGAGGGCAATGTACCACCCCTAAATGTTGCAAATCTATGTGTTCCCCTTTAGTGATTGGTCAGAAAGACGAGCTGAGGTCATCACACCATACGAAGATGAGATCATCTTAATTGACTGGTATCGATTAAGTCTCCATCCACAATTATTCTTCCCATGACTTTATTCTGCCCAACAATATTGGCACACAAAAGATATACATTGTATTTATTTGAGTCTTCTTGCTTCCTCTTTAGAGGTCAGTAGAGCAGGTTCCCAGGAACATCGTCGGTAAGAAGGGTGTTGGCAGCCTTTCAATGCCAATGCTTCAGCAATTTCGGAGTCTAAGTGCGCATGTGCGGCTTTGTCCAAATTGGAGAATAAGTCAGTATTCAGGCCCAAATACGAGCTAACAACAAAGTCAAAGAGAAACATAATAGAATACAAAAATAAATGAATGCACCGTATACCACTTACCTCTATTCTAACCCCATTACTTTATTTTAACTTTTGCATTAATAGTGAAGCAGAACAAACACGCTTAGTACAAGCTGCAGCATAAGCATTAGCATGTGAGGTTTGAAGCAGCCATTTCTGGCACTAGTGTGCAGAAGTGAGAAGTTCCCACCAAAAGCGAAAGTACGTCACACCACGTAGATGTGGCGGACACATGCATAGTATAGTTCCCGCGTTTTCAGTGGCCATTTTAAGACATTCAAGTTAATTTTAGTAAAAGCACATAGGCGAGCTTCCCCTTGGTACTAGAAATATTGTGAAATGCGAATATTGGCAAACTAAACATTTTGGTTAATATGTAATAAGTTATTTTGAGAGGGTTGAATACAAGACAGTTTCAGTATATGTGAAACCTTGCTCCATCACATTACAGAGACTACCAGCCAGTTGGCTATGAACAGGAAAGTATATTGAAAGTAGGAATTAGAAAATAAGTGGTGGTCATTTAGAGTCACGACTGACACCACAAGGTTCATCCTTTTTTGTATGACGAGTGGAAAAGTGCTGTCCTTGACAAATATGCCTGGGTGAATAAGGCAATCAAGAATAGCTAATTTGTCATCTGTGAAGCTGAATGAGTGAATGTAGAAATCTCAGTCTGACTATATGAGGCAGCATGATTAGATGGTTAGGGCAAAATATATTGATGTGAAGTCGGGTACCTGGTCAGAGTCAGGAAAATAATTATAGTGCCTAAAAAGGAGTCAACATTTTCCGGTCTCACTGGAGTAATGTCAGTAATGTGCAACTCAGTAATGCTGGAGAATCATAGGGAGTGTCACCTTGATCATACATGTTAGATCTGGGGGTCTCTAGTTGGCAGAGGTAGGTACCACTGTCCAAATAGGGACCCTTGCTTCTAGTCAGGGCAAGGAGATAACCCTCTGAGATAACCCCTGCTCACCCTCTAGGTAGCTTGGCACGAGCAGTCTAGGCTAACCAGAGGCAATGCGTAAAGTATTTGTACCAACACTCACAGTAACACAGTGAAAACACCACAAACTGACTCCACAACAGTTTAGAAAAATAAAGGTATTTTTAATCTAAACTACACAAGACCAAAACGACAAAAATCCAACATACACAGTTCAAGAATATGGTTTCAAAAAGAGTTCTTAAGGTTGCATTAGAATTCTTTACGTTGCGATAGAATTCTCTACTGATGCGTGAAAAGTTCACAGTTGCGTCACGTTTACTCACAGTACCTTTTAGTTGCAACAAAGTTCCAAAAGCAGAAGCTGGTGCGGTGGAAAACAAGCGATGCGTTGCTCCTGAGACCCTGAGGAGGCGATGCGACAGCCCCGCTGCAGCAGCGGGGTGTTGCGACGAATCCGGTCTGTATGGGGAGGAAGGCCACTTGTATGGATTCCGGTGCGTAGGTTCCGTAGGAAGTCTGTTCTCGCAAAGGCACAATGCGACGATCTCGTAGGGGCTGCGACGATCTCCGGGGCGACGATGCGCGGTCCAGCGGGGATCCTCTCTCTCGCAGCTCCTCGATGCGTTGATTCTGCGACGATGCTCGCAGCGACGTGATGCGGTCCGCAAGCAAGCGGTGCGGCGATCTCACCCAGCGACGACAGGCTCTGCGACGATACTCGCAGCGATGTTCGATTCTCCCGCACCGGTCTGGTGCGTCACGCAAACAAAGGATGCGACGTCTCTGGCAGCGGCGTCAGGCGCTGCGACGATCTCGACCTCCGTAGCGGCGGGAAACTTCTCGCACTGTCGGGGATGCGCTCCGCAAGTGAGCGATGCGACACTTTTCAAGTTCAAAAGTCACTCAAGCTCAGTTTCAAGCTTCCCAGCTCAGGTACAACTTCCAGAGGCCCCACAACTGGATCAAGCCCTCTAGGAAGGACAGATTTCTCTCAGCAGAGTTCAGGGAAGCTGGGGGTGAAGTCCTTTTGTTCCTGGGACTTCAAAAACAGGGAGCCAGCTCTTCTCAGGCCCTTGGAGATTCCTTCAAGCAAGGGGACACAGCACAAAGCAAAGTCCTTCCCCTCTCCTTGGCAGCAAAGCAACAGGTCAGTCCAGCAGAGCAACAGCAGGACAATCTTCCTTCTTCAGTTTCAGCTTTCTCCTTGGCAGAGGTTCCTTCTTGATTTCCAGGATGATCTAATTTTCTGTTGTCAGGGGTCCTGTACTTATACCCCTAAAGTCTTTGTTCTCTTGGTGCATGTGGGCCCTGAGCCCGGTCTGAACCAGTTCTGGGTGTTTCCTGAGTACTTTGTTTTGCTGGCTGCTTCTTTCCTTTCAGAGTGAGGGGCAGGGTCCTCAGCCGCCTAGCAGGAGGTGGAGCCAGCATTGTGGGGGGAAAGCCCAGCCCTGGAGCACTTTGTTGACATGATTCCTTCTCTCCTTTCACAGTGCAGGGCAGAGACATCAGACGCACCACAGGGGGTGGAGCCAGCACTGTGGGGGGCGGGCACAGTCCTATTCAGGCCCCGGTGCTAACTCCTCCCACCACTCAAGTTGCAAATGCAGTCATTCAGCCTAGGGCTGACTCAGCCAGCCTCCTGGGGAATTCCCCAGCCCCTGTCACTCTCAAACCAGACACTCAATACACAAACAGGCCCAGGCACACAGAAGGGTCAGACAAGAGAACAGCAACTTTCTAAAAGTGCTGTTCTCAAACACAGGATTTAAAAACAACCTTTCCTAAAAGATGTGTTATTAAATTCTGAGTTCAGGGATACTAGATACTTATGTCCTATCTTGTTCCTATGGGAAGAAATGCTGTTAACCACTGTAGCCAGCATCCCCCATGTTAATCTATGGAGCAAGATAGCCTTACAATAGTGAAAAACGAAAATGGCTGCCATTCACTACCAGAGCATGTTACCTGCACTAGTACATGCTCTACCTTTTACACACACTGCACCCTGCCCAGGGGGTACCTTGGGCCTTCCATAGGGGTGACTGATGTGCACAAAAAGGGAAGGGTTAGGCCTGGTCAGTGGGGACACTGACCAGGAGGACATGGCAGTTCTAAACTGCCCATAGGCACTGCAGTGTCAGGCCTGAGACATCATTTTAGGGCTACTCCTGTGGGTGGCACAATCAGTGCTGCAGGCCCACTAGTAGAATTTGTCATCGCCAGCCCTGGCACACTCAGTGCACTTTACTAGGGACTTCACGGTGATACAAATATGCCAAACATGTATACTCAATCGGAATAATAATTTAAACAGAGAGCATATGCACTTTAGCACTGATCAGCAGTGGTAAAGTGCGCAGAGTCCTATTGCCAACAGCCACGGGTCAGGAAAAATAAGGGAGGAAGAAGCAAAAAGTTTGAGGATGACCCTGCAAGAAGGGCCAGTTCCAACACAACCCCCTTCCAGCCTAAAGCCAGGGTAGACCAAACGATACCACGATGGGATTCCCTGCTTAAGGCGATAGAACACGGAAACTGGCCCACACAGCAGGGCAGTCCTGTTCTACGCCGTCCTAAACCCAGGTGGATCACTCTATCCATACTCTCAGAGTCCACCATGCCAATCCACGTGGAAAACTTCTCTTCACCTGTGGACACCACCTGTACAGCACCTAACCTTAATTTACTCACAGGTGTGTCCCAACAGACCTACAGCAAGCCACAGTGACCACCAACAGTGATCAGGGATGAGACCCAGGCCTTATGCCTCTCAGGGCGCTCAAACCTCTGTGGCATCAGAGGGTGGGGGGCAGTAGCCCCAGGTGCTTGGCAACCTTTGTCCACTCCCTCTCTTGTCAGGTCAGGTCTAACACTCTGGCACTGACCCACCAGTCCTTGACCTGTATCCAGCGGCTGGACAGGAGGCTGGGGTGGGCTTCCCCACACCAGGTCCTCCTCTTCCTTGGGGCTCTGTACCCTCCCGCCTGGAGCGGTACCCCCTTCTAGAATAGTCAGGGCACCTGTGGCAGGTATCCTGCACCATTCACCCACAAGTTCAGGGTTGCTATCCTGCAACTGGTATTCCAGGTCAGGGGGGATACCCCGGGCCAGGCCTTCAAACCTAGGCTCCCAAACCTCCAGGTCAGACAATGCCCGAACCTGGCTTCCCCACCCAGGGACCAACCCCTGTGGTTGAACACTTGCCTGGCGCACCAGGACTTTACTCACTGATGTGCCCACACTAGTAGACAGTACCCACCTGGCCAACACAACGGTGTGGCCCAGTCCACCCCCAGGGTGAGACTCCTGCCCTCCTTCCAGGGGCAACCCTGTCCACCAAGACAACCAAGAACACAACTTTCCTACCAGTTCAGGACCTCCCTCCAGCAACTGGTCTCCCAACCTAGGGTTTAACCCCTCAGGTTGTACCGGGGTCAGGGGCGAGGACTCCCTCCCTCTGCACCCCCTTCCAGAGCGCTGCACCCTCCCTACTGGAGGGGTACCCCTGGGAACCATATTGGTCAGGACACTGGTTACAGATGTCCTTCCTTCCAGGTCAGGCAAATCCTGAACCTGGTCTCCCAACCCAGGGACCAAAACCTGCGGTTGTGCATTTGCCTGGCATGCCAGGACTTCTGGGGACTCACATAGTACCCCCTTGAGGGTGGCACACAACTCATGTGTCCTGTGACAGTCTGCCTGGTGCAGATCTCCCGACCCTATTCCACCTGACAGCGCGGGAAGATCCCCCAGGACAGAAGTGAGGTCACCATGGTCACTCACTGGGGACTCAGCCCTTCCGACTGGTCCCTGACCCACTGGTTCTCCCACTGGGGACTCCTTCCCCCTCTCACCCCTCAGTCTGGACTTCTGTACCCTCCCAAGTGGAGCGGCACTGCCAGACACCAGAACTGATGGAGGCCTGTTTACAGGCACTCCCCGTTCCCCAGACACTAGGAGATCCTCCTCAAATGGCCTATAAGTACAGTCTAGGTCCCCAACCTGGTGTTCCCCTAAGGAACCCTCCAGGCCCTGAGACTGGGTTTCGGGCACCATGAGACACACCGTCCCACACTCATTCCTTCTCCACTGAGACCGGACATGAGCCCCTACACCCCTCCCACTATACTGGGACCTACCTGGGCTACACTGAACCGCTTCCACCTCACAGGTTTGGAAGATATCTAAGCCACTCCTTTTGGGATCACTCCCCAATGCCTCCTCAGACTCTCTGGAATCCACCAAGAGGTCTGCCTCCAACGCAAGCTCTCTGGGATCAGAGAACTCACACTCCACCGGGTGTTGGCATAGCTCTGGAAAACAGGGACTTAAAATATGCTCTCCAACAAATGAATCACACAGCCCCCCACAGTTGTTAACCAAGCTACCCTTTGCCTCACCCTCCAGTGCCTCACACAAGTACCCCACACCACTCTCCTGAGACTGGCAAGACAGTATCTGACTGTCTCTGTCACACAACCCACACTCTTCTGGCTGGTCTTCACACACATACACCAAGGTTTCTACCATGGGGGAACCCCTCTCCCTGGACCTCTCATCTAGAGTCAGTAGAGTGTCCCTCCCACCACTAGGAATATGGTCCCCTGTGCCAGTCCCCCAATCTACTTCAGGGACACTGCACTCCACTGGAACTACATCATAAACCTGAACCCCCTGGTGTATGTCGACCCCCTCCCTCAAGTCAGGCGCCACATCTCTGGGTGTTTGTACCTTTCTCTCAGCACTAGATATCATAAACATGCTGCCACCATCTGAGCTGGACTCCACCTCCAACTCAGCAAAGCTCCTTCCTTGAGCATCCCATTTTTCTTTCTGGGCTAAGGCCCAACGGATCATACCTTCCTTGCTTAGCCGGTCTAATTCTCTGCACCTTTGCTCAGCAGCAAGGAGCCACTCATCTTTCTCCTCCTCACTGTCAGAGAAGTCCTCCTCCTCAGAATCATCTGTTAGTGTTGCTTCCCAAATTCTGACCTCATGGGAATACAGGCATGCCTCAAGATCCCCCCTTGTGGAACCTCTCTCCACGGGCAGCCCCCTCTCTTTGCAAAAGGCTTTTATCTCCTCCACTGTGTAGATATACAGGTGGAAAAAGTTGACTTCCATTTTGGCAGGACCTCACATGTGCAACACTAGCCAGAGTCTCAATATCCAAAAATACTTCCAGGAGGACACCGGAAACAAACAGTATGTGGTTGCGTAGTGGTCTGCACTCACTAGTGATGTACACCAATTACTGTGGGTCAAGTACAAATACAAGTTCAAATCCCACCGCCTGACCACCAATGTTAGATCTGGGGGTCTCTAGTTGGCAGAGGTAGGTACCACTGTCCAAATAGGGACCCTTGCTTCTAGTCAGGGCAAGGAGATAACCCTCTGAGATAACCCCTGCTCACCCTCTAGGTTGCTTGGCACGAGCAGTCTAGGCTAACCAGAGGCAATGCGTAAAGTATTTGTACCAACACTCACAGTAACACAGTGAAAACACCACAAACTGACTCCACAACAGTTTAGAAAAATAAAGGTATTTTTAATCTAAACTACACAAGACCAAAACGACAAAAATCCAACATACACAGTTCAAGAATATGGTTTCAAAAAGAGTTCTTAAGGTTGCATTAGAATTCTTTACGTTGCGATAGAATTCTCTACTGATGCGTGAAAAGTTCACAGTTGCGTCACGTTTACTCACAGTACCTTTTAGTTGCAACAAAGTTCCAAAAGCAGAAGCTGGTGCGGTGGAAAACAAGCGATGCGTTGCTCCTGAGACCCTGAGGAGGCGATGCGACAGCCCCGCTGCAGCAGCGGGGTGTTGCGACGAATCCGGTCTGTATGGGGAGGAAGGCCACTTGTATGGATTCCGGTGCGTAGGTTCCGTAGGAAGTCTGTTCTCGCAAAGGGGCTGCGACGATCTCCGGGACGACGATGCGCGGTCCAGCGGGGATCCTCTCTCTCGCAGCTCCTCGATGCGTTGATTCTGCGACGATGCTCGCAGCGACGTGATGCAGTCCGCAAGCAAGTGGTGCGGCGATCTCACCCAGCGACGACAGGCTCTGCGACGATACTCGCAGCGATGTTCGATTCTCCCGCACCGGTCTGGTGCGTCACGCAAACGAAGGATGCGACGTCTCTGGCAGCGGCGTCAGGCGCTGCGACGATCTCGACCTCCGTAGCGGCGGGAAACTTCTCGCACTGTCGGGGATGCGCTCCGCAAGTGAGCGATGCGACACTTTTCAAGTTCAAAAGTCACTCAAGCTCAGTTTCAAGCTTCCCAGCTCAGGTACAACTTCCAGAGGCCCCACAACTGGATCAAGCCCTCTAGGAAGGACAGATTTCTCTCAGCAGAGTTCAGGGAAGCTGGGGGTGAAGTCCTTTTGTTCCTGGGACTTCAAAAACAGGGAGCCAGCTCTTCTCAGGCCCTTGGAGATTCCTTCAAGCAAGGGGACACAGCACAAAGCAAAGTCCTTCCCCTCTCCTTGGCAGCAAAGCAACAGGTCAGTCCAGCAGAGCAACAGCAGGACAATCTTCCTTCTTCAGTTTCAGCTTTCTCCTTGGCAGAGGTTCCTTCTTGATTTCCAGGATGATCTAATTTTCTGTTGTCAGGGGTCCTGTACTTATACCCCTAAAGTCTTTGTTCTCTTGGTGCATGTGGGCCCTGAGCCCGGTCTGAACCAGTTCTGGGTGTTTCCTGAGTACTTTGTTTTGCTGGCTGCTTCTTTCCTTTCAGAGTGAGGGGCAGGGTCCTCAGCCGCCTAGCAGGAGGTGGAGCCAGCATTGTGGGGGGAAAGCCCAGCCCTGGAGCACTTTGTTGACATGATTCCTTCTCTCCTTTCACAGTGCAGGGCAGAGACATCAGACGCACCACAGGGGGTGGAGCCAGCACTGTGGGGGGCGGGCACAGTCCTATTCAGGCCCCGGTGCTAACTCCTCCCACCACTCAAGTTGCAAATGCAGTCATTCAGCCTAGGGCTGACTCAGCCAGCCTCCTGGGGAATTCCCCAGCCCCTGTCACTCTCAAACCAGACACTCAATACACAAACAGGCCCAGGCACACAGAAGGGTCAGACAAGAGAACAGCAACTTTCTAAAAGTGCTGTTCTCAAACACAGGATTTAAAAACAACCTTTCCTAAAAGATGTGTTATTTAATTCTGAGTTCAGGGATACTAGATACTTATGTCCTATCTTGTTCCTATGGGAAGAAATGCTGTTAACCACTGTAGCCAGCATCCCCCATGTTAATCTATGGAGCAAGATAGCCTTACAATAGTGAAAAACGAAAATGGCTGCCATTCACTACCAGAGCATGTTACCTGCACTAGTACATGCTCTACCTTTTACACACACTGCACCCTGCCCAGGGGGTACCTTGGGCCTTCCATAGGGGTGACTGATGTGCACAAAAAGGGAAGGGTTAGGCCTGGTCAGTGGGGACACTGACCAGGAGGACATGGCAGTTCTAAACTGCCCATAGGCACTGCAGTGTCAGGCCTGAGACATCATTTTAGGGCTACTCCTGTGGGTGGCACAATCAGTGCTGCAGGCCCACTAGTAGCATTTGTCATCGCCAGCCCTGGCACACTCAGTGCACTTTACTAGGGACTTCACGGTGATACAAATATGCCAAACATGTATATTCAATCGGAATAATAATTTAAACAGAGAGCATATGCACTTTAGCACTGATCAGCAGTGGTAAAGTGCGCAGAGTCCTATTGCCAACAGCCACGGGTCAGGAAAAATAAGGGAGGAAGAAGCAAAAAGTTTGAGGATGACCCTGCAAGAAGGGCCAGTTCCAACAATACATATAAATTTTGTGAGCAAACTGTGGCCTGTGGCAAGATGGATGAGTTGAGAAAGATGTGTGGTACATGTGTTGAGGATGAGGAGGTCCTAGGAGTGAAAGACCTATGAGGAACAGATGAAATGGAGTTTTCTTTTGTTGGGAGTGAGGAAAAAGTTGAAGGAAGTGTATCAGAAAGTGGACATCCAAGGGTCAGTAGAATGATGGCAAATGAGGAGAGTGTAGGTTTGGAGAATGGGAAGATACTGATAAGTGAGGATGAAGTTGGTATGAAGAGGTTAATCTGACAAGAATAAAGTTGTGCCCTCTTGAAAGACAAAAAGACAATGTTGGTGTACAGCAGTGTTTCCCAAACTGTTGGGTTGTGACCCACTGTTGGGTCATCAGCCATTTTATGGTGGATCGTAAAAGAGCAATGGGGTTCCAATGCCAGGCTATGACTTCTGACAAATTGCGCTTATGACTATAAAGAGAGAGAAGCTTTTAAAGTGAACTATATGACAATTTTGCTGGGGTACATGGAGTGTGAAAGGAAAGTCTGTAGGGTGTAATTTTTTGTAACACACAAAGAAAAAAAGAAAAAGTGGGTAAATGACCTTTACACATAATTTCGGAATAGATCAGCATTTCAGGAAGCAAAAATGAAGCACATTTTCTTGTAATTCTGAAGTGGGATAGAAGCAAAGATTTAAATAGGATCAAAACAAATCAAGACAGCTTGATGTAAAAAATTGTAAATATTCATTTAGACCAGATTGCTACACATTATCATTTGAGTGTGAAATACTTTTATCAATAAAACTGGATGCCTCTGTAACATTAGTGTCCATTTAAATGGAAATTGTGCTGTCTGTAAATGACAGTGCGCTAATACACGATGCTTTCGTAATATATTTGCAAGTGTGCTCTAAAATGCACCACCAGCTACGTACTGCACCCTTACCATTTACCAGCTGAATAAATTTGCTTTTCTTTGTGTGAATCTTGGATATTTCCCAATCCCATTGACTTTAGTCAAGCTGATTTCAGAACCACCACTATTAAAAAATGTCTAGCACCTCTGGTGCAAAGGTGTTGAACTATGTCCATATATCTTATTTTAAAATAAACCCTTGCAAGTAATCTCAAGCAAGACTCATATTAGACCTCAGGCCCCTAAACATGTGCATCCTTTCAGAACACTTCCATATGCTCACGTTACAGCAGGTCCTACCGTTGCTCAGTCAGGGAGATTTCCTCGCAACACTAGATCTCAAGGATGCATATTTCCATATCCCGGTACACCCGTCACACAGAAAATACCTCAGATTTACCATTCAAAATCAACATTATCAGTTCAAAGTTCTCCCCTTCGGAGTCACGACAGCACCCAGGGTGTTTACCAAATGCCTAGCGACAGTGGCTGCACACCTGCGGAGACAAAGTGTCCACGTCTACCTTTACCTGGACGACTGGCTTGTCCAAGCAAAGTCGGCCCAGCAATGTGCCATCCACATGTCCCACACCATTCACCTACTTCACAGCCTGGGATTTTCGCTGAATTATCCAAAGTCCCACCTCCAGCCCGCACACGTACGGCAGTACTTGGGCGCTACAATCGACACTCTGGCAGCCAAAGCACAGCCGAATTCAGTGAGCATCAACAGCATTCAATTGCTGATACAAAAATTCAGACCACAACACTCGCTTCCAGCACGACTGTTCATGCAGTTGATAGGCATGGCCTCCTGCATCTTCATAGTCCCGCACGCGAGACTACATATGCGTCCGCTTCAGGAGTGCTTAGCACGTCAGTGGAACCAGGCTCACGGACAGTTGAAAGACCTAGTGTTGGTGACCGGTCGTGCGTAGAACTCTCTGCATTGGTGGAATCCACAAAACCTTTGCAAAGGCCGACCGTTCCAAGAGCCTGTGCCACAGATTATTCTGACAACGGACTCATCTCTCCAGGGATGGGGAGCTCATGTACTCCACTACACAGTGCAGGGACTATGGACGGTACAGCAAAGGAAGATGCACATCAACCTTCTGGAACTGATGGCAATCTTCCTGGCAATGAAGGTTTTCAAGGTACACTTGTGCAACAAAGTGGTGTTGATCCGAACGGACAACATGACGGCCATGTACTACATACAAAAGCAGGGAGGTACACACTCTCCACAGTTGTCTCATCTAGCTCAGAGCATGTGGAAGTGGGCCATTCAGAGACACATCTTCCTCATGGCAGAACACCTCCCAGGCAAGGACAATCAGATGGCGGACCTGCTCAGCAGGCACAGCCACCAGATGCACGAGTGGGAGATACATCCATCAGTACTCCACCCGTACTTCCAGCAGTGGGGTAATCCAGAGATAGACCTATTCCCCACAAAGGAAAACGCAAAATGCCAAAGCTTTGCCGCCAGGTTCCCACATCCACAGTCGCAGGGAAATGTGATATGGATGAACTGGTCAGGCAAATTTGCGTACGCTTTTCCACCAGCACCTCTAATACCGCTAGTGGCACGCAAACTGAGGCAACACTCGATGACTCTCATCCTGGCTGCTCCAACGTGGGCACGCCAGCCATGGTACACCATGTTTCTAGAACTCTCCGTGGTACCGCATCAAAGACTGCGCCTCTCGCCCACACTCTTGACACAGAGCCATGGCGACATTCAGCATCCGGATCCGCAACAGCTCAACCTGGCGATCTGGCTCCTGAAGTCTTAGAATTTGGCTACCTCAACCTGCCTCCTGACTGTATGGATATCATAAAGGAGGCCCACAACTAGAGCATGCTATGCAGCCAAGTGGAAGCGTTTCGTCATTTATTGTGCCAATAATGACATTAATCCGCTAGATGCATCTACTCAAAACATCTGTTATCTATTACATCTATACAAGTGCAATCTAGCCTACGCTTCCATTCGTATACATTTATCCGCAATGGCAGCTTATCTCCAAAATAGGCGGCATCTCTCGCTTTTCAGAGTGCCTGCCATCAAAGCCTTTCTGGAAGGACTCAAACGAGTTATTCCGCCCAGGCACCCACCAGCGCCCGTATGGAACCTAAATTTGGTCCTTACCAGACTGATGGGTCCACCTTTTGAGCCTCTCCACTCATGCGAGATACAATTCTTAACGTGGAAAGTAGCTTTCCTTATAGCAATCACATCGCTAAGACGCGTTAGTGAACTTCAAGAGGGGTTGGCCTAACGGCTAAGGCGCACGAACTCGGGGTGTTGCGACGAATCCGGTCTGTATGGGGAGGAAGGCCACTTGTATGGATTCCGGTGCGTAGGTTCCGTAGGAAGTCTGTTCTCGCAAAGGCACAATGCGACGATCTCGTAGGGGCTGCGACGATCTCCGGGGCGACGATGCGCGGTCCAGCGGGGATCCTCTCTCTCGCAGCTCCTCGATGCGTTGATTCTGCGACGATGCTCGCAGCGACGTGATGCGGTCCGCAAGCAAGCGGTGCGGCGATCTCACCCAGCGACGACAGGCTCTGCGACGATACTCGCAGCGATGTTCGATTCTCCCGCACCGGTCTGGTGCGTCAAGCAAACGAAGGATGCGACGTCTCTGGCAGCGGCGTCAGGCGCTGCGACGATCTCGACCTCCGTAGCGGCGGGAAACTTCTCGCACTGTCGGGGATACGCTCCGCAAGTGAGCGATGCGACACTTTTCAAGTTCAAAAGTCACTCAAGCTCAGTTTCAAGCTTCCCAGCTCAGGTACAACTTCCAGAGGCCCCACAACTGGATCAAGCCCTCTAGGAAGGACAGATTTCTCTCAGCAGAGTTCAGGGAAGCTGGGGGTGAAGTCCTTTTGTTCCTGGGACTTCAAAAACAGGGAGCCAGCTCTTCTCAGGCCCTTGGAGATTCCTTCAAGCAAGGGGACACAGCACAAAGCAAAGTCCTTCCCCTCTCCTTGGCAGCAAAGCAACAGGTCAGTCCAGCAGAGCAACAGCAGGACAATCTTCCTTCTTCAGTTTCAGCTTTCTCCTTGGCAGAGGTTCCTTCTTGATTTCCAGGATGATCTAATTTTCTGTTGTCAGGGGTCCTGTACTTATACCCCTAAAGTCTTTGTTCTCTTGGTGCATGTGGGCCCTGAGCCCGGTCTGAACCAGTTCTGGGTGTTTCCTGAGTACTTTGTTTTGCTGGCTGCTTCTTTCCTTTCAGAGTGAGGGGCAGGGTCCTCAGCCGCCTAGCAGGAGGTGGAGCCAGCATTGTGGGGGGAAAGCCCAGCCCTGGAGCACTTTGTTGACATGATTCCTTCTCTCCTTTCACAGTGCAGGGCAGAGACATCAGACGCACCACAGGGGGTGGAGCCAGCACTGTGGGGGGCGGGCACAGTCCTATTCAGGCCCCGGTGCTAACTCCTCCCACCACTCAAGTTGCAAATGCAGTCATTCAGCCTAGGGCTGACTCAGCCAGCCTCCTGGGGAATTCCCCAGCCCCTGTCACTCTCAAACCAGACACTCAATACACAAACAGGCCCAGGCACACAGAAGGGTCAGACAAGAGAACAGCAACTTTCTAAAAGTGCTGTTCTCAAACACAGGATTTAAAAACAACCTTTCCTAAAAGATGTGTTATTAAATTCTGAGTTCAGGGATACTAGATACTTATGTCCTATCTTGTTCCTATGGGAAGAAATGCTGTTAACCACTGTAGCCAGCATCCCCCATGTTAATCTATGGAGCAAGATAGCCTTACAATAGTGAAAAACGAAAATGGCTGCCATTCACTACCAGAGCATGTTACCTGCACTAGTACATGCTCTACCTTTTACACACACTGCACCCTGCCCAGGGGGTACCTTGGGCCTTCCATAGGGGTGACTGATGTGCACAAAAAGGGAAGGGTTAGGCCTGGTCAGTGGGGACACTGACCAGGAGGACATGGCAGTTCTAAACTGCCCATAGGCACTGCAGTGTCAGGCCTGAGACATCATTTTAGGGCTACTCCTGTGGGTGGCACAATCAGTGCTGCAGGCCCACTAGTAGCATTTGTCATCGCCAGCCCTGGCACACTCAGTGCACTTTACTAGGGACTTCACGGTGATACAAATATGCCAAACATGTATATTCAATCGGAATAATAATTTAAACAGAGAGCATATGCACTTTAGCACTGATCAGCAGTGGTAAAGTGCGCAGAGTCCTATTGCCAACAGCCACGGGTCAGGAAAAATAAGGGAGGAAGAAGCAAAAAGTTTGAGGATGACCCTGCAAGAAGGGCCAGTTCCAACAATACATATACATTTTGTGAGCAAACTGTGGCCTGTGGCAAGATGGATGAGTTGAGCAAGATGTGTGGTACATGTGTTGAGGATGAGGAGGTCCTAGGAGTGAAAGACCTATGAGGAACAGATGAAATGGAGTTTTCTTTTGTTGGGAGTGAGGAAAAAGTTGAAGGAAGTGTATCAGAAAGTGGACATCCAAGGGTCAGTAGAATGATGGCAAATGAGGAGAGTGTAGGTTTGGAGAATGGGAAGATACTGATAAGTGATGATGAAGTTGGTATGAAGAGGTTAATCTGACAAGAATAAAGTTGTGCCCTCTTGAAAGACAAAAAGACAATGTTGGTGTACAGCAGTGTTTCCCAAACTGTTGGGTTGTGACCCACTGTTGGGTCATCAGCCATTTTATGGTGGATCGTAAAAGAGCAATGGGTTCCAATGCCAGGCTATGACTTCTGACAAATTGCGCTTATGACTATAAAGAAAGAGAAGCTTTTAAAGTGAACTATATGACAATTTTGCTGGGGTACATGGAGTGTGAAAGGAAAGTCTGTAGGGTGTAATTTTTTGTAACACACAAAGAAAAAAAGAAAAAGTGGGTAAATGACCTTTACACATAATTTCGGAATAGATCAGCATTTCAGGAAGCAAAAATGAAGCACATTTTCTTGTAATTCTGAAGTGGGATAGAAGCAAAGATTTAAATAGGATCAAAACAAATCAAGACAGCTTGATGTAAAAAATTGTAAATATTCTGTTAGACCAGATTGCTACACATTATCATTTGAGTGTGAAATACTTTTATCAATAAAACTGGATGCCTCTGTAACATTAGTGTCCATTTAAATGGAAATTGTGCTGTCTGTAAATGATAGTGCGCTAATACACGATGCTTTCGTAATATATTTGCAAGTGTGCTCTAAAATGCACCACCAGCTACGTACTGCACCCTTACCATTTACCAGCTGAATAAATTTGCTTTTCTTTGTGTGAATCTTGGATATTTCCCAATCCCATTGACTTTAGTGAAGCTGATTTCAGAACCACCACTATTAAAAAATGTCTAGCACCTCTGGTGCAAAGGTGTTGAACTATGTCCATATATCTTATTTTAAAATAAACCCTTGCAAGTAATCTCAAGCAAGACTCATATTAGACCTCAGGCCCCTAAACATGTGCATCCTTTCAGAACACTTCCATATGCTCACGTTACAGCAGGTCCTACCGTTGCTCAGTCAGGGAGATTTCCTCGCAACACTAGATCTCAAGGATGCATATTTCCATATCCCGGTACACCCGTCACACAGAAAATACCTCAGATTTACCATTCAAAATCAACATTATCAGTTCAAAGTTCTCCCCTTCGGAGTCACGACAGCACCCAGGGTGTTTACCAAATGCCTAGCGACAGTGGCTGCACACCTGCGGAGACAAAGTGTCCACGTCTACCTTTACCTGGACGACTGGCTTGTCCAAGCAAAGTCGGCCCAGCAATGTGCCATCCACATGTCCCACACCATTCACCTACTTCACAGCCTGGGATTTTCGCTGAATTATCCAAAGTCCCACCTCCAGCCCGCACACGTACGGCAGTACTTGGGCGCTACAATCGACACTCTGGCAGCCAAAGCACAGCCGAATTCAGTGAGCATCAACAGCATTCAATTGCTGATACAAAAATTCAGACCACAACACTCGCTTCCAGCACGACTGTTCATGCAGTTGATAGGCATGGCCTCCTGCATCTTCATAGTCCTGCACGCGAGACTACATATGCGTCCGCTTCAGGAGTGCTTAGCACGTCAGTGGAACCAGGCTCACGGACAGTTGAAAGACCGGTATACACCTGTTACAACGCAATTTTTACTCCGCACTACCACTACAACGCGACCATTACAACGCATACCATTACAACGCATTGCGCTGGGGGGCGCTCTAGGATAGGGAATAAGTTTAATTTTCTATCCAACACCTTCCCTAGTGTCCACGGGGACTGGTGTTGGAATAGAAAATTATACTTACCACTATCCAGCACCTCTAAGCGCTATGCGTTGTAACGGTATTCGTTGTAAATACCGCGTTGTAATGGTATGCGGAGTAAAAGTATGCGTTGTAACGTCATACATCCGAAAGACCTAGTGTTGGTGACCGGTCGTGCGTAGAACTCTCTGCATTGGTGGAATCCACAAAACCTTTGCAAAGGCCGACCGTTCCAAGAGCCTGTGCCACAGATTATTCTGACAACGGACGCATCTCTCCAGGGATGGGGAGCTCATGTACTCCACTACACAGTGCAGGGACTATGGACGGTACAGCAAAGGAAGATGCACATCAACCTTCTGGAACTGATGGCAATCTTCCTGGCAATGAAGGTTTTCAAGGTACACTTGTGCAACAAAGTGGTGTTGATCCGAACGGACAACATGACGGCCATGTACTACATACAAAAGCAGGGAGGTACACACTCTCCACAGTTGTCTCATCTAGCTCAGAGCATGTGGAAGTGGGCCATTCAGAGACACATCTTCCTCATGGCAGAACACCTCCCAGGCAAGGACAATCAGATGGCGGACCTGCTCAGCAGGCACAGCCACCAGATGCACGAGTGGGAGATACATCCATCAGTACTCCACCCGTACTTCCAGCAGTGGGGTAATCCAGAGATAGACCTATTCCCCACAAAGGAAAACGCAAAATGCCAAAGCTTTGCCGCCAGGTTCCCACATCCACAGTCGCAGGGAAATGTGATATGGATGAACTGGTCAGGCAAATTTGCGTACGCTTTTCCACCAGCACCTCTAATACCGCTAGTGGCATGCAAACTGAGGCAACACTCGATGACTCTCATCCTGGCTGCTCCAACGTGGGCACGCCAGCCATGGTACACCACGTTTCTAGAACTCTCCGTGGTACCGCATCAAAGACTGCGCCTCTCGCCCACACTCTTGACACAGAGCCATGGCGACATTCAGCATCCGGATCCGCAACAGCTCAACCTGGCGATCTGGCTCCTGAAGTCTTAGAATTTGGCTACCTCAACCTGCCTCCTGACTGTATGGATATCATAAAGGAGGCCCACAACTAGAGCATGCTATGCAGCCAAGTGGAAGCGTTTCGTCATTTATTGTGCTAATAATGACATTAATCCGCTAGATGCATCTACTCAAAACATCTGTTATCTATTACATCTATACAAGTGCAATCTAGCCTACGCTTCCATTCGTATACATTTATCCGCAATGGCAGCTTATCTCCAAAATAGGCGGCATCTCTCGCTTTTCAGAGTGCCTGCCATCAAAGCCTTTCTGGAAGGACTCAAACGAGTTATTCCGCCCAGGCACCCACCAGCGCCCGTATGGAACCTAAATTTGGTCCTTACCAGACTGATGGGTCCACCTTTTGAGCCTCTCCACTCATGCGAGATACAATTCTTAACGTGGAAAGTAGCTTTCCTTATAGCAATCACATCGCTAAGACGCGTTAGTGAACTTCAAGAGGGGTTGGCCTAACGGCTAAGGCGCACGAACTCGGACCTGGGGATCTGGGTTCAAGTCTCGGTAACGACGCCCAAAAAAACCTCCTGTGATTCTGGGCAAAACCCTTTATCTCCCCGTGCCTAAAAAAAAAATGAAAGTGTGTCCTCATGTAACGTAACTGGTGCTATGTAAAGCGCTCTGATACCTGATTTGGTTCGGGTCTAGTTCGCGCTATATAAAACTCTGCAAAAAAAACTCCTGGTGACCCTTCCAGTATATTTATGTAAAGCACTCCAATGCCTTTAGCCAGTTTTTATGCTATATAAAACCGTTAAATAAACCTAAATATACTACTCTGACACCCAGCATGCTCCCCTGAAAATGTATGGAAGAACTGTGTTACCATGGCAGTGCAAAAAAGAAAAATAGAAGGGCCTAGGGGTGTTTCACGACCACGGGGGCCGGCTAGCGATGTGGGGTGAGGCAACAGGGGGTGGGATGCACAGCCTGGCTGCAGCTTAAGCCCTGCACCCAACCCAATGGTGTGCATGTGCAAAGGCTGTGTGCAGAGTGGGGTTAGCCACCCACGGGGTGTGGGCACAGGGCTTGGCTTGGGGTTGGTAATAATAAGGGGGCATATTACCAACAACTAGAGATATTTATCGCTAAATGCGCTTAGCGACTTTTTTTTATTGCTGCCTATCGCTGGATAGTTTAGTGGAGAAAACATGCTATTAGCAACGTTTTTCTCCATAGCGCTAAAATATCCAGCGATAGCGGCGTAATGCGAGAATATCGCTGAGAATATAGCGATATTCTCGCATTAGCGACAAAATGCTCTTAGCCATGTTATCCACCTCCCATTCGATAACATGGCTAAGAACTGGTCTGAGCAGGCGTTGGTTTTTTGCGATAGCGGGAATATTTCCATCGCTACGCCAGCCTTGTGAATAGGCGATAGCGACGTTATCGACTGCTTTCAGTCGCTAACGGGTTGGGTACGCCCACTTTGCATGTCATTAGCGATAAATATCGCTGACATTCAAAGCGGGCCCCAAACGGCTGTTAGCGACAGCTTGATAATAGGGCGATAGAATTTTCACCGCTTAGCGGCCGAAAACGGCCGCTAAACCGGCGAAAAGTGCCTATCGCCCCCCTTGATAATATGCCCCAAGGTTTGGTAATAAAATATAACTTAATGTTAAAAAAACAAGAAATTCACTGAATAAAACTCTAAAGGTTAACCCAGAAATCACGAGTTATTAGGCTGCCATTTTTAACAGGTTTTTTTTTGCATTTCAGATCTCCTCTTACAGTTTGCACTTGCTTGCACATGATGGTAATGTGCTATGCTTGTGCTACTCTGTGCTATATGCCAGTGCTTCACACATAATACATTTAGGGAATCCCTATTTGAGAATCGGTATTTGGGGCTCTTAAGTGCGGTTCCGTCATGAGCTACGGTTGAGCTGTGCTCATGACGGAACCGTTCCGTCATGACCTCGCCCGTTTTCATTAGGGCCCAGCACCGGAGGGGGAAACGCGGTCGCGCTGAAAAGGTTAATCCATTAACAGACACTCTCTGCCCCTTCAGTTCATACTAGGAGGCTCTTGCTTTCTTCCCTTGTTATGACTTGTCTGTCTTTCTCTTTCCTGTGTAGTTTTTACTCTTTTGCTGTTTGTAAATGTCTGAAGCAGAAAAATGTGTGCTGGTCCCCAAAATTAAGTGGTGCTCAGCCACTGTCAGATTAAGCACCTGTGGCCGCATTATGAAAGTGCCCCAGGGGCTAAACATGCAATTGTGCTTCCTTTGCATGCCCCCAGGGCACTTCGGTTTTACAGAAGGGGTTGCGGACCCTTGTGTTGCTCCTTCTGCAATACCGATAGCGCTGGTGCACATAAAGCGCCAGTGCTATTTTCAGAGGGCGTGCTCTCAGTTGCACAGGGGTGTGCCCCATGCAAATGAGTGTCTCCCTTTGCCTGTGCACCCGCGCTGTATTGCAGACACGGGCTCAGAGGCAAAGAAGCTCTCAGATGGCATATTGTCAGTGCGCCGCCTGACGGCCGCCCTCTGGAGGGAACCCCCAGACATCTCCTTATAGACTGAACAAGCCTGCAAGGGGATCTTTAATCACCTTTAAAAGTGCAGACAAGTTGCCACCTGCTCTGTGGAAACACAGAGTGGCTTTAAAGCAGCCGCTCTGTTTTTCACAGGAATGCGCTGCACCCAGAGCAGCACAGGTTCGCTGCTGCCCTGGGGGCAGCACATTCACCATAATGTGGCACCTTTTTTGGATTGCGCTGGTTGCACCCTTTGGAAGGTGTGCCCAGCGCAATCCAGGAAAATGTCCTGCACCTGTAATATGGCACTTGTAGTAGTAATACTCGATTTACAAAAACTGATTGCATATTGCAAACGGACATTTATCTTATGAACTAGTATTTTGCAAGCAGGACTATGTACTAATAAGTCTGGTCGCAAAATACAGAAACACAGGAGTTCACATAATGACTTCCGTAGTTAATATCCATTTGGCAAGTCACAGTTTGTGACCCACGGTGATTGGCTGCCATCACAGGGATGGTGGTCAGCAAGGAACAGCAGAACAACATCCTAGCATTGCATTCCAAAACAGAAGTTCTTTTTTTAAAGGAGCTAGGGGTCCTTAAGTCAACCAGATGGTACTTTTAAATAATAAGGTTTTACATTATGAAAAACGCCTGGTCGAGGAAGCAGTTGCCCCTTGTACCACAGAATACTTCCCCCTGAAGCTGTCAACATGACTCTGGAAAGGGGAATAGGTTCTAATAGGACCCCTTTGCGGATCAGTTACTGCCCCAACTTAAGGGTCAGTAACTAGTCAATGTGTTGCGACCACAATAGCAGTTACGAACCGTTGATAAAATTCCTTTCTGAATCGGAAATTGGAAGGGACCTCGCTTTCATACCCACTCATATACATACATCTGTTTCAGAAAGAAGTGCAAAAGTCCTTTTTACGAGTCAGAAATAAATCTCGCAATTCCCGACTCGTAAAATGGCTTTAACTCATAAAGAAAATTCCTTTTGTGGTTGCAAACGTAATTTTGTGAATCTCAGGGTATGCAATGGAAAAATAAATGTGTACATCATGCTTGGCTATCAAACTTTTCTCTTACAATGTTCAGATTCGCTATCTATTCATCATGCAGAGCTGTTTTTACAAATGTCGTACTTCATAATTAGCATTTTTGTGGTCACAAATCAGTTACCATCTAATTTGTGATTCACAAGGACTGGAACACGAGTGCTTCGTTTTATGCCGTATTTAGTTTTTAAAGAGGGCCTATTGCACAGGTATTTTATTTGTCATACTGCCAAGTAACCACTAGAGGGCAATACTAGATAAGATTTAACACAAATGCTGGTGTTACGGAACACTGGCTGAACATAACTGTATTCGCATCTCCTATTAGTTTCCATTAGGAAAAATGTTTTTCTAAGTGCTATTTAAGTGAACATTACTTGTTCATGCGCAGTTAAAGCTTTTGTTTTCCATGTCCATCCCTTGAAGGACCTGTCAGCACACAGCCCTTTTATTCATCCTTCTGCCTGAAGAGATCACCTACTGTCTCGCCTACTGCTTGCATACCGGCAAATCTTTAATTTCGAGATTGAAAAACAAAGTTATTTGTTTCTGAATTTTTATTTCAGATTTAATACTGCGATAAAATGTAAAAACAAACATTCTAAAGCAGAATTCTTTTGTTGTGTCATTTGTTCATTTAACACAACCGTTCGTGAATTTGTTTAGATATTTAATTTAAAGTAATTTACGTGCCCTTTTGAAAGCTATGTGTTACCTGCTGCAGGGCAAACCAATGTGATTCTACCAGACACTTTATTACTAACATTTCTATTTAATGAAACACATTTTTCTCTGCAGCCATCCCTTCCGGCAATTCAATATCCAAAGAGTCAAATAACTGTGCTGTGTGCCTATGTAAGGGCGGGATTTTCCTTCTAGAGTCTGCATCTCTTTCTCTAGAATCCCGTCTCAGGTCGACTGAACCTTTTTACCTGTCATAGAATGAATTAGGCAATCTATCTACCAATAGTCAATCAATTTCAACGATTCCCACTGTTTCCCCCAAAGAACCACCGACTAAGGACTAAGTTTGAAGATTTATTACAAAGCCAAAAACAACTGAAGGTATAAACACCTCAGCAAAAGGTTTAGAAGATAAACAGGCACTAATACAAACATAATCCTATGGAAGAGTCTCAGACGGCACAGGAATAATACAAGAATCAATTCAAGAATCATCAGGCTAACAAGAATTGCTATAACCTGAGTTTTAGTATGCATTGATAAAAGGTATAAATTCAGGTTAATCTGTCCCTACACTATACTAAGTGACATCCCTACTCAACAATAGCCCAGTCTAATAAAGGTGTCAGCAGTGGCGACTTCCAAAGAAGTCCACTCACTTTCTTACGACTCAGTCTAAAGACTCCCCAGTCATAGCTAAGCTCTCTGCCTGGTCAACCGCTCCCTCTCGCTCCTCGGCTCATCTACTCTACCTCCTCCCTCGGGGTGCTGTCCCTAATACAAAAACCCCACAATGCGGACGACACGCCTTCAGGTACGCCCCTCTCGAAGGTGTTGGTTTTCAGATTTTTCCATTATGGCACCTTTCCATCCTTGTCCGTTAAAACGTCCTTGGGTCCCAGGCTCTCCTTCGCTTCAAGTTGCCTTCTTATATTCCTCGGCACTCCTCCATGTCTGAGCCTAGTATCCTAACACTCATACACAATGGGCCCTTCTACTCCACTATCTACTTGGTCCTGCACCTGCAAAGGAATACATGTGAATCGGCTCACAATTTCTAAATGTTGCAATTGACTTTAGCTAAAGGCAGCTTTTTCCAAAAACATTTCTACGATTTAATGCTAAGCAAGGCATCTTCGATCAGGCCTACACGATTTTCATGAACTGGGCCTCTGCACGTTTATGTGCCCAACATCCTAGCATAAACAATATCTTTCGTTCTTTAAGCCTCCATCTTAAAAGCAAAATACATTTTCTATCTCAAGCAATGTTATCACGTTTAAAAGGTACAACTATGAATTTTAATAAAGCAGATCTAGAGTCACAATGATCTATTAAAACACATCTCTTATTAATGAAAACTTCACATCAAACGACATCTCTATGTTAAAACGACATTATTGATTTTCAAACTCTTAACATTAGCTCTCCATGTAATTCTAATACCAAGTACATTAGTTCTCAGCCCTACATTGCATTTGAACATGATTAGCAAATCCTCTATATATGCGGGTGTTGACTACTTGTACATATGATACACCCCTACAAATTTTACTTCTGTTTGGCGCTCTCTCAGTTCCCCCCTTTGATGACCTGTGTCATCACCATCATCACACCATCCCTGAGGGTAAGAACCGAGTTAAACCGAGCCTGTTGCCACTTTCCCCCGCTTGAGCATCTCCAACGCTCTCAAGCTCCGATATTGACTGTCCTGCAGTCTCTCCATTCTTTGCTCTTGCACTCTCATCGATCTTTCCAATCTAGTTGACCTATACCACTTGTACACTCTTACCAAACCCCAGAACCCAATCACACATGCCACAACTATGATGAGGGGTTTCATTACAAACCCAAGGAAACTCCTTCCCAGGTTTGCAAACCAGTTTCCAACCTTTCCAACTCCCTTGCCAACCTTCTCCCACACGTTCTCTTTCGTTAAATCCTCAATTTCATAATGAATGGCAGTAATGTTACTTATATATTTCTCCAGATCCTTGGAATTGTCTGGAATATACGTGCAACATTCCTGTACCTTCAAAAGTTTACATACTCCTCCCTCTTTCGCTAGAAGGACGTCTAAGGCAAGACAGTTCTGTAAAACCATTGTCCTTATCGACAACATCTCACCCTCAACCAACACTAATGACTTAGCTGTACTCATTGACAGTTCATCCACCACAGTTGCCAACCGCCGTATCTTCACGTCATTCAAAATCACTCCCAACATGGGTATCACTGCTCCAAACACATCTCCAACTATTGCACCAGCACTTTCACCTTGCTTTACCCTCGTCTGGTGTCCTCCCTCCAAGAGAGCAAAATCCTCCGTATGGTAAATTTTGGGAAAAATAATCGCTAGATAACACGTTCCATACCACTTCTCCGGTAATCTTACATACGCATTCCTTCCACAGACAAAATAAACTGTAGGAATCACCAGCACCACGCTCTGCAAGAAATCCTTCGTGTAATACTCCAATGTGAAAGTGTGTTCACATGTAGTATCACCCACATACACATTTTGATAATACGTCTGTGGTCTGTGAATGCACAACTTCCCTTTCTGCACTTCATCTAGAGCTATCGGACCATAACTCCCTCTTGACCTGTGCTGCTTCTCCTCATCCGTCCAATCAACTTTACATTGCCCTGAATCTCGCAACTGTTTTTGCTTTTTGTACCTGTCCTCTACTTGTTCTATGAACTTTTTCTCCGTCTCTGATAGCAAACATGTCAAATTGTGTCGGTGAGCATATGAGGTGTCTAACTCTTGTGTTGGAATGAAAAAATATCCAAGTCTATCCTCTGACTTATAATAATCGAACTTATTCAGGTGTTTATAAGCAGGGACTTCTGGAAGCACAACATCATAATTAGAAAAGAAATACTCAAAATGGTTTCGCCCATAAAATATGCTAAGCAGCAAACTACATGAAATTCCATATGTCAATGGAAGGTGATGGTATCTAATACCCTCATCTACTGAAGCCGGCAATTGCATCACACACAGCAGTCTTTTGCATCCATCGCATCAATGTATTCATACAACAACTTTGCATACGCATTCTGCTTAAAATTGCCTTTAGACAGATCTGCATGTAACCTACGACTCTCTTCTAATAGCAAAGCCTTCTCTGCTCCTAATTTGACCTCTTTCTTGCTAGGAGTGGTAGGTGTCGGTGTTCCCTCAACCTCCACTGCCTGCTCGTGTGGTACTAAATAGGAAACTATAACTACTAAGAATATAAAGAATATCACTCCTCCTATAAGGGTGCCTACAATGCACTTAGCCCTGCGAGTCGGGATTCCAGCCTCCATGGTCTCGGAACAATGTAGTTCTCAGCAACAACTCAATGTCTCTTTCTTTGTTATTGGAGTCTCTCGAACCACACCTCTGAAAGCAGAAATCCCCGTTTAATTCTTCACTTGCATCAACAACAGACAACCCTAACCCTTCTCCGTCCTCTGTGGAAAGTCCCTAAATTTCTTCTTCTTCCACTCGGCTCTAGGTTAGTTCAACAGCTATTTACAAAAGTCTTTAGTAATCGATGATCACATTTGCTCCAACTGCACTTAGCATGTATTCCAGAAGTTCCATGCGAAGCACAATCGATTTGTGAGATGGTATTTCTGGACCAAATGTAGGAAAAATCAGTCTATTCAGGATTAAATCACTTATCTTGCTTAGGTAGGGGGGATTAGGAACGGTGAGTGTCAGTACGCCTTCGATCTCAAGTCTTGGTACCAACAGCACCACATCCAACTTAACATTGGGATTCGTACTGGTCACTGTCACAGCCCTCACCCTCCCTGATGTCAGTACACCGGGCATCTGTCACAGGGTAGGTCCACTCAGGAGTGGCGTATCTTCGACAAGGTACTCTCACCCTCCTGGACCTTCTCGGACCTCCTTGCTCTATTTCTTGTTCTCCTTCTTCTTGGTCTGATTCTTCAGATACGTGAGCAAGATCTCTTTCGGAAGCCAATCTTACGTTCAATCGCCTCCGCCTCTCAGGCCAGTGAGCCTCTGCACTTCTCACTCTTCTGCTTCTCGTTTGCACACCCTGCTCATCACCACTTTCAGCTTGATCTGCACTCAAATCACCTTCACAGCAACTTCCCCATTCAGACGCAGACTCAGTGTCACTGTCGTCGTGATTTCCTTCAGCTCGATCAGATGAGTTACCAGCCTCTTCAGACACCCCCACAGCTTGACTTGTCCCCTCCAGTGGATCTTCCTCCACCGCTGGATTTTCATCTACAAGAGGAGCTGTTTCTTCCAGGGGTGCTGGAACTCGTCGGGTGTGAGAAGCATGGACCCAGTTTGGCAATCCTCCACACTTCACAGCAGTGTTCGTCATCAAGATAACTTGAAACGGTCCTCTCCAGCGTACATCCAAGCAGCTTTTCCTTACGTGCTTCCGCACCAGGACCCAGTCACCCGGACACAGGTCGTGACAAAGGTCTCTAGAAGCCGGAATTTCAGCA
Source organism: Lissotriton helveticus (assembly GCF_964261635.1). Taxonomy (NCBI): domain Eukaryota; kingdom Metazoa; phylum Chordata; class Amphibia; order Caudata; family Salamandridae; genus Lissotriton; species Lissotriton helveticus. The sequence goes on along the minus strand of NC_136069.1, from coordinate 1,118,404,845 downwards.
GTCTGCACCTGAAGGGACACAGAATGGATGACATCAGAAAGTCCTTTCCAATAATCAAGAATCAGATCATCTGTGATATTTAGCAAGGCTGTTGAAGGAACAGATGGCAGCCTCATAGCCCTCCCCATCAATACTTCGTGAGGTGAGAGACCTATTCTCCTGTCTGGCGTACTACGCATGCTCATTAGCACCAACGGTAATGCATCTGGCCATTTCAGGGACGTAGATGAGCACACTTTCGCCATTCGGGCCTTGAGTGTTCCATTTATTTGCTCCACTATGCCAGAAGCCTCTGGTCGATAGCTACAATGCAATCTCTGGTCAATGTTCAGTGCAGAGCAGAGCATTTTCACAATTTTGCTATTAAAATGCGTCCCTCTGTCCGATTCCAAAGAGATCGGAACCCCAAAACGTGGCACAAGCTCCCTCAACAAAAACTTTGCTACTGTGAGTGTATCGCACCTACGAGTTGGGTATGCCTCAACCCACCTGGAAAACACACACACAATCACCAAGACATACCTAAGGCGATTACACCTCGGCGTCTCAATGAAATCCAGCTGCATCCTATTGAAAGGTCGCCGGACCTCCCAATGTGACTCAATGTAACAGGTGTTCTTTTCCCAACATTCATTTGTTGACATGTAACACACCTCTGACATACTGCTTCCGCAGCTGTTCGGAATTTCGGATTGTACCAAGTTTGTCTGAACACATGCATCATCGCATCTCTTCCCAGATGTACAGGACCATGTATCTGTCGTGCCATCGGACTCACCAATTCATTCGGCAACACCGCTCTCCCATCAGCCGAAACCCACAAATCCAACTCTCCTTTGACACAACCAGCTGTCCCCCACACCTTTTTCTCATAGTCTGACACCTGCTCCTGCATGCTCTTCAACTATTCCCAGGTGTCAGCCACCTCGAGCATCATGTTTAACTCAGTCCTTCCCTGCGCCCCTTCGACAGTTTATTCAGTAAACGAGTATCCCTGCTCGGCACAGTAACGTGCAACTTCATCAGCATAACGATTTCCCAGGGACACAAAGTCGGTACCCTTGCTATGTGCAGTGCATTTCACAATGGCTATCTCTGCTGGACCCTGCAAAGCCTCCAGCAGTAATCTGACAGATTCTCCATTCCTGATAGGGGAACCTGATGATGTCATGTAACCCCTTTGAGACCACAACTGACTGAAGTCATGAACCACGCCGAACCCATGTTGGCTGTCAGTATATATGGTGATCCGAATCTTGTTGGCTGCCAAACAGGCACGCGTCAGCGCAATTATCTCAGCCACCTGAGCGGAGTGTACTCCTTCCAGGCAGGCCGCTTCGATTATTCCAGAAATAGTACAAACAGCAAAAGCTGCTCTCAACTGACCAGTTTTGTCCCTTACACATGAACCATCGACAAAGTAAATTTCATCAGGGTCTATCAGTGGCTCATCAACAATATCCGGTCTGGGTTTGGTGCACAGTTCAGTCACATCAAGGCAATCATGATCTTCACAATCATCATCTAAGGCATTTGGCAATGGCATCAAAGTAGCAGGATTCAAGACCGAGCACCTCCTAAGGGTCACCTTCTCCGCAGCAAGTATAACCTGCTCGTAGCGTGTGAGCCTATTATTTGTCAAGTGCTGCGTCTTGGTCTTGGTCATCAACAATTCCACTGAGTGGGGAACATATACAATCAGTGAATGACCCTTCACAATGCTTTCACACCTTTCAATGCTGACACCTGTTGCGGCAACGGATTTAAGACATCCGGGCAACGCTGCGGCTACTGGGTCTAAGGTAGCCGAGAAGTAAGCAACTGGTCTACAGACTCCTCCATGATCTTGTGCTAAGACTGCCAAAGCACACCCCTCCCGCTCACAACAGAACAGTGAAAATGATTTGGTGTAATCAGGCATTCCCAGAGCCGGAGCGCGACACAAGTCCTCTCGCAGCCCAAGGAAAGCCATCATACAGTCTTTGTCCCATGGTACCGGATCACTCAAATCCTTGTGCGTCAGTTTCTGCAATGGTTTCGCCTTCAGGGAAAAATTGGCAATCCACTGGCGACAGTAGCCAACCATACCCAGGAACAACCTAACCTCTCTCTGGGTCGAAGGCACCATCATTTTCATGATCGCCTCAATCCTGTCAGGCGACACTTTCCTCTTTCCCTTCTCTAACCTGTGACCCAGATACTGTACTTCAGACAAACAGTACTGTAACTTGCTGGGGGATACCTTGTGTCCATTCTCTGCCAAATGGTTCAACAAGGCAATGGTGTCAATTCTACAAGCGTCTTCTGTCTCTGATGCAACAAAGAGGTCGTCTATGTACTGTACGAGAACGGAGTTCTGCGGCAGTACCAGACTCTCAAGATTTTTTTTCAGCAACTGATTAAAGATCGAAGGGCTCTCCGTGTACCCTTGAGGGATACGACACCACGTTAGAACACGATTCTCCATTTTGAACGCAAAAAAAATTGGCTCTCCTCATGCAAGGGAATCGAGAAGAAAGCCTGACACAGATCAATTACAGTAAACCACTCAGCTTGGGACGGTATCTGAAACAGTATCACTGATGGATTCGGTACCACTGGACAGCATGGAACAACTATGTTGTTCACCTTTCGTAAATCCTGCACAATCCTGAACTTCCCGCTAGGCTTCTGCAAACCCATGATCGGGGAGTTGCATGGACTGCCCAAGACTTCCTTCAGAATTCCCTGTCTAATCATGGATTCGATCACAGGTTTTATTCCTGCAATAGTTTCCGGAGTCAACTTGTATTGGGGTGTTCTTGGGAACTCAGCATTCGGCCTTACTTGAATCTTAACTGGCTCTACTCCTCTAATCAAACCGATCTCCTCTCCTGTAAAGTCCCACACTTCCTTTGAGACTGCATCCCTCAAATCCCAAGGGAGTTCTTCTACCGTTAAAGCAGGATACAATTCTATGCACACACGCGTATTTGCAACCTTAAAGGCAGCATCATCATCATTTGTCTGCAACTCCACTCCCTTGGGGGTACAGTAGATGGTACAATTGAGTTTACACAGGAGAGCTCTTCCTAACAGACACACAGGACTGGAATCACACACCACGATTTGATGTTTGTCCCTGAAACTTCCGATCTTCACTGGGACCGGCTCAGTCAGTGGGTTCGTCATTCTTCTGTTTGCAACGCCTACAACTTGGATAGTCTGTCCTGAAAGGGGTAAATTGGGGACTACCGCAGACCGTACAGTAGAACGGGTAGCACCAGTATCAACCAAAAAGGTGGTGGGATGTCCATCTGCATCAGCCTCTACGAATGGTCCCCTCTGGTCTACCTCCAGAACTGCCCCGAGGGTACAGTCCTCCTCCCCTCTCAGGTACCGTCCTGTCACTGGATCAAAGTAATAGTACTCGCCCCCTTCTACTATGAAAGGCATCTGCTTGTAAACCTTGTTCCCTGTCGAAATCTTTGGTGGCTGGGGAACCGGAGCCCTAGGGGCTGAAGTCCCCCCTTTAGCCGTCTTAAACTGAGTTACTGTTACCTTCTGTACCGGTGGGGCTTGTACCTCCTCCTCCTCTTCCTGAACTTGATTTTCTGGGTTATGGGGGCACTCGCGTCTCCAATGTCCGACCTCATGACACTGGTGACACTTGGTTGTCTTTTTTGGAGTCGCCAGATCTATCCTGGGTCTTGGGCCGTCCTCGTTGTCCCTTTTTTGTCCCGATTTTCTCCCTAACGTTCCACTTCCTGACTGGCCTTGTCCTCCCGATTGCATCTGGACTAACATCAGTTTATCCTTAAGCTTCTTTGTCTTAGAGTCTATCTCATCACTGCAATACCTCGCGTACCTCAGGATCTCGTCCAGAGGCTTGTTCTGCCAACAAATTAAATGCTGTTGTATCATGAGACAGATGTCAGGTCTCAGTCCCAGAACAAACTTAGACACAAACTGTCCCATGTCCTTTGGATCCATCACATCCAATCCACTGTACTGCTTAAAAATCTGCAATAAGCGCTCATAATACTCGTGAACTGTCTCCTTCGGTTCCTGCCTAGTCCGATCTATCTTCACCCAGTCAATGTCCTGTGGTGGTACCTTAGTCTTCAACCACGTGATCGCCTGCTCATACTTTACCATCACCCTGGGTGAGGGTCCGTTCGTGGCAGCATCTCGGTCTGGCTCCACTGTGGGCCATTCAACACTGACCTTGCATGCTATCCACAGGTCTCCTGGAACCACAATGTCAAACAGTGTGTTTAGATCAATCCACAGTACCTTTGAGATCTTAACAAACCTCTCGACCTGTTTGTACCATTACACTGGACTCTCGCGCAACTTTGGAAACGAGTTCGTAAAGGCAGCCAAATCTCCCCTACTACAGGGTACATGTACATATCCCCCGTGAGCCACCTCCCGCAAGGGGTATGCCTCCATATGCATCGACCCTCCTCCTGGAGATGTCTCAATGGCGCTTCGCCTAACACTCTTTTTCTTTGACCACCTTTCCTCCCATTTATCCAATTGGGTCCAGGTTCGGAGTCCCACAATCAATTCCTTGATGTGGGTTTTTAATCCGATCACCCTCTTCTCTTCTAGATCTTGGTCCGAGTACTGCAATTTATGGCCACCCTGTAATGCTTTCGTCCTTGTCAAATCCACAGCATACTTATTCACTAATTCAGACAATTTCTCATGAGCTGTCCTAGCCCTTCGAGTAACATCCTTCGCCACAAACAATAGTTCGTCTGGTTCATAGAGTTCGATTCTCTCTAGTGGCAATGTGCCTTCCACTATTTCCTCCACTTCTGATTTAAGTCTCATCACATCAATCCTTCTTGCCTTTATCGCCGCCCTCAATGTACCCTGGCTAGAAGTTCCATTAGAGTCCCTCCCGCCACAGTCCTGACTCACTCGTCTGTCTTCTTCAGGTGTGTTATGGGGAACCCTTCGGTTTTCCCAACTTTCGCGGTCCCACTCCTGTCTATCATCGCTAGGCGCGTGGTGGGACGCCCCCCTACTTTCCACACTCCCGCCATCCCATTCCTGCCTGCTTCCGCTAGACGCGCAGTGAGACACTACCCTATTTTCCTGGTTTCCATGGTCAAAATCATCCCTCGACCTGTTGCTCTGGGTATCCGCAATCGTTTCCCAAGTTCTCAAATCAGGCCTTAATTCCCTAAGTGACCTTGGCCGTGGTCCTCTCAAATCCATCGGTCCTCTTAAACCCCCCTGCTCTCCAGATGAGCCTGCCGATGCTGCCAAAGGGGTGCTCCTTTCTACAGGCCTTGGCAATTGGCTCCATCCGTCCGCCACATTACTCCTTCCTTCACTGTCACTTCTCTCTGTCTCTCTTTGTGGCGGACCCTCTCTTTGTATCTGTTCTGGGTTGTACACTGATACTATGGGACCTGTGGTAACAGGTACCGTAAGAGCGTCTGGCAGTCTCTGAGAATCGACACCCTCTTCGTTTTGTACATTTTGTACCGTAAATCTTCCCACTACTCTCGTCCTAGGAGGAAGTTGAGGTGCCCTTTCTCCCTCCACCGAGCCGAACCTGTCCCCTAAGGGGCCCACGCCACTCTCCATTGGGACGCCACCGTCCACGACAGAGGCTTCCCTGCCCATTGCTGGTGCTGGCTTTTCCTCCATCTCGGGATTATATGGAGGTGGTCTCTCCGACAACAGTCTCTCTATCAGGCTGTCGTCTGTCTCACTGTCCTCATCCTCAGTACCCCTTCTCTGCGCATCCCCTGTATTGACCAACAACGGGTACAACCTGTCCCCTTCGATGGTCTGCACTCTCCACCTCTTGGCTAGTGCATCCCATCTCGCATCTTGAACCGCCCTAACTGATCTTTTCACTCTTTCTTGTCTTCTATCTCTGTTCTTTTCATAGGCTGCCCTGATCCACGCATTTAGTGCTTCAAACTGTGTTGGTCTGGGCAAAGGCCGCAAAGAAGCCATAGTCGCTTTTAACTGATACAGCACCTCCAATCTAAATGTTCCGTATCTAGGAAAGGTCAATTCTTCGCTTCCATCTGTCATCTTACACCAATTCTCAAGCCACAATATGGTATGCAACCCAACATTCGTAGCCATATAATGGGCTGGAGTATCCTCGGGTGGAGCTTCTTCCCCACCCCGAGGTTCTAACTTCTTTTCACCTTTGAAACAATTCCGCAACCCTTTTAACCATTTCATGATGAAAACCACAACGTTTCTTTGTTTACATCGCTCTTTTACTTCTCGATGACAATCCACCGATCCCAGCGCGGCTCCACACTAACCGCCCTATCCCAGCGCGGCTCCTTCTGACGTCACTCGCCTCCGTTTCGCAGCAGTTCCCCTCCTCTCTCAGCTCGTCTCCTGGTCACGCATGCGTCCCAATCATACACTGGAAATGATCACTTCCAACCAAGCAATCACCTCCTTGACTGTACGTCCACAGTCTGACTGTAATTGTCACCGAACTGGCAAATGTCTGTCCACGAAACGACCGGACAATCGCCTCAACTGATAGGTTACAAACACACGGCAACTTCCGACCAGCGTCCGTTACCCACGCACTCACACATTCGTTCCCCCTATCTCGGTCCTGCGGGCGATCAATGGTACCTCATGACCCCCTTAACAATGGTCGACAATTACTATGGGTGTTCGATACACCCGAACCACTTAAACTTCCCTTGAGTCTAAGATTTTCACTGGTTGCGCACGCTCACAACCTGATCTCCTTTCACGCTACAGGCACTCAACTCCGCAAAACAATACAACACAACAATACAACATAACACCGCAATCTAACAACGCATGACCCTTTTCATACTCACTCTCATACGACCTGCTGCTTTCTGCCACACCGTCACTCTCCGTCAGTTTCCAAGGAACGCCATCCTCCGTCCGCGACTCTCTGGATGCTCGTCATTGGATCTCTATGGGCCTCGGGGAAAATCTCAACCTACTCTAGATTACCCTCACTTCAGAAGATAAGCCATCCTACTCTGCTACCAACTGTAAGGGCGGGATTTTCCTTCTAGAGTCTGCATCTCATTCTCTAGAATCCCGTCTCAGGTCGACTGAACCTTTTTACCTGTCATAAAATGAATTAGGCAATCTATCTACCAATAGTCAATCAATTTCAACGATTCCCACTGTTTCCCCCAAAGAACCACCGACTAAGGACTAAGTTTGAAGATTTATTACAAAGCCAAAAACAACTGAAGGTATAAACACCTCAGCAAAAGGTTTAGAAGATAAACAGGCACTAATACAAACATAATCCTACGGAAGAGTCTCAGACGGCTCAGGAATAATACAAGAATCAATTCAAGAATCATCAGGCTAACAAGAATTGCTATAACCTGAGTTTTAGAATGCATTGATAAAAGGTATAAATTCAGGTTAATCTGTCCCTACACTATACTAAGTGACATCCCTACTCAACAATAGCCCAGTCTAATAAAGGTGTCAGCAGTGGCGACTTCCAAAGAAGTCCACTCACTTTCTTACGACTCAGTCTAAAGACTCCCCAGTCATAGCTAAGCTCTCTGCCTGGTCAACCGCTCCCTCTCGCTCCTCGGCTCATCTACTCTACCTCCTCCCTCGGGGTGCTGTCCCTAATACAAAAACCCCACAATGTGGACGACACGCCTTCAGGTACGCCCCTCTCGAAGGTGTTGGTTTTCAGATTTTTCCATTATGGCACCTTTCCATCCTTGTCCGTTAAAACGTCCTTGGGTCCCAGGCTCTCCTTCGCTTCAAGTTGCCTTCTTAAATTCCTCGGCTACTCCTCCATGTCTGAGCCTAGTATCCTAACACTCATACACAATGGGCCCTTCTACTCCACTATCTACTTGGTCCTGCACCTACAAAGGAATACATGTGAATCGGCTCACAATTTCTAAATGTTGCAATTGACTTTAGCTAAAGGCAGCTTTCTCCAAAAACATTTCTACGATTTAATGCTAAGCAAGGCATCTTCGATCAGGCCTACACGATTTTCATGAACTGGGCCTCTGCACGTTTATGTGCCCAACATCCTAGCATAAACAATATCTTTCGTTCTTTAAGCCTCCATCTTAAAAGCAAAATACATTTTCTATCTCAAGCAATTTTATCACGTTTAAAAGGTACAACTATGAATTTTAATAAAGCAGATCTAGAGTCACAATGATCTATTAAAACACATCTCTTATTAATGAAAACTTCACGCTGAGGTACTGGGTTTTTAAGAACCGGTACAGAACCGGCAACCCAGGGGTGTCAGGGTACACCCAAAGACCTCGAGTCCTTTCCTGATTCAGACCACAGAAACTCAGAGTCTTCTAGGTGAAGTCAAGGATCGATTTTATTGGCTGCAACCAAGGTAACAAGTGTCCTAGAAGTACAACACACAGGAAGTATATTCTCAGGAGACTGCTCGAATTCACAAAACCAGGCTTCTCCTTTTATACAAAATATTCAGCTTCAGGCAAACATTCTTGAATTTACAATATACTATTCACATACTTTAGTTTACAAAGAGAAAGCAGAGTCATGGTGACAAGCCCATATTTCACTTCGTCCAGCCCAAAATAAATTACCCGGCAAGGTCCGGTATTTCCATCAGATATCAGTGGACCCCTAATAAAAACGGGCACCTCCCCATCATAAAGCAAGTGAGAGAAAAGAGCAGGGATAGATGTGAGCAAGATTCGTCAGGGTGTGTGTGCGATAAAAAGGGTTTATGGCTTGTTGAGCCTTGATGCTATCTTGTTCGGCCACTGGAGAGGAACTGACCTAACAGGTTCGGCCTGGGGCAATGGTTCCAACTTGCACAGGTCATAGGAAAGTCGATTAAGGTGTACGTGTCCTTTTGGAATCGTATCTAGCTGGATTAAAGCCTATGTAAAGGGCAACTCACAAAATGGCTGCCGTATACAAAATGGAAGCCAAGGGTTCAAAACGCAAATGACGATTTCGAGGTGAAATCGTCACTCGAATATGCCGAAAATGCTTGTACATAGTGTACTAGTCATTCTCGGTCTTTTGATACCAAATTCGTCATGTTTCGACAAAGTTTTATTCTCGAGTCCAGAATTATTACATGAGCCCAGAATTTTCAGAACCACAAACCCTCCTTTTGCCCTTACATAGGCAATTAATCTATCCTCATGCTAATCTGAGTCCAGATCTATATTCCTAAAGTCATTGAGATGTTGCTGTAACATCATTCTAGTACTTAGCTCTTCTCTTGATACAGGCTTCCTAACACATGATGTAACACAGAGGCCACATATTGCAGGAGCACACTGTACGCACAGACAGAACAGGAAAAGAATGGCTAAGACCATCCCAATGACCATCAGAATTTTCCATCCCCAGGCTGATATCAGTTCCCAGAACCATCCCATTAATGACCAATCTCCTTTATCCACATGAATAGATTCGGAAATCTTATGCAGTTTAGAGATGGCCTGGTACACTGTTGGAGCGTTATCTGGAATGAAAACACAGCAACTCGATTGGATCAATCTACATACCCCTCCTCGGTCTGCAAGTATGACATCTAATGCGACCCTGTTCTGAAGGGTCATAAGTCGATCCGACTGGAGCTCAGCAGTCAAGTTACTAAGGGCACCAGCAGTTTCTATCACGGTGGACTCAACCACCCTTGTCAATTGCCTTATGTTCCTGCTATTAGCCATCGGTCCCCAGAACGTCAGAAAACCCTTTACGAAGTCCCCAAATTCTTGTCCTGCAGTGTCTTCTTGACTCAAGGCACCTCTAACTATCCTCGTCTTGTGGTAATCTGCCGCTGCTGTGTAGGTGGGAGGCAACAGGAACGAAACAAAACATGAGCCCAAAAAGTCAGGGGGCAACCATGTATAGGCTCTATCATGGCAGATGAAATAGGTACCCTTAGCTGCTAAAAACGAAGGGAAAGTCTGGGCTGCAAAAACATACGTTTTAGTGCAGATACTCTTCCCTAACTGAGCTCTGGGATTCGTGCCATTACCTTGTAGACACAGATGACCCTGATGGGGGTACAATCCAAATCGGGGAAGATCTCTTAGCTTGCTGTTTCTCACTCAGAGTAGCTCCATATCCGGTTATGTTCCATCCTATGTATACTAGTGTCTCATCTCTCGGGATAGTCTCATAAGAAATACCTTCCTTAATCATGTCTACTATACCCTTAACTAGAGCACTATTTTTAGGATTGTCTGTTACAGAACGTAGGGGGTAGACTTCATGCGCATATATGAACATTGTTCTATATGCCCACACAGAACCATTGTGGCTGAAAGGCAGGACCAGATAAGGGATACCTTTATCCGTTGTGTGAGGCATAAGACCACACACCCAACAGTTAGTTGTGTTCATTACAAGTTGGTGTTGGTGCAAGAGCTGAACAAAGGAGTTATTAATAAACTTTAATCTCCTAGCTGATTCGTGTTCAGGAAGAGGTTGAAAAGAATGTGGGGAAACAGTAGAAGGGGGAGGTTTAGGCGATGTAGTGGGTGCAAACGTTACTCGAAAAGAGAATAACACATAACTTATTAAAAATATCATCACACTGAATAACATGAAAATGCACAATATCAAAAAACTTTTCTTTGTCATTATATTACCGATCCTTGTTTTAAAGTTCACTCTTTTGGCAGGTCTCTCCATCTCGGAAAACTCCATCCTCTCTAAAGTGCTGCCCGCGACGGGAGGTTGATTCTGCTAAGGAATGCTTCTGTCAGTCCAGGGCAACTCCCTTAGACCAACCAGAACTGCCGACCTAACGTCGTCAGCTGCACCCCAAAGACTTTAAGCAATCGCGGCCCTAGCAGCGGAACCCGGATGGCGGTTCAAAAAACAAAAATAAGCAAGTTTTCTTAGATGGGAGAGCTGCACTTAAAAAAAAATAGTACTTGGAAGGAAAAAAGAATTGTTTTATTTGTCCATAGGTCTCGGCCTCAAATTATACAGTTGTTTTCCTGGTATAGTGTTATCTTGGAACAAGAGTTCAGGTTCTGTAATGTCCAATGGAATTGACGGTGATACAGCTGGTTGCAAAAGTTTATCGCTCTCTTGTTCAGTAAGTGTTCCTTTTACTCGTGCATCACTGAAGGGCAAAAAACGTGGCACAGTTTCAGTTTCTGAGTCGGCGACACCCTTCTGGACCCACTGGTCATATGGCAGAGGAAGAGGGATCCGTTTGCAATGGATCCCGTGGATCCAGTTCGCCTTCCCCTCCACTCGAACTGCTGATCTTGTGGAAAGGAGGACGAGGTGCGGTCCGGTCCACCTGGGCTGGTCGTTTTTCGTTCTCTGGAAGTTCTTGACGAGGACCCAGGAACCAAGGTCGATGGCGTGACCTGGAGTCTCAGAGACCGGAGGCAGGGTGTCGTGAACCTGTTGATGCAAAACACGCAATTTAGCCGTCAATTCATACAGATAATCAAGCAAAACAGGGTGTTCGAGTTCGCTGAATTTAGTGGGCCCAGGCACTCCCCATATGTTGGCCGGGCGGCCAAAAACAATTTCATAGGGGCTAAGTTTCACTCGTGAATGCACAGTCATTCTGGTGGACAGGAGTGCTAAGGGTAGAGCGTCAGGCCATTTAAGACCTGTGCTCACTTGAATTTTGGCCAGTTTTAACTTAAGCGTGCCATTGTAACATTCTACTAATCCAGCTGATTGGGGGTGATTTGCAGCGTGGAACCTCTGTTGAATGCCTAGCCCTTCACACACTCTCTTCATCACTCGACCCACAAATTCACTCCCATTATCACTCCAGACCATTCTAGGCATTCCAAACGTGGGGAAGAACTCTTTCACAAGGGCTTTAGCTGTGGATAAGGCAGTGTTGTCTTTTAGTGGATAGGCTTCCAACCATCTTGAGAAGGCACAAACAACAACGAGTACGTATTTTAAATTGTTGCACCTCTCCATGTGAATGAAATCTAGCTGCAAAACCTCGAACGGATACGTAGGAGGTGCAAAATGACCAGCTGGAGTTGGGGTTCCCCTACCAGGATTGTGTTTCAGGCACACCATGCAATTCTTGACCACATTCTCTGCACACTTGGGAATCCCTGAATTCTGCCATACTGGAGCCAACAACTTGCAAATCCCTTTCACGCTGATATGAGCCATTCCATGAGCCATTGTAACCACTGCCAGCACATATGCATCGGGTAACAACCATCTCTGATGCTCTGACAATTCAATCCAACAACCATTTGCATCCATTTTACCCGTACTTTCTCTCCACGTGCTCAATTCTTTCTCTGTAGCCTCAGCTTGAATAGATTTCACACTCTCTATCGTGTCTTCACACATTCCAACATCACCAACCCATCTTGCAGGGCCTGCAACATACATTCGGCTCGTCACTTTCCTTGCGGTTTCTTTTGCGATTTCATCAGCAAATGCATTTCCATGACCAACATCATCAGTCACCTTCTTGTGAGCACTACATTTCACAATCACCATTTGCAGAGGCAAGGTCAGTGATTCAAGAAGCTCATTTACCAACTGACCATGCTGAATCTTAGCTCCATGCGAAGTCAGGAACCCACGTTCTTTCCACAATCGTCCAAAACTGTGAGCCACTCCAAACGCATACTGACTATCAGTGTAGATGGTCACTTTCATCCCTTCCGACAACACACATGCTCTCGTGAGTGCAATCAATTCTGCTGCTTGAGCTGATTTATGTGGGACACGTGCAGCCTCAACAATTGTATGCAAAGTCGTGACAGCATATGCTGCAGTCGTGTCACCATTCGGGAGCTTGAAGCATGAACCATCCACCCACAATGTACCATCACATTCAGCAAGAGTAGTATCGTAGAGATCTACTCTCCCTTTCGTCTCTTCCTCTGTTCTAAGAAAGCAATCATGCTGTTCTGAAGCACCTGATTCCTCTACAATTGGCAACAACGTAGCTAGGTTTAACACGTTACATCTTTTTATGTGCACATGACTTGCTAACAATGTTAATTCGTAACCTGACAATCGAGCACTAGTTAAGTGCTGTGTCTTGGTTCTATTTAACAACGTGTCTACTGCATGCGGGACCATCACGACTAGTGTATTATTCATTACTAAATCAGCAGACTGTCGAATAGAAACAGCTGCTGCCGCTGTAGCTCTTAAACAACTTGGTAATGCTTTAGCTACCGGATCCAAAGTCGATGAAAAATATGCGCATGGACGTTGTTTGTCTCCAAACAACTGAGTCAGAACTGATAATGCACAACCTTCTTTCTCATGGACATACAATGTAAAAGGCTTACTGTAGTTGGGGGTACCTAACACAGGAGCCGAACATAATGCTGTGCGCAATTCAGAAAAACTTTTCTGACACTCTTCAGACCAAGGAATGGGATTGGGTGTATTTTTACATGTTACTGCCACCAAAGGTTTGGCTAATAACGAAAAATTTGGAATCCACTGTCTACAATACGATGTAATGCCCAAGAAAGCATGCAATTCTCTCTGTGTTCTTGGCACACTCAATTTCGCTATTGCCTGAATTCTTTCTGGGGTCAGTTTCCTTCCCTCCTTCGATAAGAGGTGACCTAAGTAGGTCACTTCTTGTCGACAATATTGTAATTTGGAAAGTGACACCTTGTGATGCAAATCACACAGATGACGCAACAATGACAACGTGGCTTCTTTACAGATTTCCTCAGTATCTGCAGCAACAAGCAAATCATCCACATACTGAATAAGGGCAGCACCTTCAGGTAAAACAATTGTATCAAGCTGTGTTTTTAGAGCTTGACTATATATTGATGGACTTTCACAGTAGTTTAAAGGAGCGCATTTAAAGCGGAAGCTGCGTCCTCCTAAACTGAAGGAAAAAATATCCCTGCTCTCCTCAGCAATCGGGATGCTGAAGAAAGCATTCTTCAGATCGATCACCAAAAACCAGGTAGCAGAAGCTGGAATCATAGTCAATAAAGCAGTAATGTCGGGGACAACTGGAAATTGTGGCACAACTATTTTATTCACCTCTCTGAGATCAATCACAAATCTGTACACAGGTGGCTGAGAGGGATCAATTCGTTTTAAAACAGGCAGAACAGGACTATTGCAAACGTTGCCTCTTGTCTCTTCAATCACATCTTTTTCAATTAGATCGTAAACGATCGCTAGCAAAGCTTTTTCACCTTCACTAGAGATTTTGTATTGGGGAATTCGTGGCATTTTAACATTGGCTTTCAATGTTACAACATATGGTGGTATTTCTAAAAGACCCACATCATTAGGACCAGTAGCCCAGAGAATATTAGGGAGAGATGACAATTCTGTTGGAAGTTTGTCCCTTGACAAATACATTGGAGAAACCACTTTCTTACCCAGTGTAAGTTGTACTCCAGAAGGAGAACAGTACAAAGTTGCATTCAACCTTTTTAACAAATCCAATCCTAACAAGTTTTCACCACAACCTGTTGTCAGAATAAGGGGTGCTTCGAATTCACAAGGTCCAACAGAAAGGGACAAAGGGTCAGAAATCGGGTTCCTAACCGGGGCGCCAGAAAAACCTACAGAAACATTCATTTCGCCAGACAAAGGTGCGCCAGGGAGTTTGGAGTGCATAATAGAACTCTTTGTAGCACCAGTATCCAACAGAAAAGGTTCTGACACACCTGATGTAATCACCTCAACGTATGGTCCATTCTGATCTACTGGAACTGAAACAACTCCCTCTCTTTGTCTATGGCTGTCCTAGCAATCATTACCTTCCCAATGCTCATCTTCTGTATAGTAATCATCGGCATAGTACTGAGCTGTCCTACCAGATGCGTTATTCTGCTGATCGAACCTATTCATAGAAGTTTGAGGTGGAAGGGGACGTGCGTTTTGTGGGACGTTTCCACGTCCTCTACCTCTAGGCGCTTGCTGAACACCTCTACCGCTTGTGTTTGAACCACCGTTTGTGCGCTGTAACAGAATAGGGCAACTATACTTAAAATGACCCTCTTCCTTGCAATACGAGCACTGATTGGGGCCTACAGGGACACTTGGCTGAGTATACTCGTGTTTTGCGAGTTCCTCTGATACTGTTGAGGCTGCTGATAATTATTTTGATAGTTACTCTGACCACCATTATTCTGACCACCACCACCACGTGGCGGATATGCTTGCTGTCACAAAACCTTAGTTTTCAGCTCCTTAGTTTTCTTTTCTGCCCTATCTTTTTCGTCTTTGTCTCTATTTTCGTAATATTGTGCAGTAGCCAATATCTGTGCTGAAGACGAAACTGCCCAAGAACTCTCTGAATCTTTCAACTTTTTACACAACTCTGGAAGCAGATTGTGCACGAATTTATCGACGAACAAACGCTGACCACCTTCTGTGCTCATATCTTGAACACTGTGGTCGACAAATGTTTCTTCAAACCTGGTGAAGGAATCTGACACTGTTTCATCTTTCTTCTGCTTACATGCCGACAACTTATCCCAATTTACACGCATTGCAGGCATTATCGTTTTCATGTAATCAATTATTTTACCAGGAAGTTCAGCTACTAAAGGCTCAGGCTTAGCACCACCAACTTGTCGGGCATCTGCAGCAGCAATATTAGCCCATGAGTCCCCTAACTCCTGATCATGATCTGTATGACGAATTTTACCCCATAAAGGCTGTTGAACAACATTCCCAAATAACATATCGATATCGGCTAAATTCATGATACATGACCCTGCAGTCTGTGACAACTCTTTGTAATACCCTGCAGGATTTTTACGGGGATCAGGTAATGTCTGTTTAAGGGCTAAAACTTCAGCTCGTCTCCATGGGACATGTACTCACACACGCTGGAAATGAGGCTGAACAGGTGGGTGAGCTTGTAGGTCCCCTTCCCTCCACTGTGGGGAAACCTCTCTCATGGGGTACTGTCGCGCCTTTTTCCTACCCATCTCAAATAGCGACTGAGAAGTGCCCCCTTACTCCGAAATGACAACAATGTCTCAACTGCTCTCTCGACATTGGGACCCACGATCATGCCCTCTGCGAACTCGAACCGCACACGACACAACCTTTGCGGGTTGTATTCCAGATCATTGTCTTCCAAATCCTCACAGAGAAAAACACACATTTGTTCAAAAACGTATCTCTGCGTCGGTGCTTCCCATTGACGGAAGACTTCCATGACAGACTCTACATCATACTTTACAGTGTCCATAACCCATTTATGCGCTAAACGATTCAGCGAATCTCTCTCTCGATAGTCAGGCAGTTGATTTCGCAACTGTCTTCGTTCCATGTTAGCGGTCGTAGTAGGCGACCCGAAAAGAGCTGAGAAAAGATTAGTAACAGTGTTGGCCATTCTCTGTCGAACGGAAGGAGAAAGTGACGGAAGAACGGGTGCAAAAACAGGGTGAGATAAGGCAGGAGCAGAGACAATAGCAGAGGGATCATTAGGAGAAATAGAAGGTGTACTAGGCAAAGTCGTAGAAAGCACAGGTGAAGCAGATGTGATCGGTGGACCTGGAGGAGGCTGCACCGAAGGAGCAGGAGCCAGCTGAAGAACAGCTGGTGTGTGCTGTGGAGGAACAGGCTTTACACGAAAGACAAGAACCCACACTTCCATGAATTTCACACCATATAATTTAGGGATGAAAAAAGATAAACACTATTTAATGCGTTTACCTTGGCGATTAGTTGCGCCAGTTTTATTCATCAATTTTCACAAAAAGAGAAAATATCACTATAGCCAAGAGAAATATCAAAGCCTTAAACGTAATGACCACGACAGTTTTACTGTCCAATATTTACAATGAAAAATTCAATATTTACAATGCAGAAATTTTTAGTCAAAAAAAATTATACGTGATTAAACAACGAATTGACAAAACATACATAAATTGTGAAACTGTGCAAAAAACAAATAGTACACAAACGTCATTATGTGATATCATTTCACAAATAAAATGAGGGGAAGAATTATCCACATGTTTTTTTCATAACATTTTTTGTGAACCAACAGCTTTTTTTTTAGACTAAAATATAGTATTTGGCAAAAGTGGAGCTTTTTAGTAGGTCTCCAAAAACAACACGACAACCTCTCGGTAGAAATGTTGATAGGCTTTTAAATTATAAACAATTTTAGATGTTTATTACACAGGACTTGATCCTATCCGCCTACGCGTTTCGAGTTTGTGAGGGTTCTTCTCAAACTCTCTTCAGGGCCAAATGAATTCCATTCCCCATTTGTTAAACCTAATGGTGAAGACATAACAAATAATGGATACTTATTACTGGCTGCTTCCATCAACCCGCTAAAATCTCCTCCTATGTACAATTTATTAAAACAACACATACCTCTAGGGACTGGAGGTAGGTTAGTTCGTCCAAATGACTTGTGGGATTTTGAAGGATTTGTGCGTGTTTCTAGAAAAACAGGAGTTTTATATGTGATACCTGTTTTTAAACATAAAGTGCCATTTTCGGTGAAACAGATTGACAGTATGCCCATACCTGGCTGCAGTTGAGAAGGCCAATTGATCGTTCTGCTATTTTTCAATTTCCTTCATTTGGAAAACAAAGCGCTGTAAGTGGAAATACTCGTGTTATTTAATTCCTGAGCCAGCATGCTTCACTCAATTTTGTGCTTTACGATCCTGGGTGGGAGGGCACTTACTTTGAATCTGTTGAACCGTCTGGTGTATTAATCACCATCGGTATCTCAATGGGCTTGACACTCACGGTGTCACCGCCGGAATCCTCCTCGGGCGCCGCAGCTCTGTTGGAAGAACACATGAGCGGTGATCAGGGCTGAATTCCAAACCGCGCTGTAGATTAAGCGGGAGCCGCTAATGCGTGTTGTGGCATTTAGCCGGGCGGCCCAGCTTGAGATTTAGACGCAGGAAGACCCGCGCTCGCAATTATTAAAACAAAGTGTGCCCGCGCTGTAGATTAAGCGGGAGCCGCTAATGCGTGTTGTGGCATTTCGCCGGGCGGCACAGCCTAAGATTTAGACGCGGGAAGACCCGGGCTCGGAATTATTAAAACAAAGTGTGCTCGCACTTGTGTTTACAAGCAGCATTGCAGTGTGAAGCTGCTGGGCTATCTTAGTGAACGCGCTGTGAGAAGGCGTCTTGGTTACTCGACATACCTTTCAATTCTGGAGCGTGCATCACTTCCTCATTCCTTCACATGAAGTGAGTGGAGTTCTCACATTCTTACTAAACGGGCTACGCCTCCATTTGGGACCAATCACAGTTCAAGGTGGTTTGTGTGATCCAACTCATGCATTGTGGGGCATGTAGTCCAATGGTTCAAAGCCTAGAAAGTTCGCTCATCGAGTTTAGACCTGAGTTGATAGTGTCAAACCGAAGTATAAGGTAGGCCTCTTTTCGCAACAGCGCCTCCTCCACATTAGGTGACCTATGCTGTGGGTCAATCGCGGCTAGAACAGTCCACTTGAAATCTGTTTCTTTATGGTTCGCAGTGGTGAAATGTTCAACCATTGGGGCATTTTGCACTTTTCTCTTTAGTCTAGAACGATGTTGTGTGATCCTGACATTTACTTGCTGGCATGTCTTCCCTATGTACAATTTGTTACAAACGCACACTATCCCATAAATCACATTTTTACTCTTACAGTTTGTGTGTAAACTGTGTCTCCATTTCAAGCCATTATGGCTAAATACATCTCCTTCTACAACACTTTGGCAGGCCACACAGTTACCACATTTGTGGTGGCCAGTGATTGGTTTGAGGTTCCATTTAGATATTAAATCACTTTTTGGTTTCTGGATAAAGCTATCTGCTCTGATGATTTGTTGGCCGACGCTCAGATTTTTCTTCATCGCGAAAATAGGTTTTTGCAACGGGGATTCCAACCCCTCCAGCAAATGCCAATTCCGCAAAATAATCTGGCGGAACTTGTTTGTGTGGGCTCCATAAGTCGTGACACATACGAGTTTGTCCAACTCCTTTTTCTTTTTGATTTTGAGCAATTCTTCTCTCGGGGTAAAGCGTGCTCTTTTTTTAGAATGCTTAAGGAGTTTTTTAGGATAACCCCTTTTGGCTAATTCTTCACAGAATGTGTCTGCATGTATATTGAACTCATTGAGGTCAGAGCAATTCCGTCTGATCCTGAGTAGTTGGCCATAAGGGAGGTTCTGTTTCAAACACTGTGGGTGAGCACTCTTGTAGTGCAGAATTGTGTTCTTGTCTGTTTCTTTCTTAAACAGAGTAGTTGTGAACTTCCCCCCTTCTGTGCCCACAGCTACATCGAGGAATGTCATTCTCTGATTACTGCAGTCAATGGAAAATTTGATATCTGGGTGTCTCAAATTTAACCATTCATGGAAGGCCATGAGTTCTGACTGGCTCCCCTGCCACAGGAGCCAGACGTCATCAATGTATCGTAGCCATTGTTTGATGTTAGTACTGTAGGGATTATTATTGTGAATACATTTTTCCTCGTACTGTGACATGTATAGCACCGCCATCTCTGGAGCATAGGGACAACCCATGGCTGTGCCCTTGGTTTGGACAAAAAACTCGTTTTCGAATTTAAAATAATTACTTTTTAGTGTGATTTTAGCTAGGGCCAAGATGAAAGCAGTGGGAACTCTGTGTGGTCTTTCGCGTTGTTCGAGATAGATTTCCATCACCTCCAGGGCCTCATCCTGGGGAATTTGAGTGTACAACGAGGTAACATCCAGTGTCACCATCAGTTGTACTTCGGGGTCAAATGTCATTTCTTGAAGTTTATTGATGAAGTCAATAGTATCCCGCAGGTACGATTTCACTCCAACTAAAAACGGTTTTAAGAAGAAATCTATATATTTTGAGGCAGGCTCGAGGGCTGAATCACAACCGGAGACAATTGGTCTCCCCGGTGGTGTTGTGTGGTTTTTATGGATTTTTGGTAGGAAGTAGAGAACGGGTGTCCTCGGCGATTTTTTGTTTAAGAATTCAAATTCTTTGGGACCTAAGAAGCCATTCTCCAATGCCTCCTTAGTTATACATGAAATTTTATTCAGAATTTCTACCACTGGATCTTCTTTGACCGCTCGGTACCATTCCAAATTATTCACATGTGTCTTTCCTTCCAATAAATACATTGTGCGTGGCCAGACAACCACCGCACCGCCCTTGTCGGCCTGCTTGATAATGATAGAAGGATCTGATTTTAGATCTTTAATAGCTTGTGTTTGACCCTTACTTATATTGTTGTTGAAAAACAATTTGCTCTTTTCTAGTTTAGTTAGAGCTGAAAGAACTGCTTGCTCAAAGGCATACACCTGTTTGGGGATATTCATAGTGGGCAAGAATTTGGATTTAACTCTGAGACCAGTCGTTTCACAGTTTGCCGCTGTTTCTACGCCGGCAAAGTAAGTCTTCAATCTAATTTTCCTGCAAAACTCTAGTGCCTCTAATTTGAGTTTTGTGAAATCAGTGCGTCTATTCGGGACGAATTTGAGACCCAAGTTGAGGATCATATTTTCGTCATCAGTGAGGACTTTATCAGAAAGATTCACTATTGTGGATACGTCTAATTGTTGTAGTGTTTGTTCCTCGTCCGCATTTCCCATTGGGGTTTGAATCGGACGTTTTGTTGCCCGCCCCTTCCTAAAAAAGGTTGATTGGGACCCTTTTTGTTCTGTTGGCCTTGATTGGAATCAGAAGACGATCCAGATGATGAGGCAGAGGAAAAGGTAGTATATCTTGTCCTTGACCTTCCCTGGTATGAGTTTAATGCTCTTTTTGATTCTATGGTGGTGTAGTAGTCTTCCTTTAAAAAAGGATACACTGACTCTATTTTAAATGATTTGGAGTCCTTCTCAAACTGAGCAGTTTTAGTATTGATAGTGATATCTTTAAACGTCTGAATGGGCGGGCAACAAAACGTCCGATTCAAACCCCAATGGGAAATGTCAGGATCACACAACATCGTTCTAGACTAAAGAGAAAAGTGCAAAATGCCCCAATGGTTGAACATTTCACCACTGCGAACCATAAAGAAACAGATTTCAAGTGGACTGTTCTAGCCGCGATTGACCCACAGCATAGGTCACCTAATGTGGAGGAGGCGCTGTTGCGAAAAGAGGCCTACCTTATACTTCGGTTTGACACTATCAACTCAGGTCTAAACTCGATGAGCGAACTTTCTAGGCTTTGAATCATTGGACTACATGCCCCACAATGCATGAGTTGGATCACACAAACCACCTTGAACTGGGATTGGTCCCAAATGGAGGCGTAGCCCGTTTAGTAAGAATGTGAGAACTCCACTCACTTCATGTGAAGGAATGAGGAAGTGATGCACGCTCCAGAATTGAAAGGTATGTCGAGTAACCAAGACGCCTTCTCACAGCGCGTTCACTAAGATAGCCCAGCAGCTTCACACTGCAATGCTGCTTGTAAACACAAGTGCGAGCACACTTTGTTTTAATAATTCCGAGCGCGGGTCTTCCCGCGTCTAAATCTTAGGCTGTGCCGCCCGGCGAAATGCCACAACACGCATTAGCGGCTCCCGCTTAATCTACAGCGCGGGCACACTTTGTTTTAATAATTGCGAGCGCGGGTCTTCCTGCGTCTAAATCTCAAGCTGGGCCGCCCGGCTAAATGCCACAACACGCATTAGCGGCTCCCGCTTAATCTACAGCGCGGTTTGGAATTCAGCCCTGATTACCGCTCATGTGTTCTTCCAACAGAGCTGCGGCGCCCGAGGAGGATTCCGGCGGTGACACCGTGAGTGTCAAGCCCATTGAGATACCGATGGTGATTAATACACCAGACGGTTCAACAGATTCAAAGTAAGTGCCCTCCCACCCAGGATCGTAAAGCACAAAATTGAGTGAAGCATGCTGGCTCAGGAATTAAATAACACGAGTATTTCCACTTACAGCGCTTTGTTTTCCAAATGAAGGAAATTGAAAAATAGCAGAACGATCAATTGGCCTTCTCAACTGCAGCCAGGTATGGGCATACTGTCAATCTGTTTCACCGAAAATGGCACTTTATGTTTAAAAACAGGTATCACATATAAAACTCCTGTTTTTCTAGAAACACGCACAAATCCTTCAAAATCCCACAAGTCATTTGGACGAACTAACCTACCTCCAGTCCCTAGAGGTATGTGTTGTTTTAATAAATTGTACATAGGAGGAGATTTTAGCGGGTTGATGGAAGCAGCCAGTAATAAGTATCCATTATTTGTTATGTCTTCACCATTAGGTTTAACAAATGGGGAATGGAATTCATTTGGCCCTGAAGAGAGTTTGAGAAGAACCCTCACAAACTCGAAACGCGTAGGCGGATAGGATCAAGTCCTGTGTAATAAACATCTAAAATTGTTTATAATTTAAAAGCCTATCAACATTTCTACCGAGAGGTTGTCGTGTTGTTTTTGGAGACCTACTAAAAAGCTCCACTTTTGCCAAATACTATATTTTAGTCTAAAAAAAAAGCTGTTGGTTCACAAAAAATGTTATGAAAAAAACATGTGGATAATTCTTCCCCTCATTTTATTTGTGAAATGATATCACATAATGACGTTTGTGTACTATTTGTTTTTTGCACAGTTTCACAATTTATGTATGTTTTGTCAATTCGTTGTTTAATCACGTATAATTTTTTTTTTGACTAAAAATTTCTGCATTGTAAATATTGAATTTTTCATTGTAAATATTGGACACTAAAACTGTCGTGGTCATTACGTTTAAGGCTTTGATATTTCTCTTGGCTATAGTGATATTTTCTCTTTTTGTGAAAATTGATGAATAAAACTGGCGCAACTAATCGCCAAGGTAAACGCATTAAATAGTGTTTATCTTTTTTCATCCCTAAATTATATGGTGTGAAATTCATGGAAGTGTGGGTTCTTGTCTTTCGTGTAAAGCTATTGGGCCCTTACCCCACTTCTGTCCGTATGGGCCAGACTCTCCCTTTTTGGTAAAAGTGGAGGAACAGGCGGCACTGCAATCACAGGTTGCGGGGTGCCGTAGCATTTTGCGCATAGGGAGGTGGTGAACTTAATAAATGCGACATTAAGGGATCTTTTTCAAGCCCTTTTGCTGCATCTTGCTGAGGAGGTGGCAAAACTGGATAGCATTTATCTATTACCATTTTATATTGCCTGTGCAACTGCTCACTCATCTGTTCTTCTTCATTGTCTTTATACTGCATAGCAGCTTGCATTATCGAAATTCCCCCTTCTCTCTTATTTTTCTTTGCTAATTTAATTTCCTTCTGTTTGGCTTCCTTACGCCATAGGCGGAAAGAGTCAAACATCGCCGGCCGGGCTTTCTTTTTGAAAAGTTTAACTTCAAGGTTATCTAGGATTTCGGTATCAAAGCTACCATATTGGGGCCATTTTAAAACACCATCTTTTCTGGTGTATTTGATCCACACTTCATTGTATGTGATGGGGCCTACCCCATGTTTCACATATAACTCGTAAGTTGAAGTTCCAACCGGAGGAACCGGACATGAGTCCTTCAATCGGGAATCCCTATTATTACAACCAAGACAAAACAAATTTCCAAGTCTAAGACCAGGCATCTTCGCTCTCTAGTCTAGCTCCAAACTTCAAAGGATTATCGATTACGATATTTCTCGTGAATACACGAGTCCTTCGGCTTTGGCACTTGCAATTTCCAAAAAGATCCCAAAGGATACCCAAGACTAAGAACCAACTAAGGACTGGGAGACGCTCCACTTATACTTAACTGAGATATCGATGACGTCACCAGAAGACTCGTCTTAGTGTTTCGCTCTACCAAACTTCAAGGGTCCAAATCAGGGCGATAGCCAGGGCAGCAGTCCTTCGTAGCCGTCGGGAAGCGGGGAACCTCGCAGCAAAGACCTTCGGACCACGTCGACATGCAGGGGTCGATGAAGTGGTTGGCCGTCCTCCAGAATTTTCACACGAAGCTCCTCACGAACCTCTGGCTGGGCTGGTACCACTGGAATCGCCCCAAATGTTGTGCGCCAGCTGAGGTACTGGGTTTTTAAGAACCGGTACAGAACCGGCAACCCAGCGGTGTCAGGGTACACCCAAAGACCTCGAGTCCTTTCCTGATTCAGACCACAGAAACTCAGAGTCTTCTAGGTGAAGTCAAGGATCAATTTTATTGGCTGCAACCAAGGTAACAAATGTCCTAGAAGTACAACACACGGGAAGTATATTCTCAGGAGACTGCTCGAATTCACAAAACCAGGCTTCTCCTTTTATACAAAATATTCAGCTTCAGGCAAACATTCTTGAATTTACAATATACTATTCACATACTTTAGTTTACAAAGAGAAAGCAGAGTCATGGTGACAAGCCCATATTCACTTCGTGCAGCCCAAAATAAATTACCCGGCAAGGTCCGGTATTTCCATCAGATATCAGTGGACCCCTAATAAAAACGGGCACCTCCCCATCATAAAGCAAGTGAGAGAAAAGAGCAGGGATAGATGTGAGCAAGATTCGGCAGGGTGTGTGTGCGATAAAAAGGTTTTATGGCTTGTTGAGCCTTGATGCTATCTTGTTCGGTTACTGGAGAGGAACTGACCTAACAGGTTCGGCCTGGGGCAATGGTTCCAACTTGCACAGGTCATAGGAAAGTCGATTAAGGTGTACGTGTCCTTTTGGAATCAAATCTAGCTGGATTAAAGCCTATGTAAAGGGCAACTCACAAAATGGCTGCCGTATACAAAATGGAAGCCAAGGGTTCAAAACGCAAATGACGATTTCGAGGTGAAATCGTCACTCGAATATGCCGAAAATGCTTGTACATAGTGTACTAGTCATTCTCGGTCTTTTGATACCAAATTCGTCATGTTTCGACGAAGTTTTATTATCGAGTCCAGAATTATTACATGAGCCCAGAATTTTCAGAACCACAACATCAAACGACATTTCTATGTTAAAACGGCATTATTGATTTCCAAACTCTTAACATTAGATCTCCATGTAATTTTAATACCAAGTACATTAGTTCTCAGCCCTACATTGCATTTGAACATGATTAGTAAATCCTCTATATATGCGGGTGTTGACTACTTGTACATATGATACACCCCTACAAATTTTTACTTCTGTTTGGCGCACTCTCACCTACTTATACAATGCAATTGTCTACAGTAGGCATTGCTTTGGACAAGGATTTGAAATCAAGACAGAAAAACAATTGAATTCACCAACAAGATTGCAGTTTTGTGTTTGGATGTTATCAAACAAGTTTGAAAATTACAAGTTGGCATAATGGCGACTTTCCGGGATATGTATGTTTTTACATGTAATGCAGTGAAAGGAATGGCCTGATAATTTGTGGCTATTTCTCATTATGTCATTCTGAGTTTGCTCTTAATTATGATTTGGTTGATAACAGGAAGGCTCCTCATGTAATGCAACTGGTGCTATGTAACTGGTGCTATGCAAAGCGCTCTGATACCCGATTCGGGTCAAGTGCACGCTATATAAAAAAAGGCTCATTAGGACAAAAAATAACGCGAAAACCGCAGTCCTGACGTCCATTGTGCTCCCTCCGGCATTTCAAGGACAAATACTTGGTGAAATATGGCTGTGGTAAATGTCCCAAAAATGAGGAATTACTGCATGAATTAGATGACGAAAGACTAATTCCCACAACAGTTCCTCACTTCTTGTGGTATAATTCTGAATACTCCTGAAAAGATAAATTGTGCTGTATGGGTGAGTGAGTGGCTGTGTGAGGTGGTGCATGTGTGAGTGAGCGGTTGCATGAGTGACTGTATGGCTGTGTGAGTTGCACAAATACCCTTTGTATTAGTTGGCAGGTAAGAAAGAGGCTCTAGGGGCTAGATGTAGGTAATTCTAATTTACCGATTCATAAATACCGAATTTTACCGATTCGGTATTTATGATTCGGTAAATTAGAAGGATGCAGATGTAGGTAATTTTTAAATACTAAAAAAACAAATGTGTGGAGGGTCGAGGGGAATATTTAACGACCTGTCTGCTCATTCCCCTCCTGTCAATACATAGCACATGACAGAGCAGACCAGGTCTAAGAATGGTGTGTAACCATACAGGCGACTGTGGAGCAATTGGATGCATGTGTGGGCGAATGCTGTTGAGTCACAAAGGCTAGAACAAATCCCATCAGCCCACCCTTGTGGTGGAATTTCATCATGTGGGAGTTGATGATCACTCAAAACAACGTCCGACCATGTAGTGCCGGGAATGAATGTCAAAACTCTAGCCATGATGTTCCTCAAATAATAATATTGGTAAAGTGCAGTGCTCAAGTGATCGTGATAGATAAAATTGACTACTAAGACTCAAGAAACGTTCAGACAGAAGTCTGGGTGTCAAAAAGAAAATAATAAAATTAAAAACACGCTGAGTAGTTGGATACTGAAACTACCCTCTGGCGCTGTGCATGGCGGTCGACATGTTTCAGCCTGTAGGGGAACTACCCCGGCTTTCTTCAGGACCTCTAATATGGAATTGCTACTGCAACTAACAGCGATTTGTGATATGAAGAGAAACATAAACTGTACTTAAGAAAAGTTACATATCTACCAGTAACTTTGCACTCCAATGTTCACTGGAGGAAGAGAAACATAACTTCTTCCCAGCTTTGTGTGGGTGAAGACCTCACCTCACCCGACAACCGCTCGGGAGAATGAGGCCCCGCTCTGTCCGTCGGTGCCCCTAGTTCTAACCAAGCGGAAGTGGAGGTGGTTAGAACTAGGGGCACCGACGGTATTAGAGGTCCTGAAGAAAGTCTGTCTGAACGTTTCTTGAGTCTTAGTAGTCAATTTTATCTATCACGATCACTTGAGCACTGCACTTTACCAATATTATTATTTGAGGAACATCATGGCTAGAGTTTTGACATTCATTCCCGGCACTATATGGTCGGACGTTGTTTTGAGTGATCATCAACTCCCACATGATGAAATTCCACCACAAGGGTGGGCTGATGGGATTTGTTCTAGCCTTTGTGACTCAACAGCATTCGCCCACACATGCATCCAATTGCTCCACAGTCGCCTGTATGGTTACACACCATTCTTAGACCTGGTCTGCTCTGTCGTGTGCTAGGTAATTTTTAAATAACAATTACCGAATCTGTAAGATTCGGTATTTACCGATTCGGTAAATACCGAATCGGTATTGCCCATTGATTCCTATGGACCTTGAAGCCCATAGGAATCAATGGGCAATACCGATTTGGTATTTACCGAATCGGTTAATACCGAATCCTGCAAGGGTGCAGGGGGTGTCACTTTGACACCCTCTAGCACCCCAAGTACAGGCTTGTGTGACATGTGGCACACATGCATGCCCTAAGGGCATGTCTGTGTGTCACATGGCACAGGTGTGCATGCACAGATGTGCATGCACACCTGAATTGGGTATTTTACCACACAATAGGATTGTGTGGTAAAATACCGACTCTTAAGGGCCTGTGGCACTCTTCGAAGTGCTAGCTACATCTAGAATTACAGAATCGGTATATTTTCCGATCGGTAATTTACCGTTTCGGTAATTTTACCGAATCGGTAAATATACCGATTCTGTAATTTTAAGCCCCCTACATTGCAAAACCCAAATACCGGTCGGTAACGGCCGAAACCGGACGTTACCGACCGGTATTTGGGCTCCTACATATGGCCCTAGGTTTTTTAAACATTTATATCAGTTGCAATATGGGTGCTATATTGTATGCAGTGCTTGGCATAGGGATTTGCATGTGCATGAGTACGTTCCTAAATCTCGA
Source organism: Lissotriton helveticus (assembly GCF_964261635.1). Lineage (NCBI taxonomy): Eukaryota > Metazoa > Chordata > Amphibia > Caudata > Salamandridae > Lissotriton > Lissotriton helveticus. Next base: position 1,118,377,140 of record NC_136069.1, on the reverse strand, counting down.
AAAGGACATCTTTCAATCTTTTAAGCACAGAGCACTATTCTTTATGGGATATCTATACTGCAGTTCAGAGGTGCGTCATATGTCCTTAAACTGGGATAGTAGACTTGACAAATATATTTTACATGCCAAGTGACACCTGACTCATGTTTAAATAACTATTTCTCTGGCTTAATGGAAAGGTTGTGTCAGTACTTGCCTACATATCTGAGTTAAAGTACGAGTCCAGCTGTAGGAGACCTATACGATATTTAAGTAACTGTGCCAGTTTATCACTGTCTATTTTAGTGTCACCATGGTGCTTTAAATATGTATGCAAGTGGCTGAACAAATACTCCAGTGCCTGTGTTAGGGATTAGAGGATTAGGTAGGTGTGTCTGCAACTGCCTTTGATACTGCTGTATATATAAGAAGTTTCTAAGTATATGAGTGAATGCATACGTTCCTCTGTTGCTCTTTGAAGAGACAGGCTGTATGCTTTTAAAACATGTATGTCAGTTGCATTATGGGTGTTATACTCTATGTAGTGCTTGGCATAGGAGTCTGCAAGTGCATCAGTAATTTACTAAAACTGAAAAGGATGTCTACCAATCTTTTAATTCAAAGCACTGTGCTTTATGGCATACCTCCAGCCTATCTCAGAGGTGAGGTATGTAGACCAGAAAGTGGATTTAAGACTTGACAAATGACTTTTACATACCAAGTAAAGCTGGAAGTGAGAGTCCACAGATGGGGTCTGCACTGGCAGGTTTGCCCCATGTTTAAAGGTCTATTTGTCTGCATGGGTGACAAGGCTGAGTCACTACTTGCCTACATATGTGAGTGAGTGTAGGAGTCTACCTGTAGCAGTGCCATGAGACGTTTAAGTAAATGTGGTGGTATGTGACTGTTTGTTTTATTACCTCTATAGCTCTTTAAATGTGTATGTAAGTGGCTGAATGAATATCTCAGTGCCTAGGTTAGGGTTTGGAGGGTTATGTGGGTGTATCTGTAACTGATCTGATTTTGATACTGCAGCACACATAAGCAGTTTCTGAGTATGTGACTGAATATATAATTCACTCAGTCACTCTGTGACTAGGTGACAGCTTTTATACTTCGGAAACATGAATGTCAGTTGCATTATGAATGGTATACTGTATGTAGTGCTTGACATAGGGGTCTGCAAGTGCATGAGTACGTTTTTAAAACTGAAAACAATTTTTTTAATCTTTTAAGCACAAAGCGCGATGCTTTATGGCCTACCTACAGCATTTGCCAGAGGTGAGTTATTTGTACTAAAATATAGACGTAAGACATGCCAAACCGATTTTACATGCCAAGTGAAGCTGGTAGCGAGAGTGCAGAGGTACAGTCTTCACTAGCCGGCCTGACCCATGTTTAAATGACTAATTCTCTGGATGGATGATGAGGTTGTGTCACTACTTGTTTACATATCTGAGCTAAAGCAGTGCCATAAAACTGATTAAGTAAATGTGCTGGCATGTGATTGTCTATTTTAGTACCTCTATGGCTCTGTACATCTGTATGTAAATTGCTTAAAAAGTACCCCAATACCTGTGTTAGGGATAACAGTGGTATTTACATGTGTCTGCAACTGCCTTTCATACTGTTAGAAACATAAGTAGATTCTGAGTATGAGAGTGAATGTATAAGACCCTCTATCACTCTGTGAGTGGGTGAGAGAGAGGCTGTATATTTTGGAAACATGTATTTCAGTTGCATTATAGATTGTGGGTCTGGCAGAGGGTGTCTGAGTCTTTTAGTGAGTCTGTGAGTGGACGCATGAGTTTCTGAGTAGGTCTGTGATGGGTATGTAAGTGTCTCAGTTGGTCTGTAAGTGGGTGTATGAGTTTCTGAGTGGGTCTGTGAATGGATATATGAGTCTCTGAGTGGGTTTGTGAGTGGCTGTGTGAGTGTCTGAGTAGGTCTCTTAGTGGGTGTGTTAGGGTCTGAGTGGGTCTATGAGTGGGTACATGATTGAATAGGTCTGTGAGCGGATGCATGAATGAATGTCTTTGTTGGTATGTGAGTTTGTGCATAAGTGTCTGAGTGGGTCTGAGAGTCAATGTGTACATTTATTGAGAGGTTCTAGAAGTGGGTGCATACATCAATGGGTTGGTTTGTGAGTGGGTGTGTGAGTGTCTGAGTTGGTGTGTGAGTGAGTGCATGAGTATTTGGGAGGGTCTGTGAATGAGTGCATCAGAATATCAATGGGTTTGTGAGTGAGTGTGAGTGTTTGTATGGGTCTGTGAGTGAGTGCATGAGAATATGAGTGGGTCTGTGAGTGAGTGTTGAAATGGGTCTATGAGTGGGTACATGAGTATCTGAGTGGGTGTGTGAGTGGTTGAGTCGGTCTGTGATTAAGTATATCAGAATATCAATGGGTCTGTGAGTACATGTGTGTCTGTATGGGTCTGTGAGTGGGTGCATGAGGATATGTATGGGTCTGTGAGTGAGTGCCTGAGAGTTTGAGTTGGTCTGTGAGTAGGTGTGCGAGTAAGTCTATAAATCGGTGTATGCGTGTTTGAGAAGGTCTGTGAGAAGATGTGTGAGTCTCTGAGTTGGTCTGTGATTATCTGAGGGATTGTCTAAGTGGGTCTATGGGTCGGGTCATCAGTGTCTGAGTGGGTCTGTGACTGGGTGCATGATTGTTTGAGTAGGTCTATGAATGGGTAAATTAGTGTCAGAGTGTGTCTGTGAGTGGGTGCATAAGTGTCTGAGTGGTTCTGAGAAATGGCACATAAGTGTCTGAGAGGGTCTAGGAGTGGGTGCATAAGTCTCTGTGTAGGTTTATGAGTGGGTGTGTGAGTGTCTGAGTCAGTCTGTGAGTGAGTGCATGAGTGTCTCAGTGGGTGTGTGAGTGGATGCATGACTGTCTCAGTGAGTCTGTGAGTGAGTGCATCAGAACATAAATGGGTCTGTGAGTGAGTGCATGAGAATATGAGTGGATCTGTGTGTAAGTGTCTGAGTGGGACTGTGAGTGCATGCATGAGTGTCTGAGTGGGCATGTGAGTGGGTGCATGAGTATCTGACTAGGTCTATGAGTGAGTGTGTCAGAATATCAATGGGTCTGTGAGTGACTGCATGAGCATCTGTATGGATATGTGAGTGAATGCATGAGAATGAGCAAGTTTGTGGGTGAGTGCCTAAGTGTCTCAGTGGGCCTGTCAGTGAGTGCTTTAGTATCTCAGTGGGTCTGTGAGTGGGTGTCTGAGTCTGATTGGGTCTGTTAGTGGATGAATGAGTCTCGGAGTGGATCTGTGACTTGGTGTGTGACTGTCTCAGTGGGTCTGTAAGTGGGTGTATGTGTGTCTGCGTGGGATTGTGAGTGGGTTCATGAGTGTCTGAGTGCATCTCTGAGTGGGAGCATCTATCTCAGAGTGGGTCTGTGAGTGGGTGTGTGTCTAAGTGAAATTGAGGGTGGGTGTATAAACATATATATATTTTATTTTTTCAGTGATACTCACAAAGTCATCATGACGTATGTTCTTGAATTCATCACGTTGTTACACAGTTACTGTGAATTCATGAATATTACAAGGGGAAAAAACTATTTTTTGACATATTATACTCATAAGAGGTTCCTCAAAGACCCATATATTCCTTTCATGGTGTCATGGCACATCCAACCTGACCCCTTATACCACTTTCTGCCATTTGGTTTGAGGCCCGGGGACTGTTGTGATGAGGTAAAATGGTGGGCACAACTTTTTTGCTCAAGTTGCAGCCAGCCAATCACTGTATTTCTGCTGGTTTGTGCATTTGCGATTCATCACAAATTATCCGCAATTGCAGACGAACAAATTAGATTTTTCTTAAATTTATCAACAACTACTGAAGGGATTTACACCAAATAACTGACAGCGAACCAAAATCTACCCTTCTGCCAAATTTGGTGTAGTCACGTCGAGTGGTTCAGGCTGCAGATGTGTCTAAAGACTGGAAATTAACATGGAAATTGCACTTTTTTTAACCCCCCCTTTCTTCTAAGCCCCTACTTGATGGATCACTCCGAAGCTTTCCATCATCCAACTAGAATGACCATGGCACTTTTTCCATTTTCTGGAAAAGTTCGTCCAACAGCTCTAAAGATATAGGCAAATAGGTCATATATACATACCAAAACAATGCACATGTACTAAAAATAATATGAACATTAAAAAAACAATAAACAATATTACATATTAAAAAAAAATAAACAATGTGAATTTTATTTTACCATTATTAGGATAACTATCGGATTCTGAAAAATTGGATATCATATTCCCACTCCAGTTTAAGCAGCAGAAGGGAAAGTGTTGGACTGAGGGGTTAAATTTACTATTCCCACCTCAGTCTGAGCAACACTTGGGGAGTTTTAGACTTCTGAGGGGTGACATTTCCTATTCCCACTCCAGTCTAAGCAACAGTAGGGAAAGCGTTGGACTTCAGAGGGGTGGGGGTAATTACTATTTCCCCTCCAGTCTAAGCAACAGTAGGAAAAGCATCAGACTTTGGAGGGGTTAGATTTACCATTCCCAATCCAGTGTAAGCAACAGTAGGGAAAGTGCTGCACTTTGGAGGGGTTAGATTTACTATTCCTGCTTCTTTCTAAGTACCAGCAGGGAAAGTGTGGAATTTCAGAGGAGATATATGTACTATTCCCACTGCAGTCTAAACAACTGTAGGGCAAGTAGTGGACTCTGAAAGGGTTAGATTTACTATGCCTACTTCAGTCTAAGCAATAGTAGGGAAAGTATTGGACTTTAGAGGGTTACATTTACTATTCCAAACCCAGTCTAAGCAACAGGAGGGATAGTGTAATGTAAATTGTAAATTGATACTTGTATAGCGCACTACTCACCCGCAAGGGACTCAAGGCGCTTGCACGAATACCGCTGTGGAACCCATCCTGGCTTTCCCTGTGAGGTGTCCACTCCTGGGCACCCCCAAGGTGCAGCCAGGCATCCTTAGCGTTGTGGGGGCCGTTGTGGAGATTAAGCAAGCTATTGCCCAGAGTTGCAGAGTGGGACTCCATGATTGGAATAGGCACCGAGGCGAGAATTATCAGGTCCGTGGAATTTTTGAGCCCAAGACCTGCCGAGGCGGGGAATTGAACCCTGGTCCCGGGCTAGACCTCTGCATCAGGGTCTGCCGCTCCAACCATTGAGCCACACTTCTCCATGTGTTGAACTTTAGAGGGGTTAGGTTTATTATTACCACTCTAGTCTAAGCAACAGTAGGGAAAATGTTGGACTTCTGAGAGGTTACATTTACTACTACCGCTCCAGTCTAAGTAACAGGAAGGAAAAGGTTGGACTTCGGACGGGATACATTTACTATTCCCACTCCAGTCTAAGCAACTGCAGGGAAAATGTTAGACTTTACAGGAGTTCGATTTAACACTCCTATTCCAGTGTAGGCAACAGTAGGAAGAGTGTTAGACTTTCAACGGGTTACATGTACTATTCCTACTTCAGTCTAAGCAATAATAGTGTAAGCATTGGACTTCTGAGGGTTTAAGTTTACTATTCCCACTCCAGTCTAAACAACAGTAGGGAAAGTGCTGGAGACTGTAGGGATAAGATTTACTATTCGCACTCCAGTCTAAGCAATAGTAGGGAAAGTGTTTGACTTCAAAAGTAGTACAAACATGATTAGTACTATTAATTTAGCAAAACATTTTAAGCACTTAGTGTAAAACATTATTAAATTACACTATATACAAATAAATGTGTCCATGTTCTTCATTTTTTTTTAAATATATACATTCAAAAAGAAAGAAAGGAACTATAAAATTACATAATAGGTTCTCTAACAAAACAAATAACAAAATTATTAAAACAAAACTGATTTTTTAAATTTAAATAATACATTTAAAACAATTACAACTTAAGTAACAGATATTATTGCACAAACAACATTTACAAGCACTTACCATTACAAAAATCAACATTTATTAACAAAACATTAATAAAAAAGATAATTAATTACTAGTTAATAAATTACATATAAATACCAATTACTATAAAAACTATTACATATTTTTTTTCTCCCAACCAACTCACCTAAAAAATTATACAGCATTACATTGATTTTTATCACCACTTATAACAGGAATAGCAATGAGATCTACAGGATCATAAAGAAGCATTGCGGACTGTTAAAGGAAGTACCAGGAGTTATGCCATTTGTTTCTAAAAGACCTTTTAGGGCATCATTACGATGTCGGGTGGACTGTTGTGGTCTCCGGACTGACGAACCTCCAGTCGGCTGTCCCGACACCGCAATTACAATGCGACCGCTCATGGTGCGGTCACAAGCTCCTATTTCTCTATGGGAGCGTGTGCTGTGGTCGGAAACCAGCCACAGCACAAGCTCCAATGGATAAATGGGATCTTTTTTTAATCCCTGCACCACGTGGTAGGCACCTCCCGCTGCCTGCCACATAGTGCAGGGATTGACAGGTGCCCCCCCAGCCCCCAACCAGAGGCAACTGAGGGATGGCGGCCCTACTAGGGGCCCCCAAAGTTGCTTTTTTACAGGCTTTTTATGTTGGAAAGCCCGACATGAAAAGCGTGTTGGAAACTCACATCATAATCCTGATGGCAGAAACACCGTCCACGGGGGATTATGAAAGGTTTTCGACTGGCTGATGAGCGAAGCCAGTCTGAAAGACCTGGCCAGTTTACACTCCGGTCAGACTGTAAACCTACCATGTTGATCGATAAGCCTCCGGCGAGCGTTCGGAGGCTTACCGATCGACATCATTCATGGTCAGTGGGTATCTCATCCATTCGGATTATAGACATGTGGTTGTATGTTAGAGAGGATTGTTTGATTTGTAATGAAAAGAAAATTGAGATGGATAATAAGTAGTACTAGTCTAAGATGGCAAAGGTTTTGAAGGCACTTGTTTGCAGGTTCTTAAATTGTGCAGAAATTGTGCAGAACGCAAGGGGCACATGTAGGTTGTAGTGTGACTATGAATAATATAAAAAGGCGTCTTAGTAAGAAAGAAAGGACTGTTGGAGCCCTGGCAGTTAGTAATTATGTGCCACCTTTGATTATACTGGGAGAGAACCAATATGGGAGATTAGGAATGGTGGAATAACGGTATACACCTGTTACAACGCAATTTTTACTCCGCACTACCACTACAACGCGACCATTACAACGCATACCATTACAACGCATTGCGCTGGGGGGCGCTCTAGGATAGGGAATAAGTTTAATTTTCTATCCAACACCTTCCCTAGTGTCCATGGGGACTGGTGTTGGAATAGAAAATTATACTTACCACTATCCAGCACCTCTAAGCGCTATGCGTTGTAACGGTATTCGTTGTAAATACCGCGTTGTAATGGTATGCGGAGTAAAAGTATGCGTTGTAACGTCATACATCCTGGAATAACACATTACAATCTAACACATGCCGTTACAACGTGTACATTACAATGTGAATGCATTTACCAGGCATAACCGTTTCCATATATTTTTATAATGATTATGCCTTTACCACACATGCCTTTACAATGAATTTCATTGTGAAAGCATGAATGTCAAAGGCATATGCGTGGTAAAGGTTTTCCCTGAGCCCTAAAATCGGACCCTGGAACAACCCACCATGGCCCCCAGCCCCCAAAAAAACCCAGCCTCAGCCCTGAGCCCTAAAACGGGACCTTGGCGCAACCCCCTGGCCTCCAGCTCTTTAAAAAAATACCCGGTCCCTTCCCTGAGCCCTAAAACTGGACACTGGTGCAACCTCACTGGACCCCAGCCTTTAAAAAAAAAACAGGTCTAAGCCCTGAGCCCTAAAACTGGACCCATGCACAACCTCCCCCCGGCCACCAGCCCTTAGAAAAGAAGTACACACCAGCCCTGAGCCCTAAAACCACACCCCTAACACAACCCCCACCCCCCGGCTCCCTCGCCTTAAAAAAACCTGGTCAAAGCCCTGAGCTCTAAAACTGGACCTAGGTGCAATCCCCATGGCCCCAGCCCTTAAAAAAGAAATTTACCCCAGCCCTAAGCCCTAAAAATGGACCCCAAATGCAACCCCTGGCTCCGTGCCCTACTACTCATATGCCCGAACTATTTATACCTTGACAACATAACTCATTGTAAAGGCACACATGGTAAAGGCTATGCGTGGTAACAGTACACGCATTGTAACAACTGCATGGTAAAGGCTATGCCTAGTAACAGTCACGTATTAATGGCTGTTTCCCGGGAGATTAGAATGTGAGTCCTCGTTGAGTGAGTAAATGATTTAGAGTTATAGTTCTCTCTCCTTTGGTGAGAGATACCTAATGTATTTTAAATATAGAAGTAGATCACTAGGGGGTCCATAAGGATGTCGGGCGGATTCCCTCCGCCAGGCTGGCGGTAGCGGAGGAAATCCGCCCGATATCCACAGCCCAATTCCCCCCGCCATATTAGCATGTGGAGACTCCCTGCGGGGGCCCGTTGCGGGCCCCCTGGGAGTCCCTGGCTTGGGGGGTTCCACATGCCTGTCATGTTGCGCTTTGAAAAGCCCAACATGCATTTTTAACATTGCGGCGGGCGGAGATTTCTGCTCCGCCTGCCGCAATGGTAACCATACAGGATGCGCCCGCCTGTGTGGCGGGCACATCCTAATGCCCTGATCGGGACCCCCGCCCTTATGGCCGACGGTCCCGGGACCCGATATGATGGCGGGCGGACTAAGTCCGCCCGTCATCATAATGGGCCCCATGGTGTTGTGAGTATATATGCTGTATTAGTTATGCAAATGGGGATGCAAGGTGAATGTGATTATTATTTCTCTTTTGCCATACATGAATAGACATTGTGTTTAATAGGTTATTTGTTCTATTCCTCTCATCATAACAGCTGGAGTCGACCATGACGCAATAAAGCAATAAGAACAAATATACAGAGTGGATAAGGGACACTATGCTCAGTGGAACTGGAAACAATTCTTATAATTGGAACCTGGAGGTACATTACATTTGATATGATTCGCTATATCATAATAACATGCGATAATATTAGAGTATTGTTGTTGAATATTGGAACTATTATAAATATACACCGAATGTAATTGATCACTGATATTATTTAATTATGGTCCTGTCCCATGGCAGGTACTGTAAGTTTGGATAGAATAGGTTAATTTATGTGTTGAAAGATTTACACGTTTTAATGTTATTGTACTGATCTGTTCCAGACTATTTTTTCCATTTTGTGTTTCATTGAATTGTGATGTAAGACATATTAGTTATCATTATGTAAGAGTTGTCAAGGATAAATGATTATAAATTGAAATTGAGCTTTACTCTTGCCTGATGAGTGCAGTGCTTGTTATAAGCAGTAATAATGGTGAATTGTCATATGTCATATTTATTTGTATTGACTGTATACTAACTGTATAATTTTTTGTACAATGAGTTTATATGTGTAAATATATATGGTTTTAAGAAAAAGATGTACAATCAGAAAAATATTTTTATTGTATTTTTGAAGTCCTGACGAAGCTCTCAGAGTCAGAGCATGAAACGCATTGGCTTTTTGCTGTTTCTTTAAAAGAGAATTTAGTAAATAGACCTCTTTTTCCAGTCCTGGGCTTTCGTTTTAACCCCTTCGATGCTCATGACGAGCTCAGCTCGTCATGAGGTATAGCTCTAGGGTGCTCATGACGAGCTGAGCTCGTCATGACCACACCCATTAACATTATGTCCCAGAACAGGAGAAGGATCTGTCAAGCAGCTAAGGTGTTAAAAATCATTGTAGTCTGTGATTTGTTGCTGTGAACATTTCCATAGACCCTGTTGGATTAACATTCATGAAAACAATGATCATTGCCCTAGAGGAAAGCCTAGGCCTGACAACTTGTGTCACTGATGACATATAGCAATTTTGTTTAGAAATAAATGTATTCAAATCAGAAATGTACCAGCAATGGGATGACTAGGGTCTCTGCACTTGTCTTCCACCTTTATGGAAGTAAAAGCCTTTGCTCTTAGGGCCTCATTTACAAGAAAGTGCTGCAGCGCGGCTCTGCAAACCCTATGGCTGCGCCATGCTGCAGCACTTTCAAAGCACAGGGATGGGTCATATCTAAGGGTATATGGTGGATCCCTTTGCACTCCCCAGCGCTGGCGCACAATTAGCTGCCATGCACCAACACAGGCAGCCTTGCACTATGGTGCAAGGTTGCCTGCGTCACGGGGATGATTGTTTTAGTGCAGGAAGGTGTCCCTTCCTGCACATAAACAATCATAAGTGGTGATTTTCTCGTGTTATGTGTGCTGCAGACTACAGCACGCATAAAAAGAGGAAAAGAATGAGGATAAATAAATACATTTCTCCTCGTTGTGCCTGCCTATGCCGTAGCATTCTGGCGCATTTCCAGGTTTACGCTTTCTCGTAAATCTGTAAATGTGTCAGGTTCCAAGGGTGTTGTGTGGGAACACCCATAGCAACACCCATGGAAGGCCCTTGTCACGCAAAGTGCTGTGTGTACAGGGGTTGTATTTACAAGGACAGGAAAAGCCACACAGGGTGGCTTTTCATGTGCTTGTAAATATGGGGCAGCAAAATGCACCGCCGGCGTGTCACAAAAAGTGATGCACCAGCGGCGCAAGGGGCTTGTAAATAAGCCACTTAGGGCCAGATGTAGGTAAATCTTATTTACCGATTCTAAAAATACCGAGTCATACCGAATCGGTATTTCAGAATCGGAAAATGAGATGTAGATAAAAAATCGGTAAAAATTACCGATTCGGAATCAGTCGGTATCCGATATCGGTATTTACCGAGTCGGAATTTACCTACTTGGTAAAATCCAAATCGGTAAAACCCAATCACACCAACGGGTCCATGGCCCATAGGAATTAATGGGTAGTACCGATTCGGAAAATACCGAGTAGGTAAAAACCGACTCGGTAATTACCGAATCGGTAAAATCCGAATCGGTAATTTGAAACTGACAAACATGTGAGCCTGTGAACCAATCAGGAACTCCAACCACACCCAAATCCAAAGCCACTGGGGAACTAACCAATCAGATCCAAGCACCCCTCCCAAGTACCTGGGACTGGCCACGTGCAGGTGCAGAAACCAACAGTCAGGAGAGCAGGAGGACAGAGTGTGGAGCAGGCTTCCCTGAGCTAACCAACACAGCGCCATGGAGAGTCAGGAGGCACAGAGGGATGCTGCAGAGCGCAAAAGGAAGCAGAAGTTCAGCCAAGAAGAACTGCAGGTGCTTGTATCAGAGGTGGCAAGCAATTACAGCAAGATATTTGGGAAGCAATCTCTGCATGTAGCAGAATCCATCAAGCGCAGCACCTGGATAGAAATACAAGGCAAGGTAAATGCCATTGGTGTCACCCACAGTGACCTTGAAGATCTGAAAAAACGGTGGTATGACATCCGCATAATCACAAAGAAGAAACTTGCTGCCCACCGCAAGGAAAGTGATGCAACAGGGGGAGGAAGAAACCGAGCCCCAAGACTCAGCGACATCGAGGAGATGGTGGCATCCACCCTTGAGCAGGAATGCATCCACGGCATCGGGGACGCTGACAGCTCAGCAAGAGGCGCAAAGAAACAAGGTAAGATGCAAGTACATTGTCATTTACCCATTTACCTATTCCCCTCACACACTCTGTGTGCCCAAATCAGACTCCAGAACAGGTTTAACTAATGTCCTGCAATGTGTGCTGGGAAATGTAGTCATGTGTAGATACCTCAGAGAAGTCAGCATGCATTGCAGCAAGGGGAGCAACAGACAACTAGCATAGGCAAATGAGAGACAGGCAAAGGTGCAATAGAAGTGTGTTTTATCATGAGACACAGGTGAACAACTCCACTGACACAATGTCCATGTCTGTCCACAGGAGAGTCAATGCGCAGCACAGCAGAGGATAGAGAGAAGAGGAGGGAAGGAGCAGGACCAAGCACATCACACGGAGGGAAGGACCAAGAGCAGGCAGCCCTGTCACCTGAGGAGCCTACATCACCACATCCACAGTCCCCTCTCTTATTCGGGAGTCAGGAGACAGGAGCGGCTGAACATTCACCCACCCCCACAACACCATCCCCAGTGCTGGGAAGGGCAAGGTGCCGTGATGTGCCCCCTCGCAGAATACTTGAAACATCGGAGGAGGAGGAGGTGGAGGGTGACACACAGGAAACAGGTAGCACCGAACAGCTGCCCACTCCCAGAGTTACGCGGGCCAGTGTCCGAGGGCGAAGGCCACGGGAGGGCAGATGATGTACGTCAGGTTCAGGGGGTCTTCTGCGGACTGGAGGCCACCATGGTCAAAGTTCAGCGCCTGCAGGCAAAAGCGATGATGGGGGTTCAGAGGCAGGCACGCACAACAAACAAGAAGCTCGATGCAGTAGGCAAGGGCATAGGGGAAATGGCAGAGAGCATGCAGTCAATGGCGTCTAGCATTTCTGACATTATACAATGCATGACTGTCCTGTGTGACAAGTTGGACAGGGACCATTTAGAGAGACGCAAGGCTCGTGTGGATGTGCGGCAGCAGACAAAAGCCCTGAACAGGTTTGCTACTGCTACCACCATGCTGTGCAGACGGTCAGTGGTGATGCAGGATGCCATAGTGCAGTGCTGCAACAATTTATCTGAAGGAATGGCCAGGATGACCTCTGCAATGGAGCTCGTGCTCGCTCAACCGACTGGCACTGGAGGCGACACTTGTGTGTTGGAAAGTGAGGGGTCCACCAGCAGGAGTGGTGCAAGCACTCCTGTGAAAGACTTACGTAGGAGCGGCAGGCGTCGGGGAAGTGAGACAGGCCACACTGAGAACATTGACTCACAGCCACAGCAGTCCCGCCCTGTGGTCCGTGGCCACAAACAATGACTTTGCCCTCCACCCGAGGAAGAAGTCACGGTGGAGTTAACCGTGACAACACAGTCATGGACTGTTTGATATTGTGTGCCCAATGTGTGCTATCAATGCAGTAGCGTAGTGAAAATTAAACTACTTACACAAATTACTTTGCCTGCCTGTGTCTCATTACTCACTCAGAAATATTGCTGTGTAACCTCTTCCCGTCTCAGTCTCCCATCTGTAGCTGCTGCTGCCACCGTAGCATGGGGCTCTGCCTCCTCTGTGTCGTCATCGATGTCCTCATGATGTGTGATCTCCACCTCTGTGCCTTCCTTTGTTGCGAGATTATGTAACATAGCACATGTCGCTATGATCTTGCAGCAGATGATTAGGGTGTACTGCCGCGCCCCTCCACTCTTGTGGAGGCAGCGAAACCTGCTCTTAAGGAGTCCAAATGTGCGCTCCACAACGTTTCGTGTAGATCTGTGAGCCACATTGTATCGCCTTTCACTCCTGGTGGATGGGTTGAGGTAGGGAGTGAGCACAAAGGACCGCAGGGCATATGCACTGTCGCCTAGGGGGGAGAAAGAATGACATTAATTGCATGTACATGAGACGTAGATCTGCTGTGCGTGTCATGGTGTGTCAATGTGAATTACCTAGCAGGTATCCATTTCCAAAATCTCCGGCAAGTAGGCGTGTGTATATTCCACTATTCTGGAATATGTAAGAATCATGGGTACTTCCGGGGAACTTGGCTACAATGTCTGTGATGAGATTCCCTGCGTTACATATGACCTGGACGTTGATGGAGTGCGTCGACTTGCGGTTTCTGTATATGTGCTCTGTGGCTACAGGTGGACAGAGTGGGACGTGGGTACCATCGATGCAGCCTATCACGTGAGGGAAGTGTGCCAGGTGATAGAAGTCTGTCTTGGTTTTGGCTAATTCTGCTGGTGTTGCAGGGAATGAAATGTAATGCCCCATCCTCTGCATCATTGCGTCAAGAAACCTCTTGAAGAAGCGGGACAGGCAGCCCTGGGACACACAACCAACTGCAGCTATCACACTCTGGTAGCTCCCAGAGGCCAGCAGGTGTAGGCTACATAGCACCTGGACATGGGGTGGGATGGTGTGGGCCCTGGTGTTGGGTGCTTCAGGAGTGGGTGTAGGTCCCTGATCAAGTCCTTGATGGTTTGGGGATGTAGCCTGTACCTCTGGAGTATTTCAGGCTCTGTCAGTTGGAACAGTGTTATCCTCTGCCTGTACACTTGTTCCTCCCTTTGCCATTCTCTCTCTTCTGCTGCCTGTAGTCTTTGCCGTCTTGCTATGACGTAAAAAGCCGCCATTATGGTTCCAGAGGTGCATTTTGGGTCTCTTTTTATGGACCTCCCCTGGTTACCACCTGCATTCAATCCATGGTAAATACCGACTCATAAATACCGATTTTCTGCAAAATCGGTATTTTTGGGCTTTCCTACATCTCCATGGCCTGTTTTTACCGTTTCTTATTTACCGATTCGGAAAATAAGAATTCGGTATATTAGAATTCGGTAGATTCCGCCTCGGTATTTTACCGATTCATATTTACCGAGTCGGTATTATTCCGACTCATATTTACCGAGTCGGTATTATTCCGACTCGTGTTTTCCGATTCGGTAAATATTGGGCTCCTACATCTCATTTCATGGTTACCGGTCGGGAACGGACGATTTTACTGATTTTCGGCCATTACCGACCGGTAATTGGCGACCTACATCTGGCCCTTAGTAACTAAACTCACAATGGACTGAAGGCACCTGGGGTCTACTAACTAAATTCTCTGGCAAAGCAGTGCAGCAGCCAAAAAGGCTGCGATGCATTGCATGAGAAGGAGAACAGAATAGCTCGATATCTACAAAGATATGGCACTCTCCTATGTTATCAGTAGCTCCGGCGCACAATCAGGCTGTCGAACGCCGGGCTTACACCTTTGCGACATAGTGCAAAGGTGTCTGTGTGAGTCTAGGATAGGTTTTGTACTGGAAAGGTACCCTTCCAGTCCAAAATACTATTCTCAGACTAACTTTAAAACTGTTCCTATTTTGTATGTGTACTGCACAGTCCAGAACACATGCTGTCGAAAAAGAAAGGAGAACTAAAATAATTTCTCCCTGAGAGCACTTATTTCAAAAAGACGTTATTTTTTATGCAAAAACCCTCTCTACCTTCTTTAGTAGACAGGGTTTTGCGTCAAAACGCATAGGACGTTGTATGTGAACACATATGCACCACTCAAAGAACACCCCTTCAGGCTAATAAATGCAAAGCAGAGCTAGGCACTCCTTTGAGATACTTTTAAGTGAATTTTCAGAGCAACAAGTTTTGCATTGGAAAGTGGATTAAAAAAAAAGATCTAGCATTGATTTGCATCACCTTTGTGATGCAACACAACACAGAACTTAGAGCAAATATTTATGAACTGATTTGCCTACTCTTGCACCACACAACGTGGTGCAAGAGCGACCCAAACCGTACGTCCTTTTTTGTAACCACGCAAAGTGCCTTTGCGTGGCTTCAAAAATTTGGAATAATGCAGCTCAGTTCTAATTCCTACATTGCATTAATCTGCACCAGGGAGTCATTCCATGTACATTGTGTGGGTGATCCCACGCAACTCCCATGGGTTTTGATGCATTCACAGATATAACAAACCGTGTAAACCTTGGTACGCGCTAAAAAGATACACCTCCTTAGGAGAGGCATAAATAGGAGAAATATCTTTATTTCTCCTCATTTTTCTCTCTTTTTACATGTGCTCCATTCTGCAGCACACATAGAAAGAAGACAAAAGCCTCTCACAATTGCTTTTGTGCATGAAGGTGTCCTGTCCTGCACAAAAACAATCCAGCCTACAACACAGGCACCCTTGACTATGCTGCAAATGTACCTGCTTTGGTGGTAGGCTGCCAAAACGGCATCAGCGCAAGGGAAGAGAATAGGAATGCGCCGCATTGCATAAATACTGCACATTCCTGCCCTTTCCCTGTGACGCAGGGCAGCACAGCAAGTTGACTTTTCTAACATTTTGAGTCATTGTTGCACCACTTTTGTAGCGTAACTGTGATGCAAAATGCTAGCAGATAGTTCCAAAGCCATGTAAGGAATGATTTGCGCCCCATTGAGTGGTTTTGTAATTTTTTTAATCTCAATGCAGCAGCTTGTGCTGAATTGAGTTACATTTCTTTCTGGCAGGTGTTCCATGGGTGAAACATGGGCGCTCTCATGCATACAGCTATGGATTTCATGTAACCCCAAATTTAGAAGGGTTTACAAACCTGGGATTGTCTGAAATTCCTTTGCCTCCCAGCGGCTGGTATAACGAGGAGAAAAATTTCCTCTTTCTATGTGTGCACACATAGAAACAGGAAAATGCTTTGAGAGATTGTTTTTGTGAGGAAAAGTATCCCTTTTTGCACATAAACAATTCTCCTTGCAACGCAGGCACACTTGCACCATGATGCAGGGGTGCCTTCCTTGGCGCTAGGCTGCCTGAAGTGTGCTAGCACAAGGAGAGAGCTCAAATGCTCCATTTTTGTGTAAATATGGAGTATTTCTGCCCTCTCCCTTTCACGCAAAGCAGCGCAGCAACTTTACTTGCTGCCCTGCGTTGCGTGAATGTTTAGTAAAGGTGCCCCTTACTCAAGATGGTGTCATTTGCTGTGAAACGCATATCTGGATGTGTCGGTTTGTTTTCCTATTCTCTCTTGAGAGAGCTGTACAGCAAGCAGGCTGTGCCCTTTAATTTTTTTTACTAGTATGTTTGTTGGGTGTTCACAGTATTGCCCAGATGGTGGCGCTATTGTTCCGTGTGCATCAGGGACTTCACAATCTGAGGTGCATTCGACTTGCTGAAGCTGATTCTTAAATGTATTCGGCTAGCGGAAGCAGTCTGTGAACGTGACAGAAATCCTCCCTGATCAGCGGCAAGTTGATATATCTTGCAAAGCGACGCTACAACCCCTAAAGGGTCATAAACCATGGTAATCTCTTACACAAAATGCTCACCTTTCCGTTAATCAATGGGGTGGTTAACCCCGTCGAACTAGTATGTAATAATTACATTTGGCTTTCGCCTTTACAGGCAGAATCTTAAATGTAATAGATAGTGGAAAAAATAACAATAACATTGCACATCATTTTTTTCCAATGAAGACAGAGTCATAGATGGCAATAGACCCGATTCAGGCTGGAGGTTCCCGATTATTGAAGCCACAAATGGCTCCTACTTGAACTTGCCTTGACTTCAATAGAAGACACTGTGAGCAGCGGTCAAAGTGTATTAAATAAAAGTATGGGGACTGTGATGCTTTGGGCAGGGATAAAGGTGTGGCTCAAGAAACGAAGGGGCATATTAACAAGGTCAGTATCGCCGCTTTAGCTGCACTTTTTGCCGCTAAGGCGGCGATATTTTCACCGCCCTATTTACAAAGTGGTGCTAACATGCATTAGCGTATGTTAGCACCTATTTTCCAGACGCTTCGCTTTGCATCTCTAATGAGATGCAAAGTGTGCGTCACTGGGCGTACCCCTAACCGACTACCTTGTAAAATATCGCTATATGTACATCGCGATATTTACAAGGTGGCCCACTCGTTTTAGCAGACGTTAGTTTTTGGCGAAAACCTGCTAAAATGCTGACTTTCCTATACCTAACAATGGGGGTGGATTATGCTGATACGACCACAGATTCGTATCAGCAAGCTTATCGCCGTTTTCGATGGACCATCGCTGGAAAACCAGCGATGTTCCATGGAAAACATCGCTATTGCTTGAAAAGTATCGCCATTGCGCTATGCGTTGTTAATACAGCGATAGCATGGCGATAATTACCAGCGATAGCCGGCGATAAATAAGTTCTTGTTAAGAGCGGCCTGCGATAATTATCGCTGCTGCTTGATAATATGCCCCAAAATATTCAGTAACTATTTTCAGTCTTTCACCTTCAGGTAACTACATATGAAATAATGCACAGCTTAAGTGAAAAATAAATGCAGGTTACGTTATCAGTGGGAAATGCTCTATCATACATTATGAACCCTCTCTTAGTTAAAGCACTTCAGAGGTCTAGGTGTGTAAGCAGAGGGACACAGAAGTGAATCCTGTATTGGGCAGTGGAGAAAATTGACTTATGTATGGCTAGTGTTACAAAGTCCCGGTTGTTACCAGTACCATGTGGTATCACCCTATCAATATTGTTAAATGATGATTTAAACCCCATGGAATGGGCAATACCTGCCCAGATCTGGCTCCAGTTTTAAACTCACACAGAATTCTCAATTCCATGGGATTTAATGCTCCCATTTATTACCAGCTCTCAGCAGCTGGTAACTGGGATCAGAGGCTGTAGTGTCATGTGACATTTTATGATGGAACCCTTTTGGCTCTTAACAGACTCTGACGTAGGTGTCAGAGAGCTATTCCATGAAAGCTTGTTTTAGAATGTTGGGTTCACGGTTGTACACAGCAGAATAAAGACATGTAGTGCTAAGCTTCTTGTATGCAGTGGTCATTGGCAGGTATCCAGGTAGGACGGGGTGCTAAAAATGGCAAAGTGTAGGGGATAAGTAACCTGAAGAACAACAGTGCTCTCCCAGAGAGTTTGCCATGGTCCAAGCAAACTTGTGCGTGTCACTTATGTATCTGTCAAAGAACATAATCAATGCCTCATGCATGTGGAGTCAAAGCACTAGTCCAGCTGCTGTAGAGCAAGTGAAGATAACTGAATGATTGCAAACAGCCTAAACGTTGATGGTCGACAACCTGCTGGTCAAGCCATAAATAAAGGTAACGTTTGATGATTTCATTGATGCACTTGAAGAGACTGATAAAAAAAAAGATTCTCAAGTATCTCAAAAATCTTGCTGATGTGAAAAAGTCATAAGGAAAATGCAGTGAATTGATGAAAAAGTTCAATATTGTCAGGCTAAAGAAACGTTGAAACTCAAATTCAATCCAGTGCCAAGTGATGATTAAGTATGATATATTTTCAGTCAAGAACGCCAAAACAGTGGGGAAACCATTGATGCATTTCTGGAGATACTTGATACGCTCTTCAAACACTGTAACTTCAATGAATTTAATGATGACTAAGCTATGTGATTTAGAGTTATTAATGGACGCTTGTGATGAAGCAAAGCTTCGCATATTTTGCGGACTTGCTGTACTCATGAACCTCGTTTATGTGTAACAAGGTAACAAGTGTACGTGTTACTAACATTTATATTAAGTTTGAATAAGGGTTAAGACGCTTGCCTATGTGTATTCCTAACTTTTAATCCGTGTCTGTAAAATGGCCGCCGCTTGTATTTAGTTACTGCGCATGCGTCAGCCACACTCACGTGTCCTGACGCGTCTGCAGAGTTGGAGGGAAAATTATGCGCATGCGTAATACATAGCTTGGCCCAATGTGGTACTGCTCGTGCCACTGCTTTTGTCACCGTTTCTATGTAGCTAACATTTAGACTGCATAAGTATATTTTTATGATGATAAGTTGAAAGTACAACCCTGTGATGTGATTTCATAATGTTATTTCTATGTATTAATTTGTTCTCGCTTACTTTTCATGTACCGCGGGGAATGGGGGTCCGAACTGATTGGGAGCCATATTGACGGTCTCTTCTGCGCATGCCCATGGAGCATTGAAAGGTGGCCACTTTGTACAGTGGAACTCAGCCAGCTGGCAGCCACAGTCAAGATGCGCCTGGGAAAGCCACCTCTGCGCTACGAGAACGGCGAATGTTGCTCCTCATGTGTTACATTGTTGACTTGCCATTGTATTTCTGCACAGTTTCTCATGGGAACCCCAATCTTGCTAGGCGGTACCCAAATATGTAAAGTAGGCATACAAATCTTGTATTCTGATTGGTGTGTTACCCAAATCCTACCTTAGGACCAATCCAAATTGAGGGATTCTGACACTTTGCAACATTGGGGGGTGGTACACCGTCCCAAAAGAGTATATCTACCCTGGGTTCACCTAGGGAATTGTCCGACTTGTCTGGTTTAGCTGACCTGTCACTGACCCATCGTACTCAATAGGTGACTGAAGATACAGAGAGCTGCGGAGCACTCTGTCCGAAATTGACCATAGACTAAGGTTTTACTGAACCTTAAAGTGCTGGCGAAGCACTTTGCTGGGAGTTCGTTGACCCAATCGGGGTCTTGATCGATAGCTGCAGAGAGGGTGGAACGCAGGCGTTGCTTCCAAACTGCGGGTGCGGTCCTGTCCTGAGCAGTCCTGTCCTGAGGGTTTGCTGTCCTGTCCTGAGGTCCTGTCCTAATTCCTAATCTGAGGGTATCCTGTCCTGTCCGGGGTGTCCATTCTGCACCTGCTGTCCTTTGAGGGGTATCCTTCCTTGAGGGTTTCCTGTCCTTAACTGACCCGTGGCCAGGGTTTGGTTTCCACACCAGTCTAGGTAAATACTGCTCTAAGTTCCTTAAAACTTGCACCTTTCTATATTTCAGCCTTTTGCTTTAATAAAAGACATCTTGCACATGTTGATTTTTCCATGCTTTTGCCGCAAACTATTGAAAACGTAAAGTCATTTGCATAATTTTCTTGATATGTTCTCATGTCACCCTACCTTTTAGAAATCATATTTTGCATTGCAGTTTGTCATTTTCTGATATGGTCTAGAACGACCTTACTTAGATTTTCTAAAGAATTCCTGCCTTGAATGCATAGCATTTTTCTTTTGCATCTCATTATTGCATTTTAATGATTACTCTGACTTTATTTCTCTATAGTTATGTACTTTTTATTATCTTGATTATCGATTGCCTTATTCTTGTAAATCTCATGATTTCAGAAAACGAACTTTTAGATAAACATTTTAAAACTTCCAGTTGTCCGTGGTCATTTCCAACAGTATTGAATGTCATTTGAAATTGCATTTGCTGCCTTTCCTTTTACAGCTAGGCCCCTGATCCATTGAAGTCATAGGTACCCGTGTCGGTGGATGGTAAGTCGGGTACACTGAGTCATAACAGTAGGGAACACACACACAATTGGTAGCAGCCCGTGAAGTCGCCTGGTCAATGAATAGTGTGAATTGAAAGTATATGGGCCCTGAAGCCGGAAATGGCGTAATCATTGGCTGGGTGACCTCGCGCGCTCTATCAGTTTTTCTGGCTAGCAGAGGATGGTTAGGGACTAGCTAAAGGTTAGGCAGGATTAGTTAGACTAGTTAAGTCGGAAGCTGCTAGTACATTAATGCTGCTATAAGAGCGGCTGTTCCGAGGGGACTGATCACTCTCTTGTGAATACGCTGCTGAAATCAATGAACTGTTTTTTCATTATTATTCTTGTTCTTATATTGTTATATGTATTAATCCATGCGTTTGTCAACCGTTTAGTTTTGTGTTGTCCGAACTCCCCGGGGAATTGAAAGGGCAAGTGGTGAATAGAATCCATTGTCCTGAGGTCACAGGCTTAAAGGAAAGTTAGGTGCAGGTTAGGATAACCGGGAAGCACTAACTAGGGTTTTCTGAATACATGTGTGAATAAATGTCAGTAACGAGGTTCATTGGCAAAATTCCCATAGTGGCGTAACCTAGTAAGGGTCACATCGGAAAAGTAGCAGGTTCCTCGGAGCTTGGGTGAAAGCAAAGGGGTCCGCTGAGAAACCTTAGACTCGGAACATATCCCGGAAAGAAGTGGATGAGTTTAGGGGAATAACAGGTTCACTGATGCTAGAGTGAAGGGTAGGCGGAAGAGATCTGCCCGCAGCGCGTGAAAAGTAAATGGAAGTAGTTTACTTGCAGCGAAACAAAGCTATCCTGTCTAGACACTTGAGCACTGTGGCGAATGTGTATTTGTTGTAAAATAACCAAGCACTGAGCACTTTAAAAGGAAAGAAAGTTTCTGTTACCTTGTGAAGGGAGGGAGTCAGTCGCGAAGCGTCTCTGACGTCACTCCGTGCCGCGCTGGGATTGGTAGAAACAGCGGGCGGGTAGCGGGGCTGGAATTGTAAAGGAGGGGTGAAGCGCCGAGGAGTGAGAACTGTCTCACGAAGGGGCCGCGCACCCATTGGCCGAAATTATTTGAACGCGCGCACCTCATTGGTTGCACGCAATTGCAAGGCGCGTTCTGATTAGAAGTAGCTTTGTAAACAAAGTTAAGCGTAGAAATCGTATGTGGCACTCGTATTGTCCAGAGACTAGACCCGATCCAAGAAACCAAGGGTTTGAGAGGGATCAGTGGAAAGCCAATAGATACGATATTATGTACGGAGGAAAGAGAAAGATGTCCCTTGTAAGTCGGGTAAAGAATTATTTCAAAACGGACAAACCGATTAAATCTAGAGAAGGCGTTATTGTCCCACCACCGAATACTCCTGCCTCATTCATGATGTTTGACCGAGGGTACAACACCTGTGTGTGGTTGGAGAATTGGGTGAAGTACACAAAAGATGACGGAGTATTGGCTTTTCCGTTAGACGGTACTTTTAATGGTAGAATTTTATTCAATTTGAGAACCCGCATGAATGAATTACGTCCCAGACCGAGACTAACGCAGTATGAGGCATTAGAAGAATGGGAGATTGAGGCTTTTGAAAGGGAGAAACCCCGAATGGACAAAGGTCTGACTAAATGGTACCCCAGGCTGAAACAAGAGACCAGGGATAAGAGGATGAAACAGTGGAGGCAGAGCATGATTGTTGAGGGTCTGTTTCCTATGATGCCAGCATGTACCCCGTCGGGGGAAGAAAAAAGGACAGAAAAGTGTAAGCATTGGGGAGCCCTTGGAGAGTCAGATGATGAATTGTTAGATGACATTTTTACGAGAAGTCCGCCCCCTTATAATGAGGGAGCCCGAACTTCCAGTGCAGGAGAGAACCACCAGCGTCCATCTATTAAGGAGGAGGACAGATCCCTATGTAGGGGGGGGAGGGGGCCAAGTAGTGCCCTATTTTGAGAAGCCCGAGCCCCCGGAGGTACGCAATATATATCCTAGAATGCCCGAGAGCTCAGAGGAAAAATATTCCCGTGAAAGAACATTTTCCCCCAGACCTCTGTATGAAAACGAAGAAAAGCCGGTAAGTTCAGGAGTACCCTTTTTGCAGCCTCCATATGGGGAAGAGCGTAGGTCATTTGGCACAGGAACTTTGTTCCCGAAACCAAATTATGGTGGGGGACCAAGTGAGACGCATCCTACTGCCCCGAGTTTTACGCCTCAACTGACCCCACAGATGATACCTGACCGAACATTAGGAAGAGTGTTAGATGAAAGAGAGCAAGAGGCCATAGCTAAACAGAGGTCAGAAATAATTCAGAAAATTTCCCAGTTAAATACCAGTCCTGAAGCTTTGACTATTCCGGTAACAATCGGACCAGTGGTTCCGTTGTACGGGAATAGTCAAGGAGGTCTGAACCCTCCAGTTATGAACCCGATAATGGCCCCACCGAGGCAAGAGCCCCTATTGATAGACGATCAGTCCAGTGAGTGCGAGTCTGAAGTTGTGTTCTTGGATCTACCAAACAAACAGACCGGAAAGGGAGTGCAGAAGAGGCATAATCCTTTTGATACGAAAGAAATTAAATTAGAGTCAGCAACGGGTACCAGGAGTGTCTCTTTGGTAACGCCGGAAGAAATTGAAAATTGGAGTCGGGAATTAGAAAAACAGGCTCCACAAACGAAACCTTTAGACCTCTACAAACTGAGAGTAGAAATAGAGGAATTAATGGCAGGAAATGTGGGGCTAGATAGACTGAACACCTATTCTGAAGAAGAGTTGCTGTTCATGTGTAAAAGCCTTACCCGGAGTACTAGGGTGCTCCACGAAAAACTGACAGACACCGCAGCTAGTATGGGAATAGATATATCCAGATCAAAGCCCTTGCAGAAACCATACCGAGCTGAGTTCTCAGACAAAGATTTAGAAAATTTGAATGTGTCAGGAAGAAAGTCGCAGATTAAAGAGTTGCTTGCAGTTTTGCAAAAATGGGGAGACGTGGAAAAATGGAAAACGAGGTGGGCACATAAGAAAGAGGAGGCCCGCTCCAGACAAGCTACCCCTGAGTTCCCTCTGAGAGAAGTAGACAAGCCCGAAACTTTATGCCCCATGCGCGAAGTACCCGGTGGGAGGTATGTGCACGTTCCATGGTCCAGACAGGATATTGTGTCCTTTACTAACGATTTCCCGAAACTGCAGGAGAAGCCAGTTGAATGGTACCGGCAAGTGGAAAGGTTCATAAAGGTGCAGAAATGCCTGTGGAAAGACCTGGATGGGTTTTTCGACATTGTGGTCCCGGTCGATCTATGGACCGAGTGTAAAATAGCCATAGCCTGGCCTAGTGAGGAGTATACAAGAGATAAAGAAACAGGGGAACCTTCGAAGGAAGTCATGAGAAAGTATGAACAAGTAATTCAGCACTTGAAACTAAAGGTGCCAGCTAGAGAAACTGATTGGACCAGGATAGATAGAACAACGCAGGAAAGAGAGGAAACAGTGCACTCCTATTATGAAAGGCTGTTACTGGTGTTTAAAACATTCAGTGGTATAGATAACATCGAGATGAAGGACATGACGCACTTCATTTACAGGTTTGTAAACGGTTTAAGACCTGAAATTTGTCAGTGGATAAAGGATAACAAAATCTGTTGGCACTCCAAAAAGGTAGATGAGGTCCTGCGGTACGCAAAGTACTGTGAGGACGAGATGGCAGAAAAGAAAAAGGCTCTCAAGGAAAAAGTGATGTGGGCTCAGGTGAAGCTCGCAGAACAGCAGGAAAAGCAGTTGAGTAACATGGTCAAAAATGCAAAGAACGAAGGCCCTGGGGGAGGGGGAGGAGGCAAGCCCCGGCCCAAAATGAGCAGGGAGGAGGCTATGAAGAAATTTCCCTGCCATCAGTGCGGCGAAATCGGACACTGGCGTAACAAGTGTCCTTACTTGCCCGAAGATAACCCTAAAACTCCTGATTTAACTCCACAGACGCAGAAAGAGAGACCAAGAAAGACTCAACCACAGGTAAAAACAGTTCAGGTGCCCCGAGCACCAAAGCAAGTATACAGGGGAAAACAGGCAGAGGGAGATGAGATAGAAGTCTGGGAAAGCAATGAGAACAGAAATGCAGCAACTTCGCAGTATCTTCTAAATGATACCTTCCTTTGTGATGACCAGTACTGACGGGGCCTGAGAGGGGAGGACGAGGAGTGCGTACTTGGCGCCTCCTTGCCGGTAGACCAGTCCGGACCATACATTGAAGGAAAGGTTGACGGAAACGATGTCACCTTTCTGTTGGACACTGGCGCTACCCGTTCTACTGTGAGAACAGTGGACGTTCCAAACCTACCCCTCTCGGGAGAAGCCATCCAAGTAGTGGGTGTATCTAATCAATTGATTAGTACTCCTGTTACCAAGCCCATGGAGATCTCAATTGGAAACTTTAAGGAAATGCATAGATTTGTCGTTTGCGACACCAGTCCAGTAAACTTACTGGGACGTGACTTGCTGTGCAAAATGAACTGTACCATCTTTTGCACACCAAAGGGTGTTGAAATTCAGACCCCAGATGAAGACGGCATTTATAAATTAATGTTAGTCCGCCCTGACTCGGAAATTAAACGAATGACCATGCAGGATTTACCCCAAGAACTCCAAGAAGCAGTGAAGCCAGAGGGGTGGGACTTTACTGGGAAAGATGTAGGGTTAATGAAAAATGTGGACCCCATACAGATAGCAATAAAGGACAATGCGGTATACCCCAATACTAAACCCTACAGGATGAATGCAGAAGTGAAAGCTGGTGTTGCTGTGGAAATAAAGAAATTGTTAGAAGGGAACATCATACAGGAGGTGATGAGTAGCCCATGTAACTCTCCGATTATGGGCATTAAAAAGCCTAGTGGCAAATACAGAGTAGTACAGGATTTACGAAAAGTTAACAAGATAGTAGTTCCCTGTTGCCCTATTGTCCCGAACCCAGCAGTGATTCTGTATCAGATTCCCTGGGATGCTGAATGGTTCACTGTGATAGACCTGTGTCATGCATTCTTTTCCATTCCTTTGCATCCAGATAGCAAATTTCTTTTCTCATTTGCCTTCGAAGGTCACGTGTATTGCTGGAACCGGGTCCCTCAAGGGTATACAGAGAGCCCCTCTATCTTTAATCAGATCTTGAAAAAATGTTTGGAAACTTTGGTCTTACCTGGGAACTCTGTCTTAGTGCAATACATAGACGACCTCTTGGTGGCGTCTAAAAGTCATAAGGATTGTGTGATTGACACCATCGCCCTACTGAATCATCTGTGTGAAAAGGGACATAAAGTGTCCCCTGACAAGTTACAGTTTTGTGCAAAATCGGTGAAATATCTGGGGCACCAGATAGAAAAAGGTGTCAGAAAAGTGACATCGGAAAGAGTGAGGATAATTCAAAAGATGCAGTTACCCCGTACTCAAAAAGAGATCAGAATGTTCCTGGGCATGATAGGATACTGCAGGCAGTGGATTCTGGGATTTGCAGTCCTAGCCAGGCCCTTGATAAAAATGACCAAGAGAGGAACACCCAAAATTGTAGAATGGGATGATGAAAGCTTAACAGCCTTCACCAAACTGCGAAATTGTCTGTGCACAGCCCCTGCACTGGGAATGCCAGACTACTCCAAAGAGTTTGCCCTGTTCTGTGACACTCGCGATAATTGCGCATTGTCAGTCCTAACTCAAGAACATGGCACAACGAGAAGGCCTGTGGCATACTTCTCTGCCACCTTAGATCCAGTGGCTGCTGGATTACCAGGTTGTCTGAAAGCAGTAGCTGCTACCTGTGCCAGTTTAGAACAGAGTGAGTCAATTGTCATGGGACATCCGGTAACTGTGTATGTTCCGCATGGAGTGGTAATTTTGTTGACCAGAACCAAAACTAAGTATCTCACCCCTAGTCGGCTGACTAAATATGAGAGGATTCTTGTGGGTGCTGCAAATGTAAACATTGTTAGGTGCAGTATTCTGAACCCAGCCACCTTACTTCCCGACCCAAAGGATATGGAAGGGGGGGTGGATGATGAACACGATTGCATAGACTTAACAGAATTCAACACCAAGCCACGCCCAGACATAAAAGAAACACCCTTGCCTGAGCATGACAAAGAATTATTTGTAGATGGTTCATGTCTAAGGCATGAACAAGGAGGCCTGAGTGCTGCCTATGCGGTAGTATCCTTAGAGAAAATTGAGGAAGCAGGTTACCTATATCATATCAAGTCTGCACAAGTAGCCGAATTGATTGCTATGATAAAAGCTTGCCAAATTGGGAAGAACATACGCATAACAGTGTATACTGACAGTCAGTACTGTTATGGGGTTGTGCATGACTTTGGCCAGTTGTGGTTACAGAGGGAGTTCCTGACTTCATCAGGTACCCCCATTCGAAATGGAAAAGTTGTCCAAGACCTTTTAGAGGCAATCCAGTTACCAAAGGAACTGGCAGTGGTAAAATGTGCTGCTCATAAGAAGAGCATGGACAAGGTATCACTGGGAAATGATTATGCTGATCGAGTGGCCCAATGGTGCGCAAGAGATCGGTATATTGTAAATCCGAAACGAGGGGGGCCAGGAACCAGCTGCCAGCTTCAGGTGTTTGAGGAAGTGCCTACATGGGATGAGGTGAAAGAGTGGCAGCAGGCGGCACCTTGGCAAGAAAGAGAGAAGTGGAAGGATGATGGGTGTCGACCAAGGCGTGTGGATGGTGTCATTATAGGTCCAACTGGTATGCCTGTGTTACCTAGACACCTACTTAGCACAATGGCAAGGTTGATACATGAAGGATCACACATTGGTAGGGACGCCATGATTCTAGTGTTCCAACAGACTTGGTACAGTAAAAAGTTCAGGAAAGTAGCAGAGTCCCTCTGCCAGAGGTGCCTGACATGTCAAAAGATGAACCCAGGGAAAAAGACTGTAGTGGAACTGGGAAAAATTGGGAGGTCCGGGGGTCCCTTTGTAAGGATACAGGTTGATTTCATCACCATGCCCCGTTGTGAAGGGAAAAGATATGTCCTTGTCATGGTCTGTTTATTTTCCAAGTGGGTGGAAGCTTTCCCTACTCCCCAAAATGACGCAAAGACAGTAGCTAAGTGTTTACTAAAAGAACTGATACCTAGGTTCGGGGTGCCAGACACTATTAAATCAGATCAAGGCTCACATTTTCATAATGACGTCATCGATGAACTCTGTAAGGCCTTTGGAATTGCACAAAAGCTACACTGTGCCTACCGTCCAGAGGCTTCTGGAGTGGTGGAACAAATAAATGGAACTATCAAAAACAGACTAGCAAAACTGTGTGATGCAACTAAACTGAACTGGGTGAAGGCCCTGCCCTTGGTCCTGATGGGACTCAGAAGTATTCCTGATCGCAAAACAGGCCTAAGTCCCCATGAAATCATTATGGGAAGAGTGATGAGACAAGCATGGGTGCCAGGAAGCAAACTGTTGAGTATTACTGATGATTTGGTGCTTGAATACTGCAAGAGATTGGGTGACCAAGTGCGTTCTATCTCTCGCCAGATCGGAGAAGACGCCATCCTCAATCCAACGACTCCTCTCCACAAACTGGTCCCGGGGGACTGGGTGAAGATAAAGAAGCACACTCGGAAGACCTGCCTGGAGCCAAGGTGGGGAGAAAAACGTCAGGTGATTCTGGTTACTACCACAGCAGTCAAGTGTGCCGGGGTTCCGCGTTGGATACACGCCAGCCACACCCAGAAGGTACCACCAGACGAAGTGCCTGAAGCAGAAGGACGTCCAGCAGAGGACTCTGCAGGAGCCAGACCAGAAGTAGCTGACAGCGTACAGCCCAGTACCAGTCAAGCTGCAGAATCAGCAGATGTTGGCCCAAGAATAGTTGACAACGAACTACCAGGAGCCCAGCCTGCTGAAGGAGTCCAAGGAGCTGAGCCAGAAGTAGCTGAAGACGAGCTGCCAAGCATATGGCCAGAAGAGTGGATTCCATTGATTGACCTCACTGAAGACCCTATTCGAACAAATGAAAGACTGTGGGAAGGTAGAGAGTGGACTAGTGAGGAAAAGCAAGGCATAGGCGAAGAGCCTCAGAATCTTGAGATTCACATCAAAACTGAGGAAGGAGAAGGTCAGACAGGGACAGAGCACGTGATTGGTACAGAACCAGTGAATAAGACTGAACAAGTGCCCGATACTGAACAAGTGAAGGATCTTGAACAAGAGAGGAATACAGAACAAGTGATTGATACTCCTCCACTGACACCTGATATCGGGAAGGGACAGACTAGACATAGTGTAATAGTTCGAGCAGAAGAAAGTCCAGAGATCGAAGTGCTTGAACAGGATCAGATAGAATTAGAAGAACGTGTTCAGGAAACAGAGTCAGAGACACTTGAAGAGCAAACACACAGTATACCTGAACAAGGCCAGATTAGTACCCAGGCAGAAGAAACAGATACTAGCCCTGGAATTAGTCAGATAGAAGAAGAAGAAATTGGTTCAGAATTGCCACAAGCTAATGAAAATAAGAGGGCAAGAGAAAGAAACGAAGTCCAAGTACCAACCAAAAGACTTAAGAAAAGAAAGCATCTTGAGCCTAAATACATAAAGAAATTGAGATTGAGAATAAAAACAGTAGAAGAAAAACGTGCAGAAGAAAGGAGAAGTGCTCGTATAGCAGAACAACCAGAAGACTCTTCCAAAAGAAGGAGTGATCGGATAAAGAGACAAAACAAAAAGTACAAGTCACCTGAATGGACACTTGTGTTAGAAGAGCTTGAAGATCTCGATATCACTGACGTAAGCGACGGAGAGCCCGTCCCTGAGTACTCTGACGAAGAGGAAGAAGAGCCACCGTGAATTTGCACAAAGTAAGATACTCGTGTAAAGTCACAAAGAGGGGTCGAGAAACTTCTTCTGAGCCAAAATGTCTGATTCAAACGTGAGTGGTAGACCTAGTCGCAGCTGTTGCAAAACTTGCTGCAAGGTATGTGTCTGTAGTGTAGTTGTCCTGATATTACTCTGGATAGGACTAACAATTTTCATTCCCTTTGCTGTGAGTAAAGATACTAACATTGTCCCTACTGAAATTGTAAATACTGACAGTGAGGAGCTGACAACACAGAGTGTAGCTAGACATGAAAGAGCACTGAGACAAACAAAACAAGACTTAGAAGCATCAGATGAGGAACTACATTATCATAGAATCAAAAACAGGACACGCTTAAATGTTTTCGCAAACTTGTTAATACACTATGTAGAGACTATGGAAATTGAAGATTGCTATGTCTGCATGAAGCTACCTACTTCTGTAGCTGAAGGCGTGACATACCATCACTTGCCACTGACATACGGAATTTCCTGTAGCATTTTAGCTAGTTTATTTTACAAAAGAGGACCGTTACAGTACTATTATTCTAACAATGACGTGATCTTTTCTGAACTTCCTATACGTGGGAACTTGAATCCTGTACATACCAAAAGTGACGCAATACGATACATGGGAGATTATTTCCTGACTATAGGTAACATTGACATAGCGGACGCACACAGAGATAACTTGACTTGTTCTTTGCATGAGCAGGAAAAGATGTTCCTAAACATGGCAGAGAAAAGGAGAATTAAAATACAAAAGAAGGCTAATGACGAAAGTCAGAAAAAGCCAAAGTGGGCAGAGAACATGGAAGGCACCTCAGCTGGTGGGGCGGGTCCTGCTCTGTTGCTGGATTTTGAAAAGAAAGGCAAGCTATGTCTTCACCGCGAGAAGACTAGCTATTATAATAACATTTTCATTGGTTCCAGTGAATGCGAACATAATTACAAGGTAATTGGAGGTTGGGGTTTCAAAAATGGGTCAGAGCCTGTGTTTCCTGGAATTTATTATATTTGTGGGGACAAGGCTTATTTCAAATTGCCGGATCACTGGTATGGAAGTTGCTATTTTGGCATTGTCTTCCCGAAAATATACCATGTGAATGGGGGTGCTGGAAGCAGTGAAAATACTAATGGCTTAGTGCGTAGTAAAAGAGAAAGCATAGGTGAAATAATGGGTAGTATTTTCAGTGCACTGATACCTGGAGTGGGAGTGGTTCTGAACACTCACAGAATTTGTAAATTGTCTACTATAGTGGATGTATTGTCTACTGAGACAGCTCATGGATTTCTGCTGGTCAACTGGTTGCGATCAGATCAATGGTTTTGCAGAATCGACTTGCTCTTGACACCTTATTAGCGAAAGAGGGCGGAGTCTGCCGGATGTTGAAGGCGCAACATTGTTGCACTTATATTCCGGATAAAAGTGTACAGCTCAAAAGATATGTGAAAAACATTACTAATTTGGCAAAGGAACTCAAACCACTCGAGGTTGATAGTGCATGGAAGAGACTGGTAGATGGTCTCTCAAATGTAGGTCATTGGCTTGCTAGCGTAGGTAAAGGCTTATTGTTTAAAGTACTGATGCCAATTGGAATTATAGGTCTCATTCTATTTTTCATATTTGTTTGTTGCAAATGCCGCAAGCGCACCAAAAGGCACGAGGTAAATGCAAGAGGGTTGAAACGGAGTGTGGATGAGATCGAATTGGAGGAAGTGAATGATCAGATATACAAAAAGGTGAAGACTTCTCACCCTACCAGAACTGAAAGAGAGAAGTTGGAGCGATTGCTGGAAGAGATTGAATTGTATAAAGTGTGAAAGAAAGTTGGCATCTGGTTCCATTTATTTTGTGATGATAGTAAATATCATCAAAGAGGGGATTGATGAAGCAAAGCTTCGCATATTTTGCGGACTTGCTGTACTCATGAACCTCGTTTATGTGTAACAAGGTAACAAGTGTACGTGTTACTAACATTTATATTAAGTTTGAATAAGGGTTAAGACGCTTGCCTATGTGTATTCCTAACTATTTTAATCCGTGTCTGTAAAATGGCCGCCGCTTGTATTTAGTTACTGCGCATGCGTCAGCCACACTCACGTGTCCTGACGCGTCTGCAGAGTTGGAGGGAAAATTATGCGCATGCGTAATACATAGCTTGGCCCAATGTGGTACTGCTCGTGCCACTGCTTTTGTCACCGTTTCTATGTAGCTAACATTTAGACTGCATAAGTATATTTTTATGATGATAAGTTGAAAGTACAACCCTGTGATGTGATTTCATAATGTTATTTCTATGTATTAATTTGTTCTCGCTTACTTTTCATGTACCGCGGGGAATGGGGGTCCGAACTGATTGGGAGCCATATTGACGGTCTCTTCTGCGCATGCCCATGGAGCATTGAAAGGTGGCCACTTTGTACAGTGGAACTCAGCCAGCTGGCAGCCACAGTCAAGATGCGCCTGGGAAAGCCACCTCTGCGCTACGAGAACGGCGAATGTTGCTCCTCATGTGTTACATTGTTGACTTGCCATTGTATTTCTGCACAGTTTCTCATGGGAACCCCAATCTTGCTAGGCGGTACCCAAATATGTAAAGTAGGCATACAAATCTTGTATTCTGATTGGTGTGGTACCCAAATCCTACCTTAGGACCAATCCAAATTGAGGGATTCTGACACTTTGCAACATTGGGGGTGGTACACCGTCCCAAAAGAGTATATCTACCCTGGGTTCACCTAGGGAATTGTCCGACTTGTCTGGTTTAGCTGACCTGTCACTGACCCATCGTACTCAATAGGTGACTGAAGATACAGAGAGCTGCGGAGCACTCTGTCCGAAATTGACCATAGACTAAGGTTTTACTGAACCTTAAAGTGCTGGCGAAGCACTTTGCTGGGAGTTCGTTGACCCAATCGGGGTCTTGATCGATAGCTGCAGAGAGGGTGGAACGCAGGCGTTGCTTCCAAACTGCGGGTGCGGTCCTGTCCTGAGCGGTCCTGTCCTGAGGGTTTGCTGTCCTGTCCTGAGGTCCTGTCCTAATTCCTAATCTGAGGGTATCCTGTCCTGTCCGGGGTGTCCATTCTGCACCTGCTGTCCTTTGAGGGGTATCCTTCCTTGAGGGTTTCCTGTCCTTAACTGACCCGTGGCCAGGGTTTGGTTTCCACACCAGTCTAGGTAAATACTGCTCCAAGTTCCTTAAAACTTGCACCTTTCTATATTTCAGCCTTTTGCTTTAATAAAAGACATCTTGCACATGTTGATTTTTCCATGCTTTTGCCGCAAACTATTGAAAACGTAAAGTCATTTGCATAATTTTCTTGATATGTTCTCATGTCACCCTACCTTTTAGAAATCATATTTTGCATTGCAGTTTGTCATTTTCTGATATGGTCTAGAACGACCTTACTTAGATTTTCTAAAGAATTCCTGCCTTGAATGCATAGCATTTTTCTTTTGCATCTCATTATTGCATTTTAATGATTACTCTGACTTTATTTCTCTATAGTTATGTACTTTTTATTATCTTGATTATCGATTGCCTTATTCTTGTAAATCTCATGATTTCAGAAAACGAACTTTTAGATAAACATTTTAAAACTTCCAGTTGTCCGTGGTCATTTCCAACAGTATTGAATGTCATTTGAAATTGCATTTGCTGCCTTTCCTTTTACAGCTAGGCCCCTGATCCATTGAAGTCATAGGTACCCGTGTCGGTGGATGGTAAGTCGGGTACACTGAGTCATAACAGTAGGGAACACACACACAATTGGTAGCAGCCCGTGAAGTCGCCTGGTCAATGAATAGTGTGAATTGAAAGTATATGGGCCCTGAAGCCGGAAACGGCGTAATCATTGGCTGGGTGACCTCGCGCGCTCTATCACTTGTCAGATTAATTCAGACTATGATTGCTGAGAGAAACTCTTAGAGCCTGATTACAAGTTTGTTGGTCCTCCTGCAGGCTGTCATGCCAGTACCTCGCAGGAAGACAACCAAACTTGAGGTCAGACCACCTGCCGGCAAATTAGTTCAATCCTGGCGGGAGGTGTGTGCTTCGGCAGTGCCTTGAAAAAGACTCAAAAGAGAGCCATAGAATGGTGGCACCATGGGACCACCGAAGAACGTCCCTGCACGGGAAGAAATGCATCATGTCTTGCATTTCTTACCGTGCAGGAGCTGGGGGTGCAGAAATACAGGGTGGGCGCACAACATGTGCCCACCTGCATGCACCCATATGCACAAAGGCATCTGTAAGGGCCCCTTGAATTGCCTCACTGCCACCCTTTCCATGGCGGTGAGCCCGCCATGGATCGGGTTGCGGTGAGGCAACTCACAATATGCTCGGCGTTGCTGCAGCGGCACCACCAGCATATTGCTACCTCAGACCGCTGTGCCACCGCCGTGGAATCAGGTATCCCCAGCAGTTGCAGCGGTCCAGTGGCGTTCAAACCACTAAACTTGTAATACGATGGGTGGACTGCCAGGCTGTTGGTACACAGACTGCCACTGTGATTAATGCCGTAGTCGTAATTAGGCCCTTAGTCCGGAGAGAGTGTTGATGGCTACTAGAACTGAGGATTGTGCTGAAAGACGAGGTGCAGATATGGAGGCCAAAGGTGCCCAGAGTGAATCAGTCATGAGCATAAAACGTAAGCCCAAGCAAAAGACTGAAGGACAAAAAGTGATGTCTACATGTAAAAAGAAGCTATATTTTAGAAGTGGATTTTCATTTCCACATGAAGGTAAATGTCCTGCTATTGGACAGATATGTAAAGGCTGTGGGAAAGAGAACCATTTTGTGATGGTTTGTAAAGCAAAGGAAATAGTGAGTTGGGATACTCAGCAAGGACAAAATGGACACCTGAAGCAACATTCAATGCACACCCGCAAGACCAAGCTGTGACATCAATTGATGTAAATTGACATTGAACAAAGTCGATAGTCATCTAAATAATCGTCAAACAGTTAGTCGACCTCAATATCAAGTCAAAGTGATGAAGATGGTTGCACAATGTTGTTGTTTACCTCAGAGAAACATACACACGACGGACTGGCTGCATGTGAAGAAAAATGTCAGTCAAAGAAAAGTCAACATGCCAAAGCACCAAAATCTTACAAATATTTTCGGAAAATTACATTGAAAATAAATGATTGTTAGATACCTTACAGCCTCAACAGTCGTGCCTGAAGAGAAATACACTTAGGCTGTCCTATTTTAGGTTTGAACCTATAATAACTGATAAAACCCCACCGGAAGGGTAAAAGCTATGACCAGTGTAAACATATAAACACAGTTAGTCGACCTCAATATCAAGTCAAAGTTACGAAGATGGTTGCACAATGTTGTTGTTTACTTCAGAGAAACGTACACACGTCAGACTGGCTGCATATGAAGAAAAATGTCAGTCAAAAAAAAAGTCAACATGCCTGTTGGACTTGGCCCTGCTTGCAGGGTCATCCCGGAACTTTTTTGCCTTCCCCCTGTTTTTTTTTCCTAATATAGAGTTGGTGGTTCGAAATGAGACACAATAAATATGTATGTTTGGTGGTTGCACTGGAAATAATACATGCTGCGCAATGGTGTGCAGAGGTTTACTTTCATTGTTTGGGAAATGTCACTTTTAAAATGGATGCCATTGCTGTGTGCTTTGTGCTGCCTGCCTGCGGACGGTTGGCGGTCTAGTGTTCAAAGTGACAGGGTGCCCTACACCTCCCCCACAGTGACAGTTGGGACTGGAACTGCCAGGAGCCTTCTAGAAGGTTCTAGCCCTTTCTGGTAGGTGGTTATATATATATGTATAGGGGGGCTGTGCATCCATGTGCTAAGACTGTGCGTGGACTTTAAATGAGAGGGGACACTCTGCCAGGAGGTACTGCCGCAAAGACCTCCGTGCTGGCCCCTGTGCCCATCTGTACCCCTCCACTGTCCACAAGGCTAGTGAGAGACTCTGCTGGAGTGACGACTGCTGCCCTAGCAGGATGGCCATCGTAATGGTGGGTGACTGTTCCTAGGAACTGCTGCTTCAGGTCTGGTGAGCTGCCCTACTACCTGCTGATTTCGCCCTGCATTAACTGTCTCTAGCGTGAGCGCTATATCTCCAATGTCTATACTTGCCTGCCTCCCTAACGCCTGGGAAGCGCTACAACTTTATTCCAGTTGTGACTGTGCTCTTCCTGCTGCCTAGCGCCTTGGGAGGGCTGCAGCGCTATCCAAGCCCCCAAGAACTTTCCTGCCGCTTAGCGCCTCGTGAGCGCTATATGTAAATTGTCAGGGAGAGCTGCTTGTTTTAGAAATACAGCGGGAAGTGCCAGCAGACAGGAGGACGGGAGGCTACCCCGCCCTCGTCGGTGAAGAAGATCCGGTGAGTGATTCGTGGGGCTCCATTGTGGAAGGGAGAGCCCCGCGGGCAGTAGCGGAGTGAGTGTCTGCGGTGCAGGGGGGGCACGAGGCAAATTTTCGTGCTGTCCTTAGAGGACCCTGTGCACCTGAGGGAGAGCGGGGCTCCCGTGACCTGAGTGGAGGCCCGCGTAGCCATCCCCAGAGTGCCTGTGCATAGAAATTGGTCAAAGGAGCCCCGCTGGAAGCCTATCAGCTGGCCAGGAGTCCTGATCCGAGGAGACGTCCGGAGCCTGCCCGGTGAGTGGGGCATTGGGGAACTAGTGGTGGAGGGGGCAATGGGGCACATTATCGGTGCCTGCCCCCTGGTGGTCCTTCATAGAGGACCAGAGTGGTTGTGCTGGCTTTCCCAGCTGCCCCGCTTAGTGGTGGGCAGCTGCAACGTGTGCCAAGTTGGTGGGCGAGTCCACGTTGGGGCATTGTGAATTTGAGAGCCGCAGAACAGGGGGCCAGGACTGACTTACCTTTACTCAACTGCCCCGCCAGACAGTGGGCAGTTGCAACCATTGAGCATTTATTGTAGATGGTGCTATGTGTGCCCTGTGCCCTGCTCTGCTAATGTCATGCATAGTGTATTTTCATGCCTTGCGATGGGACCTTTAAGCTCATTATCTATGCCCCATTATAATAACAGGAGTGTGCCCAGGGTAGTCATGCTGGTGCTTGCCAAATTTCCGTGATGCTCCAGGATTGTGGGATAACAGATATTGATGCCCAGATGTATTGATATGTCTCCGGATGGCCCCTATGCACATTGTTGGTGTTTGGTAGAAAGTTTGTTCTGCATACAAGGTGGGCCCTATCATGGAAGGGTACTAATCTCGGGCCTCTATTGATTATGTTCTATGCTCCATGCTCATGGTTTATGCCTATTGGGATGATGCATTTTCATTGATGTTTATGTGCAGGATAGGCCTCTCTCTCAGTACTGCCATGATGTCTGCATAATGTATTTATGCCTAATGCTTCTACCCTAATGTGTACATTGCAGGTGAATATGCCCAGTGATAATATGATTAGGCCAAATGTACTACATGATGTGATGTATGCATATGATAATGCCTAATGTCATGCACCATGTGTCTGATGCCCCTAATGGTGCCTGATGTGATGTTGAATAGCTGTATTAATATGATGTTTTAGGGTTATGCCTGCTTTTAATGTTGGTTATGCTAATGAGACGCATAATAGGATGTTTCAGGTTACGCCTGATCTCATATGTTCCTGCTTAATGCTTCATGCTACTGATGCTGCCTTTACGCTTGCATGTTTATGCCCAATGCTAACATTTTAGGCATAATGCTTTTCCCTGAGGTGTGCATTGTTGATTTCATACCTAATGTACTTATGCTGATGTTATGCTCACATGTTAGGCCTAATGCTCTTATGCTACTGGGATGTTTCTAAGTTCAGGATTTTGCAAGAAATACTGGCCATCATACCTTCATTGTTGATGGACTTTACCTTTATTCTTTGTACTTTGCGATGGTTCTGGCAGCGGCCCGTTTGGCCCTGCTGTGTAAATAGTCCCCCTGTAGACTGCTACCTGGTGCCAGTTGGCACAGTGTTACAACTGTGATTGCCTTATGACGTGTTCTCCATTACACATATTCTGGTTCTTTCACCTAACCTGGTGTGGTCTCTTTTGTAGTGTGCCTAGTGTGTCGCCTGTGAGGGTGCTGCGCAGATGCTTTACACAATGCCTCCAAGTTTGGCATACCCGCTCACCGCCATGGATCGGGTTGCAGTGAATCAACTCACAATATGCTCGGCATTGCTGCAGCGGCACCGCTAGCATATTGCTACCTCAGACCGCTGTGCCACCGCCGTGGGATCAGGATTCCCCAGCAGTTGCAGCGGTCCAGTGGCGGTCAAACCACTAAACTCATAATACGGTGGGTGGACTGCCAGGCTGTTGGTCCACGGACTTCCACCGTGATTAATGCTGTAGTCATAATTAGGCCCTTAGTTCGGAGAGAGTGTTGATGGCTACGAGAACTGAGGAGTGTGCTGAGAGACGAGCTGCAGACATGGAGGCCAAAGGTGCCCCAAGTGAATCTGTCATGAGCAAAAAAAGTAAGCCTAAGCAAAACACCGAAGGACACAAAGTGACGTCTACACTTAAAAATAAGTTATATTTTAGATGTGGATTTTCATTTCCACATGAAGGTAAATGCCCGCCATTGGACAGATATGTAAAGGCTGTGGGAAAGAGAACCATTTTGTGATGGTTTGTAAAGCAAAGGAAATAGTGAGTTGCATTACTGAGCGAAGACAAAATGGACACCCGAAGCAACATTCAATGCACACCGCAAGGCCAAGCTGCAACATCAAATGATATAAAATGACATTAAACGAAGTCGATAGTCATCTAAATAATCGTCAAACAGTTAGTCGACCTCAATATCAAGTCAAAGGGACAAAGATGGTTGCACAATGTTGTTGTTTACCTCAGAGAAACGTATGCACGTCGGACTGGGTGCATGTGAAGATAAATATCATTCAAAGGAAAGTCAACATGCCAAAGCACCAAAATCTTACAAATATTGTCTGAAAATTACATTGAAAATAAATGATTGTGCCATACCTTACAGCCTCAACAGTGGTACGTCGATAAACAATGCCTGAAGAGAAATACAATTAGACTGTCCTATTTTAGGTTTGAACCTATAATAACCGATAAAACCCCACCAGGAGGATAATAGCGCTCTCCAGTGTAAACATATAAACACTGAAAAAAAACCTGCGCAACCACAAACTAAATGCCAGAAAAGGAGAGTGAAGGAGTTATTTTTTATTTCTTCCAGAAGGGGCTAATACAATGTAACTTTGAAGGTAGCAGTAGGAAAGACTGGGCTAAGATTATTCTGCTTGAGTTTTATTGTTTTGGGATGTCACTAAAATATTGTTTCTTCTTCCTTTTTTTAGTTTTGTAGTCTTTGGTCTAAAGATACAGGGGTTAGATGCATGTTTTAGGTGTTGTTTATTTATTTTATAAACTGTGGAGAATCAGGAAATATCTAAATCATATTTGTTTTTTTGGCTACATTTGAGTCTTTCACTGATAGGAAAATATATTCATAAGAATCTTTTCCAATAAGTATCATCACATTTACCCACAGAGAATGTGTAAAACTAAATTTGAGTCTTTCACTGATAGGAAAATATATTCATAAGAATCTTTTCCAATATGTATCATCACATTTACCCACAGAGAATGTGTAAAACCCTTGATACATCAGCTCCCTTTTCTAGTAAGTCAGTATTGATAGTAGGTGAATTGCCAAACACCCCAGGGTTTAAACATTTAATGCAAGGTATAGTGACAGGTATATGTGAAAAGAGGGCCATCACAATGCATCTGGGATACTGGTGAAAACATGACACCAGACTTTTGGAAAACATGGAACACAGTGTCGTCTTGGAATGCTGCTGTAAATAGTTCTTACCAAGCTCAACAAAGAATGAGTGATTTTGTTTGGATTTGCCCTGATTCAGCTACATATTTGAACAAGTTGTGTGATGACCTGTCAAATATGATATCAGAGCTGAAGTGCTTCCCTGTAAGAGATCCTTGCCACTTGTAAGATGGTATGCTGAAAGCATCTTTACAATCTTCATTGTTAATGAAGAATGCTATTGACTTTTCAATCCATTCTGGTACACTGTTTCGTTATGCACAGAAACTAAAACACAAATATTTCTCATTTTGTGCTTTGTGTGGCATCAACGAAAGAGTCATCTCAACTGTGTCATTTAGTCAGTGGTTCCCAGTCCTAGAGGCCATGAAAGTTATATTATCCATGTGGCATCCGTTTACAGAACTTTTGCTGAGTGATGATGCCAAAGGCAAGAAATTTGAGAATCTTTGGTCACATGTTGATAATGATTTGAAAAAAGTACACTCTACTGCATTCTTAGATTTTTACAGGAAAGCATTACTGCTGTAGTGGACATGATAAAAAACTAGAGTTTGAACACACCTTGTCTACCAAGTGTTCAGCATAATTGGTGTAGATGTGAAACATCTCTTTGAGAGTAGGCTGGGCGACAGTTTTAGTGATTTTGGCACTGCAACATATTCCATGTTAGCGTGCTTGCCATTTGGTAAGCAAAGAAATGTTGAGGAGCAAATCAGGAACTTCTTTTTACAATGTATGAGAAATAGCACTTCACCAACCATGGCATTTGAAGTCAATGAAGCCTCACTGTGGTACTCTGCACAAGTCATAGATCCCTTCCGTAAAGGGACATTTTGTCTAGAGTTTCAAAAGTGATGCCTCCTTTTTGACTGCTTCAATAACTCTGAGGGCATATGCTCCCAGTTCAACGCATATTTTGCAGAACCTGTCGCAGAGAATCACAATCTTCAGGTGCACCTATATTGGCATGGAAAGCAATGTCAGTGGCAGAATTTAGCAAATTGTATACTGACTATTTTGGCGTGGCCTGTCTCATGTTCCAATGTTGAGGGGGCCTTTTCACAGATAAAAGATCACATTGGAAGGAAAGAGCGAGAGTGCATAACCAAAGACTCACTGAAGAAGTATTGTATGGTGTACTACGATAAGCTTGATTTGTAAAAATGTATGTGGACCTCATTTATACTGGACGTACACTGTCTATATATCATGCACTATCAGTGCAGAAAGCAAGCAATAATAAAACAAAAAATGCCATGAACACCAGAAAAACACTATTTCTGTTGTTTTTAATGGTACGAAAATGTGTAACCACTGATAACCACTGTTTTATTAGGGTATTGAAATCACTTGAAAACACTGAAAAAAAAACACCCGAATTGACCCGAAATAGAAACTGAACACAGGAAAGCCTAAATACAATGAATTATCTCCATTGCCCGACTTATCCAATCGAAAACTAAAGTCTAAATGTGGGCTGCATTGATGCCCATAAAGAGTTAAGGGTTATTTGTAGCGACACTGAAATGCAAGAAAATGAAGGTGCAAGCACCCGTCCATGTGCTTCGAGGTACAGCGGCAATGCCCTGCCTGCTAAGTTTCAGTACCACTACTGATATGGCACTGATTTCTGTGAATTACAACATGAATGCTCACCTGGAAATAGTAAATCAATTTCCTTTGTGGTTTCATGGTTTGGGAAAGCTTAAGACTATTAAAGTAAAGTTACATTTTAATGACAATGTCCGTCCTGCTGCTCACAGACATAGACATATTGCTTTTCATTTACCAGTAGTTGTTGAAAAAGAACTGGAATTGTTACTTAAGCATTTCATTTTTGAGTGTTCAACTCATCCAATGCCATGGATTTCTCCATAGTTGCAGTGCCATAAAAGGACAGTGAAGGAACTGTACACCTATTCGTTGATATGAGGCAAGCAAACAAGGCAATTGAACGAGAACGATATCCAGTTCCAAACATTGCTGACATGATAACGCAATTAAATGGTGCAAAGGTCTTCTCTCCCCCTGGTTTATATAAAAGTTATCATCAGTTAGAACAAGATTGCAGGTACATTACCAACCTTTCTACACAAGTTCGTCTTATTCGATATAATAGCCTCAGTTTTGGTGTGTCATTGGCTGCAGAACATTTCTAAGACGCCATTCGAAGTGTCTTACTCCTTGTTCTGAATGCATTCAATTATAGAGATGGCATATTGATTTTCTGAGCTACACAGAAGAAGCGTGACAAAGCTCTTACAATAGTATGTCATTTACTAACTGAGGCAAGCCTGACTTTGAATGCAGTGTACAATTGGGGGGGTTTACCCAAACAAAGTCAAGGGGACCTGGGTTAATTAGTAATATGAGGAAGGGGTCCCAATGAGATTGAGAACACAAAGTAAAATTGAATAAGGACAACAATCACGTAAACATGAAATTAAACCACATTGTTTTAATCACAATGGGTGAAACATAATCAATCACACCAATAGTCAAATAATTCGTGAAAGGTGGAGCAGAGCCCCAGAAGGAGGGAAAAGGGGGAGAACGTGATGTTGTGAGGATACAGTGATGGGAAAGGGTTGATAAGTGACAGAATAATCAGTATTTCCAACTAAATAATTTGGATGGTTACAAACTATGTACAAAACAAAACTGAAAATAATCCACTTTAAAATCAAGACAAATCGTACTCCAACCAGTACAGTATATGAACAGTTGGGGCGTGGAGTCGATGATTAGGGCAGGAAGTTGTCGACGTTTCGACCCTCTGTTAGGCAGGTATAATTGTGTCCTTGCAACGGGGTCTTCTTCAGGACAGGAGAATGGGGGCAGACCACCTAATTAATGTATACAAATACTGGTATTAGTTGAAATTTTCTAACTGGTGGAAATAAATTGCCATCATTCGTTAAGAAAAGCACAGGAACCTATTGAATATAGGAAAGGGAAGACATGCATGATTGTACACATGGTCTGGATTAGCTCCACCGTGGATAGTGGACTGTGATTAGAAGAGAGCGCGAGGAGGGTCAGTGATCCGCCGCCAGAAGGTGTATGATGGGCACGGAGTGTCTAACACGGTATAGAAAGTCCAAGTATATCGTGTGGGAGTTCACTCAAAATACGCTACACCGTGATTATTGGGTTTCGGTTCACGGAGGGCGCGCAGGAGAAAAGTGACCCGCCACCGAAAGGTTGTGTGTTAGGCACATGATGTCTAACAAGGTATACGGTTCGGTATTTGACATTACCTTCGTGGAGTCACTTTAAGGTGTAGTACCAGTCAAGGACATCGAGTCACTTTAAGGTGTAGTATCAGTCTAGGACATCGGGTTGACGTTCCTAAGGAGGGGCCGATATACTGTTGTTAGATGGCATTACTGACATACGTTTTACAACATTTTTTAATTTTAAGATCGAGGCGAAGGGCGCTCGGGAGACTTACCCCGTCGGAATAGTCTTTCCACGAGGGAGTAGGGGCCGGATTGAATGCCGGATGAATCTTCAAATGAGTCTGGGCGGGAATAAAGAAAAGGATAGTTATGGGGGAGTCTGGCGCTAACACGATAAAACTAAACTGAGTGCGTGAGCCCAGTATGCCCGCATGTGCAGCTTACCGGAGGCCGAGTGAATCAGGCGACGGATCCGTTTGAGTTCGCAATAGCGAGACTCAGTTCCTGCTTCGTTATGTTGCCTAGGTGACGAAGTCACGAGGTACCGAACACCCCAGTGAAGCTGGAAAACAGACTCGGCTGTTGTTAGAGAGTTGCGTGTGACCAACGAAGTATAATAATATGATCACTACAATTAACAGGATTAAGAAGGGATTGCCAAGGACATATTAGTTGAAGAGCCAGACAAGGGGATAAATCGTATAGTGATTTATCTCTTCACAACAGTTGGTACATTACTGCGGGTTGCCAGATGTTAAGTGAATTCTACTTGTACAGGAATTATTGATTACAATTATTACCACATACAGTTTCAGTGTTCAGTATGGAAGACAATATATGTACTTTGGGGAGTATTATTAACACCGTATTAGCATACCATTCAAGGGGGGTAATAATCAATTGATATCATGGTAAATACTGTACCACTTAGTGTGGCCCACAGGTGCGTGATGTAGTGTTCCATAGGGGCCCACTGTTTTATTACATGGCGTACCTCTCACATGAGGGTAAAGGCCAATTCATCTAAGCTGTGAACCACATTAGCCATACATGGAAAAGCTGGTATACATCATGAATTGATTGCCGATTGGCGTACCTCTTCCACAAGGGTAAAGGCCATGGCCTTACAAGTTGGACAGAGTACATAGTCACTGCAGGGTTGCCAACTGTGAAAAAGAGCTATCATGCTCGTTAAGTCCTTTGTCAATAGAGTCAAAGAAAAACATCCATTTTAGTTCACGTGTGCTTAGAATACTTGCAATATTACCACCCCGGGGGCCCAGGATAGCCTTTTCTATCACTACCCATCTGAGACTGTCTGGTGGGTGTGTGGCCGTGGTGAAGTGTTCGACCAAGGGAGCTCCCTGTACAGCGCACCTGATTCTGCTCATATGTTGGAGTATGCGAACTTTGATTTTCTGTTGGGTTTGGCCGATGTATATCAGTTGGCAGGGGCACAATATCGCATAGATTACGTTTGAGGAATTACAATTGGTATGTGTCTTCAACTGAACCTTCAATTGACAATGTTGGAATTCCTTCCCTTGGATGGTGGTGTCACAAGCTTTACAATTGCCACATTTAGAGTGGCCGGTCACTGGAGGCAAGTTCCATAGAGTGGTAATGGTCGAGTCCTGCGGTGTGGGTAAGAGGGATCTCACCACAAAGTCTTTAACGCTTTTAGCTTTTTTAAAAGCGTGTAGTGGTTTAGCAGATTGGTTGATGTCATCTGAGATCAATTTCCAATGGTGATTTATAATCCGTTTGATTTCATTACTTCTGGTGTTAAATGTAGTAACACAAACAATCCTTGGTTCTTGTTGGCTCATGTTGGTCTTAGGCGATAGTAGTTCCTCACGGGGATAGAACCATGCTCTTTTTCT
Organism: Lissotriton helveticus; assembly: GCF_964261635.1. NCBI lineage: Eukaryota > Metazoa > Chordata > Amphibia > Caudata > Salamandridae > Lissotriton > Lissotriton helveticus. Next base: position 1,118,332,562 of record NC_136069.1, on the reverse strand, counting down.
TGATTGTTTAACCAACTGTCTAGGGTACCCTCTAGTCAGCAGACGATTAGTGAGCTCCTCAGATTCCGTCAGATAGTGCTCTCTGTTAGAACAATTTCTGCGGATACGGAGAAACTGCCCAAAGGGCAGATTGTCCCTGAGGGCTCTGGGGTGGTGGCTGTCGTAGTACAGCAGGGAATTCCTCTCTGCCGGTTTTCGATAGAGTGTTGTCAATAGGACTCCTGCATTCTCATAGATGGTGAGGTCTAAAAAATTAATCATGTGATTGTCCGATTGTATCGTAAATTTCAAAAAATCGGATTGAAGGTTCAGCCAATTGAAAAAGGAAAGTAATTCGGCTGAATTGCCATCCCAGATGATGAGGACATTGTCAATATATCGCATCCAGAGACCGAGTTGGTCTCTGAATGGATTGACTGGATTGAGTATGGTGTCCTCCTCAAAGGCAGCCATATACAGAATGGCTACATCTGGAGCAAAGGGGGCCCCCATTGCTACACCAGATGTTTGGATGTAGAATTTGTTTTTGAAGATGAAAAAGTTCTTCGTCATAGCAATCCGGAGTAGGGACACGATGAACTCCGTAGGTACTTGAACTGGTGCCGGACGGCGTTGTAGGCAGCGTGTTATAACATTCAGGGCTTCTTGTTGCGGTATGCATGTATAAAGCGACACCACGTCGCATGTCGCCAACCTTTGGAGCTCAGGGTTGAAGGAGGAATTCTCAACAATGTTGATCGTGTGCATCGTGTCACGTAAATAGGTGGGAGTGGATTCAGCCAACGGTTTGAGAAAGAAATCAATATATTTGCCTAGTGGCTCGAGTATGGAGCCGCAACCAGACACGATCGGTCTACCTGGTGGGTTGTCCATACTCTTGTGGATCTTGGGAATTGTATAGCTAGTGGCCAGTCGAGGATGTTTCTGGTTCAAAAAATTGAATTCGGATTCAGAGAGGAAGCCCATGTCCAATCCGGCTTGCGTTATTTCCAGGATATCTTGGGCAATTGCTCTGGATGGGTCAGCTCGCAGGTAGACCGATCGTGTCTGGTTGCGGCTCCATACTCGAGCCACTAGGCAAATATATTGATTTCTTTCTCAAACCGTTGGCTGAATCCACTCCCACCTATTTACGTGACACGATGCACACGATCAACATTGTTGAGAATTCCTCCTTCAACCCTGAGCTCCAAAGGTTGGCGACATGCGACGTGGTGTCGCTTTATACATGCATACCGCAACAAGAAGCCCTGAATGTTATAACACGCTGCCTACAACGCCGTCCGGCACCAGTTCAAGTACCTACGGAGTTCATCGTGTCCCTACTCCGGATTGCTATGACGAAGAACTTTTTCATCTTCAAAAACAAATTCTACATCCAAACATCTGGTGTAGCAATGGGGGCCCCCTTTGCTCCAGATGTAGCCATTCTGTATATGGCTGCCTTTGAGGAGGACACCATACTCAATCCAGTCAATCCATTCAGAGACCAACTCAGTCTCTGGATGCGATATATTGACGATGTCTTCATCATCTGGGATGGCAATTCAGCCGAATTACTTTCCTTTTTCAATTGGCTGAACCTTCAATCCGATTTTTTGAAATTTACGATACAATCGGACAATCACATGATTAATTTTTTAGACCTCACCATCTATGAGAATGCAGGAGTCCTATTGACAACACTCTATCGAAAACCGGCAGAGAGGAATTCCCTGCTGTACTACGACAGCCACCACCCCAGAGCCCTCAGGGACAATCTGCCCTTTGGGCAGTTTCTCCGTATCCACAGAAATTGTTCTAACAGAGAGCACTATCTGACGGAATCTGAGGAGCTCACTAATCGTCTGCTGACTAGAGGGTACCCTAGACGGTTGGTTAAACAATCAAGAAAAAGAGCATGGTTCTATCCCCGTGAGGAACTACTATCGCCTAAGACCAACATGAGCCAACAAGAACCAAGGATTGTTTGTGTTACTACATTTAACACCAGAAGTAATGAAATCAAACGGATTATAAATCACCATTGGAAATTGATCTCAGATGACATCAACCAATCTGCTAAACCACTACACGCTTTTAAAAAAGCTAAAAGCGTTAAAGACTTTGTGGTGAGATCCCTCTTACCCACACCGCAGGACTCGACCATTACCACTCTATGGAACTTGCCTCCAGTGACCGGCCACTCTAAATGTGGCAATTGTAAAGCTTGTGACACCACCATCCAAGGGAAGGAATTCCAACATTGTCAATTGAAGGTTCAGTTGAAGACACATACCAATTGTAATTCCTCAAACGTAATCTATGCGATATTGTGCCCCTGCCAACTGATATACATCGGCCAAACCCAACAGAAAATCAAAGTTCGCATACTCCGACATATGAGCAGAATCAGGTGCGCTGTACAGGGAGCTCCCTTTGTCGGAAACTTCACCACGGCCACACACCCACCAGACAGTCTCAGATGGGTAGTGATAGAAAAGGCTATCCTGGGCCCCCGGGGTGGTAATATTGCAAGTATTCTAAGCACACGTGAACTAAAATGGATGTTTTTCTTTGACTCTATTGACAAAGGACTTAACGAGCCTGATAGCTCTTTTTCACAGTTGGCAACCCTGCAGTGACTATGTACTCTGTCCAACTTGTAACGCCATGGCCTTTACCCTTGTGGAAGAGGTACGCCAATCGGCGATCAATTCATGATGTATACCAGCTTTTCCATGTATGGCTAATGTGGTTCACAGCTTAGATGAATTGGCCTTTACCCTCATGTGAGAGGTACGCCATGTAATAAAACAGTGGGCCCCTATGGAACACTACATCACGCACCTGTGGGCCACACTAAGTGGTACAGTATTTACCATGATATCAATTGATTATTACCCCCCTTGAATGGTATGCTAATACGGTGTTAATAATACTCCCCAAAGTACATATATTGTCTTCCATACTGAACACTGAAACTGTATGTGGTAATAATTGTAATCAATAATTCCTGTACAAGTAGAATTCACTTAACATCTGGCAACCCGCAGTAATGTACCAACTGTTGTGAAGAGATAAATCACTATACGATTGATCCCCTTGTCTGGCTCTTCAACTAATATGTCCTTGGCAATCCCTTCTTAATCCTGTTAATTGTAGTGATCATATTATTATACTTCGTTGGTCACACGCAACTCTCTAACAACAGCCGAGTCTGTTTTCCAGCTTCACTGGGGTGTTCGGTACCTCGTGACTTCGTCACCTAGGCAACATAACGAAGCAGGAACTGAGTCTCGCTATTGCGAACTCAAACGGATCCGTCGCCTGATTCACTCGGCCTCCGGTAAGCTGCACATGCGGGCATACTAGGCTCACGCACTCAGTTTAGTTTTATCGTGTTAGCGCTAGACTCCCCCATAACTATCCTTTTCTTTATTCCCGCCCAGACTCATTTGAAGATTCATCCGGCATTCAATCCGGCCCCTACTCCCTCGTGGAAAGACTATTCCGACGGGGTAAGTCTCCCGAGCGCCCTTCGCCTCGATCTTAAAATTAAAAATTTTTGTAAAACGTATGTCAGTAATGCCATCTAACAACAGTATATCGGCCCCTCCTTAGGAACGTCAACCCGATGTCCTAGACTGATACTACACCTTAAAGTGACTCGATGTCCTTGACTGGTACTACACCTTAAAGTGACTCCACGAAGGTAATGTCAAATACCGAACCGTATACCTTGTTAGACATCATGTGCCTAACACACAACCTTTCGGTGGCGGGTCACTTTTCTCCTGCGCGCCCTCCGTGAACCGAAACCCAATAATCACGGTGTAGCGTATTTTGAGTGAACTCCCACACGATATACTTGGACTTTCTATACCGTGTTAGACACTCCGTGCCCATCATACACCTTCTGGCGGCGGATCACTGACCCTCCTCGTGCTCTCTTCTAATCACAGTCCACTATCCACGGTGGAGCTAATCCAGACCATGTGTACAATCATGCATGTCTTCCCTTTCCTATATTCAATAGGTTCCTGTGCTTTTCTTAACGAATGATGGCAATTTATTTCCACCAGTTAGAAAATTTCAACTAATACCAGTATTTGTATACATTAATTAGGTGGTCTGCCCCCATTCTCCTGTCCTGAAGAAGACCCCGTTGCAAGGACACAATTATACCTGCCTAACAGAGGGTCGAAACGTCGACAACTTCCTGCCCTAATCATCGACTCCACGCCCCAACTGTTCATATACTGTACTGGTTGGAGTACGATTTGTCTTGATTTTAAAGTGGATTATTTTCAGTTTTGTTTTGTACATAGTTTGTAACCATCCAAATTATTTAGTTGGAAATACTGATTATTCTGTCACTTATCAACCCTTTCCCATCACTGTATCCTCACAACATCACGTTCTCCCCCTTTTCCCTCCTTCTGGGGCTCTGCTCCACCTTTCACGAATTATTTGACTATTGGTGTGATTGATTATGTTTTACCCATTGTGATTAAAACAATGTGGTTTAATTTCATGTTAACGTGATTGTTGTCTTTATTCAGTTTTACTTTGTGTTCTCAATCTCATTGGGACCCCTTCCTCATATGACCTTGAATGCAGACAATTGTGAGTTCCACAAGACAAAGTTAAAATTCTTTGGCCATATTTTTTTCAGATGGGGGTAGGACACCGGATCCTGCCAAAGTACAAGCCTTGTGATACATTCATTTCTTGGCATTGCCAGTTACTGTTCAAGGTACATACAAGACGTTGCTACTATAAGTGCTCCCTTAAGAGAGTTAACGAAGAAAAATGTTTCATTCACGTGGTCTCAAGAATGTGAGAGAAATTTCAAGAAAATCATACAAGCCATTGAAACTGCTGCTGAAATGGCCTACTTCAATCCAAAGCTTCATATGGGATTGTTTTTTTACGCTAGCCCAGTCGCGTTAGGTGCTTCCTTGCACTGCACAGTGGGCACCCCCATGCTCGAAGGCATATTGTGACATATGCCAGTAGATGTTTGTCCCAGACAGAACGTGCTGACTCACAACCTGAGAAAGAAAGTTTTCCCGTGTTATAGACTTGTGACCATTTTCATGTATTTCTTTTTTCTGAGTTTTATATAGCACAAACTTGACCCGAAGGTATCAGTTATCAGAGCACTTTACTTGTGCACCAGTTGCGTTACACATTCATTTTTGTTAGGCATAGGGAGATTAAGTGATTTGCCCAGAATCACAGGATGTTTAGCGTTGTTGCTGAGACTCAACCCCAGTTCGCCAGATTTGAAGTTGACCGCCCTAGTCCTTAGGCCACATCCTCTCCCCAAGTATGGAAAGCTTTTTACGCTGGTAACTGATCATTATGCTTTACTGACTATCTTTGGCAATCCAATAGCCAAGATGCCTCCTCACAATGAAGGATGGGTACTTAAATTACAAGAGTATGATTATACCATTGTGCATCATCCAGGGAAGGATCAAAACCCGGCTGACTATTTTTCCAGAGTGCCTATACAAGGCATGTCTACTCCATCCAAAATGACTGACTCCTACGTTAGTTTAATTTTAAAATTAAATGCGCTTTCTACAATATAGTTAGCCCAGAACATCACTGCCACAAGCCATGATAGTGACCTGCTGAAATTGAAAGATATAATTACTCACCAGTCATGGAACTGACACACTTGACCTCTCACCAGTGATTGTGAATACCAAAAGTACAAAAACTCAAAAGTTGAACAATCTACGACTCAGGAAGGAGTTACACTGTTTTCCATTAATAGAGAATCTCTCATCCACAACTCATGAGCGAGTCATTGAGAGACTAGATGGCATCTTTGTGACATGGAGCATTCTAGCCATTTTGAAGTCTGATAATGTCCAACTGTTCAAAAATGCAGGAATTTCCTGGAGCATCTGAACATAAAGCATCAGAAGAGTACACCTTTGTGGCCGCAGGATAACAGACTCATTGAGCGCAGTGTGCAACTCTTGAGAGGTTCAGTTTAAAAACTGTATTGAGTTCCACTCTATGATCCTTTCGTTCAACACCTCACTTGACCACAGGTGAAAGTCCAGTGACTTTGATGTTTGGGAGTGCAATGACAAACAAATGACATCAATGGACCAAGACCAGAGAAGGAAATGAGAATACAACTCATACAAAGGACTTGGTTAACAAGGAAAAATTAAAACCTATGCGGACAAAAGGCGAGATGCAAAGAACATTGATTTTAGACTGGAGAATAATGCAAAAGAATAAATCTGATGCTCCATATGAACCTGCACCTTTCCACGTTGTGTCCACCAAGGGACATATGGTGACAGCACAGCATCCTTGAAAGTCTGTTACCAGAGGATCTTCTACCTTTTTTTGCATTTGTTTGCACTTGATTCATCAGTCTTCTGATCAAGATGGGAAAAGAAAGACTGAACCTGAAAACTCAGTGACTGCTGTTACTTCTTCACCGTATTCAAAAATCTCTGACAGTAAAGATGACAGCTTCTGGCTTTCAGTAACTAGACCAAGTCAACTAATTAAAGCACCAAGAAGGTCGATTGAAGAAATGTAATTGTATATTGTTAGAAATGGTATTTCTGGTTGGCACCTAAGTCAGATAGAACTCACCACTCTAGTAAGGGAAAGCAAGTTACACATCAAATATAACCTGAGCTCACCCTCTGGTAGCTTGACGCAGAGCAGGCAGACATATCATCAAAGAGAATGTGTAAAGCGTTTGTGCAACACACTCACACAAGTAACATAATGAATATCCCACAAAAGAGGCAGCGTACAGGATTTTATAAAAACATATATTGTATATTGTACATATAACATAGACCAAAGCAACATGAATCATAGCTGCCATGCACACTAGGTGAATCCTGAGTCAGTACTCATTATCCTGAAAATGCAAGAATCAAAATGACATACATCATCAACTCAGAACATGAAATGCAGTAGTTAGGTTGAAGACAAAATACATAAATCCCCATGTATCACCATAAGTACGTTGACCTCTAAATAACATCATAAACATAAATTGAAGGGAACACACTGATGCAGCACACCTGTGCTTCTATTACATGTTTACATGTTATGTGGTATTTGTGGTAACTATGTACCCCCTAGGGATGAATGCAAATATATTCTGTAGGCCACAGGAACTCTTGTGAGCCTTCTACATGAATAGAGCAAACCTCACTTCCTGATGGCAAACATGGCCTCCGTTGAGGATCCTCATCGCAATGCTGAGCCACGGAACAAATGCCCCAAGGTATGTGCCAACATGGGGCATAGGGGCACACACTGTTGAATTTGGCGTGGAGATCTTGCCTAGTGCCCCACTTGTAAAACAATGAAATGCCGCTGCCCACAAATACGTTGAGCATCTGCTGACGAACACAGCTTCACAAAATAATAAGCAGACTTTGCAGTGTGTTCAGTACCCTCCAGGGCCTTTCGGACTGCTGCTCAGCAAAAGGAACAAAGGGAGCCACCCACTTCGAGAAGGTCTCGCTGGGTCCGCCAATGTTGGGAAAATCCTGGGATGCACCAGCCCGCAAGTGTGTGGTGCAACTGTAGTCGCTCCTCTACTCGCTCGGCCATGCTTCCTTCTCACGGTCTGAAGTGGCAAACCCAAATTAAATGGTGTGGCTAACACTGGCAGTTATAACGTGGTTCAGCACGCACAGCATAAGTTCCAAAGTGGAAAGCTACAGATTCCTTAAAGATAGTCAAAAAGCTCTCAACACTCGCTTTCGGTGCCAAGCTAACAGCACCCACCACACGCTAGTTGTAAAGCTTGTGATGGCCAACTTAAATCAGAGTACGGTTGCTGGAACACAAGAGCAAGATCAGAACTGGCAACATTAAGTCCTCAGTTGCAGCACATTTCATTGAACAAAAACATACTGTAGCCCAGTTGAAATGTCTCATATTGGCGCAAGTAAGAATCACACATAACAACAAAAACACTTTACTCAAGAGAGAGAACTTTTGGATCCGCTTCATGGCGACGATGCAGCCGCACGGATTGAACGACAGGATGGAATTTCTGTGTTATCTGTGAACTGTACATTTTTTTGTGTAACATTATGGTCTTATTGATGCCTGTTACACCACGCGTTTCTTTAATATTGTTTCTTTTTATTTTCGTATATCAGATTCATTGCAATGTACTTATAGGATTATTAGCATTGAGCATGTTTTGTTTTGCGTTTTAAGCTACAGCGCACTTTATATTTGGTTGGTCTTATGTACTTTTGTTTGTTAACACCACTCTAAGATGGCGGCGATTAACATTTCCCCGTTTAGTCCTATTTCTATGATTAACATACACACTACGCGTTAACTAACCTCTACAGACACTTCCTTCTTTCGAGGCTGCTTGCTGGGTGTACATTGAGGGAGTCCACGGACTTCATACATAGTAAGTACCTCTCGTGAGGACAATCCTATCTGCTATAAATTGCAGGCAACTTCATTGCGTGTGGTTCTCTAATGCGCACTTTAAACTTTTCAGGCTGTAAATACTGCTGCCCACTGATGGTATCTTATCAGTGAGTATAGAGCATGTCTATTCGATATGTTTTGTACGTTTGGCACACTATAGCACTGGCGTGTTATTTTTAAGCACTTTGAGGAATTGAGCACGGTCACGCATAGTTTTTTAATTTAGCGCGTTTCTTTCAGTTTTTTGTTTTTTTTAAACACCATTTTTTCTGTCTGTTCTACGTTCACGTTTTATTTATCAGCACACTGGTTGATGTTGGTCAATCACTGTTTTCTGTTAACTCTTGGGGATGTATACAGCACCATATTGAGGATCTGATAGTGGTGTAAGAACCGTGTGGTACATGGTAATGACATCATGATGTTTTCTTTTACGTTTGTAGAGCGATCCCCTGAGGAAGGGCTTTACAGCTGCCCGAAATGCATTGGGATTTTTGATGATTGGATGATATCGTTTCTGGATTATGTTGGTTTCATGCACCTTGAAGCATTGATGAATTAACTTTTGGAATCTATGAACATGGATTAAAAAACTGACGAACTTCTTTATTGTTTTTGATTCAACCTTTGATGAACTGGATATATAATTACAGACGTGACAGTCTTTTCATTGCTGTGCACCAGGGAGTCTTTCTCCAGTGGGGGAGCTTTGGAGTAGTCAACTTACAAGTCCCACAGCCAATTCCAGGATTTTCCAAATGGGACTCTCGCAGATCCCAACAGAATAGGGAGGGGGCAAGACAACCTGCCCCTGGAGAACACAGGGGGAACATAGAACAGGCAGTTAAGCAGCAGGCCGGCACATGAATTCCCTTAAGCAGAGTGGCAATTTCTCCAGCAGGCAAGCAGGTCAGCGCAACAAAGCAATTAGTCCCAATGGCGGTTTCTCTGGCAGTGCAACTGTCCTCTGCCAATGTGGAGCATGTAGAGCCAGCAGTGTCTGGTTATAAGTCCCACACAGTTTCTAAAATCATGGGGTCAAAGCCCCTGTACATATATTCAAAATTGTCTTAGTTCAAGGGTTTCTTCAAAAGAACCTTTAGAACTGCACAACAATCCCTTTCAACCAAGCCCTGGCTCCAGACATTAGTTGGGGGCAAATCAGCCCTTTGTGTGAGGGCAGGACACAGCCTGTACAATTATAAAGTGTGAATGCACTCTCTCTCCCAGCCCAGGGAGATCATCAGTATACAGATGAATGCAGATGTAACCCCTTTCACATCCAACACTTCCTGTGTGGTGGCTGTCTGGAAAGTGTAGCTGGATAGGACTTGGATAGGAGTCAGGCTACAAAGCACAAAGAGTCATAAGCACAGAGTAATACCCACTTTCTAAAAGTGAATTTCTAAAATAGTATTCTAAAATCCAACTACACCAATAAGCAGGATTTATCCCTACCATTCTAAACCTACAAAACATGGCAATTCTACTCCTTTCAGATCAGGAATTACCATTTAAACAGATAGATACAGAGAGTAGGCCTCACAGAAGTGAGAAACAAATAGGCTGTTTGTCACTACCAGTGCATGCCACACAATAAAGGAAGAGGTCTCTCCTTTTACTTTCAGAGCACCCTGCCTTAGGGCTGCCTAGGGTCTACCATAGAGGTGACATATGTAGTAAAAAGGGAGTTCTAAGGCTTGGCAAGTTGTTTTCAATGCCAAGCCAAAGTGGCAGTAAACTGTGCACGCAAGTCCTGCAGTGGCAGGCTTGAGACAGGTTTGAAAGGCTACATCAGTGGGTGGCACAAGCTGTGCTGCCAGTCCACAAGTAGCATTTAATTTATTGGCCCTGGGTGTATGGTATACCACTTTAAAGGGACTTACCTGTATCTCAAATGTGCCAAACATGTGTAAACCATTCATATCATGTTGTAGAGGAGAGAAAACACATGGACTTTAACCCTGATTAGCAGTGGTAAAGTCCCCAGAGTCCTAAAGCCAACATACAAATGGTCAGAAAAATAGGAGGAAGAAGGCAAAAGGCTTGGGGCTAACCCTGCAAATAGGACCAGGTCTAATTGATTTTTAAAAATGTCAAATATTTTATTTAACAGAGGGTGAGATGTGGTATCTTGCAACATTTTATGACAGAACCCTTCAGGCTCCTAGCGGACAGCTCCGAACTGTGACGTAGGTGTCATAGAGCAATGCCATGAAAGCTTGCTTTAGAATGTTGGGTTTGCAGTTACACGCAGTACAATAGCGACATGTATTACTAAACTCTGTGTGTGCTGTGGTCATTGGTGGGTACCCAGGCTGGGGAGGATGCAACAGAGGCTACTGTGAAGGGCACGGATGGAGGTAAGTTGTTTGGATGGTAAATGAGGGAAGGGGAAGAAGTAACCTTGCAGGAAAAGCATTGCATGTTCTACCCTTGCAGAAAAGGGGGTTAGGCAGGGTAGTGAATGAGGTCTTGCTGCTGTTACAAATGAGGCCTAAAGTTACTTTACTGGTATGATTTTCTGGCCCGTAAAGTGCGCCTGGGAAAAGGGCGAAAACACACAGCCATTCATGATTGGGTGGTGCAGAATTCCATCTGGGAATTTCCACTGCTCCCAACTTGCAAAGAAGACCTCGGATTTTCCCCACACATTTCAAATAGTATTTGATAGATTAAACTGTATCATGCAAGACTATACTTAGAAGCCCAGTTTCTAAACTTAAAGCACATCAACTCTAGAACCTCATTACAGCTCTAATAGGGCCCGATTCACAGAATGAACTTAAGACAAAATCTTAAACTTACTACCATTTTGGTATTCACAGAATGCACTTACTACTTCTGGTATACACAAAATGCACTTACTACTTTTGGCATTCACAGAATGTACTTACTACTTTTGGCATTCACAGAATGAACCTACTACTTTTGGTATTCACAGAATGGACTTACGACTACTAACTTTACATCCGCACCAGGGGCCGGAATTTCCGCTTCCGGGCCGGAATTTCCGTCCCTGCGTCGGAATTTCCGCTTCCGGGCCGGAATTCCTGATTCCGGGCCGGAATTTCATTTCCGGGCCGGAAGATATGAACTGTGGCCTCTGATCATTTTAGCCAAGGATAAACACCTGTCTAAGTGCCTACCATCCCCCACCATGGATCAGCTGACACACTGCAGCCAATCCTAGCCCTGCCGCATGTATAAATGCAGAGCAGACACACACAAACCCTTTTAACATGTCACTGAATGTGGTTGTTGCAACGCCCCTTGCCATGCGGCAAAACTACTTGAGGAGGAGGAGGAGAGCAGAGAGGATCTTCAGACAGAGGATCAACCTATTTGGAATGTCCAGCCAAGATGTAAGGGCCAGTTACCGTTTCCCTCCAGAAGTCATCTTGGATATGGTATGTGAGTGGAAGCAGGAACTTGACTCTGTGACCTGCTGCTCACATGCAATACCAGCATATCTCAAGATCCTTTCTGCTCTCCATTTCTTTGCCACTGGGTCTTTCCTAAGGGTCTCCAGTGACCATGTGGGCATTTCCCAGGCAAGCCAGTCACGGTGCCTGCATCAGGTACTGAGATGCATCACTGCTAGAGCCCACAACCTCATACAAATGACACATACACTGGCCATGAGACAAAGGGCAGCAAGAGATTTCTCTCTCCTTGCACAATTCCCACGTGTGCTGGGTGCAATTGATTGTACCCATGTGCCCCTTCAGCCACCCCGCCACATTGCACACATCTTCTGCAACAGACACCAATGGTATTTCATCAATATGCAAGCTGTCTGTGATGCCAGTGGGAGGTACATTAATGTGCATGCAGTGTTCCCAGGCTGTACCCATGACAGCTTCATATTCCGCATGTCACCTCTTGCCTGGCGGATGGCTGATGGAGAATTTGGCAACATGTGGCTACTGGGTAAGTAACAAGCACTAAAAATTAGTGATATGTGTCATTGAAATGTCTGAATGCCCCCAATATTAACCATTGTACTATAAGAATCATGGCCCAACAGACACTGCATGTACTAAAGTATAGATCATGTCCTGTGCAAATCAAAGAGGGAAATGTAACCAACTGCCCTTTCTTCACTCCTCAGGCGATGCTGGCTATGCACTCTCCCCACATCTCCTCACCCCTTACAGGCGTGCAAACACTGTACCTCAGCGTAGGTACAATAGGGCACACATATGGACTCGAGCCAACATAGAGCACACTTTTGGTCTGTTGAAGTTGCGATTCAGATATCTCGACCATACAGGGGTGTGCTACTGTACTCCTCAGAAGTCGTGTGCAAGATCATATTAGCCTGTTGTGTTTTGCACAACATTGCTTTAACGCATGGCTTACACATACCTCTGGAACCTCGGCTAGCTCTGAATCTGGGAAACTGGGCCATTGCACATAACCTAGGTCAGGGCATGCAAGTCCGTGATAAGCTCGTTGCCACGTTTTTCACATGAGCAACCTATAGTGTCATGGACAAAATGTGGTTCGCTGTCTGTTGTCAATGATGAAACTTGAATAGACACAACTGTGTTAATAAATTCCATCCTGAGACCTGTGCAAGCCACACTAACTGCATGTAAATCACAGCTGCTGACTGTAGTCAAAAGGTGGAACGTGCCTCAGGTCATGTGCCCATGTCAGCTATCAGTGTAGTGGATGTCACCAAAAACAACTATTCAGGCAGATGACAAACAATACATGTCCTGAGAGGCCTACCTGGACCTCATGAGGATGGGTCACTTAATTACAAAAGGCCATAACCATTGCACACTCAGGCCTGTGCCCTCAACTAATTTGACTCCCCCACAAATGATAGGCCCAGAACGTGAGTGATGATGTCATGGGTGAAACAGGCACCATGGGGCAGATTTACAATAACTGGCACATCCCTGCATATCAACAGGGATGCGCCAGTTCAGTCAGTCAGTCAGTCAAAATACTTTTATTCGATTTTGGATAAAATCATAAAAAGACAAACATTTCGTACATATTAATATACAATGGTACCTTTACAGAAATAGCTTCAAATACATTGGTTTTAATAAAATTGATAAAAACGTTTTCAAAAGTATTTACAAAGTTCATTCGACAAAACAATTAATAAGGTCAATTGTGCAAAAAGGCAACGTGCGGTGCAAAATGTCAATGTGGGCCTCGGGGGGTGGACAGTCATTGAATGCTAGCTGATGTTTCATAGTTCAATTTAATACGTGAAGCTGCAGCCAAATAATTTCCCATGCAAAACATGGTACGAATGTTAGTCATAGACAGAAGATACAGAAGTGCCGGTCTGACTTGAGTGAAGCCAGCCTCCCTCAGCATTGGTAACAAATATTTATTACGGGGAACTGTAAATAATGAGCAGAACATAACAAAATGCATAGTATCCTGGGTTGAAAAATTGTCGCAGGGACAAGGGGGGGCTGATTCTGGTCTTACCCAGGATTGGTAGTTACCCAAATGATAATGAATAAGATTAAATCTAAATTTGGTCAAAAGAAATCTGTGGAAAGGTCTATTAACGATGCTGAGGTAAAGTTCCATAGAAATGGAGTTAATTGAGATGTAATGAGACCTCACCGTCGGCTTCTGCAATTCTTTTTCCTCACGAGCTAGTCTGGCCAGGGTCAGAAACTGTCTCTTGACTAGAGCTACGTCCATGTTACTAATACGTGAGGGAAATTAAAAAAGTTCCAATCTCCCTATTTGCTCAAAGGACTTCCTCAGGTAGTCCAGCCAGGGGATCTTTTTATAATGATGTAAGGACATGACATTCTCCATGATTAAATGGTTCAGAGATAACTCCTTGTTAAGCCATGTCCTTAGCCAAAAGATCAACGGGGCCAATCTAAGCCTGTCTGTAATATAGTCCAAGCCTACCTCTGCATGAATGGAATATGTTGGGGTGGAGGTAGGAACTGTCAATAATGAGCGTAAAAACCTATTTTCTGCCCTCTGTATGGGCTCTAGCTGGACATAACCCAAAATGGGAGCACCATACATTGCAATAGGGATGCATTTAGTGCTATAGACCTTCAGAAGGGCCTCCATTGGCCTAGCCCCCAATCTTTTTGAGAAGGCCATAAGGGCCCCTACATCATTATACAGGACATGATACACAACAGAATCTTACTTTTGTAGATGTTTATTTTTTCTATACACTTAGGGCTAGATGTAGGTAATCAGAAATTACCAATTCTTAAATACCGAATTTTACCGATTCGGTATTCAAAAATCGGTAAATGAGATGTAGGGAAAAAAATCGGTATTTTTTACCGAATCGGTAAAATTCGGTATTGGACTTTCGGAAATTACCGAATCGGTATTTACCGAATCGGTATTTACCAAATCGGTATTTCCCATTCATCCCTTTGGGCCAAAAGGCCCATAGGAATGCATTGGAAATACCGAATCGGTAAATACCGAATCCGTAAATACCGATCGGTAAATACCGAATCGGAAAGCAAGCAAAAGTGAAACTTAACACAATAGCCAATCAGGTGCAACCACCCTCCCCCTTCCTACCAGGAAGTGGCTACACAGGCAGCTGCAACTAATTAGAAGGTTCTGGAGAGGTAGTTGGAGCAGAGAGACTGGGAGCAGCAGCAGACAGAGTTTGTGCACTTTTAAACTTTAAACATGGCAAGCAGCAAGGACACAGAGCAGACAGAAAGAAAAAGAAAGCTCAAATTCAGCAGCATGGAGCTCCAGGTCCTTGTGGAGGAGGTGGTAAAGGTGCACCACAGACTTTTTGGAAGGCAGTCCCTCTCTGTGCCTGAATCAGCAAAAAGGAAGATTTGGCTTGATATCCGTGAGAAAGTCAATGCAGTGGGAGTGACCACCAGAGTCACAGAAGATTTAAAAAAGAGGTTTTATGACCTAAGGAGCCTCACAAAAAAAAATTGCCGACCACCACAAACAGGCCTCGCAAACAGGTGGAGGAAAGAACACAGCACCCCCCCCCCCTCACTGACCTGGAGGAGATGGTGGCCACAACCTTGGAGCCAGAAAGCGTCCATGAACTGGGAAAAGTGGACAGCTCGGCGAAAGCTGCAACTAGAAAAGGTAAGATGCATGCACAGCAATCCCCCTCACACCCTCATCCATCCCTCACCCCTTGAAGCTAAGTTACCCCAGTCCCAGTGTGTCTGTGCAAAACAGTAGCAATGCATCATGGTACATGTAGTCAGTTAATGAAAGACCATGCCATACAGCACTGTAACCACCAAGTTAGGCAAATGATTGCAGACATAATGAAGGGCAGGCAGCATGTAATAAGTGCAATTTCCTAAGTTTATTTGTAGTGGCTGTGAGACATTTGCACCTAGCTGATATGTGCTCATATGTCCACAGGTCACACATCCAGAAGGCAGTCACAGGAGGCAGAAGGCACGGCACCCGAGAGGGATGAAAGTCATGAGCCAGGTCCCAGTGCATCACAGGACACAGGTGTACCGAGTGGGCAGCCACCTTCCCAAGAGCCTGACATCACTGAAGAAATGCAGGTATCCCCAAGACCTTCACAGTCCCCACTATTGTTATCTTCACCAGAAATGCCAGCATCACTGGAAATTCAAACACCTGCATCACAACCTAGCAGGAGGCATGTCGTTTCCCCACTGATGGAAATGGATACAGCTGCTGGTGAAATGGTGGGTGGAGACTCACACAACTTGCCTGGAGCTGACATCTCTGCCACACTGCAGCCCAGCGCAGAGCCTGTACCTAGTACCACTAGACGCCGCACAGTACAAGGAAGGAGTGTAGGTGCACGTGGGGAGGGGTCCAGTGTCTTCCAAGGCCTGGAGGGATCCATGGTCAGGATTCAGAGGATGCAGGGTAAGGGCATCATGTCCTGTCAAAGACAAATGCGCAACCTCAATATCAACATGCAGGAAATTGGTAAGGGCATCAGGGAACTGGTGGAAGTAAACAAGAACATGGCTACAGGGATACATGACATGACCCAATCCATGCAGCAACTGTGCACAAAACTGGACTCTGAAATAACATCAAGGCGCAGGGAGAAGCAGCGTGCAGAGAGAATTGAGAAAGCTATTCACTGCCTGGCAACAGCCACATCCCTGCTATGCAGGCGTAGCATGAACAGTCAGGAAGTCCTGACTCAAAACAGCAAATACCTGACAAGGGGCATAGCCGGAATGACCGGTGCGCTGGAGGCTCTACTTAATGCTCAAACTGCACAAACTGCTGCTATTGACGTGCCGGAGAGTGAAGGTAGCACCAGTAGGAGCAGCATGGCAAGCACCCTTGTTGTAGAGACATGGAGGAGCAGCAGGCGACAGGGTGAGGCTAGAGGCCAAACGCCCAGTGAACAGGGTGAGCCACATACACCTGCCAGTGCAAAGCATGGCCGCAAATGAACAGTTAATACTATGGGCTACTGCCATTGGACATACAATTTAGAAATTAAAAAGTTTGTGTTGCACATTTGTTCCATTTAAACCTGCGTAGTGACAATATACAACTACGGTGGGTGCTTTCAACACCCATCTGTGTGTGTTTACTCACTGTGAGCATTGCAGTGAAATGCTTACTGGCGCACGTTTGTACTTTATCATACCTAGATATATACTACATTAAACAAAATGTTGTACTTTCAACATAGGTCTCAGTCTCATTACTTACTCAGAAATAGTTGCGTGTAATCTCCTCACGTCTGTATCTGTCATCACTTGGTGTTGACACTCCAGCAGGTTGTGTTTCTCGCACAGCAATGTCGTCGTCATGATCCTCATAGTCTGACAACTCCACCTCAGTACCCTTCTTCACAGCAAGGTTGTGCAACATAGCACAGGCAGCAATGATCTTACAGCAGGTGATGGGGGTATACTGCCTTGCACCTCCGTTCTTGTGCAAGCATCTGAACCTGCTTTTCCAGAGACCAGAGGTCCGCTCCACGACATTCCTTGTGCTCTTGTGGGCCCGGTTATATCTCCTTTGGCTGGGTGTTGAGGGGTTGAGGTAGGGTGTGAGTATGAAGGAGCGGATGGCATATGCACTGTCTCCTAAAAGGAAATGGGAATACATTGCTCACATGCATACATGTACTTCTTACTGCAATAGATGTTATGGGGGTCGGTCACTGTGTCTTACCTAGGAGGTATCCTTCACCAAATTCCCCTGCAGTCAGCCGTGCATAGATGCCGCTGTTTTGAAATATGTAGGAGTCGTGGGTACTCCCAGGGAATTTTGCCACAAGTCAGTGATGGCGCACTTTGCATTGCAAATCACCTGCACATTGATGGTGTGGGTGGACTTCCTATTCCTGTATATATATTCGGTGGCAGCAGGGGGACAAATGGGAATGTGCGTGTCATCTATGCAGCCAATTATATTGGGAAATCGTGCCATCTGGTAAAAGTCAGATTTTGTTTGGACCAGTTCAGCATGGGTTGCAGGAAAAGATATGTAATGCTCCATCCTCTGTAACATGGCGTCAAGGAATTTGTGGAAAAACCTTGACAGGCTGCTCTGGGTCACCCCACCTACCGCAGCAACCATGCTCTGGTAGCTCCGAGACGCAAGCAGGTGTAGGCTGCACAGCACCTGCACGTGGGGTGGAATAGCGTGTGCACTTGGGGTAGTAAAATGTAAATGTAAATGTAAATGTAGTATACTTGTAAAGCGCACAGCTGCCCCAGCAACGGGGCGTCCCGGCGCTGTATAACTCTGGGGAACCCGTCCTGGCTTTCCCTGTGGGATGGTCCCTTGCTGGGAGTCCCCAAGGTGGAGCCAGGCATCCCCGGAATTGGTGGGGCCGTTGTGGAGATTAGGCAAGCTAATGCCCAGAGTTGCCGAGTGGAACCCCTGATTAGAGTAAGCACCGAAGCGAGAATTATCGAGTCCGCTGACCAAGGTCCACGACCCTGCCGCGTCGGGAATTGAACCCTGGTCCCAGGCTGACTTCTGCTCTCAGGCCTGCCGCCTCTAACCAGTGAGCCACACTACTCCACTAGATAGTGTGCTCCAACAGAGGTTGGAGGTCCCTGATGAGGTCCAAGATGGTTTCTGGGGCCAACCTGTAGCTCTGGAGTATCTCTGCCTCTGTGAGCATGAACAAGGTGACCCTCTGTCTATAGACCTGCTCCTCTCTCTGCCATTCCCTCTCTCCTTCCTCCTGTAGCCGTAGACGTCTTGCAATGACATAAAATGCCGCCATTGTGCAAGAAGAATTGCATTTTGGGTCCTTTTTTATATGTTGCACCTGGTTACCACCTGATTTCAATCCATGGTAAATACCGACTCTTAAATACCGAATTTCAAGCAAATTCGGTATTTAAGAGCTTCCCTACATCTCAATTTTCATTTTTACCACTTCTTATTTACCAAATCGGTATTTTACCGATTCGGTAACTTTACCGATTCGCAAACCGTTGCGATTCAGTAACTTTACCGCTTCGGTAAATTTACCGAATCGGACGATTTTCGCTTTCCTACATCCCAATTGCTCAATACCGGTCGGTAACGGCCGAAAATACAGATTTTCGGCCGTTACCGACCGGTAAAGGGCTACCTACATCTGGCCCATAGTCACTTGGTCAATTTGTCTTGGGGTTCTTGTCACTGGCAATCGTGCTTGCGCCATCGCAATTTTGGAGGTGATGATTGCTGTGAGGGGTCAGGTTGGGCTTGTTGCCTACGTGTAGGTGGGTGTTGTCCATGTGCCTTTACATGGTGATCTACATGTGCTGGGGCAGATGGTGTCTGCACATTTGGTGTTTGTGCCTGGACAAGGGCTAGTTGTGCACATGGTGGGAGTGACTGTACATGGGTTGGTGGTGGTTGTGCAGGTGGTGGGAGTGCCCGTTCAGGGGTTGGTGGTGGTTGTGCAGGTGGTGGGAGTGCCCGTTCAGAGGTTGTGGTGGTTGTGCAGGTGGTGGGAATGCCCATTCAGAGGTTGGTTGTGGTTTTTCAGGTGGTGGGAGTGCCCATTCAGGGGTTGGTGGTGGTTGTGGAGGTGGTGGGGGTTCCTGTTCAGGGTGCCTGTGTGGATGTGTACCTTTGCTGTGGTGCTGTGCAGTTGGTGGTACAGGTGTGTGGATGTGCTGTCCTGCAGGCAGATATGATGGCTCCCCTCCCTGCGTTGACCGTGAAGGGAGACTTTGGATCACTTTCAGCATGCCCTCCATCATCTTCATGGCCAAGACATGGTGTCTTGCACTCTCTTCCCTTTGGATGGATATCACGTCTCTCATATTCCTGGACATGTCCTGCCAAGTTCTATCCATCCTATCCAAAGTTTGGCTCAGCCTGTCCACCACCTGTGGGAATTGGACCATATCCTGCAGGGACTCAGACATGTCTGACAGAATAACCCCTATGGCACGAATGTCCTGCCTCACATCTGCCTGCTGTTGGAAGAAGTCCTGCTCCCACTGGCCCCCTCTGCAGGTATCTGCCATGGATGGGGCGAGCAGGTCCAACAGCAGTGGGGGTGGCAGGTGGAAGCCTGTGGGCAGGTGAATGGTGCCCAGGGGATACCTGCGCCACAACAGGACTGGTACTTCCCACAGATGGTAGAGAGGATGGCAGGGATACACTGTGTAGGGAAGAGCAGGTAGGAGAACCACCATGTCAGTCCTGTACGTGAGGGCTGTTAGGGAGTGATGTCTGTGTTGGGATGCGTGGGAGCTATGGCTGGTTTGCTCTATGCTGGGGACAGGGAATTGTTTGTATGGGAGGAGGCTGACGAACATTGCGTGGCGGAGGATGTGATACCGTGACTAATTTTTGCAATCTGACAAGGTAGCTCTCATTGGCATCAGAATCGTCATCCCCGGAGTGGATGGATATTTAGCCATCATCATCCACAAAGTCAACGTCCTTAGGAACTTCCTCCTTCTCTAGAGCATGACTTGCTGCCGATATAACTGCCTGGAGGATCAGGGGATTCTCCCCTCTGATTCCCCGTCGGCCCGCACTGGTCATAGGTCTGTCATCCTCATCCTCGGCATCATCTGGAACACAGAGGTTGCAACCGTATTAGTGATTGACCTGGTATTACATGTGGTGCAACACCAGGGTTGTATTAACTGTACTTTGCATCAGCAGATGAGGATCATGTGACCTGGTTAGGGTACCACCACAAATGACCGCTCACACCATAGCACTGAGGTGTTACACGGAGATGTACATAATACTAGCAAACTCACCAGCTCCAGCCACAACTTTCTGTCCCTTAGCGTTCCCCCCTGGTGTAACCTGCTGAACCTGTCTCCTCATAGATGTTGTAGACATAGCTGTAGAGGGCAGAGACAACATTCTCAATGATCTGCATCACCAATTGACAGACAGGCACATGTGACACTCCTGATTTGTATTTCACTTTGGAAAAAACAACTGTTGATTCCATGCAGAAGGGGATCTTGATCTCTGTCATAGTTTAGTAATCTAAGCTAGTGACACACCTCATGCCAGAATTACCTGAAGAACAGATGCACAAGGGTTTTACTGCTGCAGCCAGGATGTCATGTATCCCCCGGGATGGTGTCCGCTGCAGTGGTATCATCCTGTCAGCAGCTGTGATGAGACATACATGTCCATATTGTAGTACAACAGATGGTAGCTATGAGCCAACATGTCTTTCTCAATACCCATTTGCGGATAATCCATGACAATGAGAAGCATGTTTACCTCATGGCTTTATATGTGGGCACCTGCTCACATGCAGCATTTGCCAGCTGTTACCTCCACGCAGCACTGACATCAATCGGTTGACACATCAACAAACTTATATGAGAAGGTAACTTATATTTCAAGGAAGTGGATAAATGACCCATACTCCTCCGCATTACACTGATTTCACCTTTACCATTAAGACTAAAATTTTTCATGCGTGTAATGTTGTCTGTTGACAAGTCAGAAAGGAGTTCATGCGTGAGATGTGCAGTAGTCAGGGACATGATGTTGCTCATTTGTGCTTTCCTACCCATGAAGTCATACAGCTCATTTTTGAATGAGAGAACACAGATTTCTTATGTCCATCCTTTGAGTGTCCTCTGTTCCCATACTCTATTTCCAACATCATGGTACTACTTAGCTGACAACGGGTGGTGTCTTTTACAGCAGACATCCAAACCTCATTCGTCAAACACTCACCTATACATGTGAATACGGTAGAAGATGAGGCAAGCAGAAAACAACATTTGGTTATGATCACACATTGCGGATAAGCTGAGAAGCTTTGATGCTTTCTGCCTGCACTGGATTATCGTGTTGCTCTTCAGCCAAGTTATTTTGCAGATGTATCTGCATGAAGATTCACCTTAGCAGCCCCTACACACATCTCAAAGGTACACAACTGGCATCAGTGTGTGCCTTAGCCATACCAATTTCATTATGATTTAACCATATATATTTTGCTAGGGATTTATCCTATCATTGAATTGCAAGTCTGTTGTGTTTTGGTCACTTCATATGACACATTGTTCTATTGTATGTCCATTCTGCACTCCCTTGGCATACATTTGGTGTCATCTTTTCATTTGCCACCAGGGTCATATCTGGCATGTGTTCAAATGCCATATGTGAGCATATTGTGATGCAGGACAACAGTGTTGTACAACACATACAATGTACGTTGGAGGTGAAAGGCACATTTAATGAGCATTCTGCCAGAATTATTCTTGGGTTTACTTACCTTGGCCCAGCACTGGAACAGTGTGTGGTCCGTGAACAGATATATATATACAACAAAGGGAGGAACCAAGAGGGCTGTTTTTAACGGGGTCCAGTGTATAGGTCCTGGAGCTATATCATCAAAGAAGGATAAACTGTTCCCCAGGGGCAGAAGAATAAATGAACCGATACTACGTGAGGTGAAGAGGGGGTCAAGGGGAATCCCCCTTTCGGAACTAAAACTCTCACACACCCAGCAAGCTAGGTGTCATGCTTCATCATCTGGGTTTTGCTCCTCGTCAGGCTGGCGCTGCAATGTCTGACGGGCTCCCATAAAGGGGCTCTTTACCGGAGATCTTTTGTTCCTGCCAGTTGGTGCATGTGGGTTGAGGGCTCTAGTGGGAGTGTTGACGTGATAAGTGGGTGAGTTAAAAAAGGTTAATGAATCCACTAACATTTTTAATGAGGTAGTTAACTACCTTGATAAAAACAGTGAGGTGAACGTACACTCTGGTGCAATGATCCAGCAGTGTAGGTTCTACCTAATGGTCAACATGTTTCATGCTCTCTATGCAATTCGTCAGGACCCAAAAAAAATAATTATAACAGTGCTACACGCCCTGTGCACCGTTGCCAGAATCTGGCATGTTTTGTATGAATAATGAACCATATACCACAATCTAGGATTTCGGTGTTGCCATTAACTGGGGTATTATCCCTACTTGTGTCTCCCTTTCCAGATATCATTAGGAATGAGCAGGACCCCTGGGCCTGCACGTTAGTATCCTGTGGAAGGTAACACTGCCCTACCACAGCTTGTAGCACTGTTATCATTAATTTTTCTTGGTCCTGACTAATTGCATAGAGACCTCTTGTATAAAGTACAAGAGGTTTCTGGGAAAAATTACAGAGACATCACTTCCATACTCTGGAACTCTACACACGGTAGGATGTATCTCTGTTATTTACTTTTTTCTCACTTTTCCTTTTCAGTAGTGTTATAAAATTGGTCCTGAAGAAAGCCACAGGTCTACCTACCGACATTGAATGGCTGAAACATGTCAACCGCCCTAACATCACAAGATAGTAACCATTTTTTCATACTATCTAACACTATTTTTAATCTTGACATTATGATGATCCCACAATAAATTTGTTCTTTGACATCATAATAGTTAATTTTAGCTTCACGTTTTCACATTTACAACACTGCAAATTATTTTTCAGCACCACCGCATCTTCACATCACTGGTGGATCTATACTGGTACATCTCATGATAACAACTAGTTAGATACCTAAAATAGATAACGGTTTTTCTACAAAATCCAAGATGATGATGCTCCGCCATTGAGTGGGCTGATGGATTCTGTTTCCATCCATCTTTTGTATATCATAGACACACACAAGACAGAGTTTATGCCACTGTAGATTCCCCTCTAGCCTCATGCTATTAGACCACTAGTATCCATTTTCGTTATTAGTACCGTTGGTTTGGGGGGTAGGATACTAGAGGGTCTGTAATCTCATTTCCCCTTGGACCCTCTGTTAAAGTCTAGTTTTACATAGCTGAGATGTAGCCAACACATGTTTCGTCTTGGGTATATCACCCATCGACTTCCTCAGGGCAAACGTGAATTCAAGAACAGGTCCACCAGAGTCCAGGCAAAGCCTGTAAATAATCCCAGGCCTCATAAATTCCTACACCTTGAGGAACCTCCAGTAGAACCTGTAGATGAATTTGGAGCAGCACTAAGAACATTAGCTGCTAATTGCAAATGGAGAGATTTTAAAGATGAAATTCTCAGAAACAAGTTGAAAGAAAGAACTCGTTGTCGGCACCCCACCTCATGAGTACATCACCCAACACCTGCAAGACCTCCACTGGCTCTCCTTCAAGAAGAGAGTAACCTTCATGCTACTCACCCACGCCTACAAATCTCTCCATAACACTGGACCCAAACAAATCAATGAAAAAGTCTCCTTCCACGTACCCAAAAGAAACCTCCAGCTCCGCCAACCTCGCCCTAGTGGAAACCCTGCACATCCGCAGAAATAGAGCAGGTGGAAGAGACTTCTCCTGCGTCTAAGGCCTGGAACGAGCTCCCGGTCAGCATAAGATGCTCCCCTACTCTGCACACCTTCAGGAAGAGCCTCAAAACCTGGCTTTACGGCTGACTCTGAGCTGCTCCCCCCAGCGTCTTGATACCCTCACGGGTGATTAGCGCACTTCACAATTCCCTGATTGGTTGATTGAAAGAACCAAAAGTAAAACAGTTCAAGCAAGACTTTTGTCACCTGAAGACTCGACTTTAGAGGCTGCATAACAAAATTATCCATTACAGAGGAGTATCGTATAAATGAGATTAAGACCATGCTGAATTGTCGCATTAAAGGCATCCCATAAAGTAAAGCTTGGAGTTTCGGGTAAGTCATTTGATGTGAAATAGGTTGAGATTTCCTGCCGTATCTCAACTACGTTAACTGGGTCGTGTAGGTTAAGGGGGGAAGTCACCAGCGGGGACAGGGTCACGCCGTATTGGTATGACCTCGAAACACCATCTTCAGATGAACAGGGTCAGAAATAGAGATGTCTGAAATGAGAGCAGATTCTAGTTCTCGAATAAGCAAGTGTGAGAGAAAGAAATAATCAATATGAGAATATGAGCAGTGAATGTGTGAGTAGAAAGAATAATCTTGGGGGTCTGGGAATTTGTAGTGCAAGGCATGTGCGAGGCCCAGATCAGAGAAGGCCCTCTTCAATGCCTTGGACATCACCCCTGTGCCCTGGAAGGACTCAGCACTGAGGTCCAGCGCAGGATCCCAGACAAAATTGAAGCCCCCCCCCATAATCAAGCAGTCACTCGCTCGTGTCACCTGCTCTTTCAATAAAGTTCAGAGGTAGGAATCCTATGACTGATTGGGTGCATATATGTTAAGCAAAGTGAGAGACTGTGTATTGTGTTGGATCACAATTTTTAAAAACCAACCTTCCCTGTCCTTACCACCCATGAACCTTGAGGGCAGAGTCCTGCTTTACATAACATACAGCCATCTTGATTGGGGAATGTGCCCAGTTTTGTGCCGGATATTTTGGGTAAGCCATTCAATATATATATCAGATTGCAAAAGGTGGGTCTCCTGTAAGAAGATAATGCCTGAATCGTGGATGAGTAGGTAGCACCCGATCTGTTGTCTCTTGTTAGGAGTATTAAGTCCCCTCACATTAAGGGAAATCAATTTGATGTGGGAGGTGGTAACCATTGTCAAGAGTAAGGGGGTGAGCTACTAAGGTGGAGCAGGTATGGAAGGATGCCCCCCGGGTCTGGAGGGCCAAATTTCGAGAGTGTCGTTGGGCATGTATGATAGTAGGCAGAGCTGTCACCCATGTCAAAGAGGAAAAGGGGAAGTTAGAAAGGGCGAGAGCAAAAGGTTGTGGTAAAAGCTTCACGTAGGGCTAAGCAAGCGTAGATAAAAAGTAGCCCAGTAGGTTCCGATCTCCCACCGGAAACCCCCCAAGAGTTTTAGAAAGAGAAGGGGAGATAGATAGGAAAGAACATAAACAATAGATGGCCAACAAGGCCAAAAAGCTCTATTCCAGATCTTCCAGTCTGGGCACGGGCCATTCTGGGGAAGTCACTCTCCAAGGGTTCGGATTGAGTATAGGGGCGCCGGAGGAGCCATCAAAGTCCCTAGGCTCCAACCAATGCAGCCAGTGGTCATCAGGGCAAATGAGTGCCCCTCCATAAAAATCCCAGCCATTGACAGAACGAGAGCCATAGGAGCAGTCCGCGGCAAGGACCAGACAGCGGATAGCAGAGAAAGGGGTCAGAGTAGGCATTAGTTTGCTCGGGCAGCAGTTCCTGTGTATATGTCTCTGCCGCATGTCGTCGCCAAGGGTGCAGGATTCAAAGCAGTCATGTGTCGGCAGTTGGGATGCATTCACAGCAAACAGTCAATCTGTGTTCCAGCCAAGAAAGGGAGGTACCTGGCTTCATTTAGAGGCCACTTCAGAACGGGCAGGGGAATGAGCATCGGCCATGGAGCAGAGATATTGGATGATTTCTTGCTAGGCTTGGAAGGTGGATTTTTCCTTAGCATTCGTTCTGTGTTTAGGCCGGAGCACCATTGACCACTCAGGGCGTATCGGTTCTTGAGACAAAATAGGTGAAGGAGAAGGGCTAGCCTCGCAGGATGTTACTGGAAGTTGCAAACGTTGTTTAACATCCTGTAGAGAGCTGACCACCCTGTGTCTGCCCTCCCAAGTACAGATCAAGGCAAAGGGGTGATCCAACTGGTGTTTGATATCAAGGCTGCGTAATTTGTCTGTAACAGGCTTAAAGTCTCTGCGACGCCGTAACATTACCGGGGCGGTATCCTGAAAGATTTGGATAGGGTTCCCCTTTGTAGACCAGCTCCGCTTTACGTCATAAGGCCTGCAGATTATCTTCCTTTTCGGGAAAAAAGTATACTTGTGTGAATATTTCCGCCACAAATCCTGGGCGACCAGGGGTCATAGCAGCTGAATTGGCTCTATCTAGGGCTGACGGAGAGGTGTCTCATCGCCTCTAATCTCGTGGAGCAGGTCTGCCGTGAACACCATTATGTCTGAGCCTTCATCCCCTCTAGGTATCTCTCTAATGCGGAGGTTGTTTCTTCTGCTTCTATTCTCCAAATCCTCCTGTTTCAGCTGGAGCTCGATATGCTGTTCCTCGAGGGTGACCATCTTTCGCCATAGGTTTTCCTGATCCTCCAAGCGTCCATCCACTGTGTGTTCAAGGTCATTGGCCGGCCCCCCAACCTCCCTATTCTCTCACTTAAAATCTTGAAGGAAGGCTTTGAATTTGGTCTTGAGTGAGCCAATTTCATATTATATTTTTTTATAGGAAAGCATTCATGTAGGCCTGTGTAAGGGCAGCGGTCGCCATCTCCTGATTGGGGTTCATGGGGGGCGAGGAGGGGGCCCCGACTTGAGCACATAGAAGTGACTGGGTTGTCCCTGGGATGGCTGGTCAGAGTGTCCTTGCCGGTTTTGGTGGGTGGCATGCTCCAGCAGGGGTACCCCACCTTTATGTGTCAGCTGTGTTGCCTGGGTAAATGCCATAAGGGGGCCAGTGGCTAAGCTCTTGGGATGTGTGCCCTGCATTGGCTAGAGGTACACTAGAGAAAGACACAGGCCATACCACCAGGCGTAGTGTCCTGGAGGCCAAGGAGTGTGTATAATATAGTTCTACAGACAGTGGTCATTTTGTGCAGTCTCAGACAAGCAGTTGGGCATTCCAGGTCCCCTCTGCGCCAGCAAGGGTGCAGCCCACATTGTGAATGTGGGAGTTAAAGGACCCCCTTGAGTAGAGGGGCACCTCTGGGTCCAGTAAAATCCAAGGTCCTCTCAGGTGTTCCGGTCCCCGGAAGATAATGCAGGCTTCTAGGTCATAAGATAAGACTCAGAGGCAGGTCCCAGGTGTGGCATCATTGTCAGCAGAAGAGGCAGTGTCAACTGAAGTGTCCCCTGACGGTGTTAAATCAAAGGCACGGTGGAGAGCCAAAGGGGCTCAGAGGCGTGGTTAGCGAGCCGCAAAATCAGTAGGTCATGGGAGCAGGAAATGTGCTATGCCAACGGGGGCCAGGAGGAAAAGCAGCCAGGGCACCGTGGGGGACAAGAATCCAGTGCAACTGCAGGTGCGCGAGCAAGACAGCAGTCCAGAGGTGGGGAAGGGTAGAAGAGCCCCTGCGTGATCTCACAGCCGATCACCTCTTACCTCTGGTGTGAAGGTAATGTCTCGCAAGGTCCTGTCAGCACTGGGGCCCTCAATGGGGATAGCGCAGCAGTGTTGGCTGACTCCAATTAGGTTCTCGGTGTCTCTTGCATGCCAGTAGTCCACTGATCACAGCCGATGTCAGGGAGTGCTGGCCGTATATGTTTGGGCAGCCGGGTCGCGGCAGAAGGAGACGGTCCCAGAAGAGTGCAGTGAGTTCAAGTAAGCCAAGTGACAGGATTTCGCGTAGCATTCAGTGTCACTGCCTCAGGGCCCAGGCCAATGGCATGTGAAGGTGCAGCAGCGGTAGGTGGGGCCAATACCGAGGTAGAGCCGCAGCCTCCGCCTCAAACCAACAACACGGTGGACCCCAACACCAGTCAATGGACTATTGGCTATGAGCAGAGCCACAGCCTCCATCTATTTTCTCAGAGGCTGCAGTAACAAGTCGGATGGACATCCTCACAGGTGCTGGGGGACAAGGCACCACCCCAGCGGGGTCCCCTTCCACAGCAGGCGGCGGCTTAGGCCAAAGGACGGCAGGACGGCTCGGTCAGAGCTCTTGCAAATGCAGTCGCAGGGTGCACCAGGGGACCCACAGTGGGGAGCCACAGGCCCTGATGCTGGATGATTTGCTGTAATAGGCCGCAGAGGAGCAGAGACACAGAAAGGCACGTCTAACTCCATTAGCAGCTTTGCCATGGCCCCCGAAATTATGATTCATGGAGTAGGGAGGTTAATAAGCCAGTGTTATCACTGTGGAGGGGCTGGACACATTGTTATAGTGAAGGCAGGGCCCTGCTTGCGCACATTGCTATGTTAGCTTAGGCTTATTAGAAGTTTCTACGCCATTTTACCTTTTTGCTGCTTTTGCACACAACACTGCATGTAACTGTTGTTGTAAGTTAGGCTCCGTGAATGTCTTCACATGAGAATGGCTCTTTTTCAACATCCCTCGACTTACATTGCGACCTTAGTCTGCACAGTGAGTGCAGAAGCCTCCAAGGTTATCATAACAATGTTAGCTGTTATTCAGGCTGATCGGCCCACGCTCTAGACACAAAATGCATGCAGCTGCAGCTAACTGAAACTCTAGCACCTTTAATATTGCACTGCATTCATGATTAGAACACTTGGAGAAAATCCGTTTCCAGAGAGAGAGAGCTTTTGCAGATCCTTATGTGATTCATCTCTACTAATCTTGGAGGTATGGGGTTCCCCATTCAAGCCTAAGAGACCTTCTATTATTATAAAACCTAGTCCTTAGCAAGGGAGGGTGGTACACAAGGCACTATAGGACTATCATTATAATATGATTTCTCCCTTTGTGTTTTATGGAATTGTAACAATGATGATCGTATTATTTTTAATCATATGCCTGCTTATGTTAGTAAAAACACTGCATCTTAGAGCACGGCGTTAAAATAAACATTTTAAACTTTTCCGTGTCTCTATGTACTCACGTTGTGCACTGGTATAAGAATAACAAACAAAAAAGTGTTCTTGATTCCCACCATTCCTTAGAGTAACCTAAGTTGCACGATCTGGGTTGTCTAATCATTGGTACCTTTGCTATAGGACGAAAAGCTATTGAGACACAGATGCTAGTCGGTTAGGGATTCAAGGTACTGAGGTGAGTTTTTTGGTCCACCACAATTCACTGAGGTCCTGGGTCTCTGTGCACAGTTCTGTGTATGAGCAGAATCCCCGCAACATGGCACACCTAACAATGTTGGTCTTATTTTGAGACTCTCGAGTAGTGCTTATAACAGTCCACAAAACCCTCACTGCCGTTTCCAGTTGACGGTGGTGACGGATTAACCTACCTATATTTACATAGGTTTATTCAAGCTTGATATTCTAAAAAAGTTCTTACTTTGAATTACAATCCGTTTGTGCTACAGTTCATTTGCATTGTTTTTTCTCTACTGTGTCCTTCTGGCTGACGTTGATATCCCACCGCATAGTAGGATGGCTGTTCGCAATCATTTGCAGATGTATGGCTTCACCTTGGAAGGCATGGCGGTTGTTTTTGTGCTGAGTGCTGAAGTTGCGAACAAGTTTGAGCTCTTCTACTCATGGGTTACCTTTCCTGCAGTTAATACGGGTACTGGTACGTTTCATGTTTATCCTCCCACAGCTGTGCCTATAGACTACACACCATATAGTACACTGGAGATTCCTATTACAGCCTGGCAGCATCGAGTTTGGCTTGATGGTGCCCTTCCCCAATTGGTAACGGCGGTTCGGTTAGGTCCCTTGTCCATTCCCGGGGCCACGTGGCCAGTTTTGGCCAGTTACACACACATCCGGGTTATCTGCAAGACACTATAGCTGAGTTACGTGTGCTCTACACCTCTTGGTTGAAGTGCACCGGGTTTAGTGCAATATGTTTCACGCAACGTCCAGGTGGAGGCACCTGGTGCTGTGGCGCAACCAGTTGGAGCGGTTGGGATGAAAATTAATCCTGTCATGGTGAATTCAGTTATGGGCTAGCGCCCCCAAGATAAGGATGATATGACTTTTTGGCTTGCTGAGAAATTTGACTAACTGGAAGCAATATTTCCTAATACGACTCCTGTTGAAAAACACAGGATTCTGACCATTAGTTTGCAGAAAGACTTAATACCTGAGGTACCTGATTGTGAGACCTGGGGTAAGATATTTGGTGCAGTCTATGCTAAGTGCTTTGGCACTCCGTCCATGGCTGTCCTACCCTCTGTGATTAAGCATGTACAAGATGAACATGGTGTGGAGGCGGCTGTTGAATAGGGATTGTGACTCGTTGGAGTGTTTGATGTAGTTTCCGATCTTGTCCTTGCTAATGTTAAGGGAGATGCAGTGAACTTCCAGGTGTCTAATCCTTTACGTGATGTCCCCGATGCTGATAAACCCCGGCAGTTACCGAAAATAATTGCAGAGGTTTATAAGACCATTGGCCACAATAGTTTGGGTGTTAAGCCTTTTGCTAAAACAACAGCACAGAAGCAAACACAGGCGGCGACTTCTAATAAAGATGAACGCCCCAATTTTCCTTAGCAGAATTGGAATAACAATAAAAAACAGTTAAAACAGCAACAGGAACAGGGGTCACGTCCTGCATCACCAATACCTGTGTCTACTGAACGCACATATGATTTGCGCGACTGCCCTAATATTAAGTCACCTGATCGTTTTCAGGTTCCTGACCAACGTTCTCCTCGCTCTTTGCAGGATACATTGTTCTCACCAACCAGTGGACGAGACAGCAGCAGAGGTCAGGGTGCCCAACAAAGCAGTGAGCTGCCCCGCAAGACGGAAGGTAAAGGCAAGCAGGAGGACTTTCTACGTCAAAGACCCCAGTTTCAGAAGAAGAAAGTGAGCTATGCCACGGATAGTGAGAACACAGCTTCGGAACCTGACATGGGCGCTGACGCTGCTAGACAGCGTGGCAGAAATTACAGTAGTGCGGGTAGCATTGCGTCCATATCTGAAGGCGACAGCAACTGACACGTTTGTTGCTTTTGAGACAGCTGACACTAGAGTGGCTCCCCCCAACAGACTCTGTGACATAGTCCTTTTAGTTGAAGGTGACATACAGCCTACTGTAAAAGGGATATTTTGGGGAAATCTGACCTCTACCTATGTCATTTTGTTGGCGGAGGCCAACTGGCCCCCACCCTTCGTTCTGGCCGTTCCAAGGGGGGAGGAGGTAATCCTCCCTAGTTTCACACACACTGTGCTGAAGGAGTAGGGGCTGCATTTTGCAGAGGAGTGGGCTAAGGTGCAGGCACCGGCTTTGTACCGTACCCAATGTGGTTGGGACGAATTTTCCCCCAGACATGAGATACCATTGAGGTCTATGCCCCAGCCTCAACCCCAATATCCCATGCGACGTGAAGCAAAAGCTCCCGTGGCGGAAATCCTTGTACAATTGGAATATCAAGGTGTGATTAAAACATGTGTGTCACCGATGAATAATCCTCTTTTTACTGTGACCAAGCCTGATGGCTCATACCGTTTGGTATTGGATTACCGGCACTTAAACTCCCATTGTCGGACCTGCGCGGTACAGAATAATCACAGTCTGCCCTTGTGGATAGTCTTGTGCGTAAACGGTTTAAGACCACACTTGACATATCTAATGGCTTTTTTAGCCACACCTGTCCTCTATTAGTAGTCAATAGACAACTTTCACCTGTGGCGGCAAACACAAACAGTTCAGAAGATTAGCTATGGGCTATAAAAACAGTCCAGACGTCTTTGCCGCTCACATTGTCTCTCTTCTAGAGGGACTCGACCCTGATGCGTGCACGTATGTTGATGACATTAATCTCACTGACGACGAATTAAGGCCACATCTGTGTCACGTTGACCGCATCATTTGCATGTTTGCGGACTTCGGTGACAAATTTAACTTTGGGAAATCACACATTGCAGAGTTCGCAGTGTTGTTCCTGGGCTATGAGCTCAACAATGAAGGTCGAGGTTTAGCACCTCACTTCCTGAACAAATGCGCACAGTTGCGTGCTCCAGCAACTCTGAAAAAACTACAATCTTTACTGGGTTTTTGGAACTTCGGGCGTACTTACATTCGTGATTATTCCACGCGTATCGAGCCGCTTTATGCCTTGATACAACCAAATTTTACCAAATCTTGCTGGCAGCTTGAACATTTAGCTATCTTGCAATCTTTGCAGGCTGATCTTCTAGAATCTAAATTCATACTGACTTGTGACGACCACTCCAACTTGGTAATAAGAATTGTGCCTGGGGCGGTATGTTTCACATATCTGGCTTTTAATGAGGGTGGCATGGTCCCTATTGCTTACAAGTCACACTTGTCCACTTCGGCTGAAATGCGATTTTCCTCGGTGGAAAACGTTTTGACTTCAGTGCAGATAGCGATTCTGAAGGAACGCACACTGTCGCAGGGGAAATACATGTTGATTGTTACATTGTATCCTGCCTTGGAGGCAGTGACGAAAGCCAGTGTACCAAACTCAAAAGCTTTGCATCCTCGTGGATACAATGGGCCTCGTCCTTGACATGTCCGGATGTCACTTTTTTTTTTATTCCGCTTTGCAGACTCAGGAGTACTTGCAGTATGAATTTGTTCATCCATCTCCTCTGACCATGCACCCGCTGGAGGATTTCCAATGTATCATTTACACTGACGGTTCAGCGCAACCGGCAACAAGATCAAGGTATGCTTATTCGGCGGTCTGCACAATAGTGGTTGGTACAATGGTGAATGGTGAATTCAAGTCCGATGGCGTGCATGCACAGACATTAGGGGACTGTACCTCCCAATTGGCAGAACTATGTGCTCTGGTGCTTGCACTGGAGTATGTTGACCCTAGTGTGACTACTCTTATTGTAAGTGACTCTTAATACTGTGTTCAGTCCTACAATGACAATTTATTCTTTTCGACTCAAAATGAATATAGTGATTCCAAAGGTAGCACAATCAGACACAAAGTGCTATGGGTTCGAGTGGCTGAGCTTAAAGAACGGCAGCCACTCGTGTTTGTAATTCATACTCTTGGTCATCAGCGCGTAGGGGTCCATGCTGTTGGTAACAGTCTTGCTGACGAAGCAGCAAAGACAGCAGTAGCGACATATGTAGTAGGAGCAGTTACATGTTCCAAAAGTAAGATTGATGATGACATCTTGGCAGCCATTGCTGCAACAGAGAAGGGAAGTAATTACCCTAGAGGTTTCCCTTCCAGATACTCTTATCATTTAAGTCCTGATAAAGTTCCCTATTTGAGAATTAACGACGTTGGTGACGGATTGATTCCCAACGCGGACCACAGGTCATCCTTGATAACTGCCGTTCACGAGGGTATGGCCTCTTCTCATGCCGGCGTTTCTGTGACGGTATCTCTTCTACAACAGCGTTACTGGTGGTGCGGATTGTACAAACAAATGCGTGATTATGTCCTTCATTGTGACATTTGCCAGCAGATAAAACCTTCAACTGCTGCACGCATACCCCAGACACAGTTTTATATATCTAATAAACCACTTGGGTGTGTTTATTTAGATCACTGTGGTCCTTTCTCCTCAGATACTGCTTATAAGTGCATCTTAGTTGCAGTGGATTCGTGCACATGCTTTGTTTGGTTCTGGCCGCAATGTAGTGCTGATGCCCGTACTGCCATAAGGGATTTGCGTGCCTTTGTGGGAATTTTTGCATGTGGTACCTTTCATTCGGACCAGGATCCAGCGTTCGCCTCTAAGGCGTTCAAGGATGCCATGCGTTCATTGGGGGTCCAAGTCAAATTTTCGTCTCCATATAGGCCTGAGGGTAATTCAGTTGTGGAGCAGATGAACCGTGACTTAAAGCAATCCTTGACAGCTAGGGTTTTAGGTACTGGCAGGAACTGGCTGGCCCACCTCTATGGCATTCAACATGCACTTAATAATCTCCTTAACAGATCTCTCGGTGGGCGGACCCCATACGTAATGCTCTTTGGCATCAAAATGTTTGTTCTGGACCTTGAGGGTCTAGACATGGCGGAGTCTGCCGCACCCTTTGATGTAGATGATCATCCTGCTGTGTTACAGAACGTACAAAAGACCCATGCCAGTCTTGCAAAGGAACACTTGCCCTCCACGACTGATGCTGTGCTTCAGATTCCGGTAGTTGGTTGGCTTCCCTGAGTCAGTGACCTGGTCCGTGAAAAGGTGGAGAACAAGAAGGAGTTCAGCCCCTCATATTGTGCACCAGTTCCTGTGCTTGGTGTGCAGGGTACAAGAACGGTCATTTTACCTCCGCTTCCTGGTCGCAAGGAAAACAGGTACATCTTTATTGATAATGTCAAACTACAACGAGTGACCGGTTCTTCTTAGTATGACACCAGCGGTATCTTGTACAGCAATGCTGAAAAATTCTGTTTTGGTTCCGGCAACTACCACCAGGCCTGACATTGCCATTGAGATGCATACACTTACAAATCATATATTGAATATACCGGCTGGTGATCCCCTTGATGATACTGAGTATACTTACCCCACAGATAGTCAATGCCTGATTTGCAAACAAGTGCAGTTAACCAGTCACGCTTTTCATTTGACACTGACTCTAATACATTAAAGTCCCCATCAAAAATTTCGATTTTTGCTGTTTGGTTTAAAAAACATTTTTTTATACCCCCCTTGGACTTACGTTTGGCTGGTGCTTTTTTCTATTTTTTCATTCTTGTCAATTGGATTTGTGGTTTATTTTTTTTGTCTAGTGAATAGACATCATGTTAAAGAAAGAACTTCAATTAGATTAATTGATGGAACTTTGGCACCCCACTCCTCCTCACACATCATGAAGAGGGATCAGACTTTTGTAAATATCACTGCTTGGCCTGTCAAATTTTAAATCCATGGCACTACAGAGGTTAGAAATGTTCCGAATGTACTTTGTGTTTCAATGGGGGATGTAGTGAAACAGAACATATTCTCCGATGATTGGGATGTCCAAGCTGTAGAGGCTCTTTTTTCTGATTTGAAATGTTATGCTGCTTTTGATACTGAAGATTTTTACTTAGATGCAGCCAATTATGCAGACTTATTGTGCTACCAACATTATGGCAATCATTTTCTGCATAAAGCAAACACGTTTAGAAATGTGGTTAATTACACTCAATGGGAACATTGTCCAGCTCCCGTTGAAGGCAGCTCAAAAACTCTTTTGAAAAAGTTTACGTATTTTACTGATTTTAATCATTCCAATCCTGACGCATTTTATGACTGCTAAGGCCAAAAGGGGGCCTAATACTGTATATATCAAACGTTTTGTCCGTGGATAAAATTGAAGTTGTGGCATTAGAAAGCAATTATCAGATACTTCTGATGTCTGTCAATAACGTGTTCATTTACGGGGGCGTGGCTAAGCTGGCTAAGATGGCGGACGGACTCCCTTAGAGCTCCGGTCAGCCACTCGCCACGCCAATGATTTTAGCTGCCGCCGCATACCTTGATCACCACCAGCAGATGTAGGAAATTACAGGGACCACCTGGGACGCCTCGAGGAAAAACGGCGGATCCGAGACATGCCCGCATTGGCCCTGGAGGACCTCGGCCGAGCCTTCCCCAAAATGGCGGCGCCCAGATACTGACGAGGAGGGTCCCGAGTGACCAGTGCGACCCTTTTCGTTGCCGGGTCCCGGAGCGCGCCACACACCGCATCTGAAGAGCGCTGCCCCTCGCTAAACGCGGCGGTGTCGGGGGAGGAGTCGCGATACCAGGACCCGCCGAGGAGACCCGGCGACCAGAAGACGGCGCGGGACCTTCCTAACACGGGAGACTCGGACGGAGGTGACCCCTGGAGATCCAACGCACCAGGGGGACGCGGAGGCCGGTGAGGACCCAGCCGACCACCCCTGGACACCGGAAAGGCCGCCCGCAGATGTCCCTGAGACCTTCCCATTCCAAGATGGCGCCGCCGAAATGAGTCCGCGAGGGACAGGTGCAGAACGACCATGGCGACCAGTGGGGGTTCCTTGAGACTGGCGCCCAAGTGACAATTCCATTGGCAACCCGAGACGGAGGGTGACAGGACGCAGCAACACGTGCGTCCCCGAGGTGAGCTCTGATTCCCCAATTTGAGCCCCAGACCCAAACCCCTCCGGGGAGCACCGGCTAGCTGTATCTATACTCTGCAGGGGAACCGGGAGCGGCGGGCAGCAGTGAAGGAGCACCCCCGACCACCCCGGCGACACGATAGAAGATCAGACGGAACGG
The DNA here is from genome assembly GCF_964261635.1 of Lissotriton helveticus. Classification (NCBI taxonomy): domain Eukaryota; kingdom Metazoa; phylum Chordata; class Amphibia; order Caudata; family Salamandridae; genus Lissotriton; species Lissotriton helveticus. The sequence continues at coordinate 1,118,295,980 of NC_136069.1, read as the reverse complement.
GGTGCGTTCACTCGGAGAGCCTCCCACCTCTCATATCGAGGGCGAACCACAAGCCCCCCCCAGCCGGGTGTCAGGGGACCCACCTGGAAGAACTACAATAGGCGGAGGGGAAGTCGGAAGCCCGATCTGCTTGGCGCCGTCACACATAGGGGTTTGCATCACATCAAACGGGCCGGATCGGACCGGTAGGTCACCCGCACCACCCATGGGGCGAACGCAGCGAGCGGTGCCAACGACACCGGCGCCGGCACAGAGAAGATCACCATCCCCGGGCCCCTCACGTGGATCAAAGACCGGGGGTCCTATACAGGAATCGGACATGTCCACGAAGCTTGACAAAGTCCTGGCGGCCATCGAGCACTCACGAGTCTCCATGGAAACGAAGTTCGGAGAACTGGCCTCGGACATCACCCTATTGCAAGACGACCATAGAAAGCTGGCAGATAAGGTGAAGCAGGACAGCCACACGCTCCAAGAACTAAAACCTCAGGTCCAGCTCAACCAAAAAGCCATCAAGGACCTGCAGGAGAAGGTCACCTTCCTGGAACACAAGGCGGACGATTTAGAGGGACGCTCCCGTCGGAGCAACATACGTCTGATCAATCTGCCGGAAGGAGTGGAGAAAGAAGACCCTATCCGATATATCGAGTCTTGGATAAAAACGTTCACCCGGACCCAAGACCTGACGCCGTTCTTCTCAGTAGAAAGGGCACACAGGGTGCCGACTGGACGACCTCGAGCTGGCTTCCCACCCAGGCCATTCCTTTTGAAACTTCTGCATTATCAGGACAGGGACACAATCCTGCGGGCGGCCAGGCAAGCGAAAGTCCTCAGGGTGGAAGACAAAACTGTGATGGTGTTCCCGGACTATTCCCAAGCAGTACAACGCCAACGCGCCACATTCCTCACAGTAAAGCAAGCCTTGCGTCAACTTAAGATACCATATGCCCTTCTGTTTCCGGCCCGCCTCAAGATCATCTATGAGGATGCCACACACTTCTTCACGGATCCGGCGGAGGCAAGACACTGGTTGGATCACCGCAGTCAGCCTCGATCGGACCACGAGGACACACCGTCGAGCACGGCGTCCAGCAGACGGCGGCGACTTCGTGCCAGAAAGGTCATGCTCACACAGATGAACCGACCACCGTCGCCCAGCGTCAAACGCGTCCCAGACTTGGAACAAATCATAGCAGAGCGACGGAAAGCCATACAGGCAGCGGCGGAGATCGAGCAACTGAACGCCGAACGGGAGGTGGATCGAGGCCCCCGCATCTTTACATCCGAAGATGAAGATCAGAGCGACGTCCGCACCTCCAGAGATGGTTCCGCCTCCCCGCCACTGGTGACCCCACAGACGGCGGACACACTCATCTGATGGCACCAGACACGCCCAGCGGTAAGATTGCGATGGAAGAGCATCCAGCCGACGGCGGAAGCCGAGAAGACACGCCTAAGGTATGGGTGGTAGCATACACACACACAGAGACACATTATGGCGAGTGGCCTTGGCCCCAGATCGGGGTTCCGCCGCCTTACCACCCCCTCACACCAAACGAACTAGAGACAGTACAAGATGTACAGTTTGGGCTCATCGTGCCTTGCAATGGGCCCCTTCAGTTGGGACTGTTTCCCATATGTTGTTACCATGTTAAGCCCCTTTCCTTTTAACCCTGATACCTACACGGGAGGTGGTGTTCTGGTCACGGTGAAATCAAGTATGGAGGGAGGAGATGTGAGCGAGAGCGATCCTAGACGTAGCCGAGAGTTGGCGGAGGAGCCAACCATTACGACGGACACAATCACATGACAACGCCCCCTAACACGGACTTTACCTTTATCACACTAAACGTCAGGGGGCTGCATACGGCAAGTAAACGGTATGCAGTCTATGCCTACCTAAAGAGACAACAGGCACATATAGCTCTCTTACAAGAGACTCACCTGACGACAGCGGAAGTCGGCAAGTTACAGAGGAAGTGGAGGGGCGTGATCTGTGCCACAGGGTACTCTGCATTTGCCAGGGGCACACTAATCTGGATCAGACCGGGAGTCCCCTTCCGTGAACAATCCAGGGTGGTAGATAAGGAGGGACGCTACGTATTATTGGAAGGACAACTGGATGGGCAACCTATCCTGATAGGCAGCATCTATGCCCCCAATGTAGAGCAGAACGTCTTTTGGTCTCGCCTCACAAACACACTGGCACATTACACCCACACCCCTTGGCTCCTAGGAGGGGATTATAACAGTGTTCTAGACACGGCCCTCGACCGGTCCCATCCCCCACCACCACGATCACCGATATACAGACAGACGGAACTCTTCAATACATGGGTTCGACACTGGGCACTGACGGACACGTGGAGAGCATTGAACCCCACGACGAAACTGTACTCATTTCACTCCATTCCACACGACCTTCGAGTGCGACTTGACCGATTTCTCTGCTCACCTGATATACACGCCAAAGCTAGACACACGGACTACTTAGGCAGAGTACTGTCGGATCACGACGCCCACGCCCTGACCCTCCGATGGAGACCACCCCACCCCCCAGTTCCTACCTGGAAACTCCCTCGGGAGTGCCTCACAGATCAGGTATTCACACATGAACACGGGGAACACCTGCAGGAACACTTCAGACTCAATGCGGGCTCGGCATCTTCTAGTCTCGTGGAGTGGGATGCACACAAAGTGGTAGCAAGGGGACACTGCATCCAACAAGTACTAGGGGTACGACAAGGACTAGAACGCGCATTACATGACACAGAACAGAAGCTGGCGACCATGCTACGAGCGGATGACCACGGCGAAGTGACCCAGCAGCAAATAGCAGAAGCTAAATCAAAATATGCTGAGACACTGCGAGACCTGCGTAAATACAACTTCAGAAAATATGCCGGTAGGATGCACCGGGAGGGCAACAGGGGTGGCACACTCTTGGCATGGGTAGCGCGACAGGATCCCGACCTGAAACCTATCACGGAAATCACAGATCAGGCCGGTCATCTTCAAACATCCCAGATAGCAATCATGCAGGTTTTTCACACATATTACTCGCAAATATACCAGACCCCTAACCAAGGCGACACCCTCGCGGCGTCTAACTTCCTAATCCCGTTGCCTATCCCCCAAGTCTCACCGGCGCTCCGGAAGGACCTAGACAGGAAACTAACACAAGCCGAGATCAAGGCCGCGATCGGGATGCTAGCCAGAAACAAGGCCCCAGGCATGGACGGCTTCCCCCTCGAGTATTACCAGACCTTCTTGCCTTACCTTGTCCCGCGTCTGACGATTATGTTCGAAGATGCACTCGGAGTGGGAGTCCTCCCACGCTCCCTCAGGGAATCAATAATAGTATCGTTCCTGAAACCACATAGGGACCCCCAGCTCCCCTCATCCTACAGGCCGATCACATTACTTAACTCAGACTGTAAAATTCTAGGTAAACTGTTAGCGACGAGGTATGCCCAAGTCGTGCCCCAGTTGGTCCATCCCGACCAAAACGGGTTTGTGCCAAACCGCAACACATCCCAAAATCTCCGTAGGCTCTTCCATGTCCAAGACATAACTAGAGCCCAGTTCCCGAATGCAGCTTGCCTCATACTAGACCTCGAAAAGGCGTTTGACACCCTCCTATGGTCATATTTGTTCGACGTCATCGCCAAGAACAACTTTGGCTCCCGCCTAATCGCTTATACCAAGCTCCTGTACACACAACTCAAATCCAGGGTCCGGATCGGCACCTATATCTCCTCGGAATTCACCGTGGACAGAGGGACTAGACAAGGGTGCCCGTTGTCACCCCTCCTGTTTGCCCTGGCGGTCGAACCCTTGGCGATACGCCTAAGACGGGAGGGTGAAGCTTGGGGTATCCCCCTGGCGCACACGTGGCACTGCGTATCTCTATACGCAGATGACCTCCTGATTTATGTTAGGGATGCCACGAGCGACCTGACGTGTATCTGGAGGACACTGGAGGAGTTTGCGATGGTATCGGGCCTAAAAGTCAACTGGGGGAAATCCTCCATATACCCGTTGAGCCCCCATGTGGCCCCCTTCGAGATTCAGATGGGTACTCAAACACTGGCCTGGAATGCCGATGCCCCCCGATACCTGGGAGTACGGTTGTACCACACCCCGGAAGACTTATACACGGGGAATCACCGTAGGACGCTAGCTGGCCTTCGATCAGCGGTCAACTTCTGGAAGACACTCCCGCTGGCACCAATGGGCAGAGTGGCATTGGCAAAAATGATTATGGTCCCCCGCCTGCTGTATAGTTTCGCGAATCTCCCAGTGATCCCACCGCGTTCATTCTTTGGGGAACTGAACACTCTTCTGACGGACCTGATTTGGGGAGGGGGTCGAAAACGGGTAGCACTCACCACACTCTACCTACCTACCACGGAGGGAGGACTGGGGGCACCGGCCTTTGAGGCATACTTTCTGGCAGCCCAGCTCCAGTGGTTGTCTTATTGGACGGCGGGACGACACACAGGGGAGATCATCACAGCTAACGGCCCTCTCTCGCAGGCCGCGATCGTCAGACTTCTGCTGCCAGGCACTAAACCTCCGCGGACATATCCACGGCAGGTGTCCGTTGCCCGAACGTGCATGATGCGTATACATCGCATGTCCAAAACACAGCCACCATATTCGCCTCTATTGCCACTGGTGGGTTTTCCTCGTAGAGAGTCGTATTATTCCCCGGGAATGCTTAGGGTCTGGACAGAACTGGCGATCACGGAAATCGGATCTCTGTTCGAAGATGGACAGTTGCAAACGTTCGAACAGATGATGGACCGCTACGACTTGCCCCCGGGACAGTTTTTGCTCCATAGGCAAATATTAGATAGCAGTAACACACACTGGAACTCGGAGGCCGGGAAGCCTGCGACACATCCGGTCATTCACATGATCATGCACATGGGGGTGGGGAGACACCTAGTAACATGGCTTTACAGGGCGATACGATCGCTACTCCTCCCATCCCTCCAGTCTTTACGCCAGAAGTGGGAGACAGACTTCGGCAGAGTGGTCCACGACGGGGAATGGAGATCAGCCCTGGAATTTCCCAAAAAAGTCTCCAGAAACGCAAGGTTCCGTAACATACAATTTAACATACTACACAGGGCCTATCTCACACCGGGCCGCCTCCAACGATTCTTCCCGGATACCCACTTCGAATGCCCCCGATGTCGAACCCCGGGGGCCGACTTCAGACACATGTTTTGGGATTGCCCCACTATCCGCCAGTATTGGGACACGATCCATCGGATACTGGAGGAGGTTACGGGCATTGCCACCATGCACACGTGGGAGGCAAGCGCACTCGGGATTTTCCGCAAACGGAAAACTGAGAAAACGCAATGCCGATTCCTATCACTAGCAATCCTCCTGGCGAAACGCAGTATTGCCATGCACTGGAGGACCCCAGCGGGGCCACCAGAGGCAGCATGGATCGGTGCGGTACGTAAATGGGGTAAGGCGGAGGAGGAGATACTCCGGGAGGAGGAGGTGCGGGGACATCGCAAACATCCCATATCCCAGGAGTGGGCGCAACTACTATATTCCTTCACACAGGCGACTAGCCCTCAGGAGCCACCTACAACCCCGCAATCCCCGATACGTCCGACGACACCAACCCCCACGCTTACATAAGCATATCACAGATTCTACGTACACGTCGTGAGCGACCACACTCGGCGACCCAACGACACCTAGACACAAAACACCGACGCTCACTATAGGCATATACCCAATGACCGGAGAATATGTACTCTGTGCTTGGACACAGGTGACCTTGAAAACCCCCCCCTCCCGTCCTTCCCCCACACCCATCCCTCCCCCGAGTTCACTGGTTCACCCCCATAGTCACTGGGTATGGAGACGAGATCGAGTTCGACAGAGTGCAACTCATATATGTTACTCAAGGATTGACTGCAAACATAGAGACACCACGATGCCACAGGTGCAGTTAACAGACTCACATATTTGAGACGATCCCGCCCGTGGGGTGCGCAGATACATTGATGGGATGCCACATGATACGCGCTACCAAAGCACACAGAAAGGGACGATCGACAGACACTGGTCCTGAATTGTGAAATGTATAACAGAACCCTAATCTCCAATTGTATCTTAACGACTTAAATTTTTTTTTGTACTGAACGTTTACCTCGATTGATCACTGAAGTATTGTTTACGTAAATGCAACCAAAAAAACCCAATAAACAAATTCAAACAAAAAAAAAATAAGGTGTTCATTTACTTTATGGTACATTTTTATAACAATGTAAATTCAATTGATTTAATTGATATTTTAAATAAGGTTTCCTTTTTAATACAAGGGTTAAGTTTGAAGCACAGTGATAAATCATTAGCAATGGTATGGGGCAGTGATTTTAACCTGTCATTATGCAAAAAAAGCAATACTAACACCTGTGGAATTCAGGACGAGGGTGGAAACAACAAAACACATTTTGTACATACGAGAGTAGGAGATAGAATGAATGAAATAATGGTCTCCTTGGATTTAGGGTTTGCTAACGAATCAGTCAACCCCCCAGTTCTTTTTTCCCCTACTTTTAGTGGGAGAGGACTTAAGAGTACAATCGACTTTATAATCGTCTCGCACTGTATCTCACCAATATTGTCAAACTTTGAGGCAACTATCAGTGCCGTAAGTGACCACTTTCCTAATAGCGTTACTATAAGTAGTCCCTCTCTTTCGGCAGATGTTGATTTTTGGAGTTTATTGGATCAGCGATCCCTGGACATTGACAGACTTAACGGCTTTTCCCTAAAATGGGGCAAAGTAGACCGAGAGTTAGTCACGGCCAACGTAGTAAAGAGAGGCCTGTCTTCCTTTGATGTCTGTCTAGATCCTAATGCCACTCCAGAACAAATACTCTTTGGTTATATGACCATCAACAAAATCATCAAAGAAGAACTAACTCACAAAAGGAAACTGAAAGGGACCCCCAGGAAGGAATGGTTCAATTCCGAGTGCACAAAATCTTACAAGGAATTAAAGTTGGCATTGAGCAAGGAAGTAAGGGACAGAAATGAATTTGTTATACTGAGGAAAATGTATAATGCTGTCCTAAAAAAAAGTAAGTCACAGATTAAAAATAGTTTGTGGAATCAATTGCATGAAAGCTGCCAAATGAAGGACATTACCACTTTTTGAAGAGTAGGTAAATCTCCATTTTTACTTGAGGATAACGATTCTCCAAAATTGGACATAGCAGTAGATGCCATTACTTGGTACACCATTTTACTGAAATTTTTAAACAAGTAGAGGACGTCATTTCGGGCTTAGTGGAGACTATATCCCAAATAAGCTATCCTATACAGCTAACTTTTGACCATAAGGAGGTAATTAATGCCCTAAAAACATCAAAATTGGGGAAAGACCCAGGCCCCGATGGGGTTCCCGTAGACCTTTTTAAATATAAATTAGATCTATGATTCCCAATTTTATTAAGAGTCTTGGAAGCAGTTAGAAAGGTTGGTCTGGTCGACTCCTGGTCCACATCGATTTTGGTGCCGTTTTTAAAAAAAGGCGATCGCCATAGTCCCACCTGTTATCGGCCCATATCAGTACTAGACTCTCTCGGTAAAATCGCTGGACAAATTCTATTAGACTGTCTTCAGGACAGGGCAAGCGATAATAGTATAATATCTGACCTCCAATATGGGTTCCGAGAGGGTCTAGGCACAGTGGACCAGGCACTAAACCTTTCACTTCTCAAGGGGAAGTACGTTTCAGCAAAAAAAGGGTTTCTGTACATGGTTTATGTCGACCTGACAGCAGTATTCGACTGTGTCAGTCATTCCAAATTGTGGGCAATTTTACTGGCTATGGGAGTGGACCTTCTGCTGGTGAACTTCTTGAGGGAGCTCTACTCAGAGGCAATCGCAAGAGTGAGGTATGGAACAGGGGGGAAACTCACTGAGCCCTTCAGGATAGAGAGGGGGGTCAGACAAGGTTGTGTCTTGGCCCCCTTCCTATTCACATTATACACCAACGGGTTGGAAGCAGAGATGGGGAAAGGAAGTCAGGATCTTCCCACAATTCGTCGTCGGCCAATACCGGCGTTACTTTATGCCGCCGCCGCCGTAATTTTGGCGAGAACCCCTGTCCAGCTCCAGAGGTCATTGAGTTAATATTGTAACTTTATGAACTCACTGACTCTTAAAGTAAATATAAAAAAGACTTATGCCATGCACGCTGGCCATAGACCAAAAAAACTAGAGATATTTTTGTCAATAACAGCAGTCTAGAGTACATGACAACATACCCCTATTTAGGGAATCTAATAGATCATAAGCTTAAATGGGCAGCGGCCGTCCAGGCCAGGAAATTACTGTTCCTAAGGGCCACTTCCACACTGATGGCATTTGCACAGAAGCTAGGAAAGAGGCCACCACTGGAAATGCTAAAAATCTATCAGGCAAAGTGCACTAGTGTTGCTAGCTATGGTGCAGGGCTGTGGGGATACACAAATACGGATGCTATACAGAGAGTAGAAAACTCTTTTTTGCGCTATCTACTCGCAGTCCCACAAACTACCACAACATATGGCTGCCACTTAGAATTAGGGTTGGACCATATCTCTGACATTTTAAAGATTCAGCCGATTATGCTCTGGAGGCGTATTTGGACCACACAGCAGTGCGAACTGACACAAAGTCTTATTCGGGAATGTATGTTACTGGATAACATGGACAATATAGGATGGTTAACAGATGTAAGGTCTTTCTTGGAGGACTTAGTTCTTCAGGGATATTTTACAGATCCACCTACTATTTCTGAAGTGTCAAGGAAGGACTTAAAAAAAACGTGGTTTTCCCACTTAGATGAGCTAGGACTCTCGCAGGAAATAGGAAAACCCTCAGTACAGCATCTGTTAGCTGTACAAACTACCTTTTCCATGCAGCCTTACCTGACATTTAACCTGAACCCATATGAAAAGTTTCTTTTAACAAGATTTAGATCAGATAGCTTCCATCGTTTGATCTCCTTCCCACAGCAAAATGATTAGACAAGGAATTTAGTTACCTGTCCATGTGATTCCATTGCTCCACAATCTTCAATTCATGCATTGTTGTTCTGTAAATACTACGAAGCCCTACGTAAATGTTGGATTGTTCCCATATTAAGATCTATGAGACTCCGAATGTGCCGTCCTGCTTTTCTAGCACTTCAATTTTTGGATAATGAAATACATGCCAAATCTGTAGCTTGCTTTTTGAAACTTTGTGTCAATCACCGTGGCAACCTTAACCTTAATTAACTGTTGGCACTATGTATATATCGAAATATGATAATTTTATAATTGTTTCTTTTTAAAAAAAAATGTTTTTATCTGTGCTTTTATGGTTTTCTACGAATTATGGATGCTGAATAAAGATGGTTTTGACTTGACTGCTAAGTCCTCTTCCAAAGTTAGACTTACCCACACTAAATTATTGTATTCGAAGTCCTTTATCGATCAATTAGCTATAAGGGGCTATGAGCTGTAGAAAGATACTATAGATCGGAAATCAGTTTGGGGTTCTAAAAGTTGGCAAGTGCAAGGCACTGAGGCTTTGCATTGTGCATGTCTCATCCCAGACCATATGTTGTTTTTGAATTAGACTATTTCTCAAACCACTTGCTTTGGATTGGCTACATCTAAAAAATGAAATGCTCCTTTGATTCCTGATTTGGGACAATACCCTGCATGATACAATCACACATATAAATCCACTGTTGATTTACAGTCCCTGATACTAAATTCCGCGTTTAATGTTTCCAGCTTTGATTCCAAAGGCTGGCTATTATGGCAAAAAAGTTCAGATTCATGCCAACATCGTTTTTTGGATCTGGCCCCTGGATATACACAGATTAGGGTGGATCCCCGATTTGAAAGCGACCATTCTGTCACTACCTTTTGTGAAGGCAATTTATGTCAGAATTGGCTCAAACATTCCACTTAAGCGTCAGTTAAACTCCATTTATCCACATTGACTGACAATATTGATTTGAATGACTTTGTAAAAGGTCCTGCTGCAGGCAGATCCAAAAGATGGATATATGCTGTTTACAATGAAGTTTGGAAAATGTCTCAAATTGAAGCTGCTTCTAGATTAAGAGCAATTGATCACGCTAATTCAGAAAAAGTGCTTGCAGTTGTAGATAATAGCATTAATACACTTTCTTCCCGTATTTACACATTAGATAATATTGTTTCATCTGTTGTTGATATTGTGCAAGATGAAGTGTCTGTGTTGTACCATGGTCAAAATCAATTGCGTTCCATTATGCAGTTTGCCTGGACTTCGCAAATTTTAAAGGCTGGTAAATTTCCATGGGACTACATGAACACATCCTCTCTATTTTAACAGGTTAATTAAACTGAAAAACAACAAGTTGTGTCTATGAGGGATGCTGCATATTCCCTTTTGCATATTGAAAAGTTGGAACCTTTACCTTTTTCTGTAGCCGAATCGAATTCAGCACAGTTCTGTGTGTGAGCAGAATCCCCGCAACATGGTCAGTAATAGAAAATGCACAGCCTATAAGGCTCTGTGGAGGAAATGTGAAAAAAACTAGAGGAAGCTCTATGAAATGTTGCAACATGGTGGGAGGATGAAAAGAAGTGCACAGAGTAGTAGATACTTGTGATTAGCGAGTGCTGCAAGTAAATTATTATAACAAAGGTAATCATGTGAAATTGAGTGACAGTAGAAAGTGGTGCCATAGAGTTGATGTTTGAAGCTTGCCCTCGGCTCACTGTCATTTCCAATGAGTTATTTGAAAATGAAATTCAGATGCATTGTTGTCAAACCTGAAGAATATGACAGTGACGCTATAAATATTAGAGTTTGAGACAGCTATAGAAGTTAATGAAAGCTTCATTGGAGGAAGAGGTTATGTAGAGTTTAAAGGGGATAGTATTTCAAGCTGGTCTCATCAGAAGTTGATGTAGGTTACATTGGATCCCAATGCAAAACCTCAAATTCTGGTATATAAAATAAAAAATAGAGATACAATTTGGAGAAGACGTTCCAAAAGGTTTCCATTAGAACTTGGGACTCCTTAAAATGTACGTGCACAACAATAAATTAAATAAAATCTGATTCCCATTGCCATATAGGAAGATTACCTATAAGAGTTCAGGAATTGGTGGAAGAAGTGTTACATAAAATGTGTGTGTTAGTAATCACTAAGCAGGTGGAGATGATCGTATGGCTGGCTCCACTCGTGATCAGGAAGAACCAAACTGATACATACATTTCAGTTCTGATTGAATCAAACTCAGCAGGTGTGTCATTTTTGTCAAATTTCTACTTCTCAACATAAGGGAAGTGACTGTCAAATTAAGTTACATCAGGAATCATAAGATCATTACCTCAGGGGACGATATCAAGATTTTTACTTTCAGTGGCTTTTGTTTGCCAGGGAGTAGTGAACATAATTCTAAGAGCTTTAGGAGGTGTAACAGTTTTCTAAGACTATATTCTTATTTTTGGCATATCACAATCAACAAGATGAAGGAAGGTGCTGAAAATATTTCAGGAATATGGGCCTAAAGCTGAGAAGTGCACATTTGGAAAAGCAGAAAATCCTAGATGGGACAACAAATATTGCAGAAGGATACAGTCGGATAAAAAAAAAAACCTGGCAGAGGCCATCAGGAAAATACGAATACAAGGGAACATAGAGGAGTTATTATAATTGTTAGGTATGGCTGAGTACTACAAATTTGCAAAAATATTTACACTGCAAAAGTGTTGATTTGCGGAGTTTGTTGAAGAAACATGGGGGTCCATTAGGATGACGGGCGGACTTTGTCCGCCCGTCATCCTACCGGTGAATGGGACCACCCGCCATAAGGGCGGGGGTCCCGTTTTACATATTAAGATGCGCCCGCCACAGTGGCGGGCGCTTCCCGCATTTTTAGCATTGCGGTGGGCGGTGCTGAAAGCACCGCCCGCCGCAATGCTAAAAATGCAAGTTGTGCATTGAAATGCAGGGGGGTACCATAGGTACCCCCCATGTGCACCCCTCACCCCCAAGGAGTCCCTGGGGGCCCGCAATGGGCCCCCGCAGGGGGACTCCGCATGCTTTTCCGTGGCGGCATTGCCACCACGGAAAGGCATTCCCAAATGCCTATCCTAATATGGCTGGCGGTGTCTAATAGACACCGCCACCATATAAACCCTTTTCCGCCCCGGACGCAAGGTGACCGGGGCGGAAAAGCGGCGGACGGTCTTTCCGTCCGCCGCGGCCAACCATGCCATGATAATATGGCGGGGGGTGTTTTTAGTCAGGATGGCGGGCGGAATGCCCCCGCCAGGCCGGCGGTGGCTACCGCCTGCCTAGCGGGGGCAATCCGCCCGCCATCCTAATGGACCCCTTAGAATTTTGGTGATGTTAAGCTTGTGAAAACAAATTCAAAACATTTAAATCTAATCAAGGAAAAGCTCCCAATTTACAAAGGCATGAAACGTCTTTTTATACTATGATTGTGAAAAAGGGCCTGAGTTTTGTAGTTAAGGAGTTGACCGCCATGCCGGCAGCACGCACCCGCACAGCCAAACCTGTGGTTGGGCCGCCTGCCAGATTTGGAGTTTCCTCCTGTCTGGCGGGCTGTTTTCTGGCATTCCCACACGGTGCCTCAGAAAACGGGCCTACAATGGGAACGTCAAAAACAGTTCCTGCATCGCATGGACTATAAAGTCCATACCGTGCAGGAACTGGGGTACATGCATACAGGGGGACACATTTTGTGCCTCCTGCATGCATCCACATGGAGTGAGGCACCAGGGACCTCTGTATGGCCACCTTTGTTTCCTCTCTGCCATGGTTTTCATGGAGTTGGAAACGCCATGTAAACTGTGGTGGAGATGAGACTCGTAATATGCTTGGCGGGACCTCGGCGGTCCAGCCAAGCATATTGCAGGATCAAGACTGCCGCACCTCTGCCAGGGAATGGTGGTTCTCTGGTGGTGGTCCCAGGATGGTCCAACCACCCAGCTTGTAATGGGTAGGTCGCACCAGCTGCCCCGACGGACCTGAAAAACTACAGAGACTCGTAAACACTCAGCTGACCTCCTTCATCGAAGAGAACTCCATCCTAGACTCCTCCCAGTCCGGCTTCCGCAGCAACCACAGCACCGAGACCATCCTCCTTGCCACCGCAGATGACATCCGCATGCTACTCGACCAGGGACACACCGCTGCCCTCATCCTACTAGACCTCTCCGTAGCCTTCAACACCATCTCACACCGCACGCTCACAGACAGACTTCACGACGCGGAGACACGACAAACCACCCACAACTGGATATGATCCTTCCTCTCTGACAGAACAAAGAGGATCAGTCTCCCTCCCTGCATGCAGGAGGCACAAAACCAACAGAGATCAACTGCGGAGTACCCCAAGGATCATCGCTCATACCCACGATCTTCAAAATCTACATGGCCCCTCTCGCTGCCATCGTCAGACAGCATAGGCTCAGCATAGTCTCATACGCCAACGACACCCAGTGCATCCTCTCCCTCATGAAGAACCCTGAAGACACCAGACTCGGATTCCAAGAAGCAATGAAAGACATGGCACACTAGTTGATAGACATCTGCTTGAAGCTCAACTCAGAGAAGACTGAGGTCCTCATCCTAGGACCCTCCAACTCAGCCTGGGACAACACCTGGTAGCCCCCTGACCTCGGGAGTCCACCCACCCCTGCAGACCACGCAAAGAACCTCAGCATCATCCTGGACTTCTCCCTCACCATGACCCCCCAGATCAACCCCGTCACCTCCACCAGCTTCAACTGCGTTCGCATCCTCCGAAAGACCTTCAAATGGAATGGATACTCCCGAATGCAGATAGACTGTCACCCATGCACTCATAACCAGCAGACTGGACTACCGCAATGCCCTCTAAGCTGGAATCAACAGAACCCTGCGGCACAAGCTACAAACCATCCAGACCGCTGCAGCAAGACTCGTCCAAGGGACACCACAACACAAACACATGACCCAACACCAACGAGACCTCCACTGGCTCCCCGTTGTGAAGAGAGTGACCATCAAACCTCTCACCCATGCCTACAAAGCCCTCCACAACATCGGAACCAAATACCTCAACAAGAGAGTCTCCTTCCACATACCCAAGAGGAATCTCCGCTCCGCCGACCTCGCCCTGGCAGAGAAAAAGAGCAGGCAGACAAGCCTTCTCCTACATCGCAGTCAAGGCCTGGAACGGTCTCCCGGCGAACATCAGACGCTCCCGGAACCTGCACACCTTCAGGAAGAACGTGAAGACCTGGCCCTTCAACTGACCGGAGCATTTTTTGTCACAATTAGGGAGGATCTGATTGGATCTTATGATAAGGTCTGGTCCAGCTTCTGTTCACCTCTCTTTTCTTTCTTGTGTAATAGGGGCCCTTCAGCTTCTGCCTATTCAATCACTTCCCTTTGCAGGCTTTTGCCTCCGGACTGAAATGGGATGTCCAGTTCATGGTAACTTATCTTTTTGCAATTTCCAGGGCCAGATCTCTGAATTAAGTAATATTTTCTTTTGGTTTTGGGTCTTGGCTGCCACCCACGTATGCAGCCTCCAGGAGATCAATCTATTTTTTTTTTTTTTTTTTTAGGCTACTTATATAGCGCTCGAATCACCGTGGGGCATCTCGGCGCTTGCCTTGGGAACCCATCCTGGCTTTTCCCAGTGAGATAACCCGTACTGGGTATCCCCAAGGTGAAAGCCAGGCATCCCACCGCGGGGGGGGCCGTTGTGGAGATTAAGCAAGCTAATGCCCAGAGTTGCAGAGTGTGAACCCGTGATTCGAGTAGGCACCGAAGCGAGAATTATCGAGTCCGCTGACCCTGGTCCACGACCCTGCCGCGTCAGGAATTGAACCCTGGTCTCAGGCCGTTCTCTGCTTCAGGGTCTGCCTGCTCTAACCAGTGAGCCACACTTCTCCACAATCTATGTCCCATCAGTTGCTTCATTGATCACATTTATAACTTTTTAGTGTTCTAGAAGTGATGGACTGCTCCAGACCATGTGTAGGAAATCTGTGCTTTCTCTATTGCTTCTAGAGCACCTAGCCTGCATATGCAGGTATATTTTATTTATTCTTTTTGGTGTCTATGAATGCCTTGGAGATGAAGGAGCCTGAACCTCTGACCCCTGGGTCTTTTGATGGTGTTACTTAACAGCTTTCTTCTGATATTGGCTAACCCAGATCTCCCTCGCAGGTTTTCTAGAATGAACTGAGAGCAAACTTACAATAGTGCAATAGTGTTTCATACATTAGTTTCATCGCCTTTCATTTGTCATTTGTGGTGCACAACAAGGTCTAATATCGATGCATGTCAGGTTTAGAGGGGCCACACTTCTATAGTTCCCTAATAGTGCACCTATGTACCAAAAAGTGCTCCTTTGCTGATATCATCTCCGCTGGCTGGGAAAGCTGTGACTTAGTTCAGTTAACTTTTAAAGCAGAGAACTCATGCTCCTTTATCTACAGCAACATATCAGCAGCTTTCATCAATATTTGATGTCACACTCATGCTACTGTGATCATCCGATATGCTGCACCCCCTCTTGCCACCAATTGGTCCATAGCCAAGGCAAACAACAGTGGCGATGGAGGACAACTTGCTGGGTACTACTCAGGGGCGGCCGGCACGGCTCACGGGTGGGTGGGGCAGGTGTGCGTGTGGGGAGGAGAGAGGCTTGCTCGCAGGTTGCTTTAAATAAAAAAAAACAAAAAAAACTTACATTGCCGCCGCCGGGTCCTGGGTCTTCTCTCCTGCTTGTCTGTTTCCAATTCCGAGTCGGAACAGGAAAAAGGCAGCCAGGCTCCCACCCTTAAGCCAATCACAACGCTCCAACGAAGCATTGTGATTGGTCTGAGCACCGTGACATGGCGTTCAGCCAGGGTTTGTGGTGGTGGGCATGTTCTCCATGCAGGCTGTAATTCAGCCTGCATGGAGAACAGGGGAGGGTGCATGATTGTTTTGGGCAGCCTCAGAGGGCCAACCAAACAGTCATTGCGCACAGCAGTGTCTACCACTCCTCCCCTGCAGCTCCCCCCGCACCCTCTCACACTGCCACAGCAGGAGGAAAAAATAAAATGATAATAACATTCTGTTATTACCATTTTATTTTTTCCTTTCTTTGCTGCTCCCCGCAGTGGGGGGACTCTCCTTTGCTTTAGCAGAGGTGCTGCCTCTGGTACTCCTTCTATTTTGCATGCTCCTGGTTCAATTTGTCGATACAAAGAGATAAAACCTAAAGAAGGGATAGAATCACATTTGCTGTGGATAGTAAACCGCAGACATACATTTCATCTGACTCATTTCAGATTAGGCACTCTGCAATTTCTGCTAGCCTTCCCGCAGCAGGGTACTTGGTTTTCTATTTTACCCTGTTGTCCCTGCAATAACAGTTCAAAGCAATCTCTTGCTCATTTTATGTTATTTTGTGTTTTTTACAGAGTACCTAGACATCAACTCTTATGCCCTATAGTGCACTCATATGGTCTTAGATCTCACATTTCAAGTCTGAAATCTTTACAGTGTCTTGACTCACAGTTTATATGCTCCACTGTTGTTAGATATGTTCGACAAGCACTTAGGATAAGACTTTGTCTTGTCCCCTATTTTTATTTGATTATATTGTAAATAGGATTTTTAAACTGATTTTATGGGTGTTTTGATCAAAAAACAATTAGGTTCATGTGATCATCTGTATTTTGATACATGCATATTTTTGTTTTCCTTGTGAGTTTGTTTTTTTTTCCTCTAAGATTGTTGTATTGGCTGTTTGATTTAATGTATTTGTTTTACCTTTCCATGGCTTTGAGCTGAATAAAAGTTATTGACTGATTGGCATGCTCCAGGTATCCCCGGGCCTGTCCGGAGAGCAGGTTGGTCCAACACAGAAAAACCCTCTGTTCACCATTTTCCTCATGGTTTCAGTGAGAAATTCCCATTCAGGGTTTCAAATGCCTTAATTATGTCTAGAGGCAAAATTAGTACCTCCATGTGCAGATCTTCAGGGCTTTTTAAGACCCACGCAGGTCTCCTTACATTAAGTGCTGTGCAGTGTACTGGTATAAGTCTGCATTGATCTGCGTGTTCTAGCTTGGCCATCAGCAGGATCAGTGCTGTGGTCAGGATTTTGCTTAATACTTTATAGTCAGCTTTTAACAAAGATAGGGTTGGCTGTGGCCCAGGTCCTGTGCCTCCCTGCTATGCTTGGCCAGTGGTACAATGACTCACTCCCTCGTGGTGAGGGGAAGCACCTTCTCTCTTCTAGCCCAATTATACAACTCAGCTAACCTCAGGCCTAGTATATCTTTGCAAGCTACATAAAACTCTGGGGCATACACCCACCGCCACCACATCTCTGCACCCCCGACCAACGCTGAGGCAGCGCAGAAAAAGACAGCGACCCCCAGAAAATGCACCAACCTCACAGACCCAACACCAGAGAATGCAATTGTCCACTACATGCTCGAAGGGACAACCATCCTCGGCATCCTGACACCCATTGGCCACAGGCTGACGGTGCCAACACAGTGGACAACCAACATCCCACCTGATACAAAGCTGCTGCCTTGCCACACATGTCAGCCTCTGGTACCCTCCAACAAACAACCGCATAAGACGGAGGAATCACACAGCCAGGCCAATCCAAGTCCCTTACAACGTCCATGGATGACACCATCAGCTTGGTACCCCACTATCTATACTTCCCCCTCACTGCGCAGGAACAGCCAGAGACCAAGCAAGGCGTCTACGCCACAGCTGGCGTCCTGCACGTGCGAGGGGGCAATTGACTGTACACTGTGTGCAGTCTAAATATCGAGTTTTTTTATTGACTGGACAGAATATCGAATGAGGAATATCGAGATGGCAGTAATATCGAGGTAAGTAATATCGAGGTATGTTTTATCGATTTAAAAAATATATATATATCGAAGTGAGAAATATCGAGTAGTTAATATCGAGTGTTTAAAATGTCGACATTTTTTGTTAGTTAAAAATATCGAAAGTTACAATATAGAGTGTTAGAATATCGATATCAAAAATATAGAGTGTTAGAATATCGATGTTTGGAATATAGATTGCTAATAATGTTGAAAAAGTTAGGTGTTAGTAAAAAAAAATATGTTTGTTAATCAATAAAATTAAATCGGTATATTTGTAATTACATTTTTATTAATATTTTAAATATTTTAATTATTTAAAAAACATGTATAATACATTTTAGGAGCGGGATATGGGTTTTTAGCGGAATAGGGTGTGTGGAGTGTTTTAATGATGTGAATTTGGAATTTATATTTTTTTAAATTATTAAATTTTTTTATTTTTTTAAATTATTTAAAAAAATGTATAATACATTTTAGGAGTGGGATGAGGGTTTTTAGGGGAATAGGGTGGGGAGTGTTTTAATAATGTTAATTTGGAATTTATATTTTTTTAAATTTTAATTTATTATTACATTTTTTAATTATTTTAAAAATATATAACTAATTTTAGGAGCGGGATGTGGGTTTTTAGGGGAATAGGGTGGGGAGTGTTTTAAATTTTTTTTTTTTTTTTTTAATATTTCCAAAAATTAAAATTTTGAAATAAAATGTATAATAAATTATAGGAGTGGGATGTATTTTTTTAAAGGGAAATGGGTGCTTAGTGTGTTTAGGGTGTGTATTTTTTGAAATTTAAAATATAATTTTTTAATTAAAAAAAATTCGACAAATTTACATTTTGAAAATGTTATTTTTATTAATAAATAAAATATGTTTTTGTAAATATTTATTAAAAATTATTTAAAATATTTAATTTTGATGTTTATTTTGGGTGTTTTGGGTGTTTTTTGTGCAATCGTGTTTTTTTTAAAGAGAAATTTAAATTAAAATAATAAAAATTAAAAAAATTAAGCTTTTTAAAGAAATTTTTAATTTTCAAAATTTTTAAATATACAAAATCATTTAAATGTAAATAATGTTTTATGTTTGTAAGAATTGTGTTATAATGTTTTAAAAAATATTTTTTGATAAGTTTTGAAATTATGTATTTTAAATTACTTTTTTTACAATTTTGTTTGGAATTAGGTAAAGAGATAGAAAGTATCTAAATATTATTTAATATTTTTAGAAATATTCTAGAAAATATATAAAAAAATACTAATAATGATAGAAAAATTTATAATTAATTAATAAATATTTATTTTTAATTGAGATTTTAATTGATTCTTAATATCTTAAAAGTAATTTTGATGTAAGAGGTATGTATTGTTTATGGAGGTTCGTTATATGTATTTATTGTATTTCCTTTTTTAGAGTATATAATTGGTGGAGTGGGAATAGTAAATTATATGGGTTGACTGTCCAGCACCTTCCCTGACTGTACACTTGGTGGAGTGGGAATAGTAAATTATATGGAATGACTGTCCAGCACCTTCCCTGACTGTATACTTGGTGGAGTGGGAATAGTAAATTATATGGGTTGACTGTCCAGCACCTTCCCTGACTTCATACTTGGTGGAGTGGGAATAATACATTATATGGGTTTTGTGTCCAGCAGCTTCCCTGAGTTTATACTTGGTGGAGTTGGAATAGTAAATTATATGGGTTTTGTGTCCAGCACCTTCCCTGACTGTATACTTGGTGGAGTGGGAATAGTAAATTATATGGGTTGACTCTCCAGCACCTTACCTGACTGTATACTTGGTGGAGTGAGAATAGTAAGTTATATGGGTTGACTATTCAGCACCTTCCCTGACTTTATACTTGGAAGAGTGGGAAAAGTAAATTATATGGGTTTTGTGTCCAGCACCTTCCCTGAGTTTATACTTGGCGGAGTGGGAATAGTAAATTATATGGGTTGACTGTCCAGCACCTTCCCTGACTGTATGCTTGGTGGAGTGGGAATACTAAATTATATGGGTTGACTATCCAGCACCTTCCCTGACTGTATACTTGGTGGAGTGGGAATAGTAAATTATATGGGTTGACTGTCCAGCACCTTCCCTGAGTTTATACTTGGTGGAGTGGGAATAGTAAATTATATGGGTTTTGTGTCCAGCACCTTCCCTGACTGTATACTTGGTGGAGTGGGAATAGTAAATTATATGGGTTGACTGTCCAGCACCTTCCTTGACTGTATACCTGGTGGAGTGGGAATAGTAAATTATATGGGTTTTGTGTCCAGCACCTTCCCTGACTTTATACTTGGTGGAGTGGGAATAGTAAATTATATGGGTTTAGTGTCCAGCACCTTCTTTAACTTTATACTTGGTGGATTAGGAATAGTAAATTATATGGGTTTAGTGTCCAGCATCTTCCCTGACTGTATACTTGGTGGAGTGGGAATAGTAAATTGTATGGGTTGACTGTCCAGCACCTTGCTAGAGTATATATTAGGTGGAGTGGGAATAGTGATTTATATGGTTTGATTGTCCAGCATTTTGTGACAGTATATACAATGATATTAACAGTAGTTAAATACATATTGTACAGTAGAATTTATAGAAAATCATTAATTAATTATTATAATTGACAGTAAGTGAAATTAAATTAGTCAGACTCACAGCATGTTTTAAATATTTTATTATATCCAAAAGAGGGTAATAAAATGAGAAAGTAATTTTATTGACATTTTTCAATGTTAAGTACACATTTTCATTTAATGATATATAGTCTAATAACATATTTACATTTTAGTTACAGTTGTATATTGGAGAGAAAAAATACAATCATATTTAAGAAAAGTAATATTTATTCAGTATACATTTGTTTGTTTATTTCACATTTTTTATTGTAAAAAGAAAGATTTATTTTACAAGTGCTATAGAACAATTGTTTTTTATTTTTTTTTAATACAATGTTTATATGTTTTATTTTTTTGAAGTAAACATATTTATATACATTACCAAAAAAAGTAGGTATTGTTGACATTGATATATAATTTACAATTGTATTTTTTTAAATAAATTATTATTATTAATACATAAAATAATAATAATTTTTACAGAGGTTAAGTATTTTTACACAGGTAATTTTTTAGGTAAATTATTTGTACATACAAAGAGTAAATAATAGTAACATGTAGTGCAGTATTTTATATTCATACAGTCATGTAAGCAATTTGTATTAAAGTAAATGTTTGTTTAATTAATATAAAATAATTGAAAATAACATATAGGACATTGTAAATAATTTTACTAACATTTAAAAAAAAAAATGTAATTGAAAAAAATACAATAGTTAGAAAATATTGATATAAACATGTGTTAAATAATTTTACAAGGTTATTTAATGTTAATATGAATGGGACTATTTGTTTGTTGGGAACTATTTTGTAACCGCGTTATGTTATTTTGGGTCATTTCGACGTGGAAGAGCTCACGGTTGGAGGCTGCTTCGAGTGTGGAAGGGTAAGTTTAATTTTAAGTAGTTTATTTAAGTTAGATGTATAGTTTGAGTGTTTGTGGAGTGTGTATAGGTTTTCTAGTGTTGGGTAGTTGTAGGATGTGTGTGTTTTAGGCGGTAGTTACGGTTTTCGTTTTGGTTCCGGTTTACTCGATTTGGGCTTACTATGTTGAGGTAGGAGTAGGGTTAGAAATGTTAATTAAATGATACGTATAATGTTTGATAATGTTTGAAAATGTATGTTGGGCTGTATTGTGTGTGGGTGGGTATGTTTATTTCGATTTACCAGGTACTTTGTGTGGATGTCGTTTTTGGGAGAAGATTGCATTTTTTTTAGTAAGAAGTGTGTCGATTATTCTTTATTCTTTTTTAGACACACTTTCTTACATTTTGGCGTTTTCAAGGAGCGTTTCTTTATTTTTTTTACTATTTTCAGGTTTTTAATGGTTTGTCGTTGGATCGATTATGGAGAAGATTCGTTATGGATGTGTTTTTAATTTAAAATTTTACATTTCTTTTCCTTGGAACGATTTTTAGTTTTTGGTAACTGTTTCGGTTTTTTAAGGATTTTCGACTGGATGGTATTGGAGAAGTATGTTTTTGGATTTGGCGGCATTCTGTCATGGATTCCTTTGGATTGTTTGGATGGATTACTACTATGGAAGGATTTCTTTCGTTACAAAGGTTTGTCTTCAGCAACAAAGTGAGTACGTTTTCTTCATTTATTTTTTGGGTGCGATTGTTATTTTATTTGCTTAATTATTGTACGTTATATGTTAGAAATTATAAAAAAAAGGTTGATATATTTAAATAAATGTATTAAATATATTTGAAAGTTTTGTTACAGTTTCTAACATGTATTTGAAATATATATTTTATGTTTAAAGTTTGCTCAGTCTAGGTATGTTAGATATGTTTAAAGTATGGTTTTTGCTATCATAGACAGATATTGTAGGCCTCTGGTAGTTGGGTATAGGGTTACCTGGTCTTGTAAGGTATTGTACATTTTTCAGGTTTGTTTAGTTAGCTTAGGGCCAATTAGTCTTACAGATTGCTCCATTCGGAGTTCTTGGTAGTTTTGCTTCTTTTGTAATGCTTGAAGGAGTTTATGTAGTGTGGGTGAAGTTACGTAGTTTCCAGCCTCACTTTGCTATAACCGCCATTTTGTGTTTAGTCGCCATTTTATGTTGCCTCACTCAGGCAGCACGGCTAACGCAGAAAAATGGTCTTTCTGCCACTTTCAGCTGCTCGATGTTTTTCCTCGTCAAGGAACAACCTTTGTCCTTGTGTGCGATACTGATGTCAGGGTCCGGCCGAGTTCGCAAAGCCATGTCTAGACTGATTAATCCATGACTTACTCCACTGTTTCGGTCCCACCATTCTTCTCTACCTTATCTTATTTAACTGGCCTTCACTATTCTCTCCGTGTGTTCTCTTGTTACATAGCTCTTCTTTTGAAGCATTCTACACATGTTTTACCACCTGCAAACTGGATTACGGGCACCAGTGTGGATTAACCTGATGGGAGGGGCGCACACAGGGTCTGAAAGGGGGGCGTGTTTTAGACATCTGATACTTGTTTTCGAACTATTCCTATTTGTCAGTTTTGTGTATATTGGGAGTTGTCATTGTAAACTTGTGTTGTATAATAGACTGTGCGCCACAGATTGAAGTGGCAGTCTCTTGAGAACCTACCTGTGTGGTACTTCTTAGATAACTGTGCTTAGCTGCAGCTAATAAAACTACTTTTCTACGCCTAACAGAGTGTACAGTGTCTCTGTCGGTCGAGGCAGGTGAACCCGGGGATCTTAGGCGTGCCCTGCGCCGCTCGACCCATAAGGTCGGGTTCTCCATGGGGGTACCTCTGCCTGTACGTGCTTGGAAAGCTTTTTGCCATCCTTCGACAGCGTTGTTGCTTTTAGCCTGTTTATTTAGGGTACATAGGTAGACGTTCCACCAGGGAATTTGAAATTTTGGTTGCCTTCTGTGTCCTGATCTGTGTAGCCTTCCTACCCATGTGTCTTTGAAGTAGTCTAACAGAGGGCTTAGTTTTTTTTTTATAATGGGGCTGTCTATTAGTAGGTTGTAATGTTCTGCTACGTCTGTAACAGGAATGTAGACTAGCACAATTAGTTTTTTTACCTGGTAGGCAAAAGTGCTGTCATTGCAGTATTGTGAGCTTAGGGCAGATTTTTGTATATGTTTCCATATACATTGGTTAAAATGGTAGTAGCAACCTTGGATTGCTGTGTGAGGGTAGGTCTTTAGAATGGCATTCATCATTGTTTTTTCAAAGTCTATGATAATTTTTTGGGGGAAGTAATTATTTGTTTGTTCTGTTATTTTATTTAGTAGCTCAACATAGGTTGTTTGCTGTTTTTGGGTAGTAGGGTATATATGAAAGGAATATTGCAGTTCTGATAGTGTCCATGGATGGTGTATAATTGATAGAAAGGTTTTGGGCATACTGAGAATGTACCATCCATCATCAATGTTTCGCATTGGTGTAATTTCAACATACTGTCCGCTGTAACAAACATTATAATTCTTCTTTCATTAGATGCATTGTCGTATAGAATGAAAGGTTCCTCATTAAGAGTTATTCTCAGTTCAGGGGGAATTTGGACTTGCTCAAAGGTTTTTGGGGTAGGTGGAGTAGCTGCAGTTAATCTTTTTTGCCTAGCTATTTTCCTTTTTAGAGATTCAATGGAAGGGAGTTGGCTTGATGCATGCTGGGGGAGAACTTTTAAGTGTTCTTTAAGGATAGTTGTAATAGGGAGGTCTGTGCTAGTGCTTGCTTCTTTTAGTGAGTCAAGCATTTGTCTAATTTCTATCTCTGTCACGTTGGGAGGGTGGTTATGTTCTGTTGTATTTGTTACAGTTGTTTCCTGTGTCATTGCTCGACCATAACATTTATTACTGTAATATTTGCTACATTTCCAAAACACTTTTATTTCATGCTGTTTTTCTTGGGTATATGTATAGCCCATAAAGTAGCATTTTGCCTTTCTGTGAACTTATAAATGTGGCTCCTTCAGTCATTTTTCTTTTTTCTTTCTACAGTAAATAAATGTTGCATAGAGATATTTAGTATTGTTTTACGTTCATCATTTGCATTTGTAACATTTTCACAGTATATTTACCTGTTTCTTGGTTGTTTGGAGGCCTGTGCTGTGTGTTTGGATGCTTTACTTCTCTCTTTATTTTGTCGATGGTTCTGTTGGGAAAAGAAAATAAGATGTATTGTATATGTTTTGTTTTGCATTATTGGATTTCTTTCCATATGGACGTTTTCCTGCTAGTTTTTCTTTTAAAAGTTGTCTCTGTTATTTTAGTTTATATACTTACTTTTGTTTTAGAGTTGATAGAGTTGTAAAAGTGAAGCTTTTTTTCTGTAATTTGTATATATCTGCAAGACATGGTAAGAAGGAAAGAAAATGTTTCAGTTATTGTTGTTTAATTTTTAATTTTTATTTTTAGTGCTAAGTTTAGTAGTTATTATAAGGTAGTGGTACTTACTTTTCTTTTGTATATCCTTTTTTTGATTGTAGCAGCTTTGTGTTCTCGTGAAAATTTGGCAGAGTTTCCCCTTCTTCACGTTTTGTGGCGCAAAGTGTTATCTAATTGTGTCTTTTCTTTCTTTTTATAGTGTTTCTATAATGTGTTGGTTGTTTTGATTGGTCTGCCTAATTTTTTGGTGTTTTTTATTGGTTGCTTGAGAGTGTTTGAATTTTTTTGGGAGTTATGTGGTTTATATGGAAGACGCCAATTATTATTTTTTTTATGTTGTGGAGCCTTTTTTTAATAATTGTTTTATAGTGTGTGATGTATAATGTTTTCTATGTTAATATGATGCAAATGTATTGTATTTTCGAACTGTTATTTTATATCAAATTTGTGATGTTTATTTATTCAGTGATTATAGTATGCTTAATTGTATATAAGTATGGTGATTTATGTTACCATTTACCATGTTTTTTCCGTGATATATTTTGTTTTTTATGATGTATAGAGAAGTCGATAAATTTATTTGCGATATTTTAGTGGTCTATATATTTTTTTCGATATTTTTGCTTATGTCTTTATATGTGTTGAAAGTCGATATATATTTCTTGTGATTTTTTTGGGTCGATAATGTTGTTGTCGATTTTGTTTAGTTGCGATATTGTGGAGTCGATATTTGTGTAGTTTCTTGTTTAAGTATTGGTAGTCGATATTTTTGCAGTCGATAATTTTAATTTGATATTTTAGGTACTCGATATTCGGTCTGTTCGATATTGTTTCAGTAATCCACTGTACACATGTCCTACTTGTGCCCCCTGGTAACACTGTACACAATAACCGCAATAGAAAGTGCACGTATCACACCAATGTGCAGGCAATAGTGTACCACTGAGGAATCACTACCAACGTCAACGCCAACCACCCAGGCAAGGTGCATTATTCATATATCTTTCGTCTGCCCATCATCAACCTGGGCTACGTGGATGACACCCACAGAAATGCACCGCCCGTTGGCAAATACCAACACAACACACACCTCAACTCCACAATCATGCAACTCACAACACTAGAAATGCACATGCTACAAGCTCACATACAACATGCCGAACAACATGCACACCCACCAGACACGACAGCACAACTCACTGTGGGAGCCTGGGCTAGCCATGTACATCAACCATCAACGGTATGGCACCTCAGCCACACAATAGCAGAATGTGGGAAGAGGTGGGGACTAGGCATGTGCGAAGGAGGCAAGTGACCGATGAAGACGAATGTACATAATGCCAAGTATGGTGTGGATGTGAGGGCCAGACTGCAGTATTCACACCGCAGACAGATCGATGTCGACATACACTGCTGGTGTTTGGAGTGTACTTTAGAGTGGATGCAACCATGTCACCCCAGCCTGTGGTGAAGAATGTGGAAATGTAGCTTGTTACGTCCCTCCCGTAAACGCGAGTGGAGTGGGCTGGCCGGGTCGGGCGTACATCAGGTCAGCATAGGGATGTGAATAAAAGGCATGTTACTCTGGGCACTGTGCTCTTCTGGAATGGCCAACGTCTCTGCCAAGGCCGCGCCTCTCACCCCGCCACGAGGCCGATGCCGTCAGCAGTGTTGCCTGCGATCCTGTGCGCCTGCTGCAGCCCGGGTCCCTGCGCCCCGAAGCATTCTTGCCCGCCCCGGCGCACCAAGGCCTCAATGCCCACCTGCCAACACCAGTGTGTGTCAAAGAGGGCCCACCATGTGCTGATGCAAGCTCCAAGGCCGAGGCCTGCGACCTTGGCAGCCTTCTCAGACCATCACAGCCTCCACAAGACAGGCCTGCAGTACTCCTTTCTCATTGCGGTACGTCACCGGAAGACACAGCGGACAAGTAGGTCACACATTTGGAACTGAGTCTGGATTACACCACGGCAGGGAACATAAAATATGGCAGATTTTAAATCGCTATACTCCCTTCGATTAGTGGTGCCACCAAGTCTGTGCATAGCATCCCAACCACACATGCATGTGGGCCCACGCGGACTACTGCCCTCGACCTACGCTGCGCTCAAGTAGGTCACACATTTGGAACTGAGCATCGATTTTTCAAAGGCAGAGTACATATCATTGCACGCAAGGAGATACGTAAGAGGATGACGTGTTGCAGTCGGAAAGAAAAAAGGATCATTGTTATGGAGGTGATTGTACACTACCAACAACTGCCTTGGTCTCACTTACTCTGTGCACCGCTAGCTTACGACACGTGGCTGTGGGCCACTGCTGACCACTGCCTCCGGCCTACACTGCGGTCCAATAGGTCCCAGAGTCTTGATTTAGCAATGGCAGAGTTCATATTAGTCTACAGGCATCTTCGCAGACTGCATCCCCTCTCAGCCCCGGTGCCACTGAGTCTGTAACTCGATATTCATGGACACACTCTGGTTGAAATTTGGTGTCATCTGAGTCTATGGACTATGGGGTCGTTTTCATCCTCATGTAGCTAATACCGAATTGTTGGCGAAAACAAGGCTGGAGTATTCCACTCCTCAATTTGCTGATTTTGAACGACTTCTGCCATCTGCATCATGCTTTGGAGGACACCTTCCAATGTCCCTCGCAACCCTCTGCCACATTCACCTCGGACATCGATGAGGACCCGCTCAGTCTGCGTAGCCCTACCTCAGTACACCGCAAGTCACTATCCCGTGGTGGTGTGCCTGTGCCGGCAGCTGTGCTTTCGGGGGCCACTAACTCTGTGCAGCTCAAGTCAGGGAACATTTCTTCTGATATATTGGATGTCCTCTGAGACAATGGCCTTGGGGTCGTCAACGCCATGTGTCTGTGGCCCTGCGCTGTCTGCTGCCTCCAGCCTCAACTGCAGTCCACCAGGGCTCACACATCAAATTGAGTACCGACTGGCCCGGACGTCGCATCACTGCAGGAGGCACACGCCACCACCACCAGGACCACCTCCAACCGCCATCTGCCAGAGTCTAAACAGTGGTCCTGACAGACTAACGGAGTTGCTCACACCTTTCATGGATGCCATTATCTGCCTGATACCCTGCTCACTCCGGGTGCCACTAACTCAGTGCACCGCAAGTCATCGTCCGTTACTGACAAAGTGTTGTGCTGCGGGGATGTTATGCAGCAATGTAACCTCAGGCAGTGTGGGAGACATGGGATGACGATGAGGAAGATGATGCAGGTGTAACCCACCCCACTGCAGCTGCATCAGGACTATCCCGAAGGTAAGCAATCCTAGATAATCCATTCACATGTGTACGCTCACCTTTAGTGCCCCAACCTCAGTGCAATGCAAATTACGGACACTTATGTTTGCATGTTGGGTGTCCTCTGTACTTGCTCCGGCTACCACCATGATGCTTCGCAGTTGTTCATGTCATGCTGGTGTTTTCTGTTTCTGTTGTAATGGTGATCACTGTGCAAGTTGTTGCCAGCATCCAACCACTCTGTGTGTGCTGGCTTACACTCACCCCACACCCATCCAGCACAGGCTTCACTGTACATCTGGCCCTGCCAATTAAGGGGTTGGGCGCACGTGCCCATATCCAGTTCCACATACTATCTGCGTGTGTCTGTGTGGTCATGATCTATGCATGTGGGCCCTGGGCCATTCAACATTACTATGTGCTGTGTACAGCGGATGCAACCATGTCACCGCAGGCAGCGGGTAAGACCTTCGACATGTAGCTTTGCCGTCCCCCACTCAATACGTAAGAGTACTGAGCTGGGCCACCGTACACAGGTCCAGCGTGGGTGTGTGACTGATAATAGCGGGGTTCTGTGCGTGGTTCAGTACAGGAGATGTGCAAATGCATGTGTCTCTGTCGCAGTGTGGGTCTCCTTTGTGGCGTGTAGGTGGTCCCTGAAGAGAATTGGACACCCACGTGTGTGATCTCGAACATCTTCCATGTGTGCGGACCCCACCCACACCCGTTCGGCCACCTCCTTTTGGCATTCTGACACTTGGCAGTGGGATGCCATGTGTGGCTCGGTGAAGTGTTGGGAGCCAGGCGTGGTGGCGGGTGCTTGCTGCTGTGTGGTCTGTGCAGGGAGGGGGCTCTCCTCTATATAGCTTGGCTGCCCTGCTCCTGGGAGTGGATTGCCTAGGATGTCCATGAACTGCTGCAGGGCGTCGGTGCCGAATGTGTGGTGGTCCTCTCCAACATCACTAATGAGTTGTGTGGTCTCCTCTGCTGGTGTTGTTGTGTGTCCCTCTGCAATGTGAAGGGGGGATGCATGTTGACATTGTGTTGCCATGTATGTGGTGCATTGTTCTTAGTTACATGCAGACTGTATGACAGTGTACATTGTGACTGTTTGGGAGGTGCTGGATTTTGATGGTGGGCAGTGGACATTTGGACTACAGGACGGATGTGGGGTGTACACGCACATTTCCATCTCAATGTTTCCTAATCTGTCAGATGTAGTTGGCCTGTTTCAGCGCATGTACGAAGCCAGTTGTGTTCTCTGTTCTGCGGTGTTGGGGTTGCACATTGTACCACATTGTCGTCAATGTGGATGTGCTGTAATTGCTTTCTGTGTGTGCTGCAGAGTTCCACGGGTATCAGGGGCATGATCCAGGGTCATTGTGGGTGTGCAGTATGCTATACATCATTGTGCATGTTGCCATTGTGCCCATCTCCCCCCGTCCCCCCAGTCCCTGGTCGTTCCTTGCACTGTTGATGTTGTGTTCGGTCCTCTGGAGCTGTGTCCAGACTCCCAGATCCTTGCACCATCTCCACAATGATGACTGTGACCTCGGTTTCCTCCAGCTCCTCCTGTGGCGCAGGACTCCCACCTCCTGTCGCCGTTGCGGCCTTCCTTTTGGCAGCGGCTTTATGCCTGGTTTAGATTTTACCTCATGCCAGCGCCTCTAGGCCTCCTCCATTGGTCTCCTCGACACCCCGACTGCCTTCAGGGTAGTGTAATTGTGGGTCAGTTGCTGGGGGTGTTCTGTCACCTCCGTGATGCTGGTCTGGTTTGCCTGTGGATTGCACCCCGTCTTCCTCTCTCTCTTCTCCTTGGCCTTCCCCAACCCCGTTGTTCCTTGCTGGTGGTCTGTGGGATTCGCGTTGCCTCTGTACTCGATCAGGGTGCATCCATGTTGTTACGCACTTTAGATTACTTTTGGTGTGTTGTTTTTGTAGCTTTTATAGTGCATTTTCCTGCCAGATGCGTTGGGTTTGCAGGCCTGCCGCTGATTTTCGTTTCACGATTGGCCTCATCGTAAGTTTTCTTGCGTTTGTGTTTCAAATTTTTGCGGTGTGGCATTGATTTTAATGCCGTCATTTGATACTTTATCTGGAGACTAGTGCATGATACCGCCGTGTTGTGAATACTTAGTTAACACGGCATAATTTTCCTGCGATAGACTGCGATGTTGGAGGTTGCATTAATTTACTTTTATTATCACAGGTTGTTGAGAATATGCCCCGCTTTGGCAGCACATTGGATTCTGGCACTTTCCATTTCGAGATGGTAGTATTGGCCATTTTTAGAGATCCAGTCCAATCTCTATAGCTTCACCATAAATGGAGCAAATAAAACGATGTAAGATAGATTGTTTAAGAAATAAAATGTTTACGTTTTCTTTGCTTTGGAAGTGTCATGGCATTTGAAATTGGTGACTAAATATTGAGGGGCCGATTCAATGCGCACAGCGAAGGACCCGCCGATGGTGGGAGCCTTTTGGGCTGCATCGTAATCAGTCCCTCGGTTTATTTTCCGACTGCCACATCACAATGCTGACGGTCGGAAACTAAACCGACTGACTTAAGGAGCCCGCCGGCCAGTCAGAACCAGCTCGTAGTCCCAAAGGGTGGGCCTAACCGCCCTTGGGATTACGATGCATGGTTTCCGGCATGGTTTCCATGCCGGCCTGTATGACATGGAAACCATATCAGAAAGCATATTTGGTGCCCCCCAGTAGGGCCCCCTAGGGTGCGCAGCCTCTGGTTGAGGTGCCTGCTACGGGGTGCAGGGATGAAGAGCGCCAGCCATCTCTCTATGGGAGCATGTAGTATGGCTAATACATGCTCCTATATTGTAATATAGAAATGCAACCAAACAGTGTTCAGTTGCATCCTAATTAGGCAGTCAGGACCACCAACCAGAGGTCAGATGGTTCCAGGACAGAGACGGGTCGGGCGCATTTAAGTCCTCCCAACATTGTAATTAGTCCCTCAGGTGGTAGTTGGTGGGTCAATTGAAACACAAGTCACATCAACAAAAAGAGTATAGATTAGGAGCAAAAAACAGAAAGGGCCGGGTTTATTCCCTGGTGGGTGGTCTGTTGCCTGCCAACTTAAGAGATCACCTCCGACCCTAGGCTCATCTCCTTGCAAAAAAACAGAAAGATTGGTCCATGACTGCTATCTTGTAGGCAGCCGTGCAACATACTTTAGAATTCTTCAGAAAAAAAAACAAAAGCTGGAGTTTGTTGCTGAAAAACAAAAAACTAATGGCCCTCCCACACCCTAGGATCTTTCTCCCGAGTGTAGAGTCGATTTTGTTTTTTATTGTTGACCCTCAGATTTTACCCCGCTGTGATGGACAGAAATAAAGGACATCAGACCACCCTCTCTAAGTAGGGCTTGAAGTCTGATGCCGTTACTCCATTGGCCTCTATTGAATCGGGATCCAACAGATGCACTGCTGTGTAAAAGACAGTGTACTCTTTCATGTTTGTGACACAGTACCTGTCCGCCAGACTGAACCAGGCCCAAAGTGATAAGAAATAAAGAAAGAAAGAAAGAAAAAGGAAAGAACGAAAGAAAGAAAGAAAGAAAGAAAGAAAGAAAGAAAGAAAGAAGGAAAGAAAGAAAGAAAGAAAATAACTAGGCTGGAATAATTCAGTGGGGTCCACAAAAATCTAAAGGTTTAAGAACTACTGGCCTTGATAACTTCTTTTCTGAAATTGACAGGAAGAAGAAGCAAATTCACACAACGCCCTGAAGCACAGGAGAAAGTGTGGCTTGAGAGAGGTTTATTGAAAGTAATCCCAAGGTTCCTATCTGTTTCTGACGGGTGGTGGTGGCACCCATGACCTTGTCCAACGCAATACCAAAGAGTCCACCAAGTTTTAAGTTGTCCGTTTTCTAGGTTTTGAGGTTTCATTTACGAAATTCATCCATGACGTGATGAAAATGAAGCATTCTCCGAAGGTGTTTTGTGTGGTGGGCCAAGCTTTATTGAGACAAATGTTATTTGAGAAAACAAATGGAACGGATCAGCTTTTTCACAGAGGTAATGAAAGTATTATGATTGTGTGGATAAGTGGCAAGTTCTGAACGCCTAAGGGAAAAGGGGTAATGACACCATGTGAGTGAGGCATTATTTTACATCCTCCTCATCTTCACAGGTTTGATTATGTATAGAAACTCCACACGAAGGTCTTGCAGAGGTTGCCCCAAGCTTCCCTTCACTTCCTTTACAGCACTACTTGATTTGACTTATGATTGTTATTGCATCACATGAGAGTCAGCAGGGCTTCAGGTAAATATATGCAAATCACTGGAGCTGTCTTTCATAGTTGTGCATATTTATGAAATGAAATGCATTTGATTTTGTGTATCTTGTTTAAGGCGAGTATGAAATTGCAACAGAAGGAAGTCACTCACAGCATAAATCCCTACCTTATATATGGTGATTATACTTTGATGAGGGAGTGAGCTTGTGTCTATTAAATAATAGAGTAACAAGAGATCCTATATGATGTATATTTAAGCCCTGAGTAATTCATCTATTGAAGAAACACATATAGGTAAGAACAGAATATCTACATGGTAAAATCAAGTCAAGTATATCTCTATTCACTACATTTCTGTGGCATAAAAGCATATAAAAACACAGTGCAAATGAGCAAAATAAATAACAATCCATACAAGCACAAGTAATAAAATTGCTATGCATAATACATAATAGCATCACACTATTGCACATGTTCTTAATTTTGCTATCTGCTGAACAAAAGAGGCCACAGAGCAACATATCAGAGGGCTATGTAACTGTTGTAAAATAAACAGAGCAGGAAGGTACGCTGGGGCAGCAGAGCATTCTCTTTCGTTGCCCCTAGGTTGTGGAACTCACTCCCATTGGAGATTAAAGCCCAACCATCCCTGTCCCTTTTTAAAAAAGCGCTAAAAACTTATTTTTTCATCAAGGCCTACCAGTAATAGAGCATATTTGTTCCAGCTAGTTTTTGGTAAGGCGCCTTGATGCCCTTTGGGCTTAGTAGCGCTTTATAAATTTGTTTTCATTCATTCATTCATTCATTCATTCATTCATTCATTCATTCAGAGCAGGTCTGCATTGGCTACATTTAAAACCTTTCAAAAGTGGCAATAAAACTTTCTTCTAGGCATCTCATAAAAAGAGTAAAATAACATAATATGTACAGTCGACTGAACAGACTTGTTATCACATGGACAGGGGCTCAAATCCTTTAAAGTGCAAATATTAGCTGGGAATCCCACCAGGAGCGGTGAAAGATTAAAATGAAATCTGGTAAGTAGAAAGCACTACTGT
Source organism: Lissotriton helveticus (assembly GCF_964261635.1). Classification (NCBI taxonomy): domain Eukaryota; kingdom Metazoa; phylum Chordata; class Amphibia; order Caudata; family Salamandridae; genus Lissotriton; species Lissotriton helveticus. The sequence goes on along the minus strand of NC_136069.1, from coordinate 1,118,262,482 downwards.
CTGTTGTGAGAAAAAAAAAGTATTGTTAAAGGCCCTCATTGATGTGCACCAGATTGTATGTGCACACTGTCGATTTGTGATTATCTAAGGATGCTCTCTTCATTGAGGCCTTTTCATAAAATAGCTGCTTTATACAATCCTTTTAGAAAGAGAGGCAGGACTCTGGGGTAACAGATATGCCCAGTTGCCCTATCATCTCAGATGCTAACATAACGTACGCAAGCCATCGAATAGCTAAGGCAGCTTCAAGTCCAAGACAATCTTTTATAACCAGTTAATTAAGGGTTGCCCTCCTCCCTTGCCCAAATAGAGTGCCATAGTAATAGGGGGAGAAATTTGATTCTGTCCTCTATATACTGGGTACCCAATTCCACATGATAGATGACAGATGGCAGAGGCACAGCTTCTGGGACCACCAGAAGGTTCTTCAGAAAGTTATTTTCTACTTGTTGCAACCAGTATGCATCAATCAATCAATCAAACCCGGGACTCCTGCCCCATAAGTAGCATTAGCCACAGCTTTACTGATTTAGAGCCCAACCTTTTGCAATATCCATGCAAAGCAATGGTTGACTTTTCGAATAGAGCTATCCTATTTAATATCATAGATTTCAGTTATATTTGTCATCGCATAGGATATGTAAATAAGAGTTGGAGGTGACTTCGGAAACCTTTGAGTTGTTTATAAAATGAGAAGGTCTTTTAGCCGGTGGTGCCACACAGATCATTGTAAACATTTTACTCTTGTTGGCCCTTAAGTTTAGATCATGCATAAAACCTATAAAATCACTGATTAAACTTTGAAGCCCTCTCCCTGTTCCGGCCACGAGGTCCACATCATTGGCATACACAAGCATGGGATTAGGACGAGTCCCAATATATGTTCTTTACTCTCAGTTTTAAAAAGTCATCAACTCTGTTAATATCTAAAATGACTAAAAACCTGGGCAAGGACGCATCCTTGTCTTACACCTCTTTTAGGGCCAGATGTAGGTGAGGGACATTTACCGATTCTAAAATACCGAATTTTACCGATTCGGGATTTTAGAATCGGTATCTGCTATGTAGGGAGAAATTCGGTAAGTATTACCGAATCGTTAAGATTCGGTATTTACCAAATCGGTATTTACCGATTCGGTATTCCCCATTCATTCCTATGGGCCTAGAGGCCCATAGGAATGAATGGGAATTCCCAAATCGGTAAATACCGATTCGGTAAAAGGGGGAAAACATTGAAGGGTGGCAGGGTGTCACTTTGACACCCTGTTGCACCCCTCAATTGTGTATAGGTGCACGTGTGGCACACATACATGCCCTAAGGGCATGTATGTCTGCCACATAGCACTGAAATAATTTGTATGAAATAGCTTTTCTGGGGTTTTTCGTTATTTATCACCAACTTGTAGTTGGTGGTAAATAACGAATCCTAACATAGGAAAAGCACTCATTTAAGTGCTCCCTACATTAGGAATTCGGTAATTTACCGAATCGGTATTTAAGAATTCGGTAATTGACTGATTCCTTTAATTACCGATTAGGTAAATTACCGAATCCTTAGATTAGGCCCCTACATCAGAAAAGCCTAATACCGGTAGGTAACGGCCGAAATTCGGTGATTTCGGCCATTACCGACCGGTATTAGGCTTCCTACATCGAGCCCTTAGTCTTAACATTGCTAGTACACTCACGACACCATAATAACCAAAGAGGATGCATGCAGTGGCATCCTTATAGAGTTGTCTAATAAAAGAAATAATGCCCTGAACCACACCCAACTCGTTCATAATAGACCATAATTTGTTGTGCACATGCAAGCAAGGGCTGCTGTGTGGTCCATAAAAGATATATGAATACAACCCTTTTTAGCAGCTGTTTACTTGCCTATAACTAAACTCAGATTAAGGTATTGATCTAAAGTACCCAAACCTTTCTTAAAACCATATTTGGTGTCAGTTAAAATATCGTTCTGCGCTGCCCAGTCCTCCGGCCTATGCAGCAGAATTTGTCCCATGACTTTGACAGTGGAATCTAACACCGATATAGGCCTAAAATTCTTAGGCTGAGTTTTATCCTCTTTTTTGAAAATGGGCATTATTACTGAACTGTCCAGGTGGGGGGAGGGCCTTCCATTGCAATGCATTGAACACATTAGTATGCAAAATAGCCCACACATCCCGACTAGCTGTAAATACATCTAGGGGGACCCCATCCTAGCAGGAGCCTTGCGCTTCCTACTTCCATCCAATGCCCTATAATATAAACCTCCACATAACCAAAAACCAAGGGCGTACTGGTAGTCTCTGGGGACACCCTCTGCCCTTCATGTTTAGCTCCAAAGGGGTTCTGCATGGTATATATACTGGAGCAGTGGTGTACCCACTGCTGTTCCTGAAAATAGACTTCAGTAGTGGGACCAAATGAATCACTGAAAAAAGAGTATTAATTACTCGCCAGAAGGCTACACTATTTTTGTGCAGACTTGCTGTGTGGAGAGCTTGCCATGCCTTCTCCTTGATCTGCTTTTTCTTGGCTGCCTAAGCTGACATAAAGTGCACGTGCATTCCTGATTAACTCCACCACACATGGTTTAACATGAAGAGCAGTGTGAAGGGTTAAAAGGGCTTTAGTACAAACTGTGTCAAACCAGCCACATGGCTTTTTGAAAGGGGTTGGCTGACACGTGTTAGAGACTCCCTAATATTTACTGTAATATCTATGAAGGCTAACCTGATTTTGGATGCCTCGACTTGAGCATCAAGGCAGGTACCAACCTCTAAATAGATTTGTTGACAAAGGGAGGAAAGTAAATTATTGTTATGCACTTTGGCCCATTTAATAGGTAAACCATTTTCTCGGGCCAAAACCGGTTTATAACTTACTTTGAAGTGGAGTTTAATCAAACCCTCAATCCCTACTCTCACAGTTAAGGCTGTATGATCACTAATCCCAGTAAATGTGGCTTCACAGTGGCTAACACAATCACTCAGAGTTTCATAGACCAACATAAAATTGATAGTTGAGTTACACAGATTGCTCATAAAGGTAGGGGCTAGATTTGTAGGTACTGAACCCAATCGTTGGTCATAGTTAAATTGTACTTAACCAGGAGGTTATTCAATGCATTCCCATACGAATCATGAGTGAAATTAGTTAAGGGCCCTCATTGGTGTCCACAAAACCACAGACTAACTCAGCAGGCAGTCTGCAATAGTGGGCATTAAAATCATCTACACAGAACACATGCAAGGGCTTAGGGTAATCATTAAAAATTGTCTGAATAGTGTCGCAAAGATCAACTACCACCTGAGATCTATTAGTATCAAAGCATTTATTGTAGAAATTAACTAGAATCATATCCCACTCTTCCAACACGTCAAACACAAGTAAATGGAACAGAATGGAGTAGTTGAAGAACGTGTCCAGCCTCTCGGGAAAGCTGTTTATAATAGATGTAGCTTAGCCAAACTTAGCTCTCCCTAACCGTGATGACTATGCTAGTGTACTATAGACCAAGTATCATCGATAAATCTTTCCTGAAGCTCGCAAGTCTCTTGAAAACATAGGAAATGGTTGAGATATACTCCATCCAGACACCATGTCCAATGTTTTCTTTAACCCCGCTATGTTCCATGAAAGGAGCCCAACTTTAATCATGTCACTGAAGTTACAATAATTGATTGCAGGGTTAGAATTAAAAGGGATTATTGATCCTGAGGGGTTGAGGGAATAGTGCTTCATGGATCCCAGTGAGCAAATTACTTAAAGGTAAATAAGATAGATCAAACTCTTTGGGATCTGTGCATGCATGTTCATGCTGCGGACTATTTATAGGAAGTCAATCCTGACAATTCAGATTGCTTGAGCAGCCCAAACGAATTCCCCTCCTCCAATCATTATCAGTTTGACAGAAAAAGCTATCATTTGACTGGAGCAAATGACAATTATCAGTTAATGGATGGGTCCAGATCAAACCCTGAGGAGGAAGTTGATTCTCTACAAAGGTGATCATCCTAGACGGTCTATAGAAATATCCCAATGGAATTATCATGATGGACTTAGGAAGAATGAGGGTACTGGCACAAATATGGAGGATCTTTTCAGCCAATACAGGCTTGTGGACATTGAGGGCAATGCGATCGCCATCATGTGACTTTGCTCCTCGGCCCACCCAGTTGACCCGCCTAATCATAATTCCGTTCTATAACAAAACATTGGTCATACCAACCCTACATCCCAACCATGGTACACATTTATTTTTGAGCTCCCCCCATGATTCATACTTTTTCTGGACGGCAGGGCAGCCCAATCAGTACCAATATGTTCAGATTGATCATAGGCGAATTAATGGGTGCGTCTGAAGGGGTTCAGCAGGGAAATAAACTGTTGCTCCCTGTTGCCTGGACAGTACCAAGCCAGGTACGATTCTGAGGTCTGAAATAAGGCGTGATAGGACCATTGCTTAACTCTGCACAATTGACCCCCACTCTGATGTCCACTTCCTCAGTTTGCGCAATGCCTGAAACTAGAGTTAGAGGATTTACAAGACTGCAATTTGGCCCAGAGGGGTTTCGACCGGGCCACATGCCCCTGTGTTTTGCAATGAACATGAAGTCTGAGAGGTTGGTCCCCCTGCAATGAAAGAGAGATATGAGGTGTGGAAAACGTGTTTCCTTATGAACCTCGAGAGGGGTAAAGGTTTTAATGGCACTCTTTGGCATCATTACCATGTCATATTTCCCTTCCAGGGTTTTTATGACCTGTCTCAAGTCCCAGACCTCAGCCCCTCCATCACCTCCATTAGCTTATCTACCTTTTAAGACATGCTGGCCTGGTGCACATGACCACGAATTACCCCCTTTGCCCTCCCCACCAGCCCACCTTCATCCAGGGTACAGAGAACGGAGAATCTGTTTTCACAAGTTATATCTGGGTTAACCAAACCCAGGGCATTGACCCCACCACTCAGATCGTGGCAATAACTTCAGGTTAAGCAAAGTCAACGGGAGGACTTAAAATCTCTTCTACTTCCACCAGGAGGCTGTCAATTCTTTCCAAGACACAGTTCCTCCTGGTGATTTAGAGCCTTTCTTTGCCATGGAGGGACCATTGGCCACATCTACGATCTTGCTATTTCCCATTTAAACAACCTACTAGGTAGCAGAGGGAGACCTATTAAGAATATTTTCGAAAAGTAATAAAATAATTGACAGTATCTTTTGGCAAGATGTCAGAGGGGTGGCCCTGCCCAGCCTCCTTTGGGCTCTGACAGGAGTGGATGGGCAAGCCCTTGGCCCGGGCTAGGCCCAGGCATGTCTCACACGGTGAGACCAGCTGATGCACTTGATAGCACCGAAATACCAAGCAGGTGGCTGTCATGGCTGCCTCTTTGAGCCCAGAGAGAGTCCCGGGACACGTGGTCCTCTCAAGTCACCAAACGATCACTCCTGTTAACTCCTGTGTAGTGGGACCAGCTGATGCGCTTTAGAGTGCCCAAATACCAAACCGGTGAAGGTGGTGGTCCGGACCGCCTCATCGGGCCCAGAGAGAGTCAGGGATTATTTACAAGCCACTATCGCCACCAGAACATCACTTTTTTTAAAGTTGTGGTGGCGGTACAGGCTTCACCTTATTTACAAGGCAGTATTAAGTCACTTAACATGGCTTAATGCTGCCCTGTAAATAAAGCACCCTGTTCCACTATACTTAGCGTGAATGGGGTGGGCAATGGGTGTTGCGATGGACGTTTTGCCACAACACCCATGGATTTTGACGCTGCCTCATATTTACAAGGGTGTCGTAAATATGGGGCAGCGCCAAAATTAAGACCAGAGAAAAGCTGGTCTTAACAGGGAGCAATGAGGAGAAATGCATGATTGTTTATGTACAGGAAGGTGACCCTTCCTGCACACAAAAAATCATTTTAAAATGACGAGTTGCAACTTCTATGTGTGCTGCACAAAGCAGCACACATAGAAGATACAATTCACCATTTAAGATTGTTTATGTGCAGGAAGGGACTTATTCCTGCACATAAACAATCATTCCACACAATGTAGGCACCCTTGCACTATGGTCCAAGGGTGTCTGAATTGGCGCTAAGCAGCTAAATTTAGCACCAGTATGGGGGAAACGCAGGGCTGCTCCGTATGGTTGTAAATATGGTGCAGCCCTGCATTTCAGAAGTTTCCGAGAGCAGCGTTAAGCCAAGGAGGCTAACGCCGTGGTCCGTCACATCTTTGTGAATATGCTCCCTATTTCCCTCATGCCACCAAAGAGAGCACTCCTGCTCACTCCCGTGCAATGGGACCAGCTGAAGTGCTTTATAGAACCAAAATACCAGGAAGGTGCAGGTGGTTGTCAGCACCGTCTCCCTGGGCCCAGAGAGAGTCCTGGGATGCACAGTCCCTTCATGCCTCCAAAGAGAGCACTCCTGCCCACTACATGGTCAACTAAAGAAGATTTGGAATAATATTGTGTTTTGACATTACATTTTTGAACTCGGGGGAGTGCTTGAGGGATGATTGAAGTTCTGGGGGATTTTCTATTGGATGAATGATGTTGTGGCCACTATTACCCTCTTGGGGCACCAGAGCCTTAACAAACAGAACACTAACACAACAAAACTAGGGAAGTGTGCACCTGCACATACCTAGCCACCATCTCTGACTAACATAACTGTGCTAAGTCATTGTCTGTAACTCAAAAAGCTGCTAAACTAGACAGCAAGATGGCATGAGAGACAATTTTAAGGGTAGTGGGACTATTCAGAAAAAAATGCGGTTGCACTCTCTGCAAACAGTTTCATGCATAGATGGTTGTGAGTAAGTATGGGCGGAATTTGCGAATTCGCGATATGCAAATTCTCGCGAATTCGTAATTGCGATTCGCAAAAATCCGCCAAATTCCGCGTGTTTGCGAATTTGTTTTTTGCGAGTTCGCGAGATTTTTTTACCAGTTCAGGAACGAGAACTTGCGCATGCTGTCGCAACTGTCACGAACATGTTGTTTCCACTTAACCAGCCTGCTCGCCATGCCTTTTTCCTCTTTCAGGTCGCAATGACGTGTTCGTGTTTGCAATTTCCTGTTTCGGGTCGCAATGACGTATTCGCAATTTCCTGTTTCGGATAGCAATGACGTGTTTGCGATTGCAGCGTCGCTCGGCCAGCTTCCAAAATCTCGCAGCGCACGCGAACAGGGAGGAAAACTCATCAGAGAACGCAGAATCATGTCAATGCCGCGCGCGCAAGATTGTATTTTTGAAGCGCGAACAAGAAAAACAAATCCGCCAACTCGCGAATTGCGGATTTTTGGGCAATGTCGCGCAATTCTAGAAATTGCCAAAAATTCGCAAATTCCGCGAGCGGAACGAATTTTCCGCCCATACTTAGTTGTGAGCCTCTACAAGCAGGGACTCAGTCCCATGATAGAAGGAGGGAAGCCGCATTGGGTGGGATCCAGAAGGTTGTGCTGCTATGTCAGGTTCAGAAAAAGAAACATGTGGGTTAATGGAACCTGTAGTAACGTGGGAGGGACAATGTTAAAAAAGATTGAATGCTAGTTGGATAAATATCAGGCTCTGCATTGGGTTAGTGGTACTTCTGAAAGAGATGCTACAAATCTCAGTAAGAACAGTGACCAAAGGATTTATGGCCAGTTGAATTACTTTTGTGCAGCAGAGGTTATGAAGCTTTCTACTCCAAATGGAGCAGAGTTAAGCGAGCATAATGGCTTTCCAAAAGAAGGGTGAAGGAATTCAGAACAGGGATGGGAAACTAAGTAATTTTTCCCATTTACATATCACTCTCTAGAGGTATGGATGTAGTGATAGGAGCTCCGATATTTTCGATTGTGAAGAAGCCTGTCAGCTGTAAAGTAAATGACTATTGTCATGTCAGAAACCGCATTGCCCCAGTATGTAAAGAAACATTGCCACGGTGCCTGCAGCACCATTGCCATAACAGAAAGCACGTAGTTCTGGAATATAATGATTTATATCAGAGCAAGCACCATTGCCAACAAGCTATCCACCCAAACGTCCCTCAACCCCTGCTACCTTCCTCTGCTCACATTCCCTCTCAGACACAAGGAGCTAGGTTGTAACAGGCACTAGAGGCCCCCTGCTCGGTTACAGCTCACCCCCTGCTACCTCCCTCTGCTCACATTCCCTCTCAGACACAAGGAGCTAGGCTGCAACAGGCACTAGAGGCCCCCTGCTCGATCAGAGATCACCCCCTGATACCTTCCTCTGCTCACATTTCTTCTCAGACTCAAGGAGCTAGACTGGAACAGGCACTAGAGGCCAACTGCTCGGTTACAGCTCACACCCAGCTACCTTCCTCTGCTCACATTCCCTCTCAGACACAAGGGGCTAGGCTGTAACAGGCACTAGAGGCCCCCTGCTCGGTTACAGCTCACCCCCTGCTACCTCCCTCTGCTCACATTTCCTCTCAGACACAAGGAGCGAGGCTGCAACAGGCACTAGAGGCCCCCTGCTCGGTCAGAGATCACCCCCTGATACCTTCCTCTGCTCACATTCCAATTCAGATACAAGGAGCTATATTGGAACAGGCACTAGAGGCCAACTGCTCGGTTACAGCTCACACCCTGCTTCCTTCCTCTGCTCACATTCCCTCTCAGACACAAGGAGCTAGGCTGCAACAGACACTAGAGGCCAATTGGTCCTTGCACCTGTAGATGGGTGATCACATACGACAGACCCAATGTGAGATTCTTCGTATGCAGCTTCCAAGATGAACTGAAGACCAGGCCTCCTTCTTTCTGTATGGTACTTCACAATTCTCACTGGCACGGATGCGGAGTAGGTCTGTGGATCCTGCCCCGGGCAACTTAGGGCAGAATATAAACATATGCATGTAGTTTACCTAGTATGGTTTTACAGGTCTCTTATGGTTTGGAAGAACACATTACATGTAAAAGGGGTGTTCCTTGGAGTTAACGGGGCAGGCAGGGGACTCATTCGTGTCAGTCACTGGCAGATGTTTGAGACTAAAATTGTACCTTGACACCTTTCAGAACGAAGCCATGGCTTCCCATTCAGCTAGAAAAGCACCCCTAGTCACCAAACCACTAGGGGCATGCCTAAGTGCCCATGTGCCCTTATGCAGTCCTGCTCATTCCATTATCAGAATAGAAACTGCATAGATTTAAATGGGAAAATGAAACAGATCAAAAAGGTGAAATTTACATATCCAATAAAAGCTCCTTATTTCGGCTACACAACTCCAGTGCCCAGTATTGCGTGGTTGTGGTTCAAAGGCTAACGTCTACGCAACAAATGTTTTGTGCCATCTGGTCAGTTACATTAAACCCCCCAATTATTAGAGCCACTATGGGGTTATACCACCAACCTGGAAATCCCAATACAGGGACAGAAAGACTTTCAGGCGTGGTACTGCCACATCATTAAGAGACACACGAATTGGAATGGGGAATTACTGTAGAAATCGGTGTTCCTGCACTGATATCTGCGTGTTTTTCATATATCCAGGTTCAGAATATGTGGACAAAATCCATCAGGTTTTTCCTGGCAAATAATGTGCAATTACCTCATTTCCTACGATCATAAATTGTTTGGTAACTTCCACTACTGTCTACATAGGAAATACCTATGCACTCCTAGTGGGGAAGTAAGTTTACATATTTCCACTTATGTGACTCCTTTTTTTATTCAGAAAGTTGATTTTCTTGGCAGTCATTTCTTCACAACTCTCATTGACGTCAGCTTCATCACACCAGCATTCATACTATTCAACAGTAAACATGGCAGGAGCTGCTCAAATTGCTTAGAGACAGAGCCCATTTGTCCCTGAAAAGCTGTGTAATGAATCAGCTGTCTCAGAGTGAGGGCTTTATGAAATGTCGCCGAGAAGAGCAGTTGATAGGCCCTTCTTGTCGCACTCCACACCTCGGTGGTTTCTGGCATGCATGCTGCTTCCTCTTCAGAGGATGGGAGGCAGCAGAACCACAGCCATCGATCATACAGTGGATGGGTGTTTACTATTCCTTCACCTGAAATAACATTAATTCACCATTGGGTGGGAGTATTTAGGTTGGTATGACTTCTCTCTAGCATCCAGTAATTATTTTACCCTTATTTTATTTAGTCTTCTTTTGTCACTACAGACTTTATACATTTTACAATTGTGATCCTCCAATTTTCTGGTGCGGGGAAATTCTTTGAATGTGTCTACTGCAATTCCAGTCTAATTTTCACAGTCAAACACTGTTAGAAAAGGTCACTCTTTGCTGCTTGTTTTTGACTCTGTCGCACTGCGCCCTGTTAACCAGCCCACACTGCATGCGCTCTGACCCCTAAAACATGTGTAACATGTGTTCAATTGGATAGTCCCTGATTAGTGTAATTAACTTACCTGCATGTCCCTAGTACGTGGCACTTTGTGTACCCAGCTCCTGTAAGTTAAATGGCACTAGTGGACTGGAGTACTTATTGTGCCACCACTAAATGACCATGTACAGGCTTTCCTGTTTTCATTTTCTATTTTTGGTAAATTCTGGTGGAGTTTTGTCAGTGTTTTCAAGTGATTTCAATACCTTAAAAAAACAGTTGTTAACAGTGGTTACACATTTTCGTGCCACTAAAAACAACAGAAAAAGTGATTTTCCGTTTTTTATGGAACGTTTTGCTTTTATTATGGCTTGCTTTCTGCACTGATAGAACATGGTATGTAGACTGTGTACGTATAGGGTATATGAGGTCCAAATAGATTTTTGCAAATTAAACTTATTGTAGTACACCATACAATACTTCTTCAGTGAGTCTTTGGTCATGTGTGCTCGCTCTTTCCTTTCCATGTAAACTTCTGTGAAAAGGCCCTCTCAATATTGGAACTTGAGACGGGCAACGCTAAAACAGCCAGTGCACAATTAGTTAAATCTGGCCACTGATATACTTTTCTATGCCAATATTGGTGCACTTGAAGATTGCGATTCTCAAGGCAGGTACTGCAACAGTTGCATTGAGCTGGGCGCTTGTGACCTCAGAGTTATTGTAGCGGTCAACAATTAAGCAGCTCTTTTGAAACTACGGAGGAAATTCCCCTTTACTGAAGGGATCTAGAACTTGTACAGTGTACCACAGTGAGATTTCATTGACTTCCAATGCCATTGGTGGTGAAGGGACATTTCTATGCATCATTGCAAGCCATTTCTCATACATTGTAAAATAAACATTCCTTAATTGCTCTTCAACATTGCTGTGCTTACCAAGTGGCAAGCACTCTAACATGGAACATGTTGCAGTGCCAAAGTCACTAAAGGTGTCGCCCAGCCTACTCTCAAGGAGATGTTTCACATCTACACCAATTATGCTGAACACTTGGCAGACAAGGGTTTTTTCAGACTCTCGTTTTTTTATTATGTCCACTACAGCAGTTATGTTTTCCTATAAAAATCTAATAATACAGTAGAGAGTACTTTTCTCACATCACCGTCAATATGCAACCAAAGATGCTCACATTTCTTGCCTTTGGCATCATCACTCAGCAAAAATTCGGTAAACGGTTGCCACATGGATAATATAGCATTCGTAGGTCCTTGGACTGAGAACCATCAGCTAAGGGACACAGTTGGGAAAACTCTTTCTTTGATGCAAAAAAAAAGCACAAAATGAAAAATATTTGCGTTTTAATTTCTGTGCATAAGAAAAGAGTGCACCAGTATGGACTAAAAAGTCAATAGCTCCCTCATTAACTCTAAAGATTGTAAAGATGCTTTCAGCGTACCATCTAACAAATGGCAATGATCTCCTACAGAGAATCACTTCAGCTCAGGTATCAATTTTGACAGCTGATCACACAACTTTTTCATAAACGTAGCTGAATCACTGCAAATACAAACAATATCACTCCAATCTTTGTTGAACTTGGAAAGAACCTTTTTGCAGGGCATTCCAAATGACACTCAGTTCCATGTTTTCCAAAAGTCTGGTGTCATGTTTTCACCACTATCCCAGATGCTTGGTGATAGCGCTCATTATACAAATACTTGTCACTATACCTTGCATTAAATGTTTAAAGCCTGAGGTGTTGGCAATTCACCTACTATCAATACTGACTCACTAGAAACTGTGGGCTGATGTATTAAGGTTTTTTACCCATTCTCTGTGGGTAAATGTGATGACACATATTAGGAAATATTCTTATGAAACCAGCCATTTTACTTATCAGTGAAAGAATGAAACGCAGCCAAAATATCAAATATGATTTTGATATTTCCTAATTCTCTGCAGTTTATAAAATAATTAAACAAGACCTAAAACACGCTTCTAAACCCAGCATCTTTAGACAAAAGACCACAAAACTGAAAACAGCAGAAAGAAGAAGAAACAATATTTTAGTGGCATTCCTACACAACAAAACTCAAGCAGAATAATGTTAGCCCAGTCTTTCTTACTGCTAGCTTGTATAACAAAGTTACATTGTATTGGCCCCTTGAAGATGAAAAGAATGACTCTTTCACTCTCTTTTTCCACCTTGGATGCTAATGCATTTCCAGCAATTTACTGTAATTTCCATTGAAATGAATGGGCACTCCATGACGAGCTGACCTTGTCATTAGCATGGAAGTGGTTATGGCATTAATTTGTGGTTGTGCAGGTGTTTTTTCAGTGTTCATATGTTTTCACTGATGAGGGCTATTTCTCTTTCAGTGGAGTTTTATCAGTTATTAAAGGTTTAAACCTAATTCCCCACAGCCTAATAGGCTTTCCTGTTTTCAGTTTCTATTTTTGGTAAATTCTGGTGGGCTTTTTTCAGTGATTTCAATACCTTAAAAAAACAGTGATTATCAGTCGTTACACATTTCCGCACCATAAAAAACAACAGAAACGGTGTTTTTACGGTGTTTATGGACCGTTTCTGCACTGATAGAGCATGGTATATCGACATTAAACGTACAGTGTATATGAGGGTCAAATACATTTATTACAAATTAAACGTATTGTAGTACAACATACAATACTTCCTCAGTGAGTCTTCGGTCTTGCGTGCTTGCTCCTTCCTTCCCATGTAAACTTTTATCTGTGAAAAGGCCCTCTCAACATTGACCATCAAATAAGGGCCTCAGCAAACTGTGGCTGAGTTCAGACAAGGGCACATGAGAGGGGCAGGGGTTCACCCACAGCAGAGGCAAGGAGAGGCCCTTGTGTGCATAATAAGGCTGCCCTACTCTATTGACGGCTGTTCTGCATGTTTTACCAAATTTATTTGCTCCTGTATTCTCAATTTACTTCTCGATTGCAGTAATATTGTTACTGCATGGGGGCCTTACCCCCTAAAGTTAAAGCTCAACTGTAGATTAGGGCCTCAGTGGGGTCTGCCTACAGCAAACACCTCTACCAACCCTTGCTTTCATACACAACAGAGTAGCTACTTACTTGACACACTAGAAAGCACCTTGGGGCCTCTACAAGATGTAGGAGAGAGCTACAGCAATTCTACAGTACAATGCAGGCGAGGGTCTGATTGAAAGGCCTGGAGGCCACGATTTCCAGCAGCCTGGATCTGTCAAGCTCTAGGTGTCCATCGCCCAGAGGAAGCGCAGATGTCCTGGGTGCTAGGGTGGTCCACTGTCAAAGCGGGTACTTGGGGGGAAGGGTATTGGACCAACAGAAGGGGCCCAGAGAAACTCAAAACTTATTTCAAATACCCCAGCAACAACGGCCTTGTATCCACTCACACTCTTTCAAATATTATAAAACACAAACACGCATACACATTCTGCGGATCTAACAAATGCCCTTATTTTTGTGGATAGTAAAACAGCATGCATGGGAAATCCTCTGTATCTCTGCGTCTTTATCCATCAATAGATGTGTGTTTATCTTTGCATGCATGTTGAGGTGATTAAAAACATAAACACAGGTACATTCTAGATTGTTCTTGCCGCAGCGGCTAATTTGCCCTCATCCTCTCAGTACAAAGTTAACTTTTTGTGCACATGCTTCGCCGTTTCCCAGCTCCAGACATGCTGAGCGAGTCCCAAAACTAAAAATATCAAAAGAAAAAAAAGTCTTATGAGAAGCTGAACGACTCAGGCCTTCCTTCCTCACTGCCCTTTGTAGAAGCATTTTCTCTTGCCAGTGTGAAAGACATCACCCACTTAACTTAGCTAATTTACTGCATCTTTGTCCTTTTACATTAGACACACATAAGACATTGAGTCTGGGCCCTGGTTTTAACCAGAGTACCTAAGACAGGATGTAATGGGGAGGTGGGTGGGAAGATATAATTACGAAAATAATAGATTCAATTGGTTGTCACTTATTTTAATTTCCTGTACCCAGGATTACACAATTTTTTTAAAAGTTCTAAATCTGGCATTAGGGATCTTGGCCAACAGTATACAGTCATCATTGGTACATTTTAGATTTGCTTCCAAAGATCTCAAATCACTACATGTAAAGTGTAGGCAGCTGAGCCAATTCAGATTTTTTATGCTCGAAAAGTTAGTGTTCTTTAGTCGATGGATGTATGAATATAGCCAGGCTTTACTTATGTGCTGCGTGTAAAACCTCCTGATGTATGTCACAACTACTTTGTGACTCGGTTTGCCACTCTGAGGCCTTTTGTCTTGAGGGACACTTGTTGTCAGACCCGGCTTCATAGGCAACACCATTATGGAACATGTTGTTTTACTTTCAAAATAAATACAGGCTGAAAAAAACAAGTATGCAAAGTGCTAAGGGTTTAGAAGTCACTAACACCTTATGCTATGGTACCATATTGTGAAGTCTGTATAGTTTGCAGTACTTCAGCAGGACACAAAGTTACAAGCGATATCTTCCCCCAGTCCTGAACTTTTTTCCAAAAGCAAATCACATTCTGAAACATATAGCTTTGCTTGTAACAATATAAGTGTGGGCTTACAAATCTTCAACATAAGCACATATGTTTTTATAACGCGCTTTGTAGATTTTGACTGTATCTCAGCACTGCACATAATGACACAGTCACTGAATGTATGTAGTGGTATTGTGCTGACCTACTGGGAAAAGAGACATGTGCACAGAAATAAGTGGACCTAGGAAAAAAAACATGCAGATAGGCATAAAGGCCCCTATTTGTGAAGTAAAAAAAAAGAGATTTACACAGCAGTAATGGGGCCTGCTTAGGGGACATAACTGAAGTAATAGAACAGCTTTATGCTGGATAAACTGACCTGCCTATGGCAGTAAAAGAGTGACAGGCGTAGAAATAAGGAGACATACCCCGGAAGTTTAAAAAAAAGCACATGTCTACACGAATAAAGGGGACTGCTTGAGAAGTAAAAGAAAACAGTCACAAGAAAAGGGAAGTAAAAGAGACCTGTACACAGAAAATAGCAAATAATGAAGAGAATTTTTTCTTTTCCCAGAACACAAAAAATATCACTCGTGCATAGGAACTCCTGCACCATTTATGCATGAGGATTTTCATTTACAAAATTTCCTGGTAACAGTTGTTTTTGTGAATTATATAAAAGTCCAACACCTCTTCAAATGAAGTCATTTGTCAAGAGTGAACTCAAGAACACACAGTTTATCAGAAGCATTTGAGACCAAGTCATCCCTGCTAACATACCTTTGCGAGACCTTTTTTTATTACAGATTTCTGATCAACACCCTTAGTCTTAGAGACATAAAGGTAAGAAAGAGTAGGCATCATATTAAGTGTGTCGGGGAGGGTGACTTGAAAACCCTGTGGGACTAAGGCAAAGATATTCATGAGCCAGTCTGTGTATGGAGAACACTCACCGGGACTCCAGTTGCACAGACATGTCAAAACGTCTCCCTGTTCCTCTCTGTAAGGAAGTCCTCTTGTGTTTACATCAACATCGTTGTGAGCGTCTAAGAAACTGTAATGGCCAGAGCTGCCGACTTTGCAACTGGGCTGGGGAACCGGGTTTGAGTCTCTGCAGCGGCTCAACATCATGTTATTCTGGGCAAAAAAAGTTAATTTCACTGTGCCTACACAAAATTAATCTGTCCTGTCTGTAATGAAACTGGTACTCATGGAAAGCACTCTAAAGCCTCTCAAGTTGAGTTTGCGCATATAAAGCGGCCCAAAAAAAGAAATACGGTACAGAAACACACGACAAGCAATCATTATATACAGCCAGAGGCAACTAGAGCCAAATTTTGGTGTGGGGGGAGGGTATTTTTATGACAAAATTTCGCGAGATGGGTGCTAATTCTTAAAGCAATTGGCAGAGTGGAGATGCTGGGGCTGTAATTAGGCGTGGAAACATAACAAAGCCTCCTGAATAAGCAGATGGTCTTTTAAAGACCTGTGAAGTGCTTGCTCGGGTGCGGCTGTGTGTGTTTCCGGGGAAGCTGACACGCACGACGTGGGGGAGGCAGGGAGGGGAGCTGAAACCCTTTCAGCATAATGGGCGTTGCACGCCTGTATACAGCTCAAGGGGACAAAAGAATTGTACTGTAGAATTTTAAACCCATCAAAGTCTAGTATTGGGCTAACAAAAATGTAATGCGTCTGACTCATCCACTTGATCCCAGTAGAGATTTAAGTAATTGGGGCTTGAGCTCACATCAACGTGGCCGGTGCACTAGCTCACTGAGCTGCTTTACAATTCGCGCTGCCTGCTAATTGCCTGTGGTGAGACTGCAGAAACTACAAAATATTTTGGTACATCCAGTATTTACTTCTACAGTGTTGTGTGTTTATATCTAACTAATGTGCATCACTCATAACAAAAGCAATGGTACTGCTTTTACCAACCTCCAAATGATGGACAGACGCGTTAGCCCCTACCACACTTCAGACAGATTTCAGCACCTGATTGACTAACCCACTGAGCTTTCTTGCGGAATGGATGACTCACACTGGCCTTTAAACTGCTTGGAAGGGAGGGTCAGGGTAGGGCTGCTGTCACTTCTGATTGGCTGATGGGGCCCAGCCCCTCCGAGGAGTCCCAGCACCAGTCCTTCCGTCGGAGTCAGAGGACGGAGATATAATTACGTAGTGGGCGGGTACCAAGAGGTGGCGCCAAATCCAGATACTTCACACATATCATTTTACTGGACTGGAGATGAAACGCTGCTGATTTACGGAGCCTGATGACACAAAGGTAGCATGCTTACACCAGGCTCAGATTGCCAGATTCTCCGCTGCAGGCAAGGCTGGCCTGTGTGTATTTTTGTTAGCAAGGAGATAGGAGATGGAAGGGTAGACACAGGGAAATCGCGCTGGTCCAATCCAGTCTCTCCCAGCAGCGCCATTGAGTTCGAGGGAGGGCGGCGGGCACTCGGGTCCTAGATTGCACGCCCGCAAAATCAGTGATAGTCAGTTTAAACCGGCTCAGCTCATTTTCAGCTGGTAGTGTACTGTCGGTTGCAATCGGTTTAAACCGAATTCTGGACACCCTAAACATTTGTTATTACCAACTGAATATCTCTGCGTTTGTGCCTTTCAAATGTGAGCAAGTGTGTACAAAAGAAGATATTTTGCAAAATGCCCTCTTAAACACATGCCAGTATGGGTCTGCGTGAATTCAGAGATGTACAAACAACCACTTCTCCTAAACACAGTATCTGTGTACATTTCAGAAATATATAAACAAAAGTGAGAGAGAAAGAGAAGTGTGAGGAAAGACCTGTTTGCCTTCCCAGCCAAACAATACTAGAACAAAAAAAGAACGAGTTTTCTACCTATTTTACTAATGTTCCAAGGACCAATTTCTGGAATGCGAGGCAGTGGTTAAGGTACACAGGTCTCACATTGTGTAGGGTCTTGTAGGTGTGAGTGAGGAGCTTGAAGGTGATTCTTTTGTTGCTTGGGAGCCAGTGGAGGCCTCTCAGGTGGCCAGTGATGTGGCTGTGGTGGGGTATGTTGAGGATGAGTCTGAAGATGAGTTCTGAATGTTCTGCAGTTTCTAGAGAAGTTTCTGAGTGATGCCGGCATAGAGTGTGTTGCCGTAGTCGATTTTGCTGCTGATGAGTGCATGGGCAACTGTTTTTCTGGACTAGGTGGGGATCCACTTGAAGATCTTTCGGAGCAGGTGTAGTGTGCAGTAGCCGGGTGATGAGACAGCATTGATCTGGCGGTTCATGGTGAGAGAGGAGTCCAGGATGATGCCGAAGTTTTATGCTTGGCCTGTGGGGGGTTCCAAGTGCTGTGGGCCACCAGAAGTCATCACAGGCAGAGGGGCTGGAGCCCAGGATGAGAACTTCGGTCTTCTCTGAGTTGTGTTTGAGGCAACTGTTCTTCATCCTGGTCGCAACAACCTTCATCCTATTGTGGAAGTTGTTCTTAGCGACTGTGGGTTTGTTGGTGAGGGAGAGAATCAGCTGGGTGTTTTTAGCGTTGGAGAAGATGTTGAGTCTATGGATCCTGACGATGGCTGTGAACGGGGCCAAGTAGATGTTGAAGAGAGTAGGGCTCAGGGAGGAGCCCTGAGGCACTTCAAAGCTGATCTTTGTGGGTTCAGAATGGAACAGTGGTTGTCATCGGAAGGTTCATTTGGCCTAAAGGAGTATGAAGTCTGATTAAAAAAATGTGACTTGCAATCCAGGTCTTCCCTGGACCTGAAGCAAGCGTCCTGGGACCGGTTTCGGGGTAACACCCCTCATCACCCAGGCTAGCTTGAATCCAGTGGCAAAAGTGAGCAAGAGACCGTCGTCTGGCATATCCTGCCAACTTAGGGCAAACAAAGGAAACAGAAGGAAATGATGGATGAAGCACTGACACTTTTCAGACACTCACCCCCAGTCACAGATTTGGGTGAATCTATCATCATTCTTTGGCTCACTTTGAGACGTTAGTTCAGACCCAGCCATATACAAATCAGTCTTGCCCCTGTTCCTCATGGCAGCAATCCAGCCCGAACTGCCAAGCCCGGTCTTCCCTGGACAGGAAACAACTATCCTGGGACCGGTTTCGGGTAACACCCTCATCAGCCAGGCTAGCTTGAATCCAGTGGCAAAGTGAGCAAGGGAGCCAAGTCTGACTCTCTTTGTTCAGCCGGTGCAAAACAACAGAAACACAAAATGACAAACAAGCATGCAATATCATCAAAACAAAAACAACAGATGGACAACCTCACAGACAAGCACACAACTTCAGCAAAACGAACACCACTAAAGCACAAACCTACAGACAAGCACACACCATCAGCCAAACAAACACCACTGAAGTACAAATCCAAAGCCACAACATCAACACAATCTACAACCACATTACAGCAAACAAAACACACACCCAAACGGACAATCACACATCACCATGTCACTTCAGACATACACTCACATGCACAACAACAAACACACACCACTACTGCAACTGCTTCTACACCCTCTACTTCATGAACACCTCCTACACCCACCACACCCAACCACCCATTATCCTCCCAAAGCCCTGAAGGAAATGCCCACCCGTCCTATTGATTGATAAATGGAGGTGCTTGGTTTTCATCATAATGTTCCTCTTTTGCAGGAGATCATTTGTGGGGCATTGACTTTGAAGGCAAGGTTCCTGTATGGGTGTCTGAGCCACATCTTAGGTCTGAATCCATGTAATTTGCTTTATGATTTCAAATTTGTCTTTTTTTAATTATTACAGTTCGAATTCAGAGAGCTATCACATTATGTAATACTTTTTTATTAAGGCTAACTTGTGTATTATTCTCGTGTACAAAAATCATATTAATCAGATGTATTTGTTTTTAATACATTTGCAAGTAGAGTTGACAAATCATAATATTTGATGTGTAAGGTGACCTTGGATATTTTACTCTTAAATGTATGTTACTTTGTGGTTAAGTGCACCTCATTTGATGACTTTATACCACCAGAGGTCAAAGGAATTATTGCCTACAATGCACCAGACATGGTGTAGGCGGGTTGGTCACCACTCGTGGGTATGCTAGCTCTGTATGACTTTGGCGGGGACGGAAATAATTCCTTTTTTATATATACCCACCACACACCCTAGTGGTGTTATGCTTCATCATTGGGTTCACCCTGATTCCTTAAGGTCAGGGTGGACTCAACCGTATTTCAGGGAGCAGTTAATAGATGCATGACCAGAGGACTTAACTAGAGATTAAAATCCCTTACCTTCTCCCAGGTGTCCCTTTATTAGTGGAGCAGGTGGGGAGACTAAAATAATAACTCTCGGGTAATGTGGACAGTTATGGTCCTAGGCTATGACCCTCTTTTTTAGACCGTCATGTTTCAGCCCTACTCTAAGGTCTAACAGGGTCCGGGGCTTTCATCAGGGTATCAGAACAATACATCCCTGGCAAATCGGTCAAGTTAACAACTGGCAGAATAATGCCACGTAATAGTTTAGGAGCAGTATTAGTACTTGCCTGTCAGTTGTCGTTGCTGCGAATCACCTGCAATAGAAAATGTATGGCTGGTGTATTGTTGAACTCACTCATAACATTCATGCAGATTGGAGATACGTATATTAAATGTTGTTTTAAAGGAAGCATGCACATCTCACTGCATGTTGGTTTAAAAAGAAGTCTCTATAACAGCCAATCATTCAAATTACATGTGTATACCCTTCTTAGTAACGATAAACATGTACTTCTTATCATGGCTACATTCATTCATACAGCCACACAAGTCTTGTGATTCTTCTGTTATGGAGCAATATATTAATTACCCCAGTAATTTCGGTTTGATATTTGATGCTCATGAATTGTATGTGAGATAAGGAACAAAAAACATCTGCCATACTGAAGCGAACACCATAATGACTTTAAAAACATATTTAGAATAGAATCTCTGCGTGACACACATACAGTATAGTAATAGCGCCGAGTGGAGTGTGTCACAATATTCCCCCAAATTTATTGAGTGCTCAGGTGCCTCAGGAGCAAGGGTGGGGCTCCCTTTAGTCAAATACTGTTGGTAGAGATGTTTGGAGAAAAAGTAGAAGCAGCATAAATTAGCGCCAAAGTGCTGGTGAAATCTTACCTCGTGGATTGCGAGCAACTGTCAACAGACCAGCAGCGTTCGGGATATTAGGAATGCATATAGTACCAATCATCATCTGTGACATTAAGGTAATGAGAAAAACTGGAAGCCATAACAAACCCATAATTTCACATTTACCAATGGTTTTCAAGTGTTGGTTTTTTATCAGGATGTTAAGAGTGTGTTTTAAAGTGCTATGGGATATGTGTAAGCGAGGTCACATGAATAATGCGGTCATGAGTCGAATACCTCCTATATGTGTAGTAGGAGAATTATGTTTTTTATGTTTTTTAACAGAAAGTTTGGCACTAGGAGCTAGAGGATGTGGAGAAGTTAAGTCATGTGAAAAATATGGCTATAGGTAAGATACATCCTATAAGTATATTGGATACGGATGTATGACGTTACAACGCATACTTTTACAACGCCTACCATTACAACGAAACTTTTCCAACGCAAAAACTTTTACAACGCATACCATTACAACGCAAGATTTTACAACGCATATACCTTTACAACGCATACCATTACAACGTAAGTATTGGTAAGTATATAATAATTTTTTAAATATAAATTAATTAATATTATTATAATATAATATAATTTTATTTAATTTTATTTAATTAATTTAATTTAAATGTAATTTTATTTTATTTTTTCAAAGTACCCCTGTACCCCAAAAACCCAAAACTGAGCCTGAACCCTAAAAATACCCCTTTACCCCAAAAACCCAAAACTGACCCTGAACCCTAAAAATACCCTTTTACCCAAAAATCTAAAACTGACCCTGAACCCTAAAAATACCCCTTTACCCAAAAACTGAAAACTGACCCTGAACCCTAAAAATACCCCTTTACCCAAAAACTGAAAACTGACCCTGAACCCTAAAAATACCCCTTTACCCAAAAACCCAAAATTGACCCTGAACCCTAAAAATACCCCTTTACCCAAAAACCGAAAACTGACCCTGAACCCTAAAAATACCCCTTTACCCAAAAAACGAAAACTGACCCTGAACCCTAAAAATACCCCTTTACCCAAAAACTGAAAACTGACCCTGAACCCTAAAAATACCCTTTTACCCAAAAACTGAAAACTGACCCTGAACCCTAAAAATACCCCTTTACCCAAAAACTGAAAACTGACCCTGAACCCTAAAAATAGCCCTTTACCCAAAAACTGAAAACTAACCCTGAACCCTAAAAATACCCCTTTACCCAAAAACTGAAAACTGACCCTGAACCCTAAAAATACCCCTTTACCCAAAAACTGAAAACTAACCCCGAACCCTAAAAATACCCCTTTACCCAAAAACCCAAACATATAACATTTTAAAAATAATTATATACTTACCAATACTTACGTTGTAATGGTATGCGTTGTAAAGGTATATGCGTTGTAAAATCTTGCGTTGTAATGGTATGCGTTGTAAAAGTTTTTGCGTTGTAAAAGTTTCGTTGTAATGGTAGTGCGTTGTAAAAATTGCATGGTAAACGTTGCATACCATTGGATACATATCTGCCTACCTGATCCTCTTCAGTTTGGACCCTACATAGGTGCGTTCTTTTGTTTTAGCCTTATTCCTGCCATTATGTTCAGAGGCTGTAGAATGCGAGTTAAGAGAAGTCAAATGGACATTGTGGATATTGATGAAATACATCCCATGGAAATCCTTTGGGAATATGCACCTACATATTCCTAGTTGGTTAGAACCCTACATAGGTGCATTCTATTTTGTTAAGGTAATTCCAGCTTATATATTCAGAAGTGATGTATTCAAGTTGAAATGCTCCTGGTGAGTGATTCCCTATTCACCTGATGGTCTAATTAAACTGTATCACACAATCTTGGTATTTGTCTCCCGGGGCTTAGAGTGGTTAATATCTCAGTTTTCCCCATTGAATTCCGTCCTGCAATCCTGATTTGTGGGTCTAGCTTGTACACCCAGTATTGTTCCTTGGTCAATAATTTCTTTGTCAGGGACCTGGTATTGTGCATTCTTTCTATTATTGTCCATTTCACATCCTTGTCAGAGTGTCCCTTCTCCAGGTAATGTGTTCTCAATTTAGTGGAGGATCTCTTGCACCGTATAGTGCTTCTGTGTTCATTGATTCTGATTTTTATTTTCCTTGCTGTCATCCCTATGGACCGAAGGTTATAGGGACACGTGATGGTATATATTTCACGTTGTTACTGTTGCAATTTGTATGCTGTCTCTATTCCCATGGCGCAGGGAGTCCCAGGTCAATGTATTTGGATTGTCTGGTAAAAGCACATACCGTACACGAGCCACAGAGGCAATTACCCATAACACGCGGTTGGTTCCAAAGAGTCAGTTGCTGTTCAGGTTGAGGTTTTCTAATGTCGCTATGAACCAACAAGTCTCAGATGCTTTTGGTTTTCCTAAAAAAAAAAGTGGGGGTTTGTAGGTGAGTTTATTTGATGTAAGGTTGCTCCAGTTTTTTAACTTATTCTCTTGACTGTGTTTGTACAGGAATTATATGTTGTAACGCATATCAGTGAATCAGTCTCTGACTTTTTATTGGTGTCAAGCAATGCTGCTCGTGGAGTAGTCCGTGCTCTTTTTTGTGCTTGTTGAATGATTTTTGCGGAGTATTCCTTCTCTTTGAGTTTCTCTTTGAGCTTCTTTGATTCCTCCTTAAATTCTCGTAGGTCTGAACAGTTTCTCCTGATGCGGAGGAACTGTCCTGTAGGGAGATTTTCTCTTAATGACTGGGCGTGGGTACTGTTGAAATGTAATAAGCTATTGCGATCAGTTGGCTTTGTATCAAGAGTGCTTGCCAGTTTTCCTCCTTTTGCCAGGATGTTTAAGTTAAGGAAGGAGATTTTCTCTTTGTTGCTGGTCATAGTGAAACATAGGTACGTGTTGAGTTGATCTAGCCATTCTTTAAATGGTATCATTGGTGCAGTGTCAGATTATTGGAATATCATCGATGTATCTTTGCCTTAAGTGGATTTCATTATGGTAAGGATTGTTGTTCCAAATATGCTCTTCTTCAAACCAGCACATGTGAAGACAAGCTATGCTCGGGGCAAAGGCACTGCCGATGGAAGTCATGTTGTTGTAGGTATAGTTGGTCTTAGAACTGGAAGAAGTTCTCTGTTAAGGCAATATAAGCTAATGTCATAATCCAGCGAATTGGTGCTTTCCAGGGCCAATCTTTATTTTGTAAGAGTCCCCCAATGAAGCGTAGGCTCTCTTCATGGGGGATGCTCGTGGAGAGAGCTTCTACCTCTAAGCATATCAGGGTCTCCCTGTTAGGGTAAAAATCCATTTAATTGAGGAGGTTCAAGTGATATTTAGTGTCTCTGATGTATGATCAGATTTTGGTGACCAATGGCTGAAGGAATCAGTCTGTGTACTGGGACAGTGGTTCCAAAAGGGAACCAATCCCAGAGATGATGGGTCTGCCTTGTGGTGGAGTATGTCCCTTATGGATTTTAGGCAGTGTATAAAATTGGGGTATTCTTGGTTCCTGTGTGCGCAAAAAATCCTGTTCTTTCTTGTTTATCCAGCCCTTTTGTAAGGCTTCCTCTGTCACTTCCTTGATTTTCCTCTGTAACCTTTTTGTTGGATCCAGTTGGAGGGGTAAGTAATGTCTTGTATCAGTAAGTAGTGTAAGGCATGCTTCCCTGTGGCTGCTCTGGTCTTGTATGATGATTGCTCCACCCTTGTCTGCTGGTATGATCACCAAGTCCGTTTTACCACTGATTGAGTCCAATGCTTTGTTTTCGATAGTACTAAGGTTGTGGAAGCTGTGGTACCTCATGTCCAAACCCTCCACTTCTTTGATCACTGCATCTTCAAAGGCCATTACCTCAAGAGGGATGGTGTTTACCGGGTGTTAGGCTTGGCATCTTTTGGCGTGCTTCCCCCGAGTTTTTGCTTTCTGCCCTCCCGGTTTTGACTCTGTTTTTGCTGGTATAACGTTTCTGTGCGCTTTTCGCACTTTTGATCCATGGTAAAGCTCTGGTGCTCCAGTGGTAAATTGTGTTATGATTGGATGTGTGACTTACTTGTCAGTCCCCAGTAAAGGGCACTGCGGGTGCCGGCGCTTGTGAGTCAACCTCTACTCGTGGCCATGCAGCATGGATTACGCCACCCACGTACGTAGCCTGAAAAAGGTATAAGTGACTGAAGTTTGCTATGCCTGAACTCAGCGTCTAAAGACACAGCCTTTAGCGAGGGTGCCCTTTTCATTCTGAGTTCATAGAGGCTACTTTTAAAAAAGTGGGTATTATTTTGCTCGGTCATCCCATGGGCTCTGCTGGAATGTGGATTGCCTGACTAGTTTTTGGACGACAGATGGCAGGAGAAGCAGGGTGGCTCCCGATAGTCTAGGTAGGTCAGGAAAGGGCTAAATAGACCTGGGCTACGATGGGGGAATAGGGAGGATATTTCCTTGCACCTCAAAGGGCCTGGTCTGCCTCTGACAAAGCCGTCTCCACCTCCTGCCAGGAATTAACGCCAGAAAAGGTGCAACTGGTTCTAGCCGGACACCGACACCCTCTGCCTGGCAGATCAAAGGATTTTTGTGTACAAATACTGGGTCTCAGGTCCCTGAACTTTAGAACTCATCTGGATCAAGAAGACTGCACAGAAGAAGAGCCGGAGAAACTGCTGAAAAGAATGACAGCTTTGCTACATGCTTTGCTGGGCTGACATGCCGTGGCTTCTTCTGTCTTGGGCAGTGAAAGGCCTGGACTGGACTTTCTGCAACCAAATTGGTAAGACTCTCCAAGGGCTTGAGGTAGAGCTTGCCCCCTGTTCACAAAGTCACAGGAACAGCAAAGACTTCAGGTTCTTCGACCCGCAGCACTGAGGACTGTGTGTTTTGGGCTGCATCCCGAAGAACGCCACTCGATGACGTCTACGACGACCCTGCCAAACCCGTGTCCTGAAGGCACCGCAGAGGGCAACACCGCACCGCTGCAACCATGGTCTCACCGACGAAGCCTGCTGATGCGGTCACTGAGCCGCTGCTCGCTCTGCGACCTGTGGGCACTGCACTCTGCACTGCATTGCTTCACGCCGAAGCTTTGGCACAGCAGAGGGCATCACCGCCAAGCCGCACCACGACCCTGGTCTCACCGACGATGCCTGCTGATGACATCACCGAGCCGCTGCTTGCACCGCGACCTGTGGGCCCACACTCTGCACCGCCTGGCTACACGGTGGCATTGTGGCCTTCCTGACACCGCCACTTCCCGCCGAAATCGATGCCTCTGCCTGCACTGTGGTTCGGGGGGCACCACTCGTAAGTTACATGACGCACCGCCCTCATCCCTCACCGCTGCCTTCGCCTAGTGACGCCGGTGTCATCGACTCTAGTTCATCAGCCAACGACAGCGCTTCAGCAACGACAACGCTGTTGCTTGCATCGTGACCTGCTAGCACCGTGATGAGCCCCACCTCCATCTCACACCGCGACCCTGATCTCACCGACGATGCCATCTGATCCCGCCACTGAGATGTTGCTCACACCGCGACCTGGGGGCACCTCACGCCGCACCGCTGCGCTTCACACCGCAGCACCTGACACCTGTTTGCGCCAGTGCTCCTGATCCCATCAGAAAGGAGCTCGACCTGCAACATGAGTGACTTCAAGGGCCCCATCGCCCTGCGTCTCTGAAAGGTACTGTTTGCGGGTCTTCCCGACACCGTAGTTGGCCTGCGACCCCGCGGTCAGCCAGAACTGTTTTTGGATTTGTTGCTCAGGACGCCGTGATAGCCCCAGATGGAGCTATTGACATCAAGGAACTATTTTTAAAGCCTATTTTTATAAGTGAAGATTTTGAAGTATAGTATTGTGAATTTTTATCGGATTTGGTCTTGTCTTAAATATATAAAAATTGGATGTTTTTCTAAACTGGTGTGGTGTCCTTCTGTAGTGCGTACATTGTTCTCCTGTTGGTTATGTGCCAATGCTTTACACACTGCCTCTAAGATAAGCCTGGCTGCTTGTGCCAAGCTACCAAGGGGGTGTGCAGGGGTTATTTTAGAAGTGTAACTCCCTTATCCTGACTAGAGTTGTGGTTTCTACCTCGCTTTGACACAAGTCTCAGCTAGCCAGAAATCCCATTTCTAACACCGGGGGCTTAAACCCTGATTTGTTCCGCATTGTACGGTAACCATCCATTATAGGGGTCATAGGTGTTTGTTGGAAGAAGGTCTTGACCCGTATTTCACTAAAGAATTCATGTAGTTTGCATCTGATCTTGAATTTGTCAATGTTTGCGGTTGGCACAAAGCCCAGGCCTTTGTTAAGTACTGCAATTTCGGTGGGTGTCAGCGTTACATTTGCAAAATTCATTTGATGACACCTTTATTCTTACATATTGATACCCTGTATTGCTATGCATGGCATACCTACTATTTTTCAGTACTCATGTAGTTTCCACAGCAAGTGCTTTGCCTACATTTATATCCACCTTTTCTGGACATGTAAGTGTTAAATCGTGATTATAGCTGTATGACACATTATTGTACAATAATATTTTATACTAGGATTGCATAGGTTAAGGGACAAAATCACTAGCATTTGACAGACAGGTTGAGGTGAGAGGAGAAGTGATGGAGAGCATATATTGTGATTACACTTCAGAGGGGACAATTAAATTATAATATAGACAACAATATCTATCTTACAATGAACTACACTCTTACATATGTGTATAAAATAGTTTTATGTATTTTTATGGGATAGTCAGTGGATCAAATTTTACGTCAAGTGTATGGGACATACACTTACAATTGTAGGAGACTCACAGACCTTGGAGATTCTTTAATGTAATTATTATAATAGCGGTGAAGCAATGTTGTGATGTTGTCAGGTAACACTGATATTTTCTGTGTGCTACCGTCATGATGACAGGTAATGACACCACAAATATAATGTAGCATACTTTTGATATGTCCAGAGTGTGTCTGAACATAGGCATATCAAATTTGATGAAAGGCTCATTTGTACATGACACATTTCTTAGTTAGATAGGCATCATGATTGTGACTTTTTTTGCATGTTCAGATGGAGATTTGCTGATTAATCAGCAAAGTACATTTAATATATTTACAACCAAGATTATGATGATTTCTAACATTACATACATTTATATACACATACCTCCTAGGACAGCGCGAACGTGGTGGGTCGCCATCCAGATCAAAGAGCAGGTATACAGCACCTTCCAAAAGCAGGTTCATTGAGACTCAAAACGTACAAAAGGTTTATAGTGGTAGCTCAGCCCCTTTAATCAACTGGAAACCACCACCATCAGGTGTGGATGTTTAGCAGCCGTGGGAAAGCTGACAGAAAGAAACATTGTGATTGGGAGGGCAGAGTTATGCCTGTAATACTGTAGTCAGCTGTGTTCTGGCTCTTACTCCGTCGCTGGAGGTATGTACACAGTACGGTGATGGTGTGGCCCTGATGGACTTTCTTTTGTCATTCCACCAGATATAAATAAGGAGGGAGTAAAGTTCTGACTGCGGATGGACGAACTGTCAATTTTCAATGGTCTGTATGCATCCACTAAGATATAATTATTTACAACAAGGGGTGGTGATGGACAGAGTCTCTGAATTAAGCAGAGTACTCTCACCCAGTCAAGAGATCAGGGCTAGATCCAACACCGTTTTTTTAGCTCATTGCACCATCCCAGTTTCAGAACCTGGCAGTATGCAAATTAGTCTGTCCCTGGCCCAGTGCATCATGGGAACAGGGCAGACCAGACTACAAAAGCCAATTCTTACACTGCTTCATTCAGAGACTCTGTCCCTCACCACCCCTTGTTGTAAATATTTTTGTCCACCCTAAGCGTGGAAGGGTATACTCAGACATGAGTCCCTTGCTCATTGCACCATCAGGATTCAAGCAAGCCGGGCCGAAGACGGCTGTAATGCCAGAAACCGGTCCCCGGAAGCTTGTTTCCTTCCCAGTGTAAGAATTGGCTTTTGTAGTTTGGTTTGCCCTGTTCCCATCATGCACTGGGACAGGAACAGACTAATTTGCATACAGCCAGGTTCTGAAACTGGGATGGTGCAATGAGCTAAAAAACGGTGTTGGATCTAGCCCTGATCTTTTGACTGGGTGAGAGTATTCTGCTTCATTCAGAGACTCTGTCCCTCACCACCCCTTGTTGTAAATATCCACTAAGATATAAATCAGGCCCAAGTCCGAAAGCAGAAATCTTGACCGGGTGAAGGTTTGAAAAGTATGTGTCCGACAAGACAACAAAGTCGGCCATGAAAATGTAATTTTTCCGCTTGGAGTTTTTCTTGTCAAAACCAATTAATACAGTTAGACCTCTCAAATAGCTATTGAGATTTGAAGGGACTTCTGTGGATAAAGTCTTTTACTTGCCACGCTGGAGGATTTTGACTACTATAAAGTATTTGGCAGAAGGAAATAACTTTGACCGAGATGCCCTGCTTGGTGTATCTGACCTGTTCTACATCACAGGCAGCCTAAAGGTGGGCCTAGGTTGTGGACAACCACAAACAGTGATTTTTGATTTCTTGCAGTTTTTTGCCATAAAACTTTAAAAAGTCATATTTCCAGGCCCCATTATTGTATTAGAGTTGAGCTGTTTGGGTGCCATCTTATTGACTCTCTGCACATTTCCAGCCAGGCCACCTTCACACTGAAGGTTAAGGAACAGAAAAGGAATACACATTGCAGCAGGCCTTTTCCATCTCTGCACCCAGGCTATAGAACTAAATACCTGTATCCATAAGGACTGCCACAGCAATACTACGATTTAGGAGAGAGTTGAAAGCACACCTCTTTAAAGAACAGTACATCAAAATGCGGTAACAATGCAATAACCAGACACCTCCCCTTTCACTCATTGACTGTATGTTTACCATGACACTGTACAGCACACTGCTGCCTGCTTGGCTAGGTTCATGCTGCACAAATACTACATCCTTAAAATACCATCCAAAATATGATAGGCTCTTCTCAGTTCAATCTTTCCCAAGAAGGCTCGGTGGTAGACTTGCCACTTTGCCAGACAATGAGAAATTATAATAATAGACTCAACATAATTGGTTTGTCTGTGACAAACGTTTCAAGATGGAAGAGATGTGTTGCCTCAACAATTCCCTGTTTCAGTCAGATTCGATGATACAAAATTGTATCAAAGATTTATATCTTTCAGTTCACCAATGACCTTTTCAGGCAACATCCAGAGTCTGTTTGGGATCAGGTTGAAAACCTGCCCATGGCATTTAATTTCAGTCTGTCATCATACCATTTGTGTTTTATGAAGCAACTGAAAATGAATAGTGACACTGTTGAGGTCTAGGTTAAGCTTATTTTATTTCAGAGAATCTTGTTTTTGTTATTGCAAGTCATGACGGCTGAGGCAATCCGGCAGGACTTGGGTTTCCTTGTGACCACAAAGAAAGTTGCCCTTCAAGGAACTCTGAATTTTCAGTTATTAGTTTTTTATATACTCAGTGGAATCGATCTTCTTAGGATAAAGATATGGGTGATGAAAAAGGAGATTTACTCTGTTCTAAAAATTAAGTCCTTTCTTTTATGAGATTTGTCTGGAATGTGGGGTTTTGTTAAGCACCTGTTCAGAGCAATTTTACAGTGCCATTGGAATACAGGGACCATCAGAAGTTGAAATCACTTAGTTGCAGTAGAATACCTCCCTTGATCTGTGTCAATTTTCCTTTGTTTCTGTATATCTGGCAAGAGTTGATTTGGTTACTCTCCCACATTGATTTGTCAGATAATTTTTATTCGGTATACACAAATAGTATAACCATAAAGCATTCATTGATATATCAAATACAAATTTCAAAGCTTTATTCGGTTTGAAAAACAAAAACCATAAAAGCATACTACATCGATGCGTTTAAAATTCATAAAATACACAATAAAAATTTCAGATGTGATTACAAGCTAAAATTATCACCGATTGTCCATACAAATTACGCGATATATACATTTTCAAATTTTTAGTATAGTACTATAAAGGAGGCTATGTTTAAAGTAAACAGTTTTTTACATTTTCCAAAGATCAGTAACCATGAAAAGGTGATAAAGTGCAATGTGCAATAGCCGCCGTTTCCAGTGGGGCTATAACTTTTTAAAATGCACTGCAAAGAATCAGAAGACAAGGATGCAAAAAACACAGCATATATTCTTACAGTAACAGCATTTTGTATCCAATTTCTCTACTTTTTCTTTTCCTAGATCATTGTATATCATTTGGTGACCGAGGGTCCTCATATAACAAGGCCTTCAAATGAGAATTGTTACGTCTTATTTTAATTTCCTCCTGGATAAAATCTACTACTGCACTACAAGTTTTTAAATATGCTAATTCACATATGTATTCGAAGGCAGGTTTATATGAAAATAGTCTCTCACTTCGAAATAGAGGGCGTAAGTATTCTTTCCTGAACCTTCTATAAAAATCACAAAAAAAAGGATAAAGTGCACCGTTGTTTGATTTGATATACCGTCACATGGGCACTTTGGCAAAGTGCGATTCCACTTTCCCATTTTTAGATAAGCTATTAAAAAGTGGGCCAAACCCATACGTAGTCTTGTGAGATAAAGTCTATGGGATATGTTTGTGACCAGAATCAGGTAATTTTGTACCCCTATTCCTAGGGTTCTATCACAACACTCCTTTATCATCGGTTTCGTGTTAGCATTGACTTCCCTCACCATGTACGTGAATTGATCAAATTACTCTTCAGCGTTTTTTTTTCATAATCTTGTATTTGAGAGGGGTTATCTAAATCTGTATTTACTATACATTCATTTAGTAGACTTTTAATATATATTAGCCAAGGGATTTTCTTACCGTAGTCTAATGCCATAGAGCAGAGGTCTTCAAACTTTTGGATGCCGAGACCCCCCTGTCAATATTTTGAGGCTTAAGGACCCCCTCCTGACAAAAATTTCTAATCCTGTAGGCAGGGCTACTAGAATTATGAGGCAGTGAGGACCAAATTACGTGACAGGCCTGATTAAATTGTGTGGGAAGAAAATGTAAGTGATGTTATGCCGCGTGCAAAAAAACGATGGATTTAGGCCCAGATACTTGTACTGGGGTGAATGTATGACATTGTTCTACATTCTGTCCATCAACTGTGTTTTTTGCGTATTTTGGGATAGCATTGCTTCATTATGTTGACATTTTTTACACACAGTAACACTGAGGAAAGATTTCACCCCATCAGTACCCGTTTATAACGAAAATACAGCAATTAACATCATAAAGATTTCAAGTCAACCTTTGAGAAGGGCCTTCCACTCCGCAGGAATACGTGCTGCCACATTAGATGCTCACCTGGCCCTGGCCAGGAGAAGCAGGGGTCCCTTAAAAACATGGAAGCTTTGTGCAGAGTTAAGCAGTTTACCCATGCAGCTTTCCTCTCAACCCCTCCCTCCCTTCCATCCCTCTCTCCTCTCCTAACCCTGGATCCCTCTCTCACTATGCAGGCCATTTTCTTTCACCCCTTTTTACAACTTCGGAACTCTCCCCATTCAACCTCTCACTTCACCTTTAATCACCTCTTGCCATTCTGTCTTTTCACTGTCCTCATATCTAACAGTCTCTCGCATTTATTTCATGGCCTCTCTGGTCCCGCACCTCCCGTGCCCCTCAGTACTTCTCATTCACCTCATCTCTCAATTCAAATTTTTGTCTATTTGTATCTTAGACCTCTCCAGTCCCCCCATTCAACTTTCACATCTCCCCTTTGTTCTAACAGAAGCCCTCACCTTTGGCTCACACTCACTTCTTGTGTGTCCACATTTCTATTCGGCAATTCACATTTCTCCTCATCCCTGATCTCTTCAATCGAATTCTCTCACTCCCTTGCTGTCCTCTCTCATCTCTCCTGATCAAGCATACGGTTCGGACCCGTATGCTCCTCTCGGCCTGTGCCACTCTGATTATTGTTCCATATTCAAGAAGGCATGAGTTGTCTGTCTCTCTGTTTTGGTGCAGGCCGCGCAGTTATAGGACTTGCACCCTCCTTTGCTTTGCTCCACCAAGAATCTATTATCCTTTAAGAAGATATAAAAACCTTTCGCTATGCTCTGTGGGTTACCCCATTTGGCTGGTTCTCCTTCTGTGTGTTTCTCTTTTGCCTACAGGCAGCAGATGGTTATTAGCCCCAGGACATCTTTTGGTAACAGTAGCACACTACAAATGTATATAATAATAATAACCAGAAGCAGGGGAGTCACTAGACCAGAAATTTGGAGGGGACTAACACTCCCAGCCAGGGCTGGTCCTAACACTGGTCGCACTCGGTGCAACAGTCTTTTTTGGTGCCCACCCCCGTTTCCTCCTTCTCCATGAATTGCTTCACTGCCACTCACCAACAATGCACCTCATCTCTCTATAGCACCTTTCTGACAAACATGTAATTTTCTTTATAGCTCTACTCATAGTTTACTCACACTCAGTTCTGTGATCTGCATGGTACACGTTCTTTGTAGCAGGCACATTAACCCTCTGCACACTGTGTGGGTGACAGGGGGTGAAGTGTCACATGAGTGCAGGATGAGTAGCGTACTCGTGTGACAGCAGGGTGAGGTATAGGGTGTACAGCGCAAGTGCATTGTGAGTGCAGAGTGATCACTGTGAGTGCAGGGTGAGCGGGTGAATGGTGTGAGTGCATGGTGATCAGTGTGAGTGCATTGTGATCACTGTGAGTGCAGGGTGAGTGGTGTGAGTGCATGGTGATCAGTGTGTGTGCAGGGTGAGCGTGAAAGTGAAGGGCGAGAATGAGGAGCGAGTTGTCTGAATGCAGGGTGCATTCCCAGACACTTGAAACAACTCAGCATGTTATTGACGGCAGCGTAGGTTTTAAGATCTAAGTTAAACTATTGCGGCATTAATCGGGGATCGAGGGTGGAGGAAATAAATAACGTGCTGATCCTGCAAGAAACCTACAGTCCTATGGTTTGGGTTGCCAGCAGATTATTTTGATGGCCCAGCCGGTACAAAAATAAGCAGACACCTAAAGCTGTATTTTCAGCACTTCGAACAGCAAATATAAAGAGAAAGCACTTTTAAGTGTGTTCTAGGGCTGCCTCAATGATCCATGACTGACAAAGAGAAAAAAGAAAGAAAAGTCACATAACGAATACATACATACTTTTGTATTTAAAAGTCTATTTAGTGTCAAGAGGAGGTCTTTGCAGGCTCTTTAAACAAAACAGGCAGGCATTTTTCTTTTGACAACCCTACTTTATATTCCTTTTCATTAAATGCATTCTCACACAACAGCTGTAATTGTAAAATACAAATGTAAGGAACAGGCAGACCTTGACCGTGAGACTGATAACAGATTATCTTTCTTTTAGAGAGTTCCTTAAAACATTGTTAATTTGAACAGCTATGATGAGGCCTCCGAATTTTAATTAGCTTTAGCGCCTGGACATCCTTTCAATGGGGGTAACATCGCGCTTTGTAAATAGTTTTCATTAGTTGATATAAACCTAAGTATCTCTGTATTGGACCAAATAAATCACATGAATTGTTAAATTGCCCACTGGAAAGGCCCTTGCACGGCATTCAGCCTAAACTACAGAGATCTAAAATGTGCCCCGTTACGAACAGCCACCCAAAGAGTGAATGCACCCAGACACAAGGAGGTGAGTGGCAACTCAGTGCGGAATTAAGACAGATGTTGCTCAAAGTAAATACGGAAACAAATACTCGTGGGAAATATGCACAAGTGGCATGAAATTAAACAAATAGAATGGCCACAGTGATGGCAGTGCCAATCTGGAATTCCGTAAGGGTTCCTGAGCACATTGTGCCGTCAGAAATCTTCCTTTCAGTGATAAAGTTTGGCACGAATGTGACTCCGCTATGGAAATGTGTACTGCCACTTTAAATTTCTATTGGTGCTGAGCAGGAGCAAAGCCCACCACACTTGAGAGCTGCAAGAAATGTGCGTAGGGTGCATATCAGACGTTTGCAAACAGAGAAAGGTGTTAGAATCGTTAATAATAGTACTTGGCGCTTATGTGATTGTATACATTCAGACTGCAGTAAGATAGCCTGGTGGGTGAAGGCACCTGGCCTTGGGTCATCACTGTGGCCGGATAGCTCCAGTGATTTCGGCAATTGATGCTTTTAGCACGTGTCTATATTAGCAAGGGGTAAATCATGACAAAAAAGAAATTGCTTGCCATATGGCACAGTGAATAATTTGTAGTGCTTCTTTCAATCCCCCCTTGTTTACAAGTATCACTGCAATCTTAAAATTCGATCAAGTGAGGCCGTCAGGATTGAAGCTGGCATCCAGGAAGGGCACTGCATGGCGTCTCTTTGTATCCAAATACCATGGTTTTTCACAGCAGGGAGAGTTTGTGGTGCAGCGGACAGAGCTGGCGACTCGGGAGCTGGGGATTGTCGGTGGTGGCGCAACATCCTGTGATTCTGGGCAAGCCACTTAATGTACCTGTGCCCATAGACAGTGACTGGCTACCCTTGCGGGTAATAAGCCTCACTGTATAAATCTACAAACTTTAATTAGCCTTTGAAGGGGTGCAAGGCCAACATGACACGAAAATGGCATCCAGATATTAACAAGTACTACAATGTAAAGAAAAAAGACAGTGGTAACACTTTCTAGGATTTAAATCGGTGACATATCAAGAATGCATGATGCGTCAAAATATTTACAAAAGGCACAATATGTGATCCGGGTATATGATTTATTTTTGCTCGAGCACCTTCTTGAAAATAATAAATATGTAACTTGAAATAAGGTTCTTTTATCATGGATTTCCTCATGCGCAGCATTCAGTTAATGTCAGTTTTTCCTGTAGGCATCAACGCGGATCGGGCGTAGATCAGCGCAGGATTTTTTTGATCTGTTTAAATATTTGTTGACACGTTCTTAGCCTTACTGTGTGTTTTGCTTACAAACTGAATCCCCAAAATCATGCACATCTTGCAAACATTCTTTTGACAGAATTTACTGTACCATATTCTTTCATATGTTGCCATGCGTCAGAGACAGACTGGGGAAGAGTAAGGGGCTGGGAGATAAAGTCTGATGGACAGAGGAACTGGGAGATCACGTCTGAGGCTCAGCGTGTCAGAGACAGCTGTAACCAGTTTACAAAGGCATGTTAAATATGCAAATGGTCTTTAAAGACCTGTGAAAAACTCAGCGTGCAGGAGATGACTCCAGACACTGCCCAGCCCAGCCCCCAGAGCTCGAGTTTCACTGAAGCAGCCGGGCTGAGACACACGATGAGGGAGGAGGGGGGCTGAAGCCCTTGGGCCTTGGCAGAAGTGTGACTGTGAAGGCGCGACCCCCTTTGCTTCCCTCCACGCCCCCCCTGGGGGTCGCGCCCCACAGTTTGAAGACCCCTGGCTTAGAGTGATTAACCAAATCAAAAATCCTTGTAAGGTCAAGGAAACAAAGATGTAAATGGCCCTTTTTTGTGATCATATATTTACCAATCAATACATGTAAGTTAATGCATTGTTCCAAGGTCCCTATTTCCCTGCAGAATCCATATTGTGTTTCAGTAAGAATGTTTAGTTCCTCTACCCACAATTCCAACCTTTCCAGTAGGATCCTGCCCATTAACTTTGAAGTTGTATCCAGGAGAGAGATAGGGCGATAACATTTCACACCACTCCTCTTACCCTTCTTAAAAATCTGGACTATGATACTTTCAGTCAATGATCATGGTATCAAGCCGTCACCGATAGTATTAAATATTTTTTGTAATATGGGAGCCCAAAAACCTATCCTTGATTTAAAAATATCTATAGGGACCCCATCAACTCCGGGTGCTTTTCCATTTGCACTTTGTTCCAGGGCCAACGTGACTTCCTCGAGACTAATTGGGTCCATATTTGGAGTATCAATGGTTATATATTTCACATTTATGTTTATTGGATCTAAAATGTAATTTATGGAGTTACTTAATATTAAAACGTAGGATTCCTTATCTGGATTAAAAACCTTTCTGAAGTGACTTATCCAGTCTTGGGGTTGCACTAAACTTTCAATCTTAACATTACCACTTTCTTTAAAATAAGGGTGATTTATTGTTTTCCAAAATAGCTATGAATCCCTTGTATCTGCAACCTATCATCCTACGGTTTTTAACCTGTTCTCTATCTCTGGCTTCAATTTTCAGAGCATTTCTTAATTGCTCGTTAGCTTCCGTACATTCTGAATCAAACCAGCCAACTATTTACTTTTTTGTCTTTTTACTCTTATTTTTTAGTCCCTGGGAAATGGCAGACGTAATGTTGCAGAAAACCCTGATGATCTGTTGGTTTGATGAATCCTCCCTGTTACATACTTCTATATCATTTTTGCAGTCAGTCAGCAATCTCTCCACAAATACATTTGGATTTACCCCAGACCATTTAATTGAGATGCCATTCTCTCCCTGCGCTATTATAGTAGGTGTTAGGCATGGCCCTATTTGTGATATTTCATGTAGTCTGATAGTTAAAATCAATGCATAATGGTCACTTAGGCAACGTTTTTTTACCTTCATTGCGACTATTTGTTTTTGGGCATATGCCGAAATTAATATATGATCAGTAATTGAACATTAACCATGTCCTACAAAGGTTGGTAGCTCTGGAGTTCCTCTGGAAGCGATTGGTCCACCACTTCTAAGTTGTATTTATTAAGTGTCCTATTAATTGCTTCACCGTATGCGTTATGTACAAAGTGTGTGTAACTTCCACCCTCCCTGATCCCTTGTCCACATAGTTTCCCATCTTATTGATTTATTTATTTATGGGATTTTTAGTGCGCAACTAATACCCTAAGGTGTCTAGGCGCAATGAGATACTCTAGGATACAGAAAAGTCAGGACACAAACTTATTGATTAAAAAGCCAAGTCTTCAAAGCCTTGCGAAAGACAATGAGAGTTGGTGCAGTTTTAATGTACAAGGGGAGTGAGTTCCACAGTAAGGGAGTTGCTACCAGGAAACGTCTGTCTCCCCATGTAGCCGTTCTTGTACGGGGTACAGACAATAGACAACTTGCTGCTGATCTTAAGTTCTTTTTAGGAGTGTACACCTGAAAAGCATCCTTTAAGAACTTCGGTCCAGTCTGATGAATGGCCTTATAGGCGATGCAGAGAGCTTTGAATTTGATCCTGCTCTCCACCTTTAGCCAGTGAAGGTGGCGTATGGCTGCTGAAGTGGAGTGTCGCCTGGGAATGTTAAGCAGGATCCGTGCTGCCATATTTTGGACAGACTGAAGTTTATTCAGGATGTATTTATGCGTGCTGAGAAAAAGAGCATTTCCGTAATCCAGTTTTGAAAACACTAAGGTGGTAATCAGTGCTTTTCCTGCTGAAGCTGGTAAGTATGGCATGAGTTTTTTTATCTTCTTCAGCACAAAGAATGCAGCTGAGAC
Source organism: Lissotriton helveticus (assembly GCF_964261635.1). Taxonomy (NCBI): domain Eukaryota; kingdom Metazoa; phylum Chordata; class Amphibia; order Caudata; family Salamandridae; genus Lissotriton; species Lissotriton helveticus. The sequence continues at coordinate 1,118,224,097 of NC_136069.1, read as the reverse complement.
CACCTTGTTAACATGACATCCAAAAGATAGCCTGTTATCAAAGATCACTCCCAGATTCCTGACCTTAACAGCTGGAACCGGGGGGGACCCATCTGACTGGGCCACCATATTGGGGACCATTCTGGAGAAATTTTACCGAAGGTCATGACCTCAGTTTTCTCTGCATTAAGTTTCAGGCAGTTACTGTGCATCCATGATTGTACATCCAGTAACCCCTCCTGAAACTTAGCTGCTACCACTGAGCCGTTCTTGTGCACCGCCAACACAAGCTGGGTGTCATCCGCGTAGGTGGTTAAGCGCATCCCATAAGATTTAATGACCCTCGCCAAGTCCGCGACGTAAATATTAAACAACGTAGGACTTAACGAGGATCCTTGAGGGACCCCACAGAGCAGTTCGGAGGTAGGTGAATAATAGTTGCCCAATTTGACTGCCTGCTTACGATTAGCTAAGAAAGAAGCTATAAGGTCTTTGGCCAGATGGTTAATCCCAAGGGCTGCGACATGGTCGACCAAGATGACATGGTCGACCGTGTCAAAGGCCGCCGACAGGTCCAACAAAATGAGCACTGCCGCTCCTCCCGAATCCATGATATCTCTGATTTCATCTGAGGCCTTTATCAGTGCTGTCTCGGTTCCGTGTCCCTTCCGGAAGCCGAACTGAGTGTCATCTAAGAGTTTGTGTTGTTCAATAACCTCTGAGAGCTGTTTGTTCATGATTGCCTCTACGATTTTGGCCGGGAAGGGAAGGCAGGCAATAGGCCTGTAGTTGGACGTAATGGTGGGGTCTAAAGAGGGCTTCTTAATCAAAGGTTTAACAATGGCCTTCTTCCAGGTCTCTGGATAGACACCTGTTTTGAAGATGGAATTGCATATATTGGTCAGCGGCTGCGTGATAACATTATGTAGTTGATTCATTATGGCAGGAGGACATGGATCCAGCGGAGAACCTGATTTGATCTTGCCAACAAGCGCGCTGACTTGATCTTCAGTAACTGGCTGAAACTGAGCGAGGGAAGAATGATTCATTACTGGATGAATGATTGAATCAGCAGTTCTTCCCACCAGTTCTTTAGAGAAAGTGGAATAAATATCCATCACCTTAGTGGTGAAAAATGTAGCCAGTGAGGTGCAAAATTCCTGCGAGTTCTCTATTGTGGGTCCAGCCGGAGGACTGGAAAGAGAGTTCACCACTTGAAACAGCATCCTGGCTGAGTTCTGTGCATGCTCAATTTGACCAGTAAAAAAGAGATTCTTTTGCGTGCTAATAGCTTTTTTGTATATCGTTAGAGCATTTTTATAATCTTGTTTAGCAGAGGGACTATAGTGCTTTCTCCAGCGCCTTTCTAAATTTCTGCAGAACTGACGCTGGAGTCGCAACTCCTCTGTATACCACTGGGCAGATGGAGTGGCTCTGTTAGGGTAATAGAATTTTTCAGGTGCAACTTGGTTAGCTGCCTTTAGGATCCACTCCTGAAATTTAATAGACATGGTTTCAGTATCACCTACGCTTTCCGGGACTGATGACAACAGGAGATTTGTAAAGTGTGGCATATCTGCATTTTTCCACATCCGTGCCCCCACTGGCGACCGGACTTTGGTCTGAGAGGGTTTGGATGGTAACAGTCGAATCCTGAAGATAATAGCTTGGTGGTCAGACCATATCAGAGGTAACACTGCTGACAACTCAATGCTGTGGTCATTAGTGAACAGGCCGTCCAGCGTGTGCCCGGCCTCATGCGTACGGCCTCTCACCAACTGCTGCAGTCCTATTGCTTGCATATCAGTGATGAGTTGGGCTGTATCTTTATTTTCCATGTTTTCAAGGGGGAAGTTAAAATCCCCAAGAATCGTATAGTCCGGGGATCCTATTACTAAATCCGTAATTTCATTGAGTGCAGCTAAAAATTTAGTCCGAGGCCCTGGTGGCCTGTACACAAGTGTCCCTTTGAAGGCTTGTTTCTGCGTGAGATTGATAGCAAATGCGAAAGCTTCGCAGTTGGTACTTTGGATAGGCTCAAATTTTGCGCGATAAATGTCCCTATGAATAATGGCTAAGCCTCCGCCTCGCCCAGAAGTTCTATCTTGTCTGGCCACACAGTAGCCTTCTGGGGTGGCCAGAACAAAATCAGGGCCTGATGCTTCATCTCCCCATGATTCGGTAATGAAAAGAATGTCCAGTTCCTGATTAAGAATACTCTCCCTAATATCCAGACTATGTTGGGGGAGAGAGCGTGAATTAATCAATGCTGCTCTAACATACTGTTCATCTATGTCACCACATCTCCTGATACATTGATATATATATATTAACATCAATAAAGTCAATAAAATTCACGAACCAAATATGCAATTTTGTGTGAAGACAGAATACATACAATTGCTGTTAATAAGCAACACAGAAATGTATACCAGAATGATCCCCAGTCCACAAAAACAAATATGCAAAAAATGTGCTAAGTGCAGATAGAAAAATCAAAGAGTGGGCGTTTTTGCTCAATAAACAAAGTGCCTCCTGTCCCTATTAAACTGCTCCAACTACGGGAAATACAAGATCCTGGTATTTGCTTCCTCACTAGCTTCCTCACACGGGTGACAGTAGATAAGAATTTATAAATCATCAGTCAAATAAACTTTGACTTGAAGAAGCTGTAACAAATCGCACAACTATAACTTCTAATAATCAGACGCCTAATTAATGGAATCATGAACTGTTTTGTATATAATTCACAAAAGAAAAAAAGGTGTGAAAGAAACTGGGCAGTTACTGAATCCCAAGGAAAAAGGTACAAGTGTGCACCATGGTCTGCAGAACTAGGATAAAAAACAACAGGTGAGCTATATCAAATCAAATTCTGGTCAAATAAAATCTTTGTAAATCGGAAAGGAGAAACATCAGATATACTTCCATAGACATGCTGGTAACGAAAGGTTAAAAATCCGTTGCCCACTTCTTTTTGGACTCACGCTCTAGCCTTTGTTGGGAAAATATGCCAAACAGATCGTGTTTGAACTGCTTTTATCGGATGGACGCTAGAAAAAGTGGATTGTATGACAGTCTTCTCTCCCCAACATGCTGCATTAAATAGGATAGCCAAGGGAGGTTCTGTGCTTTGCCTAAAGACTTGCAGTTGTTGATTAGGGCTTGTTTGAGCAAAGTTTCTTGTTTGACCCATTTCACGCTCCATAATAATAAGGGTGCTGCTTTAACATTATCTACAAACTGAACAAGTCTTGATTCTGCATTGCAAAGATATTGAAAGACTATTAGGGACAGACTTCATAAGAAATTATTTTCTGACACTTGAAGGGCGTCCACATTACAGTAGCCCCAAACCCCTGCTCCAAATGTCGCCGAGGCAAAACGAGTCCATGTACATTTGTTATCAAAGGGAACCCTCAAATATAAGAAAAAAGAGACATATGAACGTTTCTCACCATTGATATATTGGGGCATAAAGGCAGAGCAGGTCCTTGCCTATACCCATGACAAGGGATTTTGTAGTATTTGTCTTTAGGCCAAAGTAATTCATAAAAAGATGGAACCTGTTCAGTAGTTTTTGTAAGGTGTTTCCCGTTCTTGCCATTAAAACACAGTTGTCAGCATATAGGAGAGAGGGCAGCTTCCTAGAGCCAACCTGTGGTACATCAAAGTCTTGCTCATTAAGAAAATCATCAAATCATTTAGTTAAATACATAATAAAAAAGGGGCCAGTACACACCCCTGCCTTACAATCCATTTCATTTCAATTGAGTCGCTAAGTTCACCATTCTTCCTATACCTCACTCGGCCTGTTACTCCATTATGCATGGAGGTGAGAAAATAGAGCAGGATCAAAGCCCATATTCAACATCTTGGCTCAGAGTTTCCCTCTGTCCAACCCATCAAATGCAGAGGTAAAATCAATGAAACCAAGGTGGATCGAACCACTCTTGGCATATTTAAAAATAACCAGGTGGAGATTGAGGCACTGCCCTGGGGTGCCCAAAACCCTGTTTAAACCCGTACCGTATTTGGGAAAAACAACCCTTCTCCGTTACCCATGCTTCCAGACGTTCGCAAAGGATCCATCCCCATAAGTATGCTGGTGGTATCTATCAAAGAGATAGGGCAGCAGCAATGGGGAGCAGATCAATTGCTGTTTGTATGGATTCAAGAATTAGGAAAATCATTTCAGGCCTGCCTAAGAAAAGTGTGCACCCTGAATACCGACCCCAGAATTTTGATGTAGCAAAATATTGAAAAATTATATAAACAGGTAGGTGTAGATTTTCCCATATCTAACTTAACATGGTACATATATCATCAATGTATGCAGATTTAGAGTTTGGAATAATGAATCTATACTTCCCTATATGCACTTACCTTTCAATATTTTGTCCCTCGATAGTCTGTCCTCACTATTCTTGCATCACAATATTCTGGTGTCGATATTCTGTAGAACAATCCCCCAAAAATCATACTAAAGCCTAATTTCAAAAATGATAGATAGGAGCAAGGTGTGGGAAGGTTGCTATAGGGGACAGGTTATCAATGAAAGGTAGTGGTTTGTTAAAAACGACTTAAAGCCACTTACAGTTTACTTTGCCATTGAAAGGTTTGGTGTAAAACACATTAGAACATTGGAGCGTTGAAAGCTCCATTGAAAACAATGAAGTGCTCCAGGCTTATAATGGCCCGGAGCTTCAACATTCCAATGTTTCTTTGTTCACAGCTCTGGCTGTGAGCAGAGGCTTCAGGTTGCCTGAGGGGATTTCAATCCACTCACGCTCCCTGAACGGTTTGTTTTATTTGTTAGAACATTCTGCCCTCTAGCGGCAGATTGTTCTTATAGCCTTATAGCCCTTCCTAGCAGGGCTATACTGGCTTGGGGGGCAGTGAGCTAAATAACGGTGATGGATCAAGCACTGATCTTTGGACTGGGTAAGAGTGGTCTGCTTAATTCAGACACTCTGTTCATCACCACCCCCTTTTCTGAATCGTTTTTGGCCACTATAGGTGTGGCAGGGTATACTCAGACATGAGTCCCTTGCTCACTGCTCCATCAGGATTCAAGCAAGCCGGGCCGACGAGGCTGAAATGCCAGAAACCGGTCCCCGGTGGCTTGTCTCCTTTCTGGTGAAGAATTGGCTTTGTAGTTTGGTCTGCCCTGTTCCCATGATGCACTGGGCCAGGGACAGACTAATTTGCATATAGCCAGGTTCTGAGCTGGGATGGGGCAGTGAGCTAAATAATGGTGATGGATCAAGCCCTGATCTTTGGACTGGGTAAGAGTGGTCTGCTTAATTCAGACACTCTGTTCATCACCACCCCCTTTTCTGAATCGTTTTTGGCCACTATAGGTGTGGCAGGGTATACTCAGACATGAGTCCCTTGCTCACTGCTCCATCAGGATTCAAGCAAGCCGGGCCGACGAGGCTGAAATGCCAGAAACCGGTCCCCGGTGGCTTGTCTCCTTTCTGGTGAAGTATTGGCTTGGTAGTTTGGTCTGCCCTGTTCCCATGATGCACTGGGCCAGGGACAGACTAATTTGCATATAGCCAGGTTCTGAGCTGGGATGGGGCAGTGAGCTAAATAACGGTGATGGATCAAGCCCTGATCTTTGGACTGGGTAAGAGTGGTCTGCTTAATTCAGACACTCTGTTCATCACCACCCCCTTTTCTGAATCGTTTTTGGCCACTATAGGTGTGGCAGGGTATACTCAGACATGAGTCCCTTGCTCACTGCTCCATCAGGATTCAAGCAAGCCGGGCCGACGAGGCTGAAATGCCAGAAACCGGTCCCCGGTGGCTTGTCTCCTTTCTGGTGAAGAATTGGCTTGGTAGTTTGGTCTGCCCTGTTCCCATGATGCACTGGGCCAGGGACAGACTAATTTGCATATAGCCAGGTTCTGAGCTGGGATGGGGCAGTGAGCTAAATAACGGTGATGGATCAAGCCCTGATCTTTGGACTGGGTAAGAGTGGTCTGCTTAATTCAGACACTCTGTTCATCACCACCCCCTTTTCTGAATCGTTTTTGGCCACTATAGGTGTGGCAGGGTATACTCAGACATGAGTCCCTTGCTCACTGCTCCATCAGGATTCAAGCAAGCCGGGCCGACGAGGCTGAAATGCCAGAAACCGGTCCCCGGTGGTTTGTCTCCTTTCTGGTGAAGAATTGGCTTGGTAGTTTGGTCTGCCCTGTTCCCATGATGCACTGGGCCAGGGACAGACTAATTTGAATATAGCCAGGTTCTGAGCTGGGATGGGGCAGTGAGCTAAATAACGGTGATGGATCAAGCCCTGATCTTTGGACTGGGTAAGAGTGGTCTGCTTAATTCAGACACTATGTTCATCACCACCCCCTTTTCTGAATCGTTTTTGGCCACTATAGGTGTGGCAGGGTATACTCAGACATGAGTCCCTTTCTCACTGCTCCATCAGGATTCAAGCAAGCCGGGCCGACGAGGCTGAAATGCCAGAAACCGGTCCCCGGTGGCTTGTCTCCTTTCTGGTGAAGAATTGGCTTGGTAGTTTGGTCTGCCCTGTTCCCATGATGCACTGGGCCAGGGACAGACTAATTTGCATATAGCCAGGTTCTGAGCTGGTATGGGGCAGTGAGCTAAATAACGGTGATGGATCAAGCCCTAATCTTTGGACTGGGTAAGAGTGGTCTGCTTAATTCAGACACTCTGTTCATCACCACCCCCTTTTCTGAATCGTTTTTGGCCACTATAGGTGTGGCAGGGTATACTCAGACATGAGTCCCTTGCTCACTGCTCCATCAGGATTCAAGCAAGCCGGGCCGACGAGGCTGAAATGCCAGAAACCGGTCCCCGGTGGCTTGTCTCCTTTCTGGTGAAGAATTGGCTTGGTAGTTTGGTCTGCCCTGTTCCCATGATGCACTGGGCCAGGGACAGACTAATTTGCATATAGCCAGGTTCTGAGCTGGGATGGGGCAGTGAGCTAAATAACGGTGATGGATCAAGCCCTGATCTTTGGACTGGGTAAGAGTGGTCTGCTTAATTCAGACACTCTGTTCATCACCACCCCCTTTTCTGAATTATTTACAAGGCAACGTTAAGTGGCTTAACGCTGCCTTGTAAATAAGTCAAAGCCCGTATCTCCAACACAACGTCACTTTTAGTGACAATGTGGTGGCGATAGGGGCTTGTAAATATGCACAATAGCCTCAAGGGCAAAACTACACAAACAGTGCAAATTTGCCCAGATTATAGCGCCTAGTGCAGTTAAAAAACGCACATCTCCTGTCATTGAGACATAGGTGATACTACAAATAATCAGCAACACTAATTGATAGCCGCAGTATAATTTGTTTCAATACTTCCCACAAGGATGCTCCTATTCCCATTTTATTTCTTTTACACATTATCTCTACTAACAAGCAGAAAGCCCCAGAACTCATGCAAAAATGCGGTAATCTGAGCAGCTGCAGTCGAAAGCCAAAGAGAGTTAATTCTCTTTTTAATTACGGAACAACCAACATGCCATCTTTTTCTAAGACGGTGTGCTTACATTTTTAATGAAATAAGGAGCAATTCCATAAAATATGGATCAGCACAGTAAACCCCTCTGGTGAGCAGTGATTTACACACTGAATTATTTGTGTGGCTTTTTCATAATCTGGGATGCAGCTCGATGCATCTGAATGTTCCTTTTAAAGTTGTGCAGCACGGACAGGACCAGCAATAAAAGCAAATAAAATACTGCCTCCAAATAAAATGTCTAGGGAAAAACAACTGTGGGGCACGCTCGATGCAACAGCACATTCTATAATTTTTACAGTGTCTGGCTTTCTTGTAAATAGAAATGCATCAAGCCACACTAAAAACAATCTACATGAATCTTCAAAAAGTAAGGAACTGACATGGGTATTTAAAATAATCTGTCCTGTTCGACTGATCAAAGATGGATTCCTGGATGGATGAATGATGGCGAGTGAGTAAATGAATGACCGGGTGGATGGATGAATACATTCATTAATATATGGATGAATTCTTAGATGAATAAATAGGTGAGTACAACACCGAATGAATAAAAATAATGTCTAATCAAATGAATGAATGAGCAGAGGCACCTGTTTCTCCAAAAAACAGCACCTGGTAAACTTAATGAGGCATATTTACAAGCCCTTTGCACCGCTGGTGCGTCACTTTTTCTGACACACTGGCAGCACAATTTGGTGCTCCATATTTACAAAGACACATAAAGCCACCATGCATGGCTTTTCGTGTCCTTGTAACTACGTTCCCTTCTCACGCAGCACTTTGCGTGAAAGGGGAGTTCCAGGTGAGTTGCGGTGGGTGTTCCCACGCAACACCCATGGATTCTGCTACATTTCCAGATTTACGAGAATTCACAAACCTGAAAATGCATCATTAATGTGTCAGAATTGTGCAGCACGCATAGAAAGAGGAAACCACCTCTTGCTTTATGTTTTTGTGCAGTAAGGTGTCCCTTTCCGGCACAAAAACAATCATAAGGTGTCCCTTCCTGTACAAAAACAAGCATCCCTGCAATGCAGGCACCCTTGCACCATGCTGCAATGGTGCTGCGTCGGCGCATGCCAGCCAATTTTGCACCAGCTCAGGTGAGAGCAAAGGGATCTGTCATATCGCTGTAGATATGATGCATCCCTTTGCATCCAAAGTAACGCAGCATGATGCAGCCAAATGGCTTGCGGCACTACGCTGCGTTACTTTGTTGTAGATAAAGCCATATAGCTTTGCAAACCTGAGCCACTATGGCAAGGCAAAATAAGGGTAATCGAAAGAGTCAAATGTTGAGGGCTGGTTTATTTTAGTTTTAGAAGTAGAGGTGCTCGAAAGTGAAGGGTGCCTCGCTTTATATTCTTCAACATAGCTTGCATGATGCGCCAAATTCCTGAGAGGTCTGGTTTTGTTTTTGCAATTTTAAAATTGCACAAATTAAATGCCCAGCAGTATAGCTGCAGACTTGGCAACGCAACTGAAACAAAAATGTCATTGTGTGAGTAGTGGTGGGGCCATGCTTGATGCCAGGAAGTACCTAGGAGGCACATTCCCCCCCCCCCCCACACGCCCTTCCTCCCCCCCAAAAAATTAAAAACACGTTTGCTGAGAATCGTGCTGATGTCCTGGGGTGATCTCATCCCCCTTAATGGTCGCCTGCAGTGCAAAGCCTCCAAAAATGAACAGGAAATCCACTGTTTACACTGGTTTTCAGTTTGTGTTTCTTGCCACCATGTGATGTTGGCTACTCGCCAAGCAACTGTGAGAAGGGAGCCAATATTGTGAGTCGCATGGTGCCACCATGTGAGTTGGTAGGTCTGTAGTTACAAATCTGGCGCTGTTAATCCCCCTTTTCCCCTTCTCTGTAGTGTCTGCCCGGAAATTCTAACTCTTTGATACCCATCTGAAAGTGTTAATCTTTCTATGTAGCTTCTTTTTTTAATCTTTATGGAAACTCAGAGGTATATTATTAAATAGAAAGCTGAATTTTGATCAGATTAGTCCTACCGTATATTGTCAGTGGGAGATTCTGGCATCTTCTTATAGCTTTTTCAGTTTCTACCAGGGCTTTATTAAAATGGATCTCTGACTTCTTGTTTAGATCGAGTAACACCACCATTCAAGATATCTCAAATCCTTCTTTACTTGGCGTTCCTCCAATCTCATACTCCAGCCCATGATTTCTGTTTTGGAGGTGTTCACTAAATAGCCTTTTCCCAAACATATGAAATACATTCTATGGCTCCCCATGCCTTTTCCATGTTTGTTGTGCATACCATTAAGTCATCAGTTAAAGCTAAATCTGGGGTATATTGATAAGAAATGGAGCTCTGCTGTTTTCACGCAGCAGAGCATCAGAAAATGTACCACTGCCGTACGACAATTCCTGACGCCATTTTAGCATCGTATTTCTAATACGGTGCTACATGGCAGTAGCGGCAAGAAAAAACACACTTGCGGTCTAATGTCACTTTTCTGCACCTAGCGTGAAAAAAAAAAACGCCGCTAAAGTTACGCATACATGAATGCAGAATGTAGTAGCAAAGAAGGAGTACAGGACAACAAACCCCTCCTCCCCCAACCCCACTACTAGGCAGTCAGGAAGAGAATGAGATCTTGATTGCGGAGGGGACGGAGCATCAGCACCTGCTATTCGTCGGCTCCAAAGTGTCATTGGTGGCCAAAAAAGGCCATATGGCGGACCATGGTGAAAAAGGCAAAGAGGTCAGTGACGGACTGTAAGAAGCACTGGCATGATGTCAAGCGCAAAACTAAGGAGAAATGAGCACACAATCTACAGGCAGCATTGCAGACCGGAAGGTGGTAGTCAAGGGCCCCAGGAGGAGCTCGATCCTTTGGAGGAGCTAGTGTCCTCAGCCATCTCTGAGGAGTCGGTGGTTGGAGTAGTGGGACAAGACAGTGCTGTCTATGACCAACTACATCAGCAACAGGGTAAGTACTAACAAGGGACAATGGGGGAGAAATACATAATGTTGTGCAGTCCAGGCATTTATGTCCCAGCTCTCTGCCACACTGTCTGCAGGTCACCTGGCTAGTCCATGCTTAGATATTACATCATTGTAAGACTCATGGGCATTGTGATCACATGTTGGCATGGGGAAGCAATGCAAGCGTCACAGCTGGGCCATCCTAACTCACATTGAAGGAGCAGCTACAAGATACAGTGCATTCCTGTAGTAAATGCATGTGCCGGGGCACATACATCAGACCTATCACCAACACAGGAACCCCTGCACCATAGTTCAAGGGCACCTGCATTGGTCCTAACCAGCTGAATATGCACTAACAGAAAGGAAAGCACAGAGATGCATTGTACTGTCCTAAACACAGTGCAACCCTACACTTTCCTATTCACACTGTTTGGGACAACAAGGTGCTTTCTTGCGTTGCCCTGCACCACAAATCTATGAAAGATGTTCCTCTGTCACACCTGGGCCCATGCACATTAACCTAGGCTACAAATTCATAGCATACATTTGGTAACTCAAAGGATTAACAACACACATGAGGGATGGGTGATCTGTGGGCCGGGAATCAGCCTTTATAACAAAGGCTGAATCCTGCATGCCTTTACAACGTAGGCTTTACCACAAATGCGTCTTTATGATGTAAGTATTTATTCCGCAGTAGTTTATAAAAACATATGCATTCACCACGCATGCCTTTACAATGAAAATTCTATTATAAAGGCATGAATGGTAACGGCATATTCCAGCTTGCTTCTTGGAAGCTGAGTTTCAGAGAATTCCTCCCTCCCATGGGCTTGGCCTTACTTCAGGCAACTTCAGCAACATTCAGTAGAGGATTCCACAGCATACTCACACCCAAGGAGAAGGGATATGGTTCAATGCCAAATATTTCAATTTAACCCATTCCTGTCACTGGGAAGAACCACACGTCCAGTCACTGAGCAGATGCTGAGGCAGAATAGGGAGTAGAGGTACATGAAACAAAGCATTAAAAAAACATTAAAACTTACACAGAGCAAAACATTTTTGCTGAGCATAACCCTCAACTAAGCATGCCTTCACAATGAAAACAGTGTTGCAAAGGCATGCGTGGTAAAGGCATATGCGTAGTAAAAGTAACTGTTCTAAAGGCAATCGTGCTAAGTACGCATTCATAATATTAGCAGCGTTAAAATAGCATTCGTTGTTTTGGAAAGCGTTATTCCATCACACATTCCGGTAGGCCATGGCTAGTACCTACACAAAGGGATATGTATATTGTCACTTCCATACTTAACTACAGCAAACTACATGGCAGGCAGCTGTCCTGGCATGCTGGCTCAGATCACACATGTGTCAGCTGCCATGGTAGGGACCACCTCAAATCCTCTCATCTACATATATGACTGTGTGTGGGGATGAATGCAACCTATGTACATCATCAGAAAATGAGCCATAGTTAAAGTGAAAAAGGGCAGGGTGTTGTTGCATACACATTGGCATTGCCAACATGCATTTTTTCAACAAATGCATGGAAGGGCCATATACACTGAATTATGTCACATTCCTGTGCACACCACTACCCTTCTGCAAAATGAACAGCCATGCACCAGCATGGGCACCCTTGCACCATGGCACAAGGTTGTCTGTGTTGGGCTTGGCTGTCATTATTGGTGCCAGTGCTAAGGAAAACACATGTGGTGTGCCCGATCCTTGTAAATACGGTGCTGTCCTGTGTATGTGCAATGATGCAGGGTTGCATAGGGAAAGTGCTCGCTATGCCGTGTTGTGCCTTTACAATGTGAACATGCCCGTCGGAAAGTTCATGTTACCATTGCCAGCAACACTACCATCTGGGGTGCTGCCTGACACATGTCACTCTTTAACAGCCTGCCATGTCAGCTCATTGGAGATGGCCATGCATGATGTAGGTGGTGTAGGCACTGGAGAGTCTTTATGTGATCAGGGTTCCATCACTGTGTGGCAGCAAGTAGGCTGTCAGGACCTATTTTGAAACAGCCAGAGGGCTCAATGGACACATAAAAGTGCATGGATCGGATTAAAGAGATGTCTGACACTCTGCAGATCACCAACTCCGATCATGATGAAATGGCATGAACATCAGTGATTAGATTCTGAATACTAGGACAGGCCCTATCCAGCCAGAGTAGGCACCCCGTGGTACTGATGAAATTGCTGAGGTCCTGTAATCTGAAATTAAAATACAGTTCTATCTGCTTTCCACAGCCTAGCATAATAGCTGTCATAGGCATCAATGGAGAACTGAAAATGTCATGTTATGCACTTTGTTTGCCACCTGCTTTAAACCATGTCAACATAATGAAGATATCACTAATAGCATTTCCCATCTCATTGTAGAGGATGAACCCTTACCTCCTGGCCAGCACCCTGTCCCAGACATCATGGATGATGGCGATGATGACCATCTACCAACCATCGACCATGACACCCTCCAAGAGCCCCTGGACTCCATTGGGGCACCATCTCCAGACACAGGGAGTGTTAGCAGTGTTTTGGCACCTCCACATACCCTGCCTAACAACCAAAAGGCACCACCTACCACCACACCCACGCCCCTGGACGCAGTGAACCTACAGATCACCTTCCAAGAGACACCGGTAGAGTCCAGCAGGAGTTGGAAGATCAGGTGATGGCAGGGATGGAGACCCTGGCAGCCACCCTAAGTCGGTGGGTGCCTCAGCCCCAATAGGAAAACACACAAGATGATGGACGGAATGTTGCACAATGGCCATATGCAAACCAGTCTGACCCTGTGCCTCATGGGAACAGTCCAGCCCGAACTGCCAAGCCATGCATTCCCTGGACCGGAAACAAGCTTCCTAGGACCGGTTTCTGGCATTTCAGCCGTCTTCAGCCAGGCTTGCTTAAATCCAGTAGCAAGGTGAGCAAGGGACTCTCCTCTGAGCATACCCTGCCAACTTATGGCGAACAAAGCGGTACAAAAGGGGGTGGTGATGGACGGAGCATCTGAACCAATCAAACACTCACACCCAGTCAACAGATCTGGGTTTAATCCATCACCGTTCTTTAGCCCACTCTGCCACCCCAGTTAAGACATGGCCATATGCAAATCAGTCTTGGCCCTGTGCCTCATGGGAACAGTCCAGCCCGAACTGCCAAGCCATGTCTTTCCTGGACCGGAATCAAGCATCCTAGGACCGGTTTCTGGCTATCAGCCGTCTTCAGCCAGGATATCTTGACTCCAGTGGCGTAGTGAGCACGGGACCCACGTCTGGGCATACCGTTCCCACATTGGGTGAACAGCAAAACACACAAGATGATGGACGGAATGTTGCACAATGGCAGAACATTCATCCCCAGTCACAGATCTGGGTTTAATCCATCGTTATTTTGCTCAGACGTGAGTCCCGTGCTCTCCACACCACTGGAGTCAAGCTATCCTGGCTGATGACGGCTGATGACGTGGAACAATGAATGCTGGAAATACACAAGTTAATACAGAGGATATTGAAGCTTCCCACATTTGAACTGTAGAAACGGTGGACTATGCCACTTCTGAATACATGTTCCCAATATCATGACATGTGCAAATGATATGTATACTGTAGTATTCACAGCCACAGCATTATTATTAGGATGCCTCTGATGTCGCCGATCTCATCCTGAGCCAAAAATTTGACTTAGCGATCTTGACTGAATCTTGGCTCAACAAATCCTCATTGCCCTGCCCATACCTCTTAGTCCCGCCCAATTATAACATCATAAGGCTGGACAGGCAATCAAAAGAAAAAGGAGGAGTCATTGCCTGCATCTACGGCTCTGACCTCCTTGTTACTGAACTTCTGACTGATCCTAAAAACTCCTGCGAATACCTTGCACTCTCCATTTGCAACAACACCACCCAACTCTGCAGACTGCATATCTTTTACCACCCCCCAGGCAAGAATGACACCTTTACTGACCACCTCATGCAAATCATCACAGCCAAGGCTTCCCCTAACTCTAATGAAATTTTCCTTGGCGATTTCAACTTGCACTGGAACAACCCCAAGGATCCTCAGGCCAATGCCATCAGAGATTTCTTTGCCGATCAAGCCCTAATCCAAGCCTGCGCACTTCCTACTCACTCGAAAGGCGCCACTCTAGACCGGATCATCGCTAAGGAGCAAGCGGTCAAACTAATCTCTATAGACCCATGTGATTGGTCTGACCCCCATGCTATCTCCTTCCTTCTGCCTGGCACCCACAAGACATGGACACCCCAACCTGTGATCCCCAAACAATGGGCTAGAGACACCAAGAACCTTGATCACGGGAAATAGGCTGCGCGCTGTGAGACTGCCCCCGACCCCTCATCTCACCTTGGTCAACAACCTCATGGAACATTATTCATCTACTATATCTGACATTCTCGATGAGCTTGCTCCACCAAAACTCAAAAGAACCCATATCAAAGACAGGAATCCCTGAGTTGTTGAGGGATCCCTCAACAATGAGAGGGTCCCCTTCAGCAGACAGAACGTAACTGAAAACAGCACCCGTCAGCAGCCCATCTAAAACTTCTCCGCCAGGCCAGAAATGCCTACAACGGGAAAATCCTCAACTCAATTTTTTTTAAATTCAGAACAGAACTAGAGAACGCCAAGAATAGACCTTGCAAGCTATTCAATTTCGTCAAACACCAATCCAATAAAGTAGCAAAAACCTCCAAAGTAACCCCTAAATTGCTAATATCTTGCGAGGAATTTTCCTCCTTCTTCTGCGACAAAATCTCTGCCCTAGGAAACAAACTTAAATCTGCAACTTTCTCCCAAATTTAATCAGCTCTTCCTTCTCTCTCAGCGCAGCCCTCCCAGACTTCACCCAAAAACCAAGCGCACTGGTCCAACTTTAAAGTCTATGACGAACACTGTGTCTTGAAAATTCTATCCTCCTTAAACCCGAACAATCCCTTCAAGGATCCTCTCCCCTCTAACGGCCTAGCCGCCACCTCTCAGGCTATCATCCCTTCCTGGACTGCAATAATCAACGATTCCCTCCTACAGGGATCGATTCCTGACTCTCTTACAGCCGGCCAAGTCGCCCCATCCTAAAAAATCCTATGCTGCATCCTGCCTCCCCTGACAACTATATAGACCTACATCTAACATCCCACTCCTAGCCAAAGTTCTGGAGAAATGTGTGCAACAGCAGCTGAGCCTACACATCACCAACTTCCACTTACTAGACGACTTGCAATCCGGGTTCAGGCCTGCACACAGCCCTGGAACCACCCTGCTCCACATCGTGGATGATGCCCTCCAAACCCAACCTATCTCCTTATCTTCCTAGACCTATCCTCAGCTTTTGATACGGCTAACCACGAAACACTCCTTGAACGCCTCAAACTCAGGATGGGTGTGGATGGCAGCGTTCTTGAATGGTTTAGGTCCTTCCTCCAGAATCGCTCACAGAGAGTCCTAATCAACGGTAACCTATCCGGTCCCTCTCCCATCATGGTTGGAGTCCCCCAAGTATCTACCCTGTCCCCCACCCTCTTTAATCTTTACCTTGAACTGCTCACAGAGGTGCTACGCACCACCAATACCTTCTACCACATGTACCCCGATGACACAGAGATCTACATAAAAAATTATTTTCCTAATGACATTCTCTCCCTGAATGAGGCTTTAAAGCTGACTGTTCATTGTCTCACCTGTAACAGCTCAAATTCAAAGTAAAAAACCCTGAGTTTCTTCTAATCTCCCCACCCAAAACCATTCCGGACATCCAGGAATGGATCAAGGCTATCACAGCGCTAAACTGCCCTCCTACCTTTGGTGCTAAATCCCTTGGCATAACCCTAGACGGCAGCTTGAACATGCGTGGCCATATCAATTCGATGGCCAAAACTGCCAGATTTCATCTGAGTTACCTAAGAAACCTGAATCCCTTCCTCGACACTCCTGACCTAAAAATGGCAAACCAGGCACTAGTCTTCTCCAGACTAGAATATGGATGCTGTACTCTTGCAGGTCTACCCAAGAGCTTTCTGGCCCCACTGAAAGCCAGCCTCAAGGCCGCCGCCAGACTCCTAACCGGTTCAAATAAATACAACCACATCTCTCCCCACCTTAAAGTTCTGAACTGGCTTCCTCTCAAGGCCAAAATCCAACTTAAGTTGGCCTGCATTACTCACAAGGCTCTATACTCCAATTCCCCTGCATTCCTTGCCCAGAAACTCGTGATATCCGGAGGAGCCAGAAACTCCTGGTCTGCCAGAGACCTTTTGCTTCAACCAGCTCGCTTCAGAAACCAAAAACCCTACAATCAGGTTTTCTCTGGGGACGCTCTAAGAATATGGAACTCTCTCCCACATCAGAAGACTTTCGTCCTTGTCACGCTTTAAAAAGGAGACCAACATTTTCCTAATGGGCAAATTCCTCGCCTAACTATCACATTACAATCACCTCAGCGACCTTGTTCCACCCACCATTATGGCATTAGCCATGGCTTTTCCGGATGATACCTTTCCGGCCCTTCTGGGCATCCCACTCGGGAGTTGAGACTGCTTATTTTCTTGTATAATGAATATACTTGTTTTTATCCCACATGTATCCGTGATTTGAGAATTTTTGTTTTTCTGGTATATTGTATCTACCCCTTTGCATCCCAATGATATCCTCCCCTCATAAGTCTTTTGTATACCACCCATCAATACTATAAAATGTTAAAATAAATAAATAAATAACATCTATTGTCAATGCACTACCACGTATGTTAGCATTGTCTCACACTGGGATCACGGCTCCCCTCTCAAACAACTTTCATGTTGTCCTTCCCACAGCGTGGCACTGGATAAGTATGATATGTACCTTTTGTATGTGTTAATTGAGCCAACTCTCTGGATGTAACATGTGGGTAAGTTAGTTCTTGCGACATATGTAGACTGTATTTTTGGGAGTGTGTTCCCATGCACATCCTATGTGGAACACTAAAACGTCAACACACAAAGAGTAGCCTCTATTGTCAGCCACAAGTATGGGGCCTAACACATGGCTAGCATCAAGAGTGACAGACACAGACAGTTATTGGACACCGTGTATGTTACCCCCATTGTCGTTATGGCTGGCAATTGAGGACTATCTGTTACAGGTAGTTGGCATGCACACTATTTTACTTGTACACAAGAAGAACTGTAAGAATTGGGAATTCAAAGTAGTTGCGCAGCTGGTAGTCCTTTTCGCCCCCCATCTACATTCATTCCCCTTATGCCAAAGGATGTGATAGACACTGTCAGTGACTGTGTGATCGAAGATCTGAAAAAACTTAACCACAGGGCTCTGAGTAAGCAAAATCAAAGGAGTTATTCAGAAGCACAGTACTCCAAACTATTGAGCAAAATAAAGGATAATGGGAATGTAATTGTGAACAAGGCAGATGAAGGAGGGAACATAGTTCTTTGGCGCCGAGATTCGTGCCTGCAGGAAGCAGAACGACATCTGAATGATCCATTATGTTACAGAAAGGCTTTATTTCAGGAATTAAAACAAATAAAAAATCCAGGGGCATATTATCAAGGGGGTTTATCTCTGCTTTTTTGGCTTTAAAAGCCAAGAAAGCGCAGATATAATTATCTCCCTATTACCTAGCTGTCGCTAACACCAGTTAGCGACAGCTAGTAGGAGATAGCGACCATCTTGGGCCCCACTTTGCATGTCAGTGATATTTATCACTAATGACATGCAAAGTGGGCGTGCCAAGATGTTAGCGACTGGAAACAGTCGCTAACATCGCTATCTCCTATTACCAACTTTTGGAGATATTCGCGCTAAGCGAGAATATCTCCAAAAGCTAACACCTTCCCTGAGCAGTTCTTAGCCATGTTATCCAAAGGGAGGTGGATAACATGGCTAAGAGCATTATCTCGGTAATGCATGAATATCGCGGACTTTTCAGCGATATTCATGCATTGCGGCCGTTTTTTATCGGATTTGCGATAAACCTTGGTAATACCAAGGTTTATCTGCGAATAAAATCGCCGCAGCTCAGCGGTAAATGTTTGTCTCTAACCAAGCAACAGCGATAATTATCGCTATTGCTTGGTAATATGCCCCCTAGTATTTAAGGAACTAGCGCAGTGGAAAGAGAAGGACTGATAAGTAAAAATGAAGACAAAACTTCGCAGAAAAAGTACAGCAGGAAACTCGATATTACATGCTAGCAGTTCCCACCCCAAATACCTTATAAAGAGTATTCTGTATGGAGAATTTTTAAGAATTAAAAGAATTTGCAGTTCAAGCACAGACTTTGCACAATGCTAAGCAGAATCGCTAAAGAGATTTCAAGCACAGGGCTACAAAACAAAGCAGCCACGCCCACTGAGGCAGGTGTCGAGGATCACAAAGTGCATTTAAACTGCCAAGCCGATGCCGTGGTGTTTTCTGCCCATTGAAAAAGTGCAGGAGCACGAAACGCGTCTGGGCGAGTATGGATTGTGTTGGGCCGGCTGTTTTTGAACTTGTATTGCAGCCTCCAATAAAGATCGAGCTGAATCTACTTGGTGTCTGGACCTCTCCGTTGTTAGCCAACTTTTGGTGGATATTGAACGGCTGGCCAGAGGCCGTGGAGAGGTCCCGCTGCAAGTCAGACCCACGGTATCGCCAAACGGTGAGACCAGAATGCGGGACCAAGAGCGATGTTGGAGGCACCGAGGTGTGATCAAGAACAAACGTGTGCTTGACCACCCACTGTGGAATAATTGTTTTAATTCATTTGCATCATGGACTAAAGGCTGCTCACTGTAGCAAGATATGAATGCACTACGAATGCACTACGAGCACCAGCAGGCTGTGGGAAGCAGCCACGCCCACTGAGGCAGGTGTCGAGGATCACAAAGTGCATTTAAACTGCCAAGCAGATGCCATGGTGTTTTTTGCCCATTGAAAAAGTGCAGGAGCACGAAACGCATCTGGACGAGTATGGATTGTGTTGGGCCAGCTGTTTTTGAACTTGTATTGCAGCCTCCAATACAGATCGAGCTGAATCAACTTGGTGTCTGGACCTCTCCATTGTTAGGCAACTTTTGGTGGATATATATATATATATATATATATATATATTACCTACTGGCGTTCACCAGTAGGTATATATAGTTAGGATTTTTTCTCTATGGGATTTTTGAAAATTCTATGTCTAATAACTTTGTCGTTTGTGGACGGAATTGGCTGAAACTGTCAGGAAAATGGAACATTTTGTTTCTGAGCAGCCCCTGAAAATTTGGGGGGGTTTCGTCAAGGGGGGGCCGAGAAAAAAGGGGGGTCCCAAAACGTGTTTTTAACATTGAGTTTTCCATAGGGCGGTTGGCCTCACTTTTAGCCCGAACGGCTGAATGGATTTGCACGAAACTTGGCAAAATTGTAGGGACTGGTAGCCCGATGTGCCTTTGCTAGGTCTCAATATATGTGCTCCAGTGGATTTTGAGAAATTAACGTTCAAAAAAAGATATATATCTGTAACAGCGGACCAGGCAGCGCTCCAGTTTGCGTACTTTTCGCGTTACGGAGCTTTGTGAAGCGAAGCTGATTGGTTCTCCGGCGTCTGTAAACATTCCAAACAGTCCGTAGCGGCCGCCATCTTGTCTCTCGGTAGGATCGAGAGACAAGAGGAGGCCAAAGCGAAGGGGCAAATGACCATAAGGGGGCATAGTAGATCCTCCCTGACCCTCTAGGTTTGATGTGGAGGTTTTAAAAGGGCCCCGCGGGGCAAAAAAAATTAAAAATAATAATAATCGAACGGCTGAATGGATTTGCACGAAACTTGGCAAAATTGTAGGGACTGGTAGCCCGATGTGCCTTTGCTAGGTCTCAATATATGTGCTCCAGTGGATTTTGAGAAATTAACGTTCAAAAAAAGATATATATCTGTAACAGCGCTCCGCTTCGCGTACTTTTCGCGTAACGGAGCTTTGCGAAGCTGATTGGTTCTCCGGCGTCTGTAAACATTGCAAACAGTCCGTAGCGGCCGCCATCTTGTCTCTCGGTAGGATCGAGAGACAAGAGGAGGCCAAAGCGAAGGGGCAAATGACCATAAGGGGGCATAGTAGATCCTCCCTGACCTCTTAGGTTTGACGTACCATTTTGCCAAGTTTGGTGTAATTCCGTTCAGCCATTCAGGCTGTAGACGTATCTAAATGTCCTATGGAAAATTGCATGGGGAAAACACATTTGAAAGTGTTGAAATTTAGAACCAATTAAAATGTTACTTTGGTTTTGTATTTGTGTGTGATGAAAGTTAATTGGTTATGTATATATCTAAAATGAGAGGAAACCACAGCCATTTTGTGATACTACTGTCTGAGGTACATTTGTGAGGAATTTTTGGTGCTCAATTTCTGGTGTTTGGTTTACACAGTACTAACACTTCTCCTACTTTTAAAAAGGTGAGTTGTTAATTTGTAAGGGGAACTATGTTGTACACTTTAAGATAATTTGAAAAATGTTTTCTGTTATTTATTTACAGTCCTTCTGTTATACTAAATACTTGATAAAGTTAGTTTTATATTATGTATTACTAAAAACGATAAATGAAAGTGATTATTTTTTTCTGCAATTTACAGCAAGCAATTTCAAAATAAAATGGCTCACAATGAAGAGACCGTGGCAATTTCTTTTGAATTATCCACTACATTTATTGAAATTGACAGCACCAATAATGAAGTATTCTCAGAAGGAGGAGATGACTTGAATGATTTTTTGGATCAATCTCTTGATGGCGAATTTATCGAATGTTTGGAGACCATAGAGTTACAAGAATCATCATTGCAGACTTTTCATGAGGAGATTCCAGATGAGATGATTGAAGAGGAAATTCCTGATGAGGACATGTTACTAGTTCTTTCAAATTTTGAAAATTCAGAAGAATAAATTTATATTTAGAAATACAAAAATTGTTTGAGACATTATTCATTTTTATTTTTAATTTATGAGGTTGTAGCGAAGTGATTGTAGTATAAAATGAGACTTATAGTATAGAGTGGAACATTTTTATGTTACATGGTAAGTTTACTCATATTTACTTTCCTTCTTCCACTATATTATCTCCAATGTGTATTTGACATCTCTTCTTCATCTCCGGCCTCCTTTCTCTCACTGTCTGTCTCTGATGCATCTTATCGCTGCCATTTTGTGTAATTACAGAAGAGAGTAAAATAAAATAGTTCGGAACGTGAAAAGGGGGCAAAGTGGAGTACCCCTCACCCCCTAGGCCTTCTCAGGCGGTCCCAAAAGGATCAGTTTCTGCTTTCCTGAGAGATTATGGTATGAGTTCCATATACCACAATAACTTGCATTACAACATGCAAGATATCTATCTCCTATTACCAACTTTTGGAGATATTCGCGCTAAGCGCGAATATCTCCAAAAACTAACACCTGCCCTGAGCAGTTCTTAGCCATGTTATCCAATGGGAGGTGGATAACATGGCTAAGAGCATTAGCTCGGTAATGCATGAATATCGCTGACTTTTTAGCGATATTCATGCATTGCGGCCGTTTTTTATCGCATTTGCGATAAACCTTGATAATAGCAAGGTTTATCTTCGATAATTACTGACGATGCTTAGCGGTAAAAAAATTCGTTGCTAAGCATCGTTAGCGATAAATATCACTTAAATTTGGCAATATGCACCAACGTCTGTTAACGTTCGATTCGAAGGAAATGAGGAAGTGTTGAAAAACATTGTCTGCGCCATCTTGCCTTTTTTGAAATGCCACACTTTTGTTGTGCACGGCAGCCATTTTAGATGCCTTGACCAGACCCACTCTCTGCACGCTGTCGATTCGTAGCATGGCTCCCCACCCTCGCAAGCATCTTCCCCAGGCACTGCTCACCCCCGCTCTCTGTCTTATGCATGGGCAATAAACCTTCCCTCATCTGCGCTGCTCTTCCCTGAGAATCACACTCTGTGCCCGCCCGACACCTCCCTTTCGCCCTATTCACTACCGCACCCTCTGACACTCCTCTTCTTCTGTGTCCGATTGTCCAGGCCGGTCCTAGGCTATCAGCTAGCCCTGCAGATGTAGTTTATGGCCCCAGCTGTAAAGAATCACCCATTCTTCAAAGGAGTTATAGTAGATCAAGGCCCACACCCGATGAGATCCGTCACACCACACGTGTTCATACTATCTGAAAACCATCCTGTATTGTGATTGGGGAGGGGACCGAGCCTGAAGCGGAAGATTCCAGGGATGACTCTTTGTACATCAAAGTTTTTACAATTATGTGTCACATTAAAAATATATAGCACTCCAACAAAGTAGTAGGAATATAAAACTTTAATAACTTATAAATATATACAACAAAACAAAAACAGTAAAAACATTTAAACAATGAAGAGACCGTGGCAATTTCTTTTGAATTATCCACTACATTTAATGAAATTGACAGCACCAATAATGAAATATTCTCACAAGGAGGAGATGACTTGAATGATTTTTTTGATCAATCTCTTGATGGCGAATTTATCGAATGTTTGGAGACCATAGAGTTACAAGAATCATCATTGCAGACTTTTCATGAGGAGATTCCTGATGAGATGATTGAAGAGGAAATTCCTGATGAGGACATGTTACTAGTTCTTTCAAATTATGAAAATTCAGAAGATGTTGCCTGGGGGTGGGTCGTCAGTAGCAGTCTGTTGTGCGAATAGTTCCAAGGCAGCAGAACGCGCTGAAATCTAGATGGCACGAAGGTGATGTCTAGTAAGTTACCGCCCAGCAAATAACGGCGTGGGGCGCCGCGGGGGGGAGGCAGTCCAAAGTTCCGTTAAAAGGGCAAAGGAAAGGATCGGTGGTTTGAACCATCAGTCAAAAAGGGGAGGGGGTGCAACAATTTTTCCTACCGGGTCACACTGTGCTTTCACCGGAACTGAGGTCTGCAGGATTCTAGTCATTCAAACTGAGGCTGGCGCCAGCATGGGAGCGCCGACGTCCCGCGGCTACAGTTTCGTCACTCCACGGGCGATCATGGCAGTCATTCCCCATCGGGGGTGTCTGCGGGGGTCGGGGACTCCCGCGGCTCCTCTAGAATCTTCAAGGTCGTGGAGGACTACGGTGGTGGAGTCAACCAGTGACCGGGCCATTTCTTTATGCTGGGCCCGCTCTTGCCAGGTCGACCGCCATTTTGAGAGTTCGGTAGCTACTGGCGATCGCGGGGTCAAATGAGCGGACGGGCTCCACCCTGCCGGGCGAGACGTTGCAGCATCGCCACAGTGGAAGAACCCTTTTCCGGGCGCCTGGAGCGCTGAGGGTGCAGGTGGGAAGCCTCCACCTGGGGAGGCGGGAGAGGCCTGTTCGCACCGTCTCTCCCTCCCAGTGCACCCCACGGCGTCTCGCTTGAGATTTGTTATGGCCGGACCAGGCAATGAGGACGAGAGGGGGGGGGGGTCGGAGGCATGTGCAAGACATCCCCCCCCAGGGTTGTTGCAGCAATTATTCAAGAAAGAAGAAATGTCCCGTCCGTCTTTGGGCCGGACCTCCGGTGGATGGCGGCCGGACGCCCTTTGCTCTGGCCCCATGAACGGGTTCCTTGGCTCATCGGCTGCAGCCGGATCCCGTCGGCCCCAGCCCCCGGCCGTTGGTGGCCGGACCGGGAGAGAGTGTGGAGGGACAACCTGCAACTCTCAAGGGCCACCGCGGCCGGACTGGGAGAGAGAGGGGAGGGTCGAGGACACGGACATTCCCCCCCCCTAAAACTCTCCAGTGTTGTCAATCCCCCTGGCCGGGTCCCGCTGGCCTCGGCCTCTCCTCCGGCTACACCCTACGTGATGATCTCCTGGCCGAGGCGTGGCAGCAGGACCCGCCTTATATGTGTTGCTTCCGGCTGGGCGTAGCCGAAAACCTGTTGCCCTTTGGAAGTTTCTAGAATGGGGCGGATGTCTGCTGACTTCTATCTTTCCCAGTTTGCCGTTATTTGGCCGTGGCAGGCGGTGGGACAGACACGTTTTGGGGCAGTGAGGGGCGATGTTTTCAGGTTTCTTATTACGGGCTTACTTCTAACGTTTCTTGTTTCTAGGACAATAATAGGTTTTATCATTACGTATTGTTATCGTTTCTTTGTTTGTTATTTAATAAAAAGTTCATCAGTGGCCTACTGATTTTCGTTTTCCTATTCTTTTCTTTCCAGGTTGTTTCATGCTAAAGTTTCTGTTAACAGGATACAGTGATCACTTCGTTATTATTGCATATGTCCTTTTCACTAGGGGTGCTCTCTTGTCGGGCCAGATGACCTATCTCTAGTAAATGGTCCGGGTGAAACAGGTGCATCAATCAGTGGGGAGTAGATAGGCATGACAGATTACAACGGGGGAGAAAGGTCCGCATTACGTACCCTTTCACTACTTGCAAAGATTTTCCTACGTTTATTTGCAAACAGGGAATACCTCCAAAAAGAACTAATTCCCAAACAGTCAATGTTCGGACAATCAATCAATCAATGAGGAATGAAATAGGTACGACGTGTTAAAGGCTTGCGTTACCTACCCTTCACTATCTGCAAAGGGAGAGAGAATATTCCTATTCTTCCTCGTTTGCAGGCAGAGAAGATCCTTAAGAGAACCAACTTCGAACAATTCAATGCTCGATTCAAACAATCAACAAGGGGTACTGTGAACACAAATAAACGCCGCTTATGTACATACACATTGCTATTTTCAACAGGTTGTTCCTAATGTTTCTATTTTAGCGAGGTCAAAAAGAGATCCCATTAGTGGCCTACTGATTTTGCTCGATTTCTTTTGTTTTTTTACACGATTTTTCGCTATCTGCAAAGACTAAACAGAGTATTGCGACTCTGTGCTTGTTTGTAAATAGAGAATGAACCAAAGAGAACAATCAATCAAATGGAGAGAGAAGCAGGCACGACCGATTGCAACGGGGGCAAAGGCCTGCGTTAACTACCCTTCACTATCTGCAAAGAGAGAGTACTCCTAATAGAAATGAGGGGTGGGGGGCAGCATTCAAAGCAGATCAGTGTGCATAAACACGAAAATGTTTTTACTTACCACGTACTTGACATTCGACAGCTTATGATATTTGCTATTAAAAAACCATTGAAATTCACTGAAAAAACCATAGGTTATAGACCATATATAGTTAGGAATTAGCATTTACAAAACCTTGAAAATTCACTGAAAAAACCATAGGTTATAGACCATATATAGTTAGGAATTAGCATTTACAAAACCTTGAAAATTCACTGAAAAAACCATAGGTTATAGACCATATATCGTTAGGAATTAGCATTTAAAAAAACTTATTTTACCCACACAAAACCATTGAAATTCCATATATAGTTAGTTGCACTAACTATATATCGCGCACCCGCAATCCACTGCTGATGATGTCACATATTACATCATTCATGACATGGTCAGTGACATCACTGATGACATCACTGATGACATCTCAAATGACATCACTGATGACATCACTGATGACATCTCATTTGACATCAATGACCACATCACTGATGATATCATTCATGTGACAATACAATGCATCTCCTCACATTTTAATATAACCTTTGTTACACCCAGTGTTAAATACAGAGTATAATTTTTGAAACCATTCACACACCAATACTAGTTACTACATACGCACTCACTGATTCCTACGTCTACACACACATTCACTTATTCACCCATACAATCATTCATACATACAATCACTCATCTTTACAACACTATCATATGCACTCATACACCTATACAGATACTCACACTCTGCCACTCATCCATGGAGTTACTCACACACCTAGTCAGTCCTGTAAAGAATCAATCACACTTCCATTTTCTTGTCTATACAGTTAAACATAGAGCACCTTACATTTTCAAACATATACTAACACATACTTACTCTCTTATACAATCATTGATACAAGTACACATTGATCTGCACAGAGTCACACACCTCCCAGCCAGCCACACACACACTCAGTCTCCCATACAAATACTTGAACAATCAATCAATAACCCATATAGTTAATCATATAGCTACTGATCAACACATGCAGCAGTTTACAGAACAACAGACATAATGATGCACAAATTAAGACAGTTTAGTCACTAACCCATGCACTCAGTGAGACACATTTAATCACTCACTCATACATTCAGTCATGCACCTACTAAATCCTTCATCCAGACACTTATACTTCCCCTCATTCTTCAATATGTAAGACATATTTTAACTTTACAGAAACATACAGTCACTGGATGTTGTCATCAGTGATGTCATCAGTGATGTCATTTGAGATGTCATCAGTGATGTCACTGACCATGTCATGAATGATGTAGTATGTGACATCATCAGCAGTGGATTGCGGGTGCGCGATATATAGTTAGTGCAACTAACTATATATGGAATTTCAATGGTTTTGTGTGGGTAAAATAAGGTTTTTTAAATGCTAATTCCTAACGATATATGGTCTATAACCTATGGTTTTTTCAGTGAATTTTCAAGGTTTTGTAAATGCTAATTCCTAACTATATATGGTCTATAACCTATGGTTTTTTCAGTGAATTTTCAAGGTTTTGTAAATGCTAATTCCTAACTATATATGGTCTATAACCTATGGTTTTTTCAGTGTATATATATATATATATATATATATATATATATATATATATATATATATATATATATATATATATATATATCAAAGCTCAACCACTCTTCAATTTCAGTGAAAAGAAAGGCAGCACTCCCGGGATTTCAGCACAGATGAGTATTTATTATCTCGACAGACGCGTTTCGGGAAAACTCCCTTCCTCGGTGTCAAACAAACACGCTATGCGCGGCGCCATTTTTAAACAGATATCTGGTCCAACTGAAACAAACACAAACAAGGGACAACCACACAATTCTCTATGTGGGAAGCGCCATGTATAAGTGTAGTGTTTATACAGTCACACATTCTCAAACAACCAAACATTTCCTAATCGTCTGAGATTTTAGATTTCGATACCGCCGTGGATCGGCAATCGCGACCCAGCCGGGTCGCGAGAAGACCTCCTATGTCAGATTAAATTGGTGGGAGCAAAATAATGGGAGCCATTACGCTAGACTATTCTGGCGCCGAGTGTAAATAACATTTTCAGGATATAAACATACTCCAATCATAATACACTATGTGATTTTGATTTCATTTAAACAGTACTCATTGGTAGCCAAATATCTAAAATCTCAGACGATTACGAAATGTTTTGTTGTTTGAGAATGTGTGACTGTATAAACACTACACTTATACATGGCACTTCCCACATAGAGAATTGTGTGGTTGTCCCTTGTTTGTGTTTGTTTCAGTTGGACCAGATATCTGTTTAAAAATGGCGCCGCGCATAGCGTGTTTGTTTGACACCGAGGAAGGGAGTTTTCCCGAAACGCGTCTGTCGAGATAATAAATACTCATCTGTGCTGAAATCCCGGGAGTGCTGCCTTTTTTTTCACTGAAATTGAAGAGTGGTTGAGCTTTGATACATTACGCGGGACACCACCGCGTCGCAGCATCCGCTTTGAAGAGTGACTCGCAGTTGGTGTGATTGGGAGCAGACATATATATATATATATATATATATATATATATATATATATATATATATATATATATATATATATATATATATATATATATATATATATATATATATATTACCTACTGGCGATAGCCAGTAGGTATATATAGTTAGGATTTTTTTCCTATGGGATTTTTGAAAATTCTATGTCGAATAACTTTGGCGTTTGATTACAGAATTGGCTGAAATTTTCAGGAAAATGGAACATTTTGTTTCTGAGCAGCCCCTGAAAATTTGGGGGGGTTTCGTCAAGGGGGGGCCGAGAAAAAAGGGGGTCCCAAAACGTGTTTTTCCCATGCAATTTTCCATAGGGCGGTTGGCCTCACTTTTAGCCTGAATGGCTGAATGGATTTACACCAAACTTGGCAAAATTGTAGGGACTGGTAGCCCGATGTGCCTTTGCTATGTCTCAAGATATAGGCTCCAGTGGTTTTTACGAAAATTAACTTGGAAAAATATATATTGGGCTACATTGGGCTATATATATGTTGGAGCCCAAATGTAGCCCAATGTAGCCCAATGTAGCCCAATGTAGCCCAATGTAGCCCAAAGATGGCCACCAGAGACAAAAAAAAACAAATGTAGCCCAAATATCAGCCAGATGTAGCCCAACTATAGCCCAATGACAGAATGTCCCAGAGTGTTCTAAAGAACAACTAGAGTGCTAACAGTCCTACTTATTACAAAGGTATGGCACACCTGAAGCCATCTTGATTGGAATAAAGTGGTAACTCTTAAAACATTTAATTTAAAAAGGAACAAAATGAGGGGGTTCATTTTGCCATAGAAAGTATGATTAGCGAATATATGACGAAATCCCGCATACCATCCGTCCGCAAAAAAAATCCCGCATGTACTATTAGGCCGCAAATTAAAATAACGAAAACTTTTAGAACGAATATGCCTTTAGCATACACTAAACAACTAAACTACCCTAAACCCTAAAACACTACCCCCAGCATGACCCTACACTACACAAACACTACAACACTACCCTAAACCCTAAAACACTACCCCCAGCATGACCCTACACTACGCAAACACTACAACACTACCCAAAACCCTAAAACACTACACCCCAGCATGACCCTACACTACGCAAACACTACAACACTACCCTAAACCCTAAAACACTACCCCCAGCATGACCCTACACTACACAAACACTACAACACAACCCTAAACCCTAAAACACTACCCCCAGCATGACCCTACACTACGCAAACACTACAACACAACCCTAAACCCTAAAACACTACCCCCAGCATGACCCTACACTACGCAAACACTACAACACTACCCTAAACCCTAAAACACTACCCCCAGCATGACCCTACACTACGCAAACACTACAACACTACCCAAAACCCTAAAACACTACACCCCAGCATGACCCTACACTACGCAAACACTACAACACTACCCTAAACCCTAAAACACTACCCCCAGCATGACCCTACACTACGCAAACACTACAACACTACCCTAAACCCTAAAACACTACCCCCAGCATCACCCTACACTACGCAAACACTACAACACTACCCTAAACCCTAAAACACTACCCCCAGCATGACCCTACACTACGCAAACACTACAACACTACCCTAAACCCTAAAACACTACCTCCAGCATGACCCTACACTACGCAAACACTACAACACTACCCAAAACCCTAAAACACTACCCCCCAGCATGACCCTACACTACGAAAACACTACAACACTACCCAAAACCCTAAAACACTACCCCCAGCATGACCCTACACTACGCAAACACTACAACACTACCCAAAACCCTAAAACACTACCCCCAGCATGACCCTACACTACGCAAACACTACAACACTACCCAAAACCCTTAAAACACTACCCCCCAGCATGACCCTACACTACGAAAACACTACAACACTACCCAAAACCCTAAAACACTACCCCCAGCATGACCCTACACTACGCAAACACTACAACACTACCCAAAACCCTAAAACACTACCCCCAGCATGACCCTACACTACGCAAACACTACAACACTACCCAAAACCCTAAAACACTACACCCCAGCATGACCCTACACTACGCAAACACTACAACACTACCCAAAACCCTAAAACACTACACCCCAGCATGACCCTACACTACGCAAACACTACAACACTACCCAAAACCCTAAAACACTACCCCCAGCATGACCCTACACTACGCAAACACTACAACACTACCCAAAACCCTAAAACACTACCCCCAGCATGACCCTACACTACGCAAACACTACAACACTACCCAAAACCCTAAAACACTACCCCCAGCATGACCCTACACTACGCAAACACTACAACACTACCCTAAATCCTAAAATACTACACCCCAGCATGACCCTACACTACGCAAACACTACAACACTACCCAAAACCCTAAAACACTACCCCCAGCATGACCCTACACTACGCAAACACTACAACACTATCCTAAACCCTAAAACACTACGCCCAGCATGACCCTACACTACGCAAACACTACAACACTACCCTAAACCCTAAAACACTAGCCCCAGCATGACCCTACACTACGCAAACACTACAACACAACCCTAAACCCTAAAACACTACCCCCAGCATGACCCTACACTACGCAAACACTACAACACTACCCTAAACCCTAAAACACTACCCCCAGCATGACCCTACACTACGCAAACACTACAACACAACCCTAAACCCTAAAACACTACCCCCAGCATGACCCTACACTAAACAACCACCACAACTCTACACTACACTAACACAACACTACACTACACAACACTACACTACACAATCACTAACCCACGAAAAAATGGACACAAACCCACTTACCTCTCTCATCATCGTGGTTTTCACAACGCAAATGCATTTACCATACATGCCTTTAAAACGTAATTCTTTGTAAAGGCATGCGCGATAAATGCACATGCGTTTTGAAAAAATGCGGGATAATGGTATGCGAGGTCAATGACCTTGCGGGATAATGGTATGCGGACTGAAAGTCTGCGGGATAAAAAATGCGGGAAAATGGCTGCAAACCATGAGTAGCAGCAGACTTCCCTGGTGAGCACTAGCTTTACTACAGTGATCTAATGAGCAACTAGAGTGCTAACATTCAGAATTTATGGCAAATGTGTGACACATCTGAATGCCTTCTTGATAGAACCAAAGTAAACAAGCATTGAAAATGCAATAGATCTCGCCCTCGTTTAAGTTAAAGCCATTCTGTTTGTAATGAGGTGGCTTTTTAGCTTTGCTTTTATTAGTGTTTTTAAAACTTTCATGTAAATAACATGCATATGTATGCATATATGTATATGTATGCATGCATTTATATTTATATAGATATGCAGATTATATATGTTTATATATGTATATTACCTACTGGCGATAGCCAGTGGGTACATATAGTTAGGATTTTTTCTCCATGGGATTTCTGAAAATTCTATGTCTAATAACTTTGGCGTTTGTGGACGGAATTGGCTGCAATTTTCAGGAAAATGGCACAGTTTGTTTCTGAGCAGCCCCTGAAAATTTGGGGGGGTTTCGTCAAGGGGGGGCCGAGAAAAAAGGGGGGTCCCAAAACGCATTTTTCCCATTCATTTTTCCATAGGGCGGTTGGACTCACTTTTAGCTCGAACGGCTGAATAGATTTACATGAAACTTGGCAAAATTGTAGATATGGTTTGCCCGACGTGCCTTTGCTATGTCTCAATATATGTGCTCCAGTGGATTTTGAGAAATTAACGTTTAAAAAAATATATATATCTGTGACAGCGCTCCGGTTAGCGCCCCGGTTCGCGTACCTGACGCGTAACGGAACTTCGCGAAGCGAAGCTGATTGGCTCTCCGGTGTCTGTCAACATTCTAAACAGTCCGGAGCGGCCGCCATCTTGTCTCTCGGTACGATCGAGAGACAAGATGTGGTGAAAAATGAAGGGGGAAATGAAGGAAAGGGGGCAAGGTAGACCACTCCTGACCCCCTAGGATTGATGAGGGGGATATTAAAGTGCCCCGCGGGGCAAAAAATATTTTTTTTTTTTTTTTTGCGATTTTACGCCGTAGAGGCGCGTCCCGGTACGCGAACCGGGCAGCTCACCGGGCAGCTAACCGGGCAGCTAACCGGCAGCGTAGCTGTCAACATTGTAAACAGTCCGGAGCGGCCGCCATCTTGTCTCTCGGTAGGTTCGAGAGACAAGATGTGGTGAAAAAAGAAGGGGGAAATGAAGGAAAGGGGGCAAGGTAAACCCCTCCTGACCCCCTAGGATTGATGAGGGGGATATTAAAGTCCCCCGCGATTTTTCGCGGTAGAGGCGCTTCCCGGTACGCGAACCGGGCAGCTAACCGGCAGCGTAACGGGAGTCTGCCATCTTGTGTTTTTGGAGCGTCCGGTTCGCGTACCGGGTAGCGTCCTGGTAAGCGTAACAAGGGGAAAACCAAGAGAAACAGTAAAAAAAAAATTAAGGGAATAGATTTCCAGCAAACTTGCCAAAATTGTAGGGACTGTTTGTTTGATGTGCCTTTGCAAGGCCTCAAGATATGTGCACGTGTGGATTTTGTCTAATTAAGGTTAAAAAAATATATATATCTGTAAGCGTGCTCCGGCACGCTTACGTTACGGGTTTTGTTTGCGCTGCAGAGCCGATACGTCACGGTTATGCGACGCGTCATGAGGCGTCTCACGTGGCTACGTGATACGTCACGTAATAAAGAATATATTTTACAGCTATAGATATTAGCTTTTAAAAAACCAATGAAATTCACTGAAAAAACCATAGGTTACAGACCATATATAGTTAGGAATTTGCATTTACAAAACCTTGAAAATTCACTGAAAAAACCATAGGTTAGAGACCATATATAGTTAGCTGGACATTTTATTGACATCAAACCAATGAAATTCCATATATAGTTAGTTGCACTAACTATATATCGCGCACCCGCAATCCACTGCTGATGATGTCACATATTACATCATTCATGACATGGTCAGTGACATCACTGATGACATCACTGATGACATCTCAAATGACATCACTGATGACATCACTGATGACATCTCAAATGACATCACTGATGACATCATGACACACCAATACCAGTTACTACATACGCACTCACTGATTCCTACGTCTACACACACATTCACTCATTCACCCATACAATCACTCATACATACAGTCACTCATTATTACAACACTATCATATGCACTCATACACCTATGCAGACACTCACACACTGCCACTCATCCATGGAGTTACTCACACACCTAGTCAGTCCTGTAAAGAATCAATCACACTTCCATTTCCTCATCTATACAGTTAAACACAGAACACCATACTTCAGTGACATCACTGATGACATCACTGATGCCATCTCAAATGACATCACTGATGACATCTCAAATGACATCACTGATGACATCATGACACACCAATACCAGTTACTACATACGCACTCACTGATTCCTACGTCTACACACACATTCACTCATTCACCCATACAATCACTCATACATACAGTCACTCATTATTACAACACTATCATATGCACTCATACACCTAGTCAGTCCTGTGAAGAATCAATCACACTTCGATTTCCTCATCTATACAGTTAAACACAGAACACCATACTTTTCACACATATACTAACACATACTTACTCTCTTATACAATCACTGATACAAGTACACATTGATATGCACACACAGAGTCACACACCTCCCAGCCGGCCACACACACACTCAGTCTTCCATACATCCACTCATTCTTCAATATGTAAAACATATTTAAACTTTACAAAAACACACAGACACTAGAAGATGTCATCAGTGATGTCATTTGAGATGTCATCAGTGATGTCATCAGTGATGTCATTTGAGATGTCATCAGTGATGTCATCAGTGATGTCACTGACCATGTCATGAATGATGTAATATGTAACATCATCAGCAGTGGATTGCGGGTGCGCGATATATAGTTAGTGCAACTAACTATATATGGAATTTCATTGGTTTGATGTCAATAAAATGTCCAGCTAACTATATATGGTCTCTAACCTATGGTTTTTTCAGTGAATTTTCAAGGTTTTGTAAATGCAAATTCCTAACTATATATGGTCTATAACCTATGGTTTTTTCAGTGAATATATATATATATATATATATATCGTGCTCAAAGGACCCGTCCGGGTGAGAGGCACTCCAATGCCAGCATGCAGTTCAGCAGTTCAGTGGTATAAACGGCTCAGGCATTCCGATACTTCTTGCAGCTCAAGTCTCTCCTGACACGTTTTGAATTCACTTCTTCAGAGGCTTACAGACTTTGAATGGATGCGCGTTCTGGCCACGCCCCTTTTAAACAATTGCCAGCCCTCGATGGGTTGCTCATCTGTGCCTTCTGGGTTTTGTAGTCAGTATGATGCGCAAATGTTACTGCAGTTCATTTCTAAGCCCTCAGATGGGCCTCAGGATGCCGTCCTCGTTTTTAATCCAGCCTGGCAATTCACAATATCGCCCGGGTGTATCCCACACGATGTGACCCCCTGTTATGGGGTGGTGCTCTCTCGGCAGCGGGGTAGCCACCTAAACATCGTGCTCAAAGGACCCGTCCGGGTGAGAGGCACTCCAATGCCAGCATGTAGTTCAGCAGTTATCATTGTAAAAAGGACAAGTTTCCACTACCGAAAATTGATGAATTACTCTCTCAGTCACATGGAATAAAGGGGTTCTCCACGATTGACCTAACCTCGGCCTATCACCAGGTCTTGTTACATAACTGGATGCCACTGCCTTGGTTCTAGAATGTATTCTCAGCGTCAGTTGTATGCTGGCTGTGGACAAGTGTGGTCGCACCTGCCTGTTCTTCAATAAATCCTTTACTACAATCCTGCGTTGGATCTTCACTACAGAAACCGTGCAGATTTCAAAAACGTTGTTGTGAAAATTTAACAGGCCAAATGTTAAAAAAGTTCACATTCGAATAATTACATTTCCCATCATAATTTCAATGTAAACTTTATTTCGGCAATTGCTGCCATAAAAGCACAATTTCATAAATAGCAACACACAATAAAATTCACTGTTCGAGTTAAAAACAGAGTGGTAGTAAATTATTCTTAAAAACCTTAAGGTACAGTGGGCAAGGAGACAGGTAGTAGTTTTGGGGAACAAATCGCATCTTAAGGGGGAATACATCATGTGGGCCATTTCATTTAAAAGTATAAATAGGTAAGCCAAAAAACATGATTAAAAAACATAATTAAAAGACAGGCGTCAATTAATAACAATTGAGATCTGGAGGGGGAACATTAAAATAGGGAGAGTCATTACCTTACACAGCCTTAGCTTTTCACTAAACATCTGCGCTTACACCACATTGCCAAGAGAAACTTTGTTATAGCAGCAACAAAAACTGGGTGTGTATCATACTTGAATAGCATAAGAACATCTCTAAAGTTCCTGATTCCAAAGTTCCTGCAGAGTTGGAGAACCCACTTTGATTTTGCAGCCTTGTAGGCAGGGCAAAAGAAGATCATGTGGGTCTCTGTTTCTTCGGACTCATTGCACCCGGGACATAATAATGTTTTAGCTCCATACCAGTTATTAGAAATGCATACAGCAGGAGCGTCCCGTGTCGAAGTTGGAGGAACAATTTCTTTGCTAGGGATGGTTGAATAAGGTCTAAGGCCGACTCCATTTTATAGAGTGTCTTTGCATCCAGAAACCTAGAAGTTAAGCTTGATGACTGTGTCACCCTATAGATGGACATAAGATGGAAGTCTATGATAGCAGTGTTTAGCGACTGTTTGGATATGGCAGGACAAGACTCCTCAGGTAAAGACCACATTTCGCTCCTTCCGATTTGACGGAAGGTGTTCCGAATATAGGATAACGAAGGGATTTTCCCCACCCCTAAAGTGAACATTACTGATTTTAATTCCTCTCTATAGTTGGCCAGCTCGGGAGTGCTCCATAGCCGTCGCCAGGAAAATAGTGGACGAGAGGCAATCACTTCCGCTATGGGGAGAATACCTAGGTCCATCCGTAAAGGGATTAGAGGGGTGCTGTTAGGAAGAGCCAGGAGTTGTCTTAAAAAGTTATTTCCAGTTATGCTCATTGCTTTAGTCTGTGAGTGGCCCCAAAGTTCCGCGCCATACAAGGAGGCACCCCTTGTTTGGACTTTATAGATTTCTACAGGGGGACCGATAACCTTTACTGCGCAACTCCTGTGTATTTTTAAAATCCCCCCACTAACCTGGGTGAGTTTTAAATTCGCCTTGGAGATCTGTGGGCCCCAATCCATTGTATCGTTAAGGGTAAGCCACAGATAGTCAAAAATAGGTACTCTCTCAAGGGCAATTGAATCCATTTTGGGGTGAGGGCAGTTTGTGGTATCTGCGTGGAAGACCATATACTTAGTTTTCTTTAAGTTCACCTCAAGGTTCCTTTTCTTACAAAAAGAGCTAAATGTCTCAAAGACACGCTGCATCCCCATAGGAGTTTTTGATAGGAGCAGCGTGTCTTCCGCAAAAATTAGCGCTGGCATTTTGCGGTTTGCAAGTTTAGGAGAATCTATGTACTTAACCGGTAAGAGATCAGCAATTAGCCCATTTAGAAAAAGGGAAAAGAGTGTTGGAGCTAGGACGCAACCTTGTCTTATGCCCATCTCTACGGGGATCGGAGCTGAAAGTTCCCCTCTATTCCCATACCTAATTTTGGCAAAAGTGTCTACATGGAGGTTTCGTAGCTGTTGACAAAGATAGACTGGAGCCCCCATTTCTAAAAGGAGGCCCCACAGCTGGTCTCGATCAACCAGATCTAATGCCGACTTGAGGTCAAGGAATGTTAAATAAAGTGATCCTCCCTCCAAGATGATGGTTTTCCAATAGATCAGTTGAAGTCTAAACAACTGATCTATGGTTGAGGTTTTTGATCTAAATCCCACTTGGAGGGGGGTCAATATGTTATGGTCGTCAATACAATTCTGAAGTCTTCCCAAAAGGGCACGTGCAAAGATTTTTTGCAATACGTCAATAAGGCTAATAGGTCTATAATTAGCAGGCTCTAAGGGGCAACCTTTTTTGAAAATTGGGATGATCTCGACACCCCCCCACGTTTGGGGGGGTGTCAAACCCTGGAGGATTGCATTAAAAAGGAACCTCAGATAAGGGGCCCAAACTGCCTGCTCGGATTTATATAGCTCTCCTGGGATCCTGTCCAACACAGGAGCCTTATTTGGCAGGACTTTGGTCAAGGCCACTGATAACTCGCCCAGAGAACAAGGGGGAATGTCGGCAGATAGAACATGAGTAGAATCTTTTGCAAGTGACCCCACTACGGCAGTTCCTACTTGAGACTTTGAGTATAATTTTTCAAAGTGGGATCGCCAAACTTCCTCCCCAAGGTTTGGCTCAATTGCGTTTTTACCATCTGGGTTGCCTGTCTTAACCAAGTTCCAGAACCCTCTCATGTTCCTATCATCTAGGGCTTTCTTGATAGACAGCCACCTCTCAGTCTCCCATTCGGATTTTGCATTTAAAATAATGTTTTTAAAATCGGCCCTGGCCTCCCTGCTGGGTGCGACGTTCCCCTCACGTAATTTAAGCAATAAATCAGTCCTTGCTTCTTTACATGCCCTGTTGTACCAAGGACTATTACCACTTTCTTCCTTCCCTTTCTTGGTTGAAGAAGTATAAAAATACTGAGCCAGTATTCCAACCAAGTCCTGATGATTTGCCCCTTCCTCCTCTAAGCCATCAATATCACTACATCTGTCTTGAAGGAGGCCCCACAGCTGGTCTCGATCAACCAGATCTAATGCCGACTTGAGGTCAACACTCACACACTCCCTTACCCATACAACTACTCACACACTACTCACACAGCCACTCACTCACCTATAGAGTTGATCATACAGCAACTCACTCCCCCATACACCTACTCACACACCCACTCACTCACCCATAGCACCACTCAAATACTGTAACAGGGATTCTGCGCAAACACAGAACTGTGCACAGAGACTTAGGACATCAGCGAATTAGGGTGTGCCTAAACTCACCTCAGTACCCAAAATACCCTACCAGACTAGCAATCAGTGTCACATTAGCTCTTCATCCTATAGCAAAGAAACCAATGATTAGACAACCTAGAACATGCAACTTAGGACCATCTCTGGGATGGTGGGAAGTGAGAACACTCTTTTGTTATACGTTCATACCAGTCCACAACAGGAGTAAAATAGAGCTAAGGTAAGGTTAAGATGTTTATTTTAACGACGTGATCTCAAGCGCAGTATTTTAATCAACATCAACATAAGCATACATATGGATAATAATAATACGGACAGCATGGTTACAATTCCATAAAATACAAAAGGAGGAATCATGTTACAATGATAGTGCAAACAGGTGATAAAAAGTGCCTATTTAAACCACCCTCCCTATCTAGGAACTATGTCTTATAAAACTATAGAAGGTCTCATGAGTTTTCTTAGGGGGACCCCATTTACCTGTCCGCTCAGTAAGTGTAAATTACATCAGGTTCGGTTAGTCTCTGCATGCCTGGAATCTTCCAAGTGTGTGCAATTCTGGCAAGTGTGCAATGATAAAGGCGCCAGAATTCTACTCAGCTTGCATCTGACAAATTGTTGTGTCTAGAATGTGTTACACGGATAAGCCAACAAACAGGCTCACGTTATGATAACCTTGGGGGCTTAGCACTCACTGTACAGACTGGGGATACGATATATGTCTAGAGATGTCAAAGAACAACTCTTTTCCCATGTATAGACCTTCATCCAAGCTAAGTCAGCAAAAACAGCTAAGCAGTGTCATGCGCAAAAATAGCAAACGGGAAAAATGGCGTTCAAACTTCAAATGAGCCATGCTAACTTAACATACACGAAAAACAGGCCCATAAACCATACGACACCACCCCATGTTCGGGGAACACACAGCACTCAGGGCAAACATGCTAGAACGCAATTGATTTTGCTCATGATATAACACTGCAACATCTTCTTGTACAATATCAACCACAGATGACAGAATATTATCTAAAGTGTAAATTCAGGAAGAAAGGGTGTTAATACAATTGTCTACAACAGCAAGCACTTTTTCTAAATGAGCTTGATCTATAGCTCTAAGCCTAGAAGCAGCTTCAATTTGAGACAGTTTCCAAACTTCATTGTAAGCAGCATATATTCATCTTTGGACAAATGCGATTTAACAGACGCTAAGGATGGATGTCTGAGCCAACTCTGGCACAATTTGCCTACAGAATAGGTGGTGACTGAATGGTGAGTTTGAAAACGGGGATCAACTCTAACCGCGTGTAGCCATGGGTCAGACCCAGAAAGCGGTGCTGGCAGGAATCTGCACTTTTTTGCCATAGCAACCAGCCTTCGGCATTAATGCTGGAAACATTAAAAGAAGAATTACTAAACAGTGCCTGAATTTCACTCAGGGGTGTACTGGTAAAATTATTCCAATGGGGGAATTTACCCAAATCTGGAAAGGAAGGAGCATTTAATTTTTTAGAAGTAGCCAATCCAAAGCATGTAGTCTGTGAAATAGTATCATTCAGAAACAACATATGGTTTGGGATGAGACATGCACGATGCAAAGCCTCAGTGCCTTGCACTTGCCAACTTTTTGAACCCCAAACAGTTTTAAGATCAATAGTATCTCTCCACAGTTCATAGCCCCCAACAGCCAACTGGTGTAATCCCCTTGCTCCTCAGGATTGGGGCAGCTATGAACACCTCACCCACGCGCTTACTCACAACAAAGAACAGACCTGTAGGTTGTCTTAATCAGCTTTATTTTGCACTGTATAGCAAAATACGGGTTAACAGCACGCAAGCAATCAGGTGACACGATCGCCCTGGGGTGGTTCAACAACCCTGTTTCCAACCGTCCTCTGCACGAAAGCCGGTCCCGGCCTTCACCAACAGAGGACACCGTGCTAAGCAGTGGCGACAATGCCACTCGAGTTTTATGCTGAGGGTGATAGGATTCCTCAGTTCGTCCTCCGCATGAGTGTCGGTCCGACACTCTCCAACGGAGGGCTAGCACGCGTTGTAAGAGGGCTCCTTGGTGTTGCGGCTTACAGCGTCCTCACACTCGAAACCCTCGAGTGGGGACAGGGGCAAAGGGTAAATAACGTTAGCGTCTCTCGCGCTTGATAACCCTCGAGCGGGGACTGGGGCAAAGTACAGGCAGCCTTAGCGTCTCTCACGCTCGATAACCCTCGAGCGGGGACTGAGGACAAAGTACAGGCAACCCCTTAGCGTCTCTCACGCTCGATAACCCTCGAGCGGGGACTGGGGCAAAGTACAGGCAGCCTTAGCGTCTCTCACGCTCGATAACCCTCGAGCGGGGACTGAGGACAAAGTACAGGCAACCCCTTAGCGTCTCTCACGCTCGATAACCCTCGAGCGGGGACTCTGGCAAAATGAGAGGAAGGTCGGTTCTCCTTCGCTCGGTAACCCTCGAGCGGGGATAGGGCAACAAAGACGGCAAGCGTCCTCTCGCTCGAAAACCCTCGACCGGGGACTGAATGAGCGCACAAGCTGGTCCGAGTCCCTCGCGCTCGTTGACGTCGAGCGGGGAATGCAGCTCCTTAGACTGAAGAGGTAACCCAACGGCTTACCCGAAACCGATGCTCTCCGTCGGCAATGCTTGAATCGGCGTCAGGTCTCTCCTTCCGTGACGTCCCGTGGATGTGTTCGGAAACATGAACACAGAATATCCGACGCCGCGTCCTGCCACCGATGTTTGTTTTATGGCGGCGCCTGCGTACGTCCCGCGCGTTGCCCTCCTGGGTATTGTAGTCCTTGGCGAGGGGTTTTCGGGAATTGTATTTCCGGGCTCGCTTCGCTCCATTTTGCGGGAACGTTCCGCAGTGTTTCCTAACAGCACATGCCCCTTCCATCAGGGACCCACCTTAGGTCCGGGCTTCTCCGGATGCTTCCTGTGAAAGGCGGAGACCAAGCGAGGTGCACAGATCCCGGAGACAGGCTCCCATGACTGTTCCTCCGGCCCACAGCCTTTCCACGCAACAAGGTACCAGAGCCGGCCTCTGCTCCACTTGGAATCCCTGATGCCCTCTACCTCGTAGTCGCGGTCAGCGTCCACTGACACCGGCGAAGGGCTGGAACCACCGGACGCGTAGGAGGGCTTGAGGAGGGACACGTGGAACACAGGATAGATCCTCAGGCAGCCCGGTAGGTCCAGCCGCATGTTTACAGGGCTAAGGCATTCCTTGATGCGGTACGGACCGATGAAGCGCGGGCGGAAAACGCTATGTTTCTGGAACCTCAGGTTCTTTGAGGACACCCAGACGTAATCCCCCACCCTATACAGAGGGCCTGGCCTCCGTCGTCGGTCCGCAGACGCCTTGTAGGCCCTCTTGGCGTCCTCCAGACACCTCTTGGTGCACACGATCGTTTCCTTGATGTGGGCGACCCGTCTGATGGTTTCAGGGATGCCCACCATTGTGGCTGGATGCACCAGAGGAAGGAACCTGGGATGGTGTCCGTAGTTGTTGTAAAACGGGGACACCTTCGTTGAACTATGCGTGGCGTTGTTGTATGCTATTTCTGCTAGCCACAGTTATCAACCCATTCTTCTGTGCCCTGATCGACGAAACAGCGGAGATATTGCTTCAGCGTCTGGGTGAGGTGCTCGGTTTGGCCATCCGTTTGGGGGTGATAGCTGGTGGACAAAGCGGACGTAACGTGCAAAGACGAACACCAGGTTTTCCAAAACCGCGCAGTGAACTGCGACCCCCGATCTTACACAATCACGCTGGGCAGTCCATGGACCCGCACCACTTCTTTCAGAAGCGTGATGGCCAATTGGCCTGCCGTCGGTACTCCCTTACAGGCGATAACCCGACCCATCTTGGTGAGGTAGTCGATGACCACGAGTATGGTTGTACACCCTTGGTCCTTGGGCAGTCCCACGATGAAATCCAAGGAGATGCTGTCCCATGGTCTAGCAGGGGTCGGAAGCGGCTGCAGGAGACCCTGGGGGCGGCCATGATCCGATTTCATGGAGGAACATACATTACACGAGGCTATCCACCTACGGATGTCAGCCCTCACTGATGGCCACCAGAATTGTCGCACGACGCAGTCTACTGTTTTCTGCAGACCAAAGTGACCCGCACAGGGCGATTCGTGGCACCATTGGTAGGCTTGTTGCCTCAGTCTTTCTGTCGGTACCAGGACACATCGACCCTTCACCGGT
The DNA here is from genome assembly GCF_964261635.1 of Lissotriton helveticus. Taxonomy (NCBI): domain Eukaryota; kingdom Metazoa; phylum Chordata; class Amphibia; order Caudata; family Salamandridae; genus Lissotriton; species Lissotriton helveticus. The sequence continues at coordinate 1,118,181,744 of NC_136069.1, read as the reverse complement.
AGACCATCCTTGACCTGCCATTCCATGTGTCGACGAAGCCACGTCTTCCATTCGAAAGTGTTGATGCCTCTTTGGATACCACAAAGGAAAGCCCCTGGCTGTATCGCTCCTACCACCGCCCCAGGGTTTATGATGGATTTGACGGTCGGTAATGGATGTTCATCGTCCGTGAACTGTCTCGAAAGAGCATCCGCTTTCCTGTTTTCTGTGCCTGGCCTGTAGGTGATGGTAAAATGGAAACCGGAGAAGAACAGCATCCATCGGAGTTGACGCGGAGACAGTTGCCTGGCAGCTGTCATGAACTGGAGGTTCCTGTGGTCGGTATACACCAATACCACTTGCCTGGCCCCCATCAGCAGATGTCTCCATTCGGTGAATGCGTCCTTGATGGCTAACAGCTCCTTTTTGGCAACATGGTAGTTTATTTCGGCTACGTTCAGTTTCCTTGACATGAACGCCACAGGGTGTAGCAACCCTGACTCTGCATTCCTCTGTGAAAGGATGGCCCCTACCGCTAGGTCTGAGGCATCCGCCTCCACTGTATACTGCTCTTCTGGGTCTGGATGAGCAAGAAAAGGAGCTGACACAAAGGCTAGTTTCAACGCTTGAAATGCACCCTCAGCCTCTGTTGACCACAAAAAGGTAGACGCCTTCCTCAGGAGATGCGTGATGGGAGCTACCAGTCCAGAAAACCCTTTGATGAACCTCCTATAAAAGTTGGCAAAGCCAAGAAAGCTCTGCACCTCCTTTATGCTCTTCGGGGCCGGCCAGTCCACCACGGCCTTGACCTTCCTTTCCGCCATCGTTTGTCCTTCTGGGCTCAGCATAACCCCCAGGAATTCCACAGTTGTTACGTGGAAGTCACACTTGCTGAGCTTGCAATAGAGTGAGTTTTCGCGTAGGATCCTCAGCACCATAGACACATGCCTCTCGTGGTCCTCCAAGCTGTCCGAGTAGACCAGGATGTCGTCTATGTAAACGACGACGTAGACGTCCAAGATGTCGCGCAGAACGTCGTTGAGGAAGAACTGAAACGCCGCAGGGGCGTTACAAAGCCCGAACGGCATCACTCTGTACTCGAACAGTCCGAACCGCATCTTGAAGGCCGTTTTGCACTCGGCTCCGCACCGCATGCGGACAAGGTGGTACGCTCCCTTCAGATCGAGCTTGGTGTATATGCGTGCCTTCTTGACTTGCTCCAAGAGCACATTGATGAGTGGTAGTGGGTACCGGTTCTTTATCGTGATGGCGTTGAGCGCCCTGAAGTCCACACAAGCGCGGAGCACTCCGTTTGCTTTCGGTATAAAGGACAGAGGCGAGGCCGCCGGTGACTTGGATGGCCTAATGAACCCTAGGCTCAACATGGTATCCAGATATGAACGTAGGTGGGTGTTTTCGGGCTCTGACAGGGCATACAGCCTCCCACCGGGAATACTAGCGCCAGGGACCAGATCTATCTGACAGTCGTAGATCCTATGTGGAGGGAGTGTTTCCGCCTGTTTGTCATCGAACACGTCCCTGTATTCCTGGTATGCCTTGGGGAGGAGCACTTCCTTTTCTGCCGCTGTGGCCACCTCGTGTCCGGGACTCAGCTTCACGGACGGAGGGCCCGAAGACCACCCACATGTGCGGGCACAATACGGGGAGTCCATACGCAGTACTAGGGATTCCCAATCGATGGAGGGGTTATGTTTCTTTACCCATGGTAGCCCCAGAATGACACCATACTGTGGAGCACAGATGACGTTAAAGTCTAAGACCTCCTTGTGTTGATGTTCGTATACCACCTCGAGATCCCCAGTATGTTGACTGATGGGCCCATATTTCAACCTCCGCCCATCAACCGCAAAGACTTCTTCCGGTACCTCATACCGCTGAAGTGCCACCCCTAGACGGTGCGCCTCTTCCTCATCCATGAACACCCCCGTGGCTCCGGAGTCCACCATCGCGGATACCGAAACCCACTCGTTTCGTACTTTCAGTAGCAGGGGTATAAACATGTGTCTGGGACTGGTTGTGGCATGTATCTGTGCTGAAGGGATGTAACCATGACTCCGGGAATCCCCTTCCCTGTTCCGAGAGTCCATTAGTTTTCCGCCCCCTTTTCCGCTGTCGCAGCTGACAAATGGTTGGGGCGAGACTGTCCTGTTCTTGGTTTCACGGGGCACTCCCGGACGTAATGTCCTTTCTTTCCGCAGTTCAAACATAGTCCTTGCTTCCTGCGAGACTCCTTCTCGGTTGCTGTAAGGCTTGCTCTTACGGCTACTATATCCATGGACTCCGTACGATGCGCAGGCGTTGCTTCGGTGGTAACCGGTTGGCCCGAAGCGAGAGGTGCCTTGTCCTTCTTAGATCCTCCCCCACGACATTCGCTCAATCTATGATCCAGACGCAGTGCCAGACTAATTAAGTCCTCGCAATGTACTGGTTGTGGATCAATCTGAGCAATCACGTCCTTCAGTTCTTCGCTCAATCCCTGGTGGAAGAGCGCTGTTTGTTTTGCGGGTGGCCATTTGGTTTCTGCCACAAGCCGCCTGAACGCATTCAAGTACTGGACTAGCCCTGAAGTGCCTTGTTTGAGCGCGAGTAGCTCTCTATCAGCGGTGTATGAGTCTTCTCTCCGGTCAAACACTTTCACGAATTCCTCCTGAAATGAGTCCCAATCGTACAAAAGCGGATCGTCCCTGCTAACCAAAGGCACAGCCCATTGTGCAGCGTTCCCTGCCAAATACGAGATCATAAAGGCGACTCTCGCCTGGTTCGTGGGAAACGACTTCGGTTTGCAAGAGAAGTGCAGGGCCACCTGCGTTATGAAGACCTGGACGGTGTTGGGATCCCCACTGTATCTTTCCGGGGTGGCCAGCGGGATAGCCACCGGCATTTCCACCACCACTGCCGCCGGCTGTCCCGTATGCGATGTTCCGGCGTTAAAAGGGTTCCTCTGCTGGGTATCCATCCTAGCTCGTAGGTCAGCCGTTTCTTGGTGTGATGCAGGTAGTTCGTTCTGCACATCCAGCAAAGCGGCCAGCACATCTTCCATGGAGGCCATGAAACCGCACCCAACCGGGAGGATGATTAGTAATTGTTAGGTCGGATATTATGTAATCCCCTTGCTCCTCAGGATTGGGGCAGCTATGAACACCTCACCCACGCGCTTACTCACAACAGAGAACAGACCTGTAGGTTGTCTTAATCAGCTTTATTTTGCACTGTATAGCAAAATACGGGTTAACAGCACGCAAGCAATCAAGGTGACACGATCGCCCTGGGGTGGTTCAACAACCCTGTTTCCAACCGTCCTCTGCACGAAAGCCGGTCCCGGCCTTCACCAACAGAGGACACCGTGCTAAGCAGTGGCCGACAATGCCACTCGAGTTTTATGCTGAGGGTGATAGGATTCCTCAGTTCGTCCTCCGCATGAGTGTCGGTCCCGACACTCTCCAACGGAGGGCTAGCACGCGTTGTAAGAGGGCTCCTTGGTGTTGCGGCTTACAGCGTCCTCACACTCGAAACCCTCGAGTGGGGACAGGGGCAAAGGGTAAATAACGTTAGCGTCTCTCGCGCTCGATAACCCTCGAGCGGGGACTGGGGCAAAGTACAGGCAGCCTTAGCGTCTCTCACACTTGATAACCCTCGAGCGGGGACTGAGGACAAAGTACAGGCAACCCCTTAGCGTCTCTCACGCTCAATAACCCTCGAGCGGGGACTGGGGCAAAGTACAGGCAGCCTTAGCGTCTCTCACGCTCGATAACCCTCGAGCGGGGACTGAGGACAAAGTACAGGCAACCCCTTAGCGTCTCTCACGCTCGATAACCCTCGAGCGGGGACTGTGGCAAAATGAGAGGAAGGTCGGGTTCTCCTTCGCTCGGTAACCCTCGAGCAGGGATAGGGCAACAAAGACGGCAAGCGACATCTCGCTCGAGAACCCTCCAGCGGGGACTGAATGAGCGCACAAGCTGGTCCGAGTCCCTCGCGCTCGTTGACGTCGAGCGGGGAATGCAGCTCCTTAGACTGAAGAGGTAACCCAACGGCTTACCCGAAACCGATGCTCTCCATCGGCAATGCTTGAATCGGCGTCAGGTCTCTCCTTCCTTTACATCCCGTGGATGTGTTCGGGAACATGAACACAGAATATCCGACGCCGCGTCCTGGCACCGATGTTTGTTTTATGGCGGCGCCTGCGTACGTCCCGGCGTTGCCCTCCTGGGTATTGTAGTCCTTGGCGAGGGGTTTTCGGGAATTGTAGTTCCGGGCTCGCTTCGCTCCGTTTTGCGGGAACGTTCCGCTGTGTGTCCTAACAACTGGTCAATAAAGGACTTCGAATAAAGTAATTTGGTGTGGGTAAGTCTTACCTTGGAAAATGACTCTCCAGTCAATTTAAAATAAAATGCCTCAGGGTTGGATTGATCAAAATCAGTAAAGTAGGAAAACTTTTTCAGGAATGTTTTGGAACTGCCTTCTACTGGTGAGGGACAATGTTCCCACTGTGTGAAATTAACCATGCTTCTGAATGAGCTAGTCTTATGCAGAAAGTGATTGCAAAAATGTTGATAACAGTACAAATCACCATAATTAGCGGACTCTAAATATAAATCTTCAGCATCGAAGGCAGCATAATATTTCAAATCAGTAAATAAAGCTTCAACCCCTTTAACATCCCAATCATCAGAGCGAATATTTTGTTTAACCACATCCCCCATATAAACACGGAGTACATTGGGAAAATTAATAACCTCTGTGGGACCATGAATCTGGAACTTTACAGCATCCCATACAATCCCATCTAAAACGGGCCACGCAGTTATATTAACAAAAGTCTGGTCCCTCTTCATGATGTGCATAGAGGAGTGGGGAGCCAAAGTTCCATCAATCACTTGAAGTGACGTTCTTTCTTCAACATAGTGTCCATTGATAAAACAAAAAAAATATACCACAAATCCTATGGACATGAACAAAAAAATTGCAATCAGCACCAGCCAAACGTAAATCCAAGGTGGGATCAAGAAATGTTTTTTAAACCAGGTAACAAAAATTGAAAGCTTAGAAGGGGTCTTTGATGTGGATGAGCCAGTGTCAAATGAAAAACGGGATTGATTAGCCAAACGGGTTTCCAAATCAGGCATAGACAAGTCAGTTGGATAAGTATATTCTGTGTCATTAAGAGGATCAGCAGCAGGTTGATTCACTATAGGATTCGTAAGTGGACTCATTTAAATGGTAACATCAGGCCAGATGGTAAGATCCAGGCCAAAACAGAGTGTCGCACCATTGCTGGGCACGAAACCGCAGGCGTCATACTATACAGTATCAGCCACCCTGTGTGGTTTGACATGGTCAATTGAAATGTAGCTGTTCCCCTTTCATCCAAGAAGAGGAGGTAAAATGACTGTTCTTGTACCCTGCACACCAAGCACGGCAACTGGAGCTCGATAGGAAGGACCAAATTCTGTTGTCGATCTTCTCTCGGATCAGTTCTCCAACCTGGGGTAGCCAGCCGACTACCGGAATCTGCAACGCAGCTGCAGACATGGGTGGAGGGCAAGTGTTCCTTTGCGAGACTGTCTCTGGTCTTTTGTAGGTTCTGTAAATCATTAGAATGTTCGTCTACATCAAAGGATGCGGCTCCTGCCACCATGTCTAGACCGTCAAGGTCCGGTACAAACATCTTGATGCCAAAGAGCATTTCGTATGGGGTCCACCCACCCAGAGATTTTCTAGGGAGATTATTCAGTGCACATTGTACGCTATGCCAGTGGGTGAGCCATTCCCTGCCAGCACCTAACACCTTCACTGTCAATGGTTGCTTTAAGTCACGGTTCATCCGCTCCACAACACTATTGCCCTCAGGCCTGTATGGAGACGAAAATTTGACTTGGACCCCCAATGAACCTATGGTATCCTTGTATGCCTTAGAGGCGAACGCTGGACCCTGGTCCAAATGGAAGGTGCCACATGCAAAAATTCCCACAAAGACATGCAAATCTCTTATGACAGTTCGGGCATCAGTGCTTCTTTGAGGCCACAGACACACAAAGTGCGTGCGAGAGTCAACTGCAACTAAGATGTACACCCATGCAGTATCAGAGGAGAAAGGACCGCCCTGATCCAAATAAACACACGCAAGTGGCTTATTAGATAAGTACACCTGAGTTTGGGGCGGGCATGCAGCAGAAGAAGGCTTAATTTGCTGACAAATGCCACATTGAAGGACAAAATCACACGTCTGTTTGTACAAACCCCGCCACCAATACCGTTGCTGGAGGAGGGATAAAGTAGCTGACACGCCGGCATGTGCCAAAGCCATCCCCGCATGGGCTGCTGTAATCAAAGCCTGTCTGAGGTCCGCGTTGGGAATCAGTCTGTCACCAACATCATTAATTCTCACATAAGGAACTTTATCGGGACTTAAGTGATAAGTGTACTTTGAAGGGAAACCCTTAGGATAATTACCTCCCTTCTCAGTTGTGGCAATAGCTGCCAAGATATCATCATCAATCTTACTTTTGGAATGTGTAACCGCTGCCACTGCAAATGTTGCTCCTGCTGTCTTTGCAGCTTTGTCTGCAAGACAGTTGCCAACAGCTTGAACTCCTACGCGCTGATGACCCAGAGTATGAATAACAAAAATGAGTGGGAGACGTTCTTTAAGTTCCACCACTCGAACCCAGATAATTGTATGTTTTATTGTACGACCCTTGGAGTCATGATAATCATTTTGAGTCCAAAAGGGTAGATTGTCATTGAAAGACTGTACACAGTAGTAGGACTCACTCACAATAAGAGTAGTCACACTGGGTTCCGCGTACTCCAATACAAGCATCAGAGCACGTAGTTCTGCTGATTGCGCGGTACAGTCCCCTAATGTCTGTGTATGCACGACATCGGACTTGAATTCACCATCCACCATGTTACCAACCACAATTGCACAGGCCGCGGAATACGTGTGTCTAGAACCCGTAGCCGCTTGGCCACTTCCATCAGTGTAAATGATACAACGAAAATCCTCAAGTGGGCGCATAGTCAGAGGAGCAGGATGAACAAACTCATACTTGAAAAACTCTTGAGTCTGCAAAGAGGAATCAAAAACGAACGTTACATCCGGGGATGTCAAAGATGTAGCCCATTGTATCCACCGAGGGTGCAAAGCCTTGGAATTTGGTACACTGGCCTTCGTCACTGCCACCAAGGCAGGATACGGAGTAACAACAACAATGCGTTTTCCCTGCGACAGTGCACGTTCCTTAAGAATCGCCATTTGCACAGCTGTCAAGACTTTTTCCACAGTGGATAACCACAACTCAGCCGAAGTGTACAGGTTGGACTTGTAAGCAATAGGAACTGTGTCTCCCTCATTAAAAGTAAGGTACGTGAAACCCACCACCCCTGGTACGATTCTTATCACCAGGTTCGTGTGGTTATCACGAGTCGATAAGAACTTAGATTCAAGTAAGTCAGCCTGCCAAGATTGCAAGATGGCTGAATGTTCTGGTAGCCAGCACTATTTGGAAAAAGTAGGTTGTATCAACGCATAAAGCGGCTTGATACGCTGGGCATATTCCGGAATGTATGTACGTCAGAAATTCAAAAAGCCAAGTAACGATTGTAGTTTCTTCAGCGTTGTGGGAGCTCGCAAAAGTGCGCATTTCTCCAAGAAGTGAGGAGCCAAGCCTCTACCTTCATTGTTGAGCTCGTAGCCCAGGTACAACACTGTGTACTCTGCAATGTGTGATTTTTCAAAGTTGAATTTGTAGCCAAAGTCCTCAAAACGGCAAATTATGCGGTCAACACGGCACAGATGCGGCCATAACTCGTCGTCCGTGAGATAAATGTCATCCACATACGAACATGCATCTAAGTCGAGTCTCTCTAGCAGAGAGACTACACGGGTGGCAAAAACCCCTGGACAGTTCTTGTAGCCCATGGGCAAACGCAGAAACTGGCGGTGTTTGCCGCCACAGTTAAAACTCGTCCACTCACTACTAAAAGGGTATAATTATAGGCAAAGAAGCCATTGGAAATGTCATGTGTGATTCTGAACCTTTTACGCCCAAGACTGTCCACTAGAGCAGAGCTGTGAGTATTCTGCACCTCACATGTACGACAATGTGAATTTAAGTGGCGGTAATCCAATACCAAACGGTATGAGCCATTGCGCTTGGTCACAGTAAAATGGGGGTTATTCATCGGAGACACAGACGTTTCAGTTACACCTTGATATTCCAATTGTTCAAGGATCTCGGCTACAGAGGCTTTCGCCTCACGCCGTATGGGGTATTGGCGTTGTGGCTGTGGCATGGACCGCAAAGGGATCTCATGTCAAGGGATAATTTGTCCCATCCACAATGAGTACGGTACAACAACGGCACAAGCGCCTTAGCCCAATCTTCTGCAAACTGCAGTGCCTGCTCCTTCGGCACAGTGTGCACGAAAGCGGAGAGGATCACCTCCTTCCCTTGCGGAGTGGCCAAGACAAACGGTGGGGGCCAATCGATGTCCGCCAACAAAATGACATAAGTAGTTGTTAGATTTCCCCAAAATACCCCTTTTAGGGTACGTTCTATGTCACCTTCAATCACAACGACTATTTCATACAGCATGTCAGGGGGAGCCACTCTGGTGTCTGTTGTTTCAACAACAACAAAGGTGTCAGTCGCTGTCACCTTCAGTAGTGGACGCAGCGCATCTCGAATGATGGTAATCTCCACCGCGCTGTCCAGCAGGGTCAGAGCCCATGTCAGATTCCGAAGCTGCGTTCTCACTATCTGTGGCATATCTCGCTGTCACAGCAGCAACTTTCTTCTTTTGAAACTGGGGTCGTTGCCGTGGTGACTTGTCCTGCTTGCCTTTTCCGTCAGCTTTACGAGGCTGCTCACGGCTCTGTTGGGCACCTTGACCTCTGCCGCCGCCTCCTCCACCGGTGGCTGTTACCGATGTTTCCTGCAAAGAGCGAGGAGAACGTTGTTCAGGAAGCTGAAACCTATCAGGCGACCTAATAGTACTGCGGTCGCACAAGTCATATTTACGCTCAACAGGGGCAGGTGTAGGCGAAGCGGGCGGAAACCCTGTTTCTGCTGCTTCCCCTGCTTTTTGTTCTTACTCCAATTTTGTTTCGGAACTTTTGGGCGGTCATCCTTATCAGATGACCCTTGCTGAGCTTGCTGTTGCTTTTCTTTCTTCGCGAAAGGTTTAACACCTAAACTATTACGGCCCACGGTTTTATAAGCCTCAATAATAATTTTCGGCAAATGACGGGGTTTGTCGGCATCGGGTACCTCGCGCAGAGCATTAGAGACCTGGAGACTTACAGCATCCCCCTTGACATTAGCAAGGATGAGATCACGTACCATATCAAACGCTCCCATGAGGAGCATTCCCAACTCCACTGCTGCCTTTGGTCCGTGTTCATCCTGAACATGCTTGATCACTGTAGGCAAAACAGTAATTGACGGGGTGCCAAAGCACCAAGTGTACACTGCTGCAAAAATCACCCCCCAAGTTGTACACTCAGTTAGGTCAGGCACTAAATCTTTCTGCAAACTTACGATGAGAATCCTGTGTTTCTCAACAGGACTAGTATTTGGGAACACTGCCTCCAGTTGGTCAAATTTCTCGGCAAGCCAAAAAGGCTTTTCTTCCTTATCAGCTTGCTCATGACCGCATTAACCATGACAGGACTAAGTTTGAGTCCGCCAATGCCAACTGGATGTGCTGCACCAGCCGGACCCCAACCGGGAGGTTGCGAGTACTGCAGTGAACCAGACCCCTGATAACTGCTACTGAAGAAGCATACAGGGGTCGCAATTGAACAGCTGTCAAAACACCCGCCTGGGGATGCGGAGTGTAAGCAGCCAACACAGGCCAAGTAGCGTCTGGAATGGACAACGGTCCTTGTCTGACCACTGTAACAATGTGTAAGAGGGCGCCATTAAGCCAAACGGCATGCTGCCAAACAAAAATCGGAATTTCTACCATCCGATATGGAGCATACACTGCAGGAGCATCATCGGGGGTACACGAGTGAAAAACACCAGAAACAGCACCCACTGCGGGAAATGTGACCCACGAGTAATACAACTCAAACGGGTACGCCACTGCCTGTCCCTCAAGAGAAACGAGGTATTCCTGCAAATGATTATGCACAGCTACACGACTGTGAGCTGGGATATCAACCGCAGCCATATCGAAACAGTAATAGAGAAGTACAAGACAATACTAGAATGCACAACTGGGTTGTAATTCAAAGAAGAAACCTTTGAGAATTAACAAGCTTGAAACAACCTATGTAAATATAGGTAGGCTTTTTATCCGTCACTACCGTCAACCAGAAACGAAAGTGAGGGGTCAAAGACTGATACAAGCTCTACTCAAGTGTCTCACAATAAGACCACACTCATTGGCAGCACCATGTAACAGGGACTCTGCGCAAACACAGAACTGTGCACAGAGACTTAGGACATCAGCGAATTAGGGTGTGCCAAAACTCACCTCAGTACCCAAAATCCCCTACCAGACTAGCAATCAGTGTCACATTAGCTCTCCGTCCTATAGCAAAGAAACCAATGATTAGACACCCTAAAACATGCGACTTAGGACCATCTCAGGAATGGTGGGAAGTGAGAACACTCTGTTGTTATACTTTCATACCAGTCCACAACAGGAGTAAAATAGAGACACGGTAAGGTTAAAATGTTTATTTTAATGACGTAATCTCAAGCGCCGTATTTTAATCAACATAAGCATACATATGTATAATAATAATACGGACAGCATGGTTACAATTCCATAAAATACAAAAGGAGGAATCATGTTACAATGATAGTGCAAACAGGTGATAAAAAGTGCCTATTTAAAACACCCTTCCTATCTAGGAACTATGTCTTATAAAACCATAGAAGGTCTCATGAGTTTTCTTAGGGGGACCCCATTTACCTGTCCGCTCAGTAAGTGTAAATTACATCAGGCCCAGTTAGTCTCTCTGGATGCCTGGAATCTTCCAAGTGTGTGCAATTCTGGCAAGTGTGCTATGATAAAGGCGCCAGAATCCTACTTGGCTTGCAGCTGCCAAATTGTTGTTTCTAGAATGTGTTACATGGACAAGCCAACAAACAGGCTCGCGTTATGATAACCTTGGCGGCTTAGCACTCACTATACAGACTGGGGATACGATGTATGTCTAGAAATGTCAAAAAACAACCCTTTTCCCATGTGTAGACCTTCATCCAAGCTAAGTCAGCAAAAACAGCTAAGCAGTGTCGTGCGCAAAAATAGCAAAAGGGAAAAATGGTGTTTAAACTTCAAATGAGCCATGCTAACTTAACATACACAAAAAGAGGCCCATAAACCATACGACAATACCAACTCACTCACTAATACAACCACTCACCCAAATAACCACTCACAACCTACTCTACAGCCATACAACTACTCCCATAACCATACAGCTACTCATATACCTACTCATACAGCCAATCATACACCCACTCACAGATCCACTTACTCAGCCACAGACTCACTCATCCACACACTCATTCACACAACCACTCACTTAATCATACAACTACTCACACAGCCACTCACTCACACACTCACACACTCTTGTAACCACTCACATATCCATAGAATCACTCACAAACCCATATAGCCACTCATACACCCATACAGTCACTCACACACCCACCCACAGACCCACACAGACACTCGCATACCTACTCACAGATCCATACTGCAACTCACACACCCAATCACAGACCCATACAGCCACTCATACACCCACTCACTGACATTATCAATGACATCTCAAACAGCATCACTGTGATACATACCCACACAACCTCTCATGCACCCACTCACACACCCATACCACTACTCACACTCACTTATTTCTCCACAGAGCCATTCACATACCCACTCACTCCCACACATAAACACTCACACAACCATTCCCTTAGCCTATACCTACTCACACAGCCACTCACTCACTTATGCAGTTGCTCACACAGCAACTCACTCCCCTATCCAGCCACTCACACACCCACTCACCCACCGATACAGCCACTTTCACAACCACTCACCCAGCTATAGAGCAACACACACCAACTCACTCACTAATACAGCCACTCACCCATATACCTACTCACATACCCACTCTACAGCCATAAAACCAATCCCATAGCCATGTATCTACTACTACACTGCTCATGCAGCTACTCACACATTCACTCACACATCCACTAACTCATCCACAGACTAGCTCACGCACACACTCACTCACACATACAAACACTCACACAGCCACTCTCATACCCAAACAGCTCTTCACACAGCTGCTCTCTCACCTAACCTACTTGCACAATTACTCACTCACTTATACAGTCAATCACACAGCAACCCACCCCCCATACAGCCACTCACCCATATACATTTGATTTTTAAAAGAACTTTTAACCCTAGAGTCCAGCTATTATATATGTATATATATATATATATATATATATATATATATATATATATTCACTGAAAAAACCATAGGTTATAGACCATATATAGTTAGGAATTAGCATTTACAAAACCTTGAAAATTCACTGAAAAAACCATAGGTTATAGACCATATATAGTTAGGAATTAGCATTTACAAAACCTTATTTTACTCACACAAAACCATTGAAATTCCATATATAGTTAGTCGCACCCGCAATCCACTGCTGATGATGTCACATATTACATCATTCATGACATGGTCAGTGACATCACTGATGACATCACTGATGACATCTCAAATGACATCACTGATGACATCACTGATGACATCTCAAATGACATCACTGATAACATCTCAAATGACATCCCTGATGACATCACTGATGACATCTCAAATGACATCACTGATGACATCTCATTTGACATCAATGGTCACATCACTGATGATATCATTCATGTGACAATACAATGCATCTCCTCACACTTTAATATAACCTCTGTTACACCCAGTGTTAAATACAGAATATACATTTTTTAAACCATTGACACACCAATACTAGTTACTACATACGCACTCACTGATTCCTTCGTCTACACACACATTCACTCATTCACCCATACAATCATTCATACATACAATCACTCATCTTTACAACACTATCATATGCACTCATACACCTATACAGACACTCACACTCTGCCACTGATCCATGGAGTTACTCACACACCTAGTCAGTCCTGTAAAGAATCAATCACACTTCCATTTTCTAATCTATACAGTTAAACATAGAGTACCTTACATTTTCAAACATATACTAACACATACTTACTCTCTTATACAATCATTGATACAAGAACACATTGATCTGCACAGAGTCAGACATCTCCCAGCCAGCCACACACACACTCAGTCTCCCATACAAATACTTGGACAATCAATCAATAACCCATATAGTTACTCATATAGCTACTGATCAACACATGCAGCACTTTACAGAACAACAGACATAATGATGCACAAATTAAGACAGTTTAGTCACTAACCCATGCACTCAGTGAGACACATTTAATCACTTACTCATTCATAAAGTCAGTCACGCACCTACTAAATCTTTTATTTAGGCACTTCTACATCTACTCATTTTTCAATATGTAAAACATATTTAAACTTTACAGAAACACACAGTCAATGGATGATGTCATCAGTGATGTCATCAGTGAAGTCATTTGAGATGTCATCAGTGATGTCATCAGTGATGTCACTGACCATGTCATGAATGATGTAATATGTGACATCATCAGCAGTGGATTGCGGGTGCGCAATATATAGTTAGTGCAACTAACTATATATGGAATTTCAATGGTTTTGTGTGAGTAAAATAAGGTTTTGTAAATGCTAATTCCTAACTATATATGGTCTATAACCTATGGTTTTTTCAGTGAATTTTCAAGGTTTTGTAAATGCTAATTCCTAACTATATATGGTCTATAACCTATGGTTTTTTCAGTGAATTTCATTGGTTTTTTAACAGCTAATATCTGTAGCTGTAAAATGTATTCTTCTTTAAATCCAAAAATATATTTTATATGTTTATTAATAACTTTTTTTTTTAATATTTTTTTTTCTTCGTTCCCGCTTCGCGAATCGGGAAGCTTCCCGTTAGCTGACCTTGATGCCGCGAAATAGACCGCGAGCCGGTAAACGTTTCTTTACCGCAACTGCCGCGTTAGAAAACAACATCGTGACGCCTCCCGTCCGCATGACGTTTCGCGATGTCGCTTGATACGTCATATGACGTGCTACGTTAGCGAACTCGTACGCTTACCGAGTCGCAAAGCACAGGTTTCTGGAAGCAAACCGGGAGGCCCTGCAAAGCGCGTAACGTAAACACAGCAGGTCATGTGACTTGGTAATAACACTTTTCATTGGTTCATTTCACTTTCGGTTTTCTAATGATGTAAGACTAGGTCATATGATCTAAAATGAACACTTTTCATTGGTTGAGAACTATTTTTTTTCCCAAATGGTGAAAATCCCTCCTTCTTTCCTCACTCTGACTTTCATCATTGTGAGAGAAAGACCCTTTGTTACCAGTGAGCAATGGCTTCTTTACTAGCTTCAGCTGGTGCTTCCCCACCACCTCCACCACATCCAAGGAAGAGTGGACCACCTGCTAAAGTTATAATTCAGCAAGAAGAGGAAGAAGAGGAACAGGACGACCTAGATAATCTCCCTATTATGGCCAGAAGATCTGTTGTACCGGAAGTAACGGGACCAGAGGGCAGGGAGATGGTGCCAAATATACAAACGAGATTTCGTGAAGTAAAACAAGTCTGCGTACATTGCAGTGGATTCATTTGCTACGGAGAAAGTAGCATCACTCTGATCAACAGAGCTATTGACAATCATGCTCATGTTTGTCCGAAACTCCCCAAACAATAAATTCTTTTTTTTTGTTTTCTTGCTCCTGTTGAGCCCTTTACAATGAATCGTTTTCGTTGCCCCCTCCGAAAAAAAAGCAAAAAAAATATAAAACTGTTCAGAAAAATTCAAAAAAAGTAAAAAAATGTTCAGAAAAATAATAAAAAAAAATAAAACAACAAAAACAATTTAAAAAAAAGTTCTTTTCAGAACTACCTCCCCGTTATTAAAAAATTGGTACAATATTTGCAACTGTGCCAACCTCTATTTCTCTTAGTTCGCTTCCCAGTTCGCTCCCCGGTACGCGAACCGGAAGCGAACCCAAAATTTTTTAAAAAAAAAAAGAACAGTAAGTATAAGGGAAGGAAACAGACAGTTATGTTAAAAGAAAGACAGCTATAGGGGAGTAAACTAGAGATACTATTACCCGTAATCCACTGCTGATGATGTCATATATTACATCATTCATGACATGCTCAGTGACATCATCAGCAGAGGATTGCGGGTAACAGTATCCCTAGTTTATTCCCTATAGCTGTGTTTCTTTTAACATAACTGTCTGTTTCCTTCCCTTATACTTACTGTTCTTTTTAAAAAAAAATTTTTAGATCAGTCAGAAACAGTGAAAGTAATGAAATATAAAAGACTACGTAGAATATGAGCACTGTATGCAACAACTTTGACACTTACAGAAGCCTCACCTTCTCCATGCCTCCTACACAGTTCTACATGTACATCATAAATGCAAACAGAACAGAATTAATTATACATGTTAAATGGTTTATTTTTGCTGTTCTCAGAATGTATCAAATTTCACTAAAACAGTGACTTGAAGGTATTCATCATATAACAGCGGGGAAAAAAAACACAATCAAAATGATTGTGTTTAAAAAACCCATACAACATTACAAATCAGAATTCAGAACTCCTTAAAGTTAACTTACTTTCCATGACGGCCAAGGATGTCCTATGAACAGCTTACACTCTGTTGTGCTGTTATTACTTTCAACCCGCCACTTTCTGAAAGAAAACCTCCATCGTTTTCAAAAACATGTTACATACAATAAATGACTTCTTGCTCTCTACCACAAGATTCCACAAGGCCAAATCTTGTCAGAGCCATGTATAACTCTTGGATTTCTTGTTAGCCAATCCCGTCTTTTCGCATTTCCGCAACTTTCAGAATTAAAATGTTGAAGATCATTTACACAATCCTGGACTAGTAATATCTTCCCCTTCTTGCTCAATCATGTTCTACATTTCCTATCACACTGATACTGCTTACTATGAAGCAGACTTACACTACCTTTATGACTAGTACAATTATTTAATTCTCTACATCACTTTTAATCACAAAGCAATGTAAAACAGTAGACAGCATTGCAGACTTACATTCCCTCTACTCCATGTTTTGATTGGCTGCTTCAATTAGCTTATAAAAAGAAATAGTTTTTCTGAACTCATTCAAAGTGCACGTATTTCTCAATAACGTCCAGTGTTATGGTAAAAAGTTATGTCTCTGTACTACACTTATCCTCAAGGCCAAATAGTGTAGGAGCCATGAGAACTTCTTGAAATTCCTCAGAGCACATCCCGAGATTCTTTCCCTAAAATTTTGGTTTTAAAAACACCAGGTAAGAGTTTTTAAGGTCATATGGCAATTTTTTTTTGAAAATTAAAACAGAATCATTGCAGAATGACCAGCCATTTCTACACTTTAAATAAGCTGTATAATGTCCTGATGTTATTGAAGGACCATCATGATATATAATTGCTACAGTTACAAAAGTCCTTCCTGATATTGACAACTGTGAAGCCACAAAATTTTTAATTAAAGTTGTCAATTTTGTTCCATCAGGCCTACATCGTTGGAACATTAAAATGACATACTGGCCATATGTTCGTATAAATAATGTGGACATCATTTCAGATTTACATTGCCTACACTCCATATTGTGATCAGCTGCTTTTACTAGCTTATTAAAAGAGACTGATTTACTGTCTGGCAAATTAAATATATAAATCTTTCTGAGTCTACACTAGTACTACTTGATACCCTACAGTTCTCGCAGTCATGCTGCCATTGATAAGAAAGCCCAAACAGGTGATTTACATCTACACCTTCAGCATGCAATACATCAAGCATATACATTAAAAACTCCTGACAATCTTGCTGACTATTTTGAGAGAATTGTGTTTGGCCTGAACATCTGTCTAACAGATTTCGAATTTCAGACACACTTTCTATGTTTGTTCTATCAGTGCTACATTTCTCTAACACAGAATTTAACAAACTGCAAAATCTTTGATCAGAATTGACCACAATCTCTTCTTTTACATTTTGTAGAGAAAACAAAACATTAACCACTACATTAGCATAGCAGTTGACACCAGAACTGTTTTCAAATTGAAAACCAACAACATCTTCAACAGAATCCTTTTTGTTTCTGCTTATAATTTCAGGTTCATCGACTTTTCGTCTTTTTGCTACAACCTCCCCAGTATTGGTCACATTTCTTCGTTTCCGGCCTACCACACGTTTCTCAAACAAAGGATACTGAGGCAAATGTGGCGCATACTCTCTTCTCAACCTATTGTATTCCTTAACACAATCTAGATCCGCACAAATGTTTGTGACATCACACTCAATCAAGTACAATCCTGATAAAGTCCTAACTCGTGACAATGCCACATATGCCATACCCTCCTTGAACACAGAACTGCCAATATTCACCAATGCACAGTCTACACTTAAACCTTGCGATTTATGGATTGTCACCGCATATGCCAAGCAAACAGGAAACTGCTTACGACGAACATATAAGTCTTTTACAAGCAAAAATCTAGCAGAACAACGAGCAATTAGCTGTACTTCCTCAATGCCATCAAATTTAATTTTTAAAAATTCAATTCCATCTCTATTTCTGTATTTCACAAAATCAACAACATTACCCATTGATCCATTTACCAGACCTCTTTCAACATGTAAATTCCTTCTTAAAATTATACGGCAGTTCAAGCACACATTCAGAGTCTTTTCAAAACCCGCAGTTTTAGATATACTCTTCTCTAATGAATCCAATTTTGTTTTCAGATTCTCAGACAAAATAATTGTTGATCCCATATGCTCTACTCTGTCAATAGCTTCCAATTTCACAATCTCTTGCTTTTCTAAATGCAACATTTTGTTGTTGAATTTGGCACATTCTGCAAGAGTTGGCATCAAACATATTCCAGATTTTTTCTCAGTAACTTTCTGAAAAATATTCTCAGGCACAACATCTTCGTCTGGATATAAATTTGTCAGTAATCGTGCATGTAAAGCTTCTTTCCCATGCTCGGTCACTTTTCCAATTCTAACATCTTGTAGAATAGTCTTGTAAACTTCATCCTTTGCCTGACGCATATTTTCATGCAGTTCAGCATAATTGAAGTTTAACCATATATTGACGTTGCCAATACTCCCTAAGCACTTCCTGGTATCTTCATGCGTGAGCATTTTGAACACAGGTTGCCCTTTCACTGGTGTCAGCTGCAGAAGATCTCCGAAAACAATGATGTGTTTGCTACCAAATAACACATCATACTCTGTTTTGAGAACTTCGGCATTCTCAAATGCACAAAGGCAAGCATGACATTGGAAACCATGCTTACTTCGTCAATGATAAGAAGTTTCATTTTCCTCAAGACTCTTGAAACTTCAAAACAAGCATCTCCAGATAGCTTGTGATATTCTAATTTGTTGTCATGCTCCACTGGCAGCATCAGTAAACGATGTAAAGTAATCCCTTTAATGTTATGTGCTGCCAGTCCAGTTGGAGCGGTGACAACACAAGACAGCGATGACTCTGTCCTTTCCTGCAAATAACATGAAATTGCTTTAATAAGGAAACTTTTTCCAGTTCCCGCTTCTCCACTCACGTACAGTCGGACAGGCTTCAACGACGTACATGAGCACTCTTTCTTGTCATGACTTAATCCATGATCAATTTGCATGGTAAGTTCGTCATATATTTTCCTCTGCTCAACGTTGAGTTGTCTTTCCAACTCTTCTAAGTTAACCGCATCCTCCTGAGCATGTGCCATGGCTCTTTCCACTTCATTCATAGCAGTGGCAGCTTCATTTTTGATAAGAGGTCCTCCTAGTGGATCCTGACTCAATGAAGCAGAACTCTGACTGTCCTGAGAACTGTCTCTGGCAATCTCGGCTGCAATCGTTGCTTCCTGCTCAATTTCCACATTCAACATTTCTACATATTTGGGAAAAGCAGGACATTCTATGGTCTCCTTGGCAGCATTGAATGAGTCTTCGTAACAAAGGAAATCTCCAAGCAGTTCCTCTTCTGCACGCTAAGGCTTAAAAAGTTGCAAAAGTGCTAAATAGAAAAACTCCTTTTTTTCACGAGATTCGCCACTCAATTTTCGATGGTTTATCAAGTGGCATTTTCTTTGCTTGACCAGACATCCCTCACTTCCTATTACAGCATACACTCCTTTCTCAGTATCTTCTTTGATGTTCCTCTTGAATATGTAATTTTGCAGAACCTCATACAGACAAACATTCTCGAGGTGACTGCTTCGATTTGGATAATATGTATCCAACATGTTGCTCTTCAAAATGTCGGTACTGTTTGGCTCCTTTTACGCCAAATACTCAATTTCCCGCACAGGTTTCAGAACTCGATTACGCGTTGCAGCAAGACCAACACTCGCCCAAACGATACTCCTGGACTTGGCATAGAGACTTGCTGAAGACAACCGGTCAGAACATTCGTAAGCTCCGATTTCTCGATGCGACAACATCTTCAGACTGAAACTGTACAACTTCTTGCTGAGGCTCTTTTCATGGGAAATGTCCTCCCACATATCCTTCAATTCTGTCTTCTCTTTTTTGGTGATGTAAGATGTCACATACCGAGCCACAGCCATACAGTTATCAGCCACAAACTGTATATCCATGTTAGCATTCCACATGGACAAAATCACCGGGTTGTAGTCGTTGATGTACTTAGACTCTTCGTTCCTCTTCAAATTGTATGTGTTTTTAGGTGATTTCTTCATCACATTATGTCGCAGCGAAGACATCAAACTGTTCACTCTTCCTTTAGAAATCACCGATCGTGGAAAGCCGAAACGACATTTGGTGTAGAACTTGTCTTTGTTCCGGAATTTACGACGACAGTACTTTCCACATCGATGGCTTTGGAAACGTAGAACTTTTTCTCTTAGGCTTTTTTTCTCCTTTGCGTTTGGAACAGCACACGTAGAATACTGTTCTATGAAACTCATCACTGAGTCGTCTGCATCCGTTCCAAATTTAGGTGCATCCTTGATCCACAGCAACATATGTATATGAGGAGCACCTCTTGCTTGGTACTCCTTCCTCCAGAAGAAATCCAACACCTCTCCAAGAGGTGGATTCTTCTTATTCATGATGAAAGACATCATACCTTCAAATCTATGATTGAAGTACCTACATACATTGACTGGATCCAAAGAGCACAGTTCTCCGGGTGTCTTGAATTCGATGTTTTCTACGTTAGCATTTGCCTCTCGTAGAAATTCAAGTAAGTCTTCCCAGCCATACTCAGCACAGCTCAAAGTGAGGAACCATGTGGGAGTTCCTAAGTTCCTCAGCATACATTTTAAATCATCATGACGACGGTACCAGTACTCATTAGTACCACGCTGACACGCCATGAGATTAATCAGGTGAGAATCCAAAATACTGTCTTGGACATTGACTTTATCCATAAAGTCACTTGCCGAGATGTTTTGCATGTGTATACCACTTTTCAAGATGTGGTTCACTGCATATGACAGTCCAGACAGATCGCTTTCAAACAGGAGATGAAACAAATAAGGAATGCATTGTCGAAACCTAGGATCTCCTGCATACAATCGCAAAGTCCGGTATTCAGAAGCAGGAATTTGATGAGGTCGCTCATCATATCTTCCTCCCTGACCTGTTGGAAAAAGCTGTGGGAAACACCGAGCTTCCAAACTTTCCTCCCAAACACTAATGGGACTCCCTTTCGCTTGTTTCATTTGAAACAACTCAATAGCATTCCCCATGACTTCCTTGGAATGCAAAGGATGAACACTATAATGTTCATATATTTCTTCACTAGTACAGGGTTCTACTTTCTCAATTTGACCAGCACACAAATCGCTATCCTCTTCCTCACTTACTTCCTCTTCTGCAACATATACATTTTTATAGTATTTATTATATTTTTTCAAATACAATGTTGCCCTTTTGACTTTCCTAACATCTACTAAATCTTGCCATATTTTCTTATTCTTTGTCGGAACCCCATTAACTAAGATAACAAGAGGTTCCTCTTCCACTTTTTCTACTCCAATTGTGTTAATGTTTTTCTTCAAATCTAGAGGCAAATAAACAACTCTTCCCTTTAATCCTCTCTGTAAATCTGATGGAGGCAATTTCCCTGTCTTTGGCTCCATTCTTACAATAGCCTGAAAGGGATGGATACTTTGAATCAAAATAGATTCATAAGTATTTAAATCCTTCAATTCAGAAGGAATCTCAACCAATTCCAGATTATTATGAACTGCTCTAGCAGGCATCTGGTTTTGATTTAATTTGTTACAACAATAAGTACACACACGTTGATCCAATCCCAAATCAAAACAATTTTCTACCATCAAGTATGTTGTAAAATCCTTCCATTCACTATTATTTTCCCTTTCACTTTTTCCATATAAATCCACTAACTTAGTCTGATTCTTATAATAAGTGCGTCGACAACACACACAAGTGAAATTTGGCCTCTCACTTGATTTCACCTCAAACGTCGCAATTTCCCTCTGGAAATTATCTGTACTGGAAACCTGTACACTATCTTCCACATTACTCTCTTCTTCTTGGTCAATTTCAACATTCTCCTCTTTACTTCCAAAGTAACAAAACTCAATTTCTTCACATATATTCTTCACATCTATTTCAGAACCATGCAAAAGAGCAGCGCATAATTGTTTAAGCATAATTGCTGGACTCTTAGCATAATACAACATTCTAACTAATTTCCTCACTTTATTATGATGCACTGCTAGCATCCTGAAATGATGAAAAACACTCTGGCATACTCTCCTGGAAAGACAAGCCAGTGAATGACCATGCAAACCTATCACTTCTCTCACTCTGCAAGGATCTAATTCTTGCAACAACTTCATTTTCTGCTTCAAACTTTTCTTACTAAATGACCGTATAAAATCACAAAGCAAATTGATGGAATCCTGTCGTACACTGCAAATACTACTACACTTCCAGGTGTACACAGGACCCTTAGGACGTCTCCCTAAAACCTCATTACCTAACACCTCTTCTATCTCTGTTCTCACAAGTTTTTCTTTTTCAACTGGACAACCATCTTTCACTTCATAAGCTCGACCACTGGTGTCAACTGCATGCACCAAATCATTATCCTGGAAATAACTCTCCTCATTAAAAAATGCCTCAGAGCTTGAACTATGCATCCATTCTCCAGAAAAAACTTCACAAAAATTACTACGATTAACTATTCTCTTCCATCTACTATTTCTTTTGAAATCATAAATTACCTTGTTTAGCTTCCTAATTCTATTGATTGTCAAAATAAATAACTTACGTTTAATTTCAAATGCCTGATCAATAACTTTCTCAACTATTTTTTTTCTCTTATAAAAAACCACTTTCTGCTGACCTTTCTTAATATTTTTTAACAAATTCCAAATTATCCTGTGGCGGAACATTCGTTTACGAATATCCCTAAACTGTTGTTTCCTTCTACTTTCATGCATAGAGTTATCTCTTACTCTAGCAGTAACATTTCTCATTGGCCTTTCCTTACCATTTGAATTCTTTCTCCTTTTCTGGACTGAAACATTTTCTGTAGTAATATTTTTTTTACTACACATATTTCTTATGACTGTTTTTCGACTCTTACCCGGTGCTTTCTTGGTGACTTGACAAATCTTTTTGTTAGAGGACTGCTGCATTATTCCATGGTCCTGCTGTCTTTGACGTTTTGCAGCCTTTCTTACTCTTTCTTTGCTAGGCATCCTAAAATCTTGAAATAATCTGCAGTTGAATCTGTGGTAAAATATAATAAAAAATGTTATTAACCACTATTACCCAACAGTAAATTAATAACAGTCATCAAAAACTTAACACACTACTTAAGTATATAATATACTGAAGCCTATCTCCAATTTTTCACTGAACAGGACTCATCTCTTCTTAACCTTGGATAAACCTCACCTACTCTGTGTCCCCTGCACATAATTAAATGTAAAGGGGCAGATTTATATTAACTAGCACATCCCCAGGGATGCACCAGTTAACGTGCACCGCTGCTCTGCCACCCACGGTGTGCCGCATTTACAATCAGATAGGACAAAGCTACATCAAAACCCTGCGCCTGCTTGAAGCAGGCATAGATCTTGACGCAGGTAGGCTGAAAGCTAAAGCAACAACTAAGTGTCGTGTGCAGAAGTTACAAAAAAGGAAAAATGGCGTTTAAACCAGTAATGAGACCATGCTAACGTAATACAGAGTAAAAATATCCAGGATCTACATCAGTTTGGGGTTCACGAACCTGGCAGGTACAAGGCACTGAGGCTTTCCACCGTGCATGTCTCATCCCAAAACATATGTTGTTTGTGAATGAAACAATTTCCCAGACCAAATGCTTTGGATTGGCTACTTCTAAAAAATTAAACACCCCTACTATCCCGGAGTTAGAGGAATATGATGGTTGGAGTATTTTTACTCGTTGTCTATTAAAGATTTACAGGCCCTACTCCGTAATTCTTCCTTTAACATTTCCAGTATAAATCCAAAAGGTTGACTGCTTTGGCAACGTGCCTTATCCACGGTTTAATAACGCTGCCTTTTGCTTTATATAAGTTTTCAAATTGTATGAAATATATACCAATAGGTCGTTATTAACCTTTAGGTAGTGGTTTTCTTCATGAAGTCTGGTCACTTCCATACACATACAGATTTTCAAAGATGATCAAGAACTTTATCTGAATGGAGAGGAATGCACTGAGACGCCAGATCATTCACTAATGTGTAGGCACATACAGTTACACGGTTCATGCAACAAACACCGACCAAATATGGCTTGCGTGTTGCAAGGCACACCAGTTCCTGCTATCATCCCCACGTTCAAGTTCTTGGAAAATGGTAGTTATTTGATGCTCAATAATGAAGATTGTTCTGGGTTAATTAAAAGTATTCATTTTATCGTAACAGTAAATGAACGGGTTATTTGCTGCAGAAATGTTCTATTTCCTCCCACACATGAACATAGGGAGTTTTCAATCTGGCCACAAATACCAACCTTGGGAGCACATTTCAATGGCATGGCAAGAATAAGAGCTATTTTGTCTCAGAGAGAGGTGGCCTTGAGTTCGGCCCGTGAAACTTTCGTGCTTCACACAGCGAACACCCGTACAGAGGTGCAGACCCTTTTAAATACAGATTCGCCTTTCCATTTCAGCAAGATGGTTCGGACTATCTCTAACGCGTCCTCCACAAAGGGCCTGGCGCACTTTTTTAAAGTTGTTACCAGTGGTCTCGTGACTTCATTTGAGAAAATCTTTGGAGTCATCCCTGCTTTCTTACATTCTATTTTTTCCACTCTGCTTCGTGGATTCCCATTTTTACTTGCATTACCAGCGGACGCTCTTGTGCTTTTTTACATTTTTAAATATGGATGTCCCTCCTGTGCAAGCTCCCGCCCTGCAGCTGCTGACACTGTTCCGCAATCGCATGCTAGAATATTATGGCACAATGCCGTTGGCGATATTAAGCACGGCATATGGATTATCTTTTCTATGCTGATGTGATTCCTTCAAATCTAAGACACTAAAGTATCGGCACGCCCTAAACCAACACAAAGAGACCTTCTTAGCAAATAATATATTATGTGTATTAGGGAGGGTGAGATATAAGCAGCCGCGGGCCGTGGAGGGAGTTACGGTGGGGCAGGGATGCGGGGAGGGGGAGGGGCAGGGTGGAGCCCTCTCCACCCTGCCCCTCCCCCTCCCCGCCTCCCTGCCCCACCGTAACTCCCTCCACGGCCCGCGGCTGCTTATAAGTGTTGCTAACTCTTATTCATTTACAGCATGTTAACATA
Source organism: Lissotriton helveticus (assembly GCF_964261635.1). NCBI lineage: Eukaryota > Metazoa > Chordata > Amphibia > Caudata > Salamandridae > Lissotriton > Lissotriton helveticus. The sequence goes on along the minus strand of NC_136069.1, from coordinate 1,118,156,697 downwards.
CTGTCACCATTCGCTTTTTATGTACTATTGACTATGCTGGTAATTTTGCTACTGATAATATGTGTACTTGTATAATCTAAGATACTACGCCTGAGAAGACGGCATTAGTAAATAAACATTTCAAATACACATGTGTTCTTCTTAACTCCATGTTCTCGTTTCTAAGAAATATATAACGACCGACTGTTCATGAGTTCCACGTATCCTGAGGTACTATAAGTTCATATTCTGGATTGTCTAAACATTGAGAGTTTGTTATATCCAATGTGACACTGTACCTAGCTTGCTAAGGGGTTTTGATTACTAAGGTGAGTTTTGGGACACCCTAATTCGCCGAGGTTCCAATCCTCTGTCCACAGTTCTGTGTCAGAACAGAAACCCTGCGACAGGGGCACCCCTCAACCTTACTGGAGCTTCATCACACTTGCGATACAACTCCATCAATGCGCCAACTTTACGGCACAAATACGTCACGCATCTGTGCTGTTTTTGCCCCATGATGCGCCGCATTGTAAATGCAGCACACCATAGGTGACGGAACAGCGGCACAGAATGACTAACACATCCCTGGTGATGCGCCAGTCATCATAAATCTATCCCTATGCTTCTTATCTTGTTAGAGATAAACCGCCATATGTATCATCAAAGTTTTTTGCATTTCCTAAATAGCGAACTTTAAGGAATAAATAGCGATTCTTTACCATTCCTAGTTTGCGATGACCTATTTGCTAATTACAAATTACCCATTCATTTCCATGCAGCAGGAGGCCCATAGGAATGAAGGTGCAATTTGCGATTAGCAATTACCTCATCGCAAATTACGAATTTTTCCGACGGTGCAGGGGTGTCTCAAGAACACCCTGCTGCACCCCTGAAAAAGAAATTTGGGGTCATATGGCGCACATAAATTTTGAAAACATTCCTTTACCTCAAAAACGATTTTCAACTCATAATTTGAAAACACTGCACATGGGGAAATGACTTAAAATGTCCTTAAGACACATAAAAGCATTTTTTGATTGCCTTTGCAGCATGTTTTAGTCACCTTTAACATGCCTATGTAACGGAAACATTCAAAATCTAAATTTGCCATGCACAGGTGGGAGCATATTTACAAACAATTTACTCCACAGACAAACTTCTTACATTGAAATGGGAAAAATAACATCAGAGACTCTCAATTACCTTATAAAGAAGCAGACACCATTATGTCCTTCTCATCAATATTAAAACCATTGCTTTTTCTCAAAAACGATTTACAAGTCATAATTTGAAAACACTCCACAGCTCCTATGCACATAAAAGCCCTGTCAGTACTAATACTTCACATTTTCTCCAATTACAATTTCTCAAAGAAACAAAATCTATTTGTGAAACACTTGAGACAAAGCAACATTTGAAAAACACAACTTTCTTCATAATTTTCTCCTTAAAGCACACTATTTTCTATCTAAATTAAAGAAATCTTTTCTCACCTTAGCAAAAACTTTGAGTTTCAAAACAGTCTCAGAAACACACCAATTTGTCTTCAGCAGAGCAAAAGGTATGCACTCCAGAGTCTGCAGCTATCAAAAGCACAGAAATGCTGTAATTCCTCACACATATCTCTCATGTCACCCAATCAAAACTCTTCCCTCACTTTTTTTCAAAGCAAAACCCTTCCCCCCTCTGCCCCCTCTCTGCTTTTTCTGCATAGCAACCACCTCTTGCAAGACCTCTCACACAACAATGTTGCAATTGAACTCTGAACTCTCAGTGCACCTGCATATCCAGAGCATTCTTTCATTTAATGATTTTTTCTTCGCCACTCAAAATACATCTTTCAACGAACTCATCCATGCACACTAACTTTCTGTTTTCAGCAATCAAAATCCACCAATCACTCTTACTGCTTCATTAACACAGAAACTCCTCAGTTTTTTTCATTTTACACTCTCATTTTTTCAACTGCCATTTCATTGCCACACTTCATCTGACTGCAGCAGAACCTTCTCTCACCATGTTTTCTGTCTGGATTGTTGGACATAGTTACATATATTGGGCTCAAAGGTACGCTGAAAACAGGAATTTACCTAACCTCAATTTACAAGATGTGGAAATTAAGTGGTTTGGCCACAGAGGATTAAAATGTCACCAATTGATACCATTGGTGAAAACCTTTATGCATTTGCCAAAACCTGACCTGTTAATTGTGCACTGTGGAGGTAATGATTTGGGCACTTTGACTGGGGTAGGTCTGGAAATGCTTTTAAAGGACACCTTTGAGCAATTGATGGCACTTTTTCCTCAGACTGCCTTGGTATATTCAAATATATGCCAAAGACAGAAATGGAGGTGGTCGAACCAATTTTGTCCACAAATTGAGAAATCGAGGAAGCATGTAAACAAATCTGTTTCAGCTTACATGAGAGACCATGGAATGGGCTCCCTGTACAACAATAACTTGCGTTACTACATGCAAGATATCTACAGAGGAGATGGAGTTCACTTCTCAGATGAGGGCAACAGAGTTTTCACTCTGAATTTAAGACTGTGCATTGGTACCTACTTATAAGTACCTAAATGTACCATAAACCCAAAAGCTCTTCTCAGAGCTACCCTACATCTGATCACTCACAATTATTATTTTACTCTAACTTTTTTCACTAATTTTCAAGAAAGTACGCTCCCCAGAACGCTTCCCGGTTCGTGAACCGGGCGCACTCCACGCAAAAAAACTAAAAAAACGGTATATTTTTTTTTGCCCTGCGAGACCCTTTCAAAGCCTCCACATCAAACCTAGGGGGTCAGGGACGATCTACTATGCCCCCTTATGGTCATTTGCCCCTTCGCTTTGGCCTCCTCTTGTCTCTCGATCCTACCGAGAGACAAGATGGCGGCCGCTACGGACTGTTTGGAATGTTGACAGACGCCGGAGAACCAATCAGCTTCGCTTCACAAAGCTCCGTTGCGCGAAAAGTCCGCGTCCTGGGACGCTGCCCGGTCCGCTGTTACAGATATATATCTTTTTTTAAACGTTAATTTCTCAAAATCCACTGGAGCACATATATTGAGACCTACAAAAGGCACATCGGGCTACCAGTCCCTACAATTTTGCCAAGTTTCGTGCAAATCCATTCAGCCGTTCGGGCTAAAAGTGAGGCCAACCGCCCTATGGAAATTAACATGGGAAAAACGCGTTTTGGGACCCCCCTTTTTTCTCGGCCCCCCCTTGACAAACCCCCCAATTTTCAGGGGCTGCTCAGAAACAAAATGTGCCATTTTCCTGAAAATTTCAGCCAATTCCGTCCACAAACGCCAAAGTTATTAGACATAGAATTTTCAAAAATCCCATAGAGAAAAAATCCTAACTATATATACCTACTGGCGACCGCCAGTAGGTAATATATATATATATATATATATATATATATATATATATATATATATATATATATATATTCACTGAAAAAACCATAGGTTATAGACCATATATAGTTAGGAATTAGCATTTATAAAACCTTGAAAATTCACTGAAAAAACCATAGGTTATAGACCATATATAGTTAGGAATTAGCATTTAAAAAACCTTTTTTTACTGACACAAAACCATTGAAATTACATATATAGTTAGTTGTACTAACTATATATCGCGCACCCGCAATCCACTGCTGATCATGTCACATATTACATCATTCATGACATGGTCAGTGACATCACTGATGACATCACTGATGACATCTCAAATGACATCACTGATGACATCACTGATGACATCTCAAATGACATCACTGATGACATCACTGATGACAACATCCAGTGACTGTATGTTTCTGTAAAGTTAAAATATGTCTTACATATTGAAGAATGAGTGGATTTATAAGTGTCTGGATGAAGGATTTATTAGGTGCATGACTGACTGTATGAGTGACTGATTAAATGTGTCTCACTGAGTGCATGGGTTAGTGACTAAACTGTCTTAATTTGTGCATCATTATGTCTGTTGTTCTGTAAACTGCTGCATGTGTTGATCAGTACCTATATGAGTAACTATATGGGTTATTGGTTGATTGCCTAAGTATTTGTATGGGGGACTGAGTGTGTGTGTGGGTGGCTGGGAGGTGTATAACTCTGTGCATAGATGTGTGAGCAGTTGATTCACTAGATGTATGGGTTCAAAAGTGCATGTGGAAACACCTGTATGGGCGGTTGACTGAGTGCATTGGTGAGTGAATGGATATCTCAGTGCTACATGTCAAAGTAAGTACATATGTAAAACACAGTACATGTGACAGTTGACATATATAAATAACTGTGCATAAGAGCCAGTGAATGTGTGAGTGTCTGTATTGAGCATTGTGAACTTGTATCAGGCATTGTAAAAGAGAGTAAATATGTGTTAGTATATGTTTGAATAAGTAAGGTGTGTATAACTGTATAGTTGAGGAAATGGAGGTGTGATTGATTCTTTGCATGACTGACTAAGTGTGTGAGTAACTCCATGGATGAGTGACAGTCTGTGAGTGTTTATTTACACTGAGTGTATCTAAGGTTATATTAGAGTCTGAAGAGGTTCATCGTATTATCACATGAATGATGTCATCAGTGATGTGATCAGTAATGTCAAATGAGATGTCATCAGTGTTGTCATCAGTGATGTCATTTGAGATGTCATCAGTGATGTCATCAGTGATGTCATTTGAGATGTCATCAGTGATGTCATCAGTGATGTCATTTGAGACGTCATCAGTGATGTCATCAGTGATGTCACTGACCATGTCATGAATGATGTAATATGTGACATGATCAGCAGTGGATTGCGGGTGCGCGATATATAGTTAGTACAACTAACTATATATGTAATTTCAATGGTTTTGTGTCAGTAAAAAAAGGTTTTTTAAATGCTAATTCCTATGGTTTTTTCAGTGAATTTTCAAGGTTTTGTAAATGCTAATTCCTAACTATATATGGTCTATAACCTATGGTTTTTTCAGTGAATTTCATTGGTTTTTTAAAAGCTAATATCTATAGCTGTAAAATGTATTCTTCTTTAAATCAAAAAATTTATTTTATATGTTTATTAATATTTTTTTTTATTATTATGTTTTGGTTCGCTCCCGGTTCGCGAACCGGGAAGCTTCCCGTTAGCTCAATGTGGTGCCGCGACCCAGTCCGCGAACCAGTAAACGTTCCGTTTGCGCAACTGCCGCGTTAGAAATCAACATCGTGACGCGTCACGGAAGCGCGACGTATCACGTTGTCGCGTAATGCGTATTATGACGCGCCGCGTTAGCGCACCCGGAAGTGCTCCGGTACGCGAACTGAGACGCGAAGCGCAGCTCCCCGGAAGCGATCCGGGGCGCGTCGCGAAAGCGCGACGTATCGCGTTGCCGCGTAATGCGTTTTATGACGCGCCGCGTTAGCGCACCCGGAAGTGCTCCGGAGCGCGAACCGAGGCGCGAAGCGCAGCTCCCCGGAAGCGATCCGGGGCGCGTTCCGCAGCGCGTAACATAAGCGTAACAGGTCATGTGACTTGTTAATAAAACTTTTCATTGGTTCATTTCACTTTTGGTTTCCTAATGATGTAAGGCTAGGTCATGTGACCTAAAAATAACACTTTTCATTGGTTTAGACCTATTTTTTTCCAAAATGATGAAAACCCCTCCTTCTTTCCTCACTCTAACTTTCATCTTTGTGAGAGGAAGACCCTTTGTGATCACTGAGCAATGGCTTCATTAGTAGCTTCAGCTGGTGCACCCCCACCACCACCACCACCTCCTCATAGGAAGAGAGGACCACCTCCACAGTTCATTACCAACACAGAGGAGGAAGAGGATGAAGAAGAGGAACAGGAGATACAGGAAACACAGTTTTTACAAGAGGAGCCCCGGGTATCTCACCATAAAACTAGTTTCATTTTGCAGTTTTTTTCATTTCCTGAAGGACAGAAAAAAGTTAATGCTCGATATGTGACGTGCCTGATATGTAAAGAGGACTTATCTAGAGGCACAGAAAAGAAGTATAGTTACGGCAACTATACGATGCACCGTCACATGCAGAGGTGGCATCCACTAAATTACAGCCGGGCAGAGATGCGTGACCTTCAGGACAATCCACCAACTCCTGTGGCCAGGACATCGGCACAGGTATCTCTGTCGGGGCCAGAGGCACGGGAAACCGTGCCAAACATTCAGGACAACTTTGTCCATATGAAGATTACCTGTTTATATTGCGGTACATTACTCTCATGTGCCAATATGAGCATTAACTTAATAAACAGAGCATTTGAAAACCACAAGTGCTCTAAACGTCCCAAAAAGTAAATTTTTTTTGCTCCTGTTGAGCCCTTTCCAATGCCTGTTTTTTGTTGTTTCCCCTCCAAAAAAAACCAAAAAAAACATAAAACTGTTCAAAAAATACAAAAAAAACAAAAAATGTTCAGAAAAAAAAAATATATATAAAACAACAAAAACATTAAAAAAAAAGTTCTTTTCAGAACTACCTCCCCTTTATAAAAAAATTGCTAGAATGTTTAGCACTCTGGCAAGCTCTATTTCTTTTGGTTCGCTTCCCGGTTCGCGAACCGGTATGCGAACCGGGAGCGACCCCAAAAAAAAAAAAAAAAAAAAAAAAAGAAAAGTAAGTATAAGGGAAATAAACAGAGAGTAATGTTAAAAGAAAGACAGCTATAGGGACTAAACCAGAGATACTGTTTAATAGATGTATTTACCGAAGAAAAGAGGGAAGAGGATATAATTGTGAAAAACAATATAGATAAGGAAGTGAAAGAAAAAAAGGAGAGTAGAAGAATAACAAAGAAGAGTTTGTTAGAGAATGTGAGTGAATGTTCAAAATAAGATTAAAACATGTGGAATAACAGAGAGAAAAAACAGAAAGCCGAAAAAAAGAAGTAACAGAAAAAGAATAATTGAAACAGCAAAGAAATGTAAATAACATAGGGCCATATTATCAACATAGGCAATAAAAGTTTTGCAGCTTTTATCGGCAGAAATGTGTCGCTAAAGCCGCTTTTGCGGCAGAAAACTGCCGCTAAAACCACTTTTGCAGCAGTTTTCTGCCGATAAAAACAGCAATAATTTTATTGGCTGTGTTCATAATATGCCCCTTAGTGTGCTTCAACTACACAGAGAAAGCATAATGAACAAGTAGTGAAAGAGTGATCAGTCAAAGACACTAAGAGTAATAGAGACGGAGTGAGTGAACAAGAGTGAGGAACTATGAGAAGAGAGGGACTGAGAAAAGGAGTGGATGGAGTAGAGTAAGTAAGTAATAGAGAAAGGAATGAGGGAAGTAGCAAAGGCAGGAAAGTGAGGGTTAAAGAAATGAAGCAGTGGAACTAATAGTAGTTAAATGTGATAGAAATGTAATGAAAAGAGTACAAAACATTTACCTTACAATTGTCGTTAACTTAGTCACTTGTTATTTTTATACTTTCAATCTGTGAAAGACAGAACAAACATTTGAAAAATATTAAAACATGTATTTAAAAATTAGAAAAGACAAGGGAAAAGATTGAAGGACAAACAGTTTTTCAACAACTTTGACACTTATAGAAGCTTCTGCTTCTCCAGGCCCCCTACACAGTCCTAAAGATATACATTTTAAGCTAACAGTATCTTGATGCAGATGAAGTGAGGCCTATCTTGGAACATGGTGCATCTTTTGCACTGCCGTTGTCTCACAAAAGTGACGAAAAAAGGCGAACAGAAAATTTCATTTGAAATTGTCCTTCCAGAGACCAACGAAGAAATCATTGATCCAAATTACATTGATTTTATGGATGAAACTTGGGACGAAGAACTACTGCAATGTGTGCAATCAGTAGATGTCCTCCTTCAAAATGAGGACATTTTACACACTCAAACATTACAAGCTATGTTCAATGAAAATAACAACATTTCAGACAGTGAAATGTTAGACATTTTATTAAATTTTGAAACACAATCACAATAATAAATAATTGCTTAAAAAATAAAGAAATAAAAAAAAATCAACAAAACAAACAATCAATTAACATACAATATTTGAAAAGTCTATCATTCTTTTTTCCTTATAGTACGCTCCCCAGAACGCTTCCCGGTGCGCGTACCGGGCGCTCCCCACGCAAAAAAAACAAAAAAAATGTTGTTTTTTTTTTGCCCCGCGGGGTCCTTTTAAAGCCTCCACATCAAACCTAGGGGGTCAGGGAGGATCTACTATGCCCCCTTATTGTCATTTCCCCCTTTGTTTTGGTCTCCTCTTGTCTCTCGATCCTACCGAGAGACAAGATGGCGGCCGCTCTGAAATGTTTAGAATGTTGACAGACACCGGAGAGCCAATCAGCTTCGCTACGCGAAGTTCCGTTACGCGTCAAGTACGCGAACCGGAGCGCTACCCGGAGCGCGCTTACAGATATATATCTTTTTTTTTAACGTTAATTTCTCAAAATCCACTGGAGCACATATCTTGAGACCTAGCAAAGGCACATCGGGCTAACAGTCCCGACAATTTTGCCAAGTTTCGTGCAAATCCATTCAGCCGTTCGGGCTAAAAGTGAGGCCAACCGCCCTATGGAAATTAACATGGGAAAAACACGTTTTGGGACCCCCCTTTTTTCTAAGCCCCCCCTTGACGACCCCCCCCAAATTTTCAGTGGCTGCTCAGAAAGAAAATGTTCCATTTTCCTGAAAATTTCAGCCAATTCCGTCCACAAACGCCAAAGTTATTAGACATAGAATTTTCAAAAATCCCATAGAGAAAAAATCCTAACTATATATACCTACTGGCGACCGCCAGTAGGTAATATATATATATATATATATATATATATATATGTATATATGTATATATATATATGTATATACTCAATGAAAAAAACATAGGTTTCAGGGACGTTATAGTTAGTTGGACATTTCACTCGTACAAAACCAGTAAACTTCTGACGTTATAGTTAGTTGAGCTAACTATAACTCACGCCCCCATAATGCACTGCTGATTACGTCACATATTACATCACTCATGACATGGTCAGTGACATCACTGATGACATCTCAAATGACATCTGAAATTACATCACTGATGACATCATCCAGTGACTAAGTGTTTTTGAAAAGTTTAAGAATGTTATCTATATATACGCCAAGGTGTATTAGATTAAAGAGTGGGTGTATGAGTGTCTGTATGGATGAATTTGTGGGTGCGTGTCTGATTGTATAAGTGAGTGATTAAACGTGTCTTAGTGAATGCATGGGTGAATGACTAATCTGTGTGAATGTCTGTATCAGTCTGTTAGTTGGTGTGAAAGTAGCTGCATGGGTTGGTGACTAGCTACATGAGTGTCTACATGGGTTATTGATTGGTTGTCTGAGCATCTGTGAGGGTGGGTGGGGTGTATAACTCCCTGCATGGATGTGTGAGTTGGTGATTTAGTGGGTGTATGGGTTCATGAGTGCATCTGCGAGGGGCTGTATGGGTGAGTGAGTGTGCATATGGCTGTGTCGGTGAGTGAATGGATGTCTCAGTGGTTTATGTGTGAGTTACTACAAATGTGAAAGGCAATATATGTGAGTGTTGGAGTATATAACTAACTAAATATGAGAGTGAGTGATTGTGAGAGTGGATGTATGCATGAGTGTGTGCTTGTGTCAATGATTGCATAAGTGAGTAAGTATATATTAGTCTCTGTATGAATAAGTGAGTTGGTGTGTTTATAACTGTATAGGTGAGTAAATGGGAGTATAATTGATGACTGCTGGAGGAAGGGAGTCGGAGGGGATGACACCCCCTTTGACCATTTTGGAAAAACAAGCATAATTTCAGAGACGATCGGAAATGCAAAATGTGCACAAGATCAGAAAGCGCAGGACCAGGAAAGTATTGCCACAACTTGAATGCAAGTACAAAGAATAATTCCATTAATTTGAGGAACAGAGAATTAATTGTGATTCCATGCAATACATGACGGAGTGCAATGCATTCTGGGACTAGTATTTTAACTGTTGGTCATGTGACTTTCAATACAAAAAGCGGACACATGCACTTTGCACTTTTAAATTCTTCTCACCTGTGAACAAGGCTGTTGCTGAAACGCGTAAGGGAAATGAAGAAAGTGTGCTGCTTAAAATCCCTGAAATTAAATGCTCTGCTTCCAGAAACGGGCCTCTGTGTGTTTTTCCTGTCTTGACGACGATTGATGGGCTGCTCCATGCCTGTTGTAAAGAGGCCACCCTGTAGGGTCGGAGGCTCCGTGTGCTTGGAGACTTGTGTTTGGATTCTAATCAGGAGCATGACCCACTCGCAGTCACCAGCCCATGGGGGAGATGCTACTAAAGCGAAAACTGATGACTGCTGGAGGAAGGGAGTCGGAGGGGATGACACCCCCTTTGACCATTTTGGAAAAACGAGCATAAATTCAGAGACGATCGGAAATGCAAAATGTGCACAAGATCAGAAAGCGCAGGACCAGGAAAGTATTGCCACAACTTGAATGCAAGTACAAAGAATAATTCCATTAATTTGAGGAACAGAGAATTAATTGTGATTCCATGCAATACATGACGGAGTACAATGCATTCTGGGACTAGTATTTTAACTGTTGTTCATGTGACTTTCAATACAAAAAGCGGACACATGCACTTTGCACTTATAAATTCTTCTCACCTGTGAACAAGGCTGTTGCTGAAACGCGTAAGGGAAATGAAGAAAGTGTGCTGCTTAAAATCCCTGAAATTAAATGCTCTGCTTCCAGAAACGGGCCTCTGTGTGTTTTTCCTGTCTTGACGACGATTGATGGGCTGCTCCATGCCTGTTGTAAAGAGGCCACCCTGTAGGGTCGGAGGCTCCGTGTGCTTGGAGACTTGTGTTTGTATATATATATATATATATACATATATATATATATATATATATATATATATATATATATATATATATATATATATATATATATGTATATATGTATATATGTATATATATATATATATATCTCGAGCTCCGTGGTTCCAAACCCTCCCGAAAAAGCACTCGCAGCAGGTTAACTTCTTTTTAGCAAAGTTTATTGCGCAGGGAATCAAATAAACAAACGCGTTTCAGCTTTTGCCTTCGTCAGTGTCAGCTGGCGGCGGCAAGGCGGAAGCGAGATAAAGCAAGACCCATTGAAACAAACAATGGACTATAAACTACGATATATGGGCGCCATCTTAAAATGGTAAATAACCCAAAATTATAATGCACAAAGATCAAGCAATGTTTTGACCGGTCAACACAATACTAGTAATCAAACAGCTCTATTTCATAAGAAAGAGCAAATATCTATACAATATATATACAGAATGTTACAAAATTGAGCCCTGGATGGGCTAATTCATCTTGTATATAAGCAATCCAATCTATATGGGTCGACCTGACCCTCATTGCAATAAATCATTACAGGTTCTCAAAGGGGAAGGGACATATCTAGGCTGAATAATACCATATAGCCTAAAACTAACATTTAATTAACAGAAATGCTGTGTACCATTGATGACATGCATCCTTATGTGTACTCTTACTAAATACCTAATGTCATGATCTACTACTATATTTAATAGCCCCTCCACCAACAGAAATTCCAAGTTAATTTCAAAAACTAAACAACTTATACTCAGGGAAGACACAGTCCAATTCCAATCCATCATTATCAAATACTGTAAATCAAAGGTGTGATAAGAGTTCCTCTCCTGCATTAAGGCCTCCAGGTGATTTTGTCTGCAGGTCCACTATGTATCTGGACTCAAGTCGCCTTAATTTCATTTTCAGATCCCCGCCCCTTATACTCTGTGGGACACAGTCTAGGCTGAAGAAGCTTAGGAGGTTCCTATCACTATTGTGACACAAGGCAAAATGTCGGGCCATCGGGTAGCTCTCATCTCTGTTAGCGATGGCCCTTTGATGTTCCAAAACACGTAATTTAACTGCCTTTGTCATGCTGCCCACGTATCTAAGTCCGCAGGGGCATGTTAGACAGTAAACTACAAATGTAGTCGAGCAAGTAATAAACTTGCTGATCCTAATCTTACTCTTTCTGTGTGGAACCACATATGACAGTACTCTCTGGCTGTTATTGCATGCCTTGCATTTCCCACACGGGTATGACCCATGCATGGCACGTAAATCACCCTTAGGCTTCTCTTTCTCCAGGTGACTTGTGACCAACCTGTCTTTAAGTGACCTTATCCTTCTAAAGGTGATCATGGGGTGTCTTTGTAGGTCCATCCCTATTACGGGGTCGGATCTCAAAATGCCCCAGTTTTTGGACATGATGGCTCGAACTTTATTCGCTGCCACCGAATAGTTCGTTATCAGCCTAATGATACCACTCCCACCTCTAGGGGTTACTGTCTTTTTGTCAGTCAGCAGAGTTTGCCTGTCAATGGTTTTCACCTTGTGTTCAGCTAGTTGGAGTGTTTTACCGGAGTAGCCGCGTGCTTTGAAGCGCGATATGCTTCTGCCTGCGGCTTCCGTAAAATCCCTGTTCAGTGAGCTGTTGCGCTTGATCCTCAACAGCTCCCCGTAGGGGATACTCTTGATTAGGGAGGCCGGGTGGCTGCTCCGCCCGTGGAGTACAGAGTTACCCGCCGTCTCCTTTCTGAAGAGGGCAGTTTGAATTACGCCAGATTCCACAAAAACCCGGAGGTCTAGGAAATTTACTTCAGATTTGCTAATAAGATGTGTAAAATGCAGGTTCAAATTGTTCTGATTGAGTATATGTATATACTCTAAAGCAGAAGACTCTGACCCTCTCCAAATCAGGAAAAGGTCATCAATGTACCTTCTCCAGCATATTATTCTCTCAACAGAATCAGTTTTGTCATCAGCCCAGGCTACCTGCTTCTCCCACCAGCCCACGAATAAATTCGCGTAGCTGGGGGCGAAGCAGGTACCCATGGCAGTCCCCCTAATTTGTCTGTATCGTTGGTTCTGAAAGACAAAAATGTTATTCATTAGGCAAAAGGACATAAATTCCAAAAGCATTTTGCTGTGCTCCAGGTGACGTGCCGGGCGTAGATTCAAAAAAGTCTTTGTGGCTGCAATACCATCTTGATGACTGATGCTCGTATAGAGACTTGAAATGTCCATGGTTATCATTATAAAATCCTCTTCCCACTCCACGTCCTGTATCTGCCTGAGGAAGTCCTTCGTGTCTTTGGTATATGAGCTCAACTGAGCTACCCATGGAGCCAGAAAAGAGTCAATAAATCTCGACATCCTTTCGGTCAATCCTCCTATGGATGACACAATCGGCCTCCCTGGTGGTGCTGTGGAGTCTTTGTGTATTTCAGCCAATTCCGTCCACAAACGCCAAAGTTATTAGACATAGAATTTTCAAAAATCCCATAGAGAAAAAATCCTAACTATATATACCTACTGGCGACCGCCAGTAGGTAATATATATATATATATATATATTCACTGAAAAAACCATAGGTTATAGACCATATATAGTTAGGAATTAGCATTTACAAAACCTTGAAAATTCACTGAAAAAACCATAGGTTATAGACCATATATAGTTAGGAATTAGCATTTAAAAAACCTTATTTTACTCACACAAAACCATTGAAATTCCATATATAGTTAGTTGTACTAACTATATATCGCGCACCCGCAATCCACTGCTGATCATGTCACATATTACATCATTCATGACATGGTCAGTGACATCACTGATGACATCACTGATGACATCTCAAATGACATCACTGATGACATCACTGATGACATCTCAAATGACATCACTGATGACATCACATCACAACTAAATGAGTGGATGTATAAGTGTCTGAATGAAGGTTTTAGTAGGTGCGTGACTGACTGTATGAGTGAGTGATTAAATGTGTCTCACTGAATGCATAGGTTAGTGACTAAACTGTCTTAATTTGTGCATCATTATGTCTGGTATTCTGTAAACTGCTGCATGTGTTGATCAGTAGCTATATGAGTAACTATATGGGTTATTGATTGATTGTCCAAGTATTTGTATGGGAGACTGAGTGTGTGTGTGGCTGGCTGGGAGATGTGTGACTCTGTGCAGATCAATGTATTCTTGTATCAATGATTTATAAGAGAGTAAGTATGTGTTAGAATATGTTTGAAAATGTAAGGTACTCTATGTTTAACTGTATAGATTAGAAAATGGAAGTGTGATTGATTCTTTACAGGACTGACTAGGTGTGTGAGTAACTCCAAGGATGAGTGGCAGAGTGTGAGTGTCTGTATAGGGTGTATGAGTGCATATGATAGTGTTGTAAAGATGAGTGATTGTATGTATGAATGATTGTATGGGTGAATGAGTGAATGTGTGTGTAGACGTAGGAATCAGTGAGTGCGTATGTAGTAACTAGTATTGGTGTGTCAATTGTTTAAAAAAATATGTTCTGTATTTAACACTGGGTGTAACAGAGGTTATATTAAAGTGTGAGGAGATGCATTGTATTGTCACATGAATGATATCATCAGTGATGTGACCATTGATTTCAAATGAGATGTCATCAGTGATGTCATTTGAGATGTTATCAGTGATGTCATTTGAGATGTTATCAGTGATGTCATCAGTGATGTCATTTGAGATGTCATCAGTGATGTCATCAGTGATGCCATTTGAGATGTCATCAGTGATGTCATCAGTGATGTCATTTGAGATGTCATCAGTGATGTCATCAGTGATGTCACTGACCATGTCATGAATGATGTAATATGTGACATGATCAGCAGTGGATTGCGGGTGCGCGATATATAGTTAGTACAACTAACTATATATGGAATTTCAATGGTTTTGTGTGAGTAAAATAAGTTTTTTTAAATGCTAATTCCTAACTATATATGGTCTATAACCTATGGTTTTTTCAGTGAATTTTCAAGGTTTTGTAAATGCTAATTCCTAACTATATATGGTCTATAACCTATGGTTTTTTCAGTGAATTTCATTGGTTTTTTAAAAGCTAATATCTATAGCTGTAAAATTTATTCTTCTTTAAATCCAAAAATATATTTTATATGTTTATTAATAATTTTTTTTAAATATTTTTTTTGTTTCGCTCCCGGTCCGCGAACCGGGAAGCTTCCCGTTAGCTCACTTTGATTCCGCGACCCGGTCCGCGAACCGGTAAGAAATCAACATAGTGACGGTATCGCGTTGCCGCGTAATGCGTCTTATGACGTACTGCGTTAGCGCACCCGGAAGTGCCCCGGGGCGCGGACCGAGGCGCGAAACGCAGCTCCCCGGAAGCGATCCGCGGCGCGAAAGCGCGACGTATCGCGTTGCCGCGAAATGCGTCTTGTGACGTATCGCGTTAGCGCACCCGGAAGTGTCCCGGGGCGCGTACCGAGGCGCGAAGCGGAGCGAACCGGAAGCTAACCGGGGAGCGTTCCGCAGCGCGTAACATGAGCGTGAGAGGTCATGTGACTTGTTAATAAAACTTTTCATTGGTTCATTTCACTTTTGGTTTCATAATGATGGAAGGCTAGGTCAGGTGACTTAAAAATAACACTTTTCATTGGTTGAGAAGTATTGTTTTTTCCCAAATGATGAAAACCCCTCCTTCTTTCCTCACTCTGACTTTCATCATTGTGAGAGGAAGACCTATTTTGCTTCTTGGAAAATGGCTTCATTGGTAGCTTCAGCTGGTGGACCCCCACCACCACCACCACCTCCTCATGGGAAGAAAGGACCACCTCCCCAGGTCCTTACCAACACTGAGGAGGAAGAGGAAGAAATGGATGAGGAGGGAGAAGAACCACAATTTTTAGAAGAGTTGCCCCGGGTTTCCAGAAAGAAAGCCAGTTTCATCTGGCAGTTTTTTTCAATACCTCGTGGGCAAAAAAAAGTCAACGCGAGGTATGTCACCTGCCTGATATGCAAGGAACAATTGTCCAGAGGGACGGACAAAAAATATAGCTTTGGCAATCACACTATGCACAGGCACATGACGAGGAAACATCCCCTAAATTACAGCCGGGCGGAATTAAGGGATATGCACGACAATCCCAGACCAACTCCTGTGGCCAGACCAACAATACCGGTTTCTCTATCACCAGAAGAGGCACGGGAAACTGTGCCAAATATTCAACAAAATTTTGGGCACATGATCCACTTATGTATGCACTGTCGTGCATTATTAGCTTGTGGCAACATGAGCATCAATGCACTGAACCTGGCGTATGAACACCATGATTGCCCTAACCGCCCCCAGTAATTTTTTTTTGCTCCTGTTGAGCCCTTTTCAACGCCTGTTTTTTGTTGTTTCCCCCCCCCCCAAAAAAAACCCCAAAAAATATAAAATCGTTCAAAAAATACAAAAAAAACAAAAAATGTTCAAAAAAAAAAATATATAAAACAACAAAAATATAAAAAAAAAGTTCTTTTCAGAACTACCTTCCCTTTCCAAAAAAATTGCTAGAATGTTTAGCACTCTGGCAAGCTCTATTTCTTTTGGTTCGCTTTCGGGTTAGCTTCCCAGTACGCGGACCGGGAGCTAACCAAAAAAAAAAAAAAAAAAAAAAGTGTAAGTATAAGGAAAGGAAACAGAGAGTGATGTTAAAAGAAAGACAGCTATAGGGAGTAAAGAAGAGATACTGTTTAATAGATCTATTTACCGAAGAAAAGACAGAAGAGGGTATAATTGTGAAAAACAAAATAGATAACGAAGTGAAAGAAAAAAAAAGAGAGTATAACATTAACAAAGAAGAGTTTCTTGGAGAATGTGAGTGAATGTTCAAAATAAGATTAAAAAATGAGGAATAACAGAGAGAAAAAATAGAAAACAGAAAACAAAAAATAATAGAAAAAGATTAATTGAAACAGCAAAGAAATGTAATTAACATAGAGCCATATCATCAACATAGACAATAAAATTTTTGCAGTTTTGATTGACAGAAATGTGTCGCTAAAGCTGCTTTTGTGGCAGAAAACTGCCACTAAAACCACTTTTGCACCAGTTTTCTGCCAATAAAAAGAGCAATAATTTTATTGGCTGTGTTCATAATATTACCCTTAGTGTGCTTCAACTACACAGAGAAAGCATTATGAACAAGTAGTGATAGAGTGATCAGTCAAAGACACTAAGAGTAATAGAGACGCAGTGAGTGAACAAGAGTGAGGAACTATGAGAAGAGAGGGACTGAGAAAAAGAGTGGAAGGAGTTGAGTAAGTAGGTAATAGAGAAAGGAATGAGGGAAGTAGCAAAGGCAGGAAACTGAGGGTTAAAGAAATGAAGCAGTGGAACTAATAGTAGTTAAATGTGATAGAAATGTAACGAAAACAGTACAAAATATTTACCTTATAATTGTCGTTAAATTACTCACTTTTTGTTTTTATACTTTCAATCTGTGAAAGAGAGAACAAACATTTGAAAAATATTAAAAAATGTATTTAAAAATTAGAAAAGACAAGGGAAAAGATTGAAGGTCAAACAGTTTTTCAACAACTTTGACACTTACAGAAGCTTCTGCTTCTCCAGGCCCCCTACACAGTCCTAAAGATATACATTTTAAACTAACAGTATCTTGATGCAGATGAAGTGAGGCCTATCTTAAAACATGGTGCATCTTTTGCATTGCTGTTGTTTCAGAAAAGTGTCGCAAGACACTAAAATTTTAAATAATTGCTTCAGGATGCCAATAAGATGTCTACTATCCAGAGGTTTGTTTCAGGTGAGGCCTACTCAGGGTTGCAGATGAGATTTACACTTGTTGAAGAGTACAGAGGAGATAATACATGTGAAGGTCTACCAATGAAGTGAGTCATGTCCACTGCACTCTTCAACAAAGTCCAAATCTCCTATGTTTCCCTGGACAGACCTAAACTTGATCTGCACAATGTGATTCATAATGATAGGAAACACAGGTGATGTAATTGAAATACGTGCAATTTATTTTGCTCATTTCACAATCACATCACTTGTGTTTCCTTTGCTTAGGTATCTCATTGTGCAGATGTAGTCTAGCATATGAAAGAATACGCAGAAGTGAAGCACTGCATGCAACAACTTTGACACTTACAGAAGCCTCACCTTCTCCATGCCTCCTACACAGTTCTACATATACATCATAAATGCAAACAGTACAGAATTAATTATACATGTTAAATGGTTTATTTTTGCTGTTCTCAGAATGTATCAAATTTCACTAAAAACAGTGACTTGAAGGTATTCATCATGTAACAGCGGGGAAAAAAAAACACAATCAAAATGATTGTGTTTAAAAAACCCATACAACATCAGAAATCAAAATTCAGAACTCGTTAAAGTTAACTTACTTTTCATGACGTCCAAGGATGTCCTATGAACAGCTTACATTCTTTTGTGCTGTTATTACTTTCAGCCCGCCACTTTCTGAAAGAAAATCTCCATCGTTTTTAAAAACACATTACATGCAATAAATGACTTCTTGCTCTCTACCACAATTTTCCACAAGGCCAAATCTGGTCAGAGCCATTTATAACTCTTGGATTTCTTGTAAGCCAATCCCGTCATTTGGCATTTCCGCAACTTTCAGAATTAAAATGTTGAAGATCATTTTCACAATCCTGGAATAGTAATATCTTCCCCTTCTTGCTCAGTCATGTTCTACATTTCCTATGACACTGATACTGCTTACTATGAAGCAGACTTACACTACCTCTATGACTACTACAATTATTTAATTCTCTACATCACTTTTAATCACAAAGCAATGTAAAACAGTAGACAGCATTGCAGACTTACATTCCCTCTACTCCATGTTTTGATTGGCTGCTTCAATTAGCTTATAAAAAGAAACAGTTTTTCTGAACTCATTGAAAGTGCATGTATTTCTCCATGACGTCCAGTCCTATGGTTAGAAGTTATGTCTCTGAACTACACTTATCCTCAAGGCCAAATTGTGTAGGAGCCATTAGAACTTCTTGAAATTCCACAGAGCACTTACCAAGCTTATTTCCCTAAAATTTTGGTTTTAAAAACACCAGGTAAGAGTTTTTAAGGTCATACGGCAATTTTTTTTTGAAAATTAAAACAGAATCATTGCAGAATGACCAGCCATTTCTAGACTTTAAATAAGCTGTGTAATGTCCTGATGTTATTGAAGGGCCGTCATGATATATAATTGCTGCAGTTACAAAAGTCCTTCCTGATATTGACAACTGCGAAGCTACAAAATTTTTAATTAAAGTTGTCAATTTTGTTCCATCAGGCCTACATCGTTGGAACATTAAAATGACATACTGGCCATATGTTCGTATAAATAATGTGGACATCATTTCAGATTTACATTGGCTACACTCCATGTTGTGATCAGCTGCTTTTACTAGCTTATTAAAGGAGACTGATTTACTGTCTGGCAAAGTTAAATATATAAATCTTTCTGAGTCTACACTAGTAGTACTTGATACCATACAGTTCTCGCAGTCATGCTGCCATTGATAAGAAAGCCCAAACAGCTGATCTACATCTACACCTTCAGCATGCAATACATCAAGCATATACATTAAAAACTCCTGACAATCTTGCTGAATATTTTGAGAGAATTGTGTTTGGCCTGAACATCTGTCTAACAGATTTCGAATTTCAGACACACTTTCTATGTTTCTTCTATCAGTGGTACATTTCTCTAACACAGAATTTAACAAACTGCAAAATCTTTGATCAGAATTGACCACAATCTCTTCTTTTACATTTTTTAGAGAGAACAAAACATTAACCACTACATTAGCATAGCAGTTGACACCAGAACTGTTTTCAAACTGAAAACCAACAACATCTTCAACAGAATCCTTTTTGTTTCTGCTTGTAATTTTAGGTTCATTGACTTTTTGTCTTTTTGCTACAACCTCCCCAGTATTGTTCTCATTTCTTCGTTCCCGGCCTACCACACGTTTCTCAAACAAAGGATACTGAGGCAAATGTGGCGCATACTCTCTTCTTAACCTATTGTATTCCTTAACACAATCTAGATCCACACAAATGTTTGTGACATCACACTCAATCAAGTACAATCCCGATAAAGTTCTAACTCGTGACAATGCCACATATGCCATACCCTCCTTGAACACAGAACTGCCAATATTCACCAATGCACTGTCTACACTTAAACCTTGCGATTTATGAATTGTCACCGCATATGCCAAGCAAACAGGAAACTGCTTACGGCGAACATATAAGCCTTTTACAAGCAAAAATCTAGCAGAACAACGAGCAATTAGCTGTACTTCCTCAATGCCATCAAATTTAATTTTTAAAAATTCTATTCCATCTCTATTTCTGTATTTCACAAAATCAACAACATTACCCATTGATCCATTTACCAGACCTCTTTCAACATGTAAATTCCTTCTTAAAATTATACGGCAGTTCAAGCACACATTCAGAGTCTTTTCAAAACCTGCAGTTTTAGATATACTCTTCTCTAATTAATCCAATTTTGTTTTCAGATTCTCAGACAAAATAATTGTTGATCCCATATGCTCTACTCTATCAATAGCTTCCAGTTTCACAATCTCTTGCTTTTCTAAATGCAACATTTTGTTGTTAAATTTGGCACATTCTGCAAGAGTTGGCATCAAACATATTCCAGATTTCTTCTCAGTAATTTTCTGAAAAATATTCTCAGGCACAACATCTTGTTCTGGATATAAATTTGACAGTAATCGTGCATGTAAAGCTTCTTTCCCATGCTCGGTCACTTTTCCAATTCTAACATCTTGTAGAATAGTCTTGTAAACTTCATCCTTCGCCTGACGCATATTTTCATGCAGTTCAGCATAATTGAAGTTTAACCATATATTGACGTTGCCAATGCTGCCTAGGCACTTCCTGGTATCTTCATGCGTGAGCATTTTGAACACAGGTTGCCCTTTCACTGGTGTCAGCTGCAGAAGATCTCCGAAAACAATGATGTGTTTGCCACCAAATAACACATCATACTCTGTTTTGAGAACTTCTTGCATTCTCAAATGCACAAAGGCAAGCATGACATTGGAAACCATGCTTACTTCGTCAATGATAAGAAGTTTCATTTTCCTCAAGATTCTTGAAACTTCAAAACAAGCATCTCCAGATAGCTTGTGATATTGTAATTTGTTGTCATGCTCCACTGGCAGCATCAGTAAACGATGTAAAGTAATCCCTTTAATATTATGTGCTGCCAGTCCAGTTGGAGCAGTGACAACACAAGGCAGCGATGACTCTGTCCTTTCCTGCAAATAGCATGAAATTGCTTTAATGAGGAAACTTTTTCCAGTTCCCGCTTCTCCACTCACGTACAGTCGGACAGGCTTCAACGACGTACATGAGCACTCTTTCTTATCATGACTTAATCCATGATCAATTTGCATGGTAACTTCGTCATATATTTTCCTCTGCTCAGCGTTGAGTTGTCTTTCCAACTCTTCTAAGTTAACCGCATCCTCTTGAGCATGTGCCATGGCTCTTTCCACTTCATTCATAGCAGTGGCAGCTTCATTTTCGATAACAGGTCCTCCTAGTGGATCCTGACTCAATGAAGCAGAACTCTGACTGTCCTGAGAACTGTCTCTGGCAATCTCGGCTGCAATCGTTGCTTCCTGCTCAATTTCCGCATTCAACATTTCTACATATTTGGGAAAAGCAGGACATTCTATGGTCTCCTTGGCGGCATTGAAAGAGTCTTCGTAACAGAGGAAATCTCCAAGCAGTTCCTCTTCTGCACGCCAAGGCTTGAAAAGTTGCAAAAGTGCTAAATAGAAAAACTCCTTTTTTTCAGGAGATTCGCCACTCAATTTTCGATGGTTTACCAAGTGGCATTTTCTTTGCTTGACCAGACATCCCTCACTTCCTATTACAGCATACACTCCTTTCTCAGTATCTTCTTTGATGTTCCTCTTGAATATGTAATTTTGCAGAACCTCATACAGACAAACATTCTCGAGGTGACTGCTTCGATTTGGATAATATGTATCCAACATGTTTGTCTTCAAAATGTCGGTACTGTTTGGCTCCTTTTCCGCCAAATACTCAATTTCCCGCACAGGTTTGAGAACTCGATTACGCGTTGCTGCAAGACCAAGACTCGCCCAAACGATACTCCTGGACTTGGCATAGAGACTTGCTGAAGACAACCGGTCAGAACATTCGTACGCTCCGATTTCTCGATGCGACAACATCTTCAGACTGAAACTGTACAACTTCTTGCTGAGGCTCTTTTCATGGGAAATGTCCTCCCACATATCCTTCAATTCTGTCTTCTCTTTTTTGGTGATGTAAGACGTCACATACCGAGCCACAGCCATACAGTTATCAGCCACAAACTGTATATCCATGTTAGCATTCCACATGGACAAAATCACCGGGTTGTAGTCGTTGATGTACTTGGACTCTTGGTTCCTCTTCAAATTGTAAGTGTTTTTAGGTGATTTCTTCATGACATTGTGTCGCAGCGAAGACATCAAACTGTTTACTCTTCCTTTAGAAATCACCGGTCGTGGAAAGCCGAAACGACATTTAGTGTAGAACTTGTCCTTATTTCGGAATTTACGACGGCAGTACTTTCCACATCGATGGCTTTGGAAACGCAGAACTTTTTCTCTTAGGCTTTTCTTCTCCTTTGCGTTTGGAACAGCACACGTAGAATACTGTTGGATGAAACTCATCACTGAGTCTTCTGGATCCGTTCCAAATTTAGGTGCATCCTTGATCCACAGCAACATATGTATATGAGGAGCACCTCTTGCTTGGTACTCCTTTCTCCAGAAGAAATCCAACACCTCTCCAAGAGGTGGATTCTTCTTATTCATGATGAAAGACATCATAGCTTCAAATCTATGATTGAAGTACCTACATACATTGACTGGATCCAAAGAGCACAGTTCTCCAGGTGTCTTGAATTCGATGTTATCTACGTTAGCATTTGCCTCTCGTAGAAATTCAAGTAAGTCTTCCCAGCCATACTCGGCACAGCTCAGAGTGAGGAACCATGTGGGAGTACCTAAGTTCCTCAGCATACATTTTAAATCACCATGACGACGGTACCAGTACTCATTAGTACCACGCTGACACGCCATGAGATTAATCAGGTGAGAATCCAAAATACTGTCTTGGACATTGACTTTATCCATAAAGTCACTTGCCGAGATGTTTTGCATGTGTATACCACTTTTCAAGATGTGGTTCACTGCATATGACAGTCCAGACAGATCGCTTTCAAACAGGAGATGAAACAAATAGGGAATGCATTGTCGAAACCTAGCATCTCCTGCATACAATCGCAAAGTCCGGTATTCAGAAGCAGGAATTTGATGAGGTCGCTCATCATATCTTCCTCCCTGACCTGTTGGAAAAAGCTGTGGGAAACACCGAGCTTCCAAACTTTCCTCCCAAACACTAATGGGACTCCCTTTAGCTTGTTTCATTTGAAACAACTCAATAGCATTCCCCATGACTTCCTTGGAATGCAAAGGATGAACACTATAATGTTCATATATTTCTTCACTAGTAGAGGGTTCTACTTTCTCAATTTGACCAGCACACAAATCGCTATCCTCTTCCTCACTTACTTCCTCTTCTGCAACATATACATTCTTATAGTATTTATTATTTTTTTTCAAATACAATGTTGCCTTTTTAACTTTCCTAACATCTACTAAATCTTGCCATATTTTCTTATTCTTTGTCGGAACCCCATTAACTAAGATAACCAGAGGTTCCTCTTCCACTTTTTCTACTCCAATTGTGTTAATGTTTTTCTTCAAATCTAGAGGCAAATAAACAACTCTTCCCTTTAATCCTCTCTGTAAATCTGATGGAGGCAATTTCCCTGTCTTTGGCTCCATTCTTACAATAGCCTGAAAGGGATGGATACTTTGAATCAAAATAGATTCATAAGTATTTAAATCCTTCAATTCAGAAGGAATCTCAACCAATTCCAGATTATTATGAACTGCTCTAGCAGGCATCTGGTTTTGATTTAATTTGCAACAACAATAAGTACACACACGTTGATCCAATCCCAAATCAAAACAATTTTCTACCATCAAGTATGTTGCGAAATCCTTCCATTCACTATTATTTTCCCTTTCACTTTTTGCATATAAATCCACTAACTTAGTCTGATTCTTATAATAAGTGCGTCGACAACACACACAAGTGAAATTAGGCCTCTCACTTGATTTCACCTCAAATGTCGCAATTTCCCTCTGGAAATTATCTGTACTGGAAACCTGTACACTATCTTCCACATGACCCTCTTCTTCTTGCTCAATTTCAACATTCTCCTCTTTACTTCCAAAGTAACAAAACTCAATTTCTTCACATATATTCTTCACATCTATTTCAGAACCATGCAAAAGAGCAGCGCATAATTTTTTAAGCATAATTGCTGGACTCTTAGCATAATACAACATTCTAACTAATTTCCTCACTTTATTATGATGCACTGCTAGCATCCTGAAATGATGAAAAACACTCTGGCATACTCTCCTGGAAAGACAAGCCAGTGAATGACCATGCAAACCTGTCACTTCTCTCACTCTGCAAGGATCTAATTCTTGCAACAACCTTATTTTCTGCTTCAAACTTTTCTTATTAAATGACCGTACAAAATCACAAAGCAAATTGATGGAATCCTGTCGCACACTGCAAATACTACTACACTTCCAGGTGTACACAGGACCCTTAGCACGTCTTCCTAAAACCTCATTACCTAACACCTCTTCTGCCTCTGTTGTCACAAGTTTTTCTTTTTCAACTGGACAACCATCTTTCACTTCATAAGCACGACCACTGGTGTCAACTGCATGCACCAAATCATTATCCTGGAAATAACTCTCCTCATTAAAAAATGCCTCACAGCTTGAACTATGCATCCATTCTCCAGAAAAAACTTCACAAAAATTACTACGATTAACTATTCTCTTCCATCTACTATTTCTTTTCAAATCATAAATTGCCTTGTTTAGCTTCCTAATTCTATTGATTATCAAAATAAATAACTTACGTTTAATTTCAAATGCCTGATCAATAACTTTCTCAACTTTTTTTTTTCTCTTATAAAAAAACAGTTTCTGTTGACGTTTCTTAATATTTTTTAACAAATTGCCAATTATCCTGTTGCGGAACATTCGTTTACGAATCTCCCTAAACTGTTGTTTCCTTCTACTATCATGCACAGAGTTATCTCTTGCTCTAGCAGTAACATTTTTCATTGGCCTTTCCTTTCCATTTGATTTCCTTCTCGTTTTATGGACTGAAACATTTTCTGTAGTAATATTTTTTTTACTACACATATTTCTTATGAATTGTTTTGTGCTCTTACCCGGTGCTTTCTTCGTGACTTGACAAATCTTTTTGTTAGAGGACTGCTGCTTATTTTTTTTCACCTGCTGTCTTTGACGTTTTGCAGCCTTTCTCTGTCTTTCTATTGTAGGCATGGTGAAATCTTGAAATAATCTGCAGTTGAATCTGTGGTAAAATATATTAAAAAATGTTATTAACCATTATTACCAAACAGTAAAACAATAACAGTGATCTTCAAAATATTTTGCATTTCCTAAATAGCGAATTTTAAGGAATAAATAGCGATTCTTTACCATTCCTAATTTGCAATGAGCAAATTGCTAATTGCAAGTTACCCATTCATTTCCATGGGCTAGGAGGCTCATAGGAATGAAGGTTTAATTTGCGATTAGCAATTTGCTCATCACAAATTAGGAATTTTTCCAAGGGTGCAGGGGTGTCTCAAGAACACCCTGCTGCACCCCTGAAAACGAAATTTGGGGGCATATGGCACACATACATGCCCTAAGGGCATGTGTTGGCATCATATGGGACCTTTTGTTTTTTTAAAAAAAAGCTTTTTGAAAAGAATTCACAAATTACCACCAATTTACCACAATAGTTTCCAAATCCTTAATGTCATTTTTACATATTTTTTGTTTGATACATTGCATTTAAGTAGTCACAAAATTTGCAAATCCTTCAGTGCAATTGCAAAATAAGGAATAGCAAATTTTGCTACTCCTTATTTTGCATCAAACTTGTTTGATACATACCATTTGTCTAATTTACATTTGCAAAGGCCGAAATTCGTAGAATTTTGATCTTTGCGAATGCTAATTAGCTTGATACATATGGCCCCAAGTGAGGCCTGTCTTGCGACATGGTGCATCTTTTGCATCACTGCTGCATCGGTTTCATGTGGTACGTTTTTTTTACACCATGACATATCTGCCTAAATGCATCAATTTGTAATGTTGTCGCCTCATAGCAAATCTTTTCCACCACCGCTGCATCATAAAAGTGACGCACAGTGGCAGAAAAGAGGCATACACCTATCATAAATCTGTCCCTAGCATTTTAAATGATTAATCCAGGATGACAATAATGTGTGGCCTATCCAAAGGTTTGTTTAAGTTGAGGCCTACTCAGGATTGCAGATTAAAGTTACGCTTGATGAAAAATACAGAGGAGATAATACATGTAAAGGCCTACCAATGAAGTAAGTAATGTCCACTTTATTGCACCAGTCATCATAAATGTATCCCTAAGCTTCTTATCTTGTTACAGATGAACCACCATATGTACCATCAAACTATTTTGCATTTCCTAAATAGCAAATTTTAAGGAATAAATAGCAATTCTTTACCATTCCTAATTTGCAATGAGCAAATTGCTAATTGCAAATTACCCATTCATTTCCATGGGCTAGGAGGCTCATAGGAATGAAGGTTGCAATTTGCGATTAGCAATTAGCTCAACACAAAAAATGGAATTTTTTCAAGCGTGCAGGGGTATCTCAAGAACACCCTGCTGCACCCCTGAAAAAGAAATTTGGGGGCATATGGCACACATACATGCCCTAAGGACATGTATGGGCGTCATATGGGACCTTTTGTTTTTTAGAAAAAAATGCTTTTTGAAAAGAATTCGCAAATTACCACAAACTAGAAGTTGGTGGTAGTTTCCAAATCCTTAATATCATTTTTTACATATTTTTTGTTTGATACATTGCATTTAAGGAATCGTAAAATTTGCAAATCCTTCAGTGCAATCGCAAAATAAGGAATAGCAAATTTTGAATTAAGGACATTTTAAGTCATTTCCATATGTGCAGTGTTTTGAAATTATGATTTGAAAATCGTTTTTGGGGAAAAGTAATGGTTTGCAAATTTATGACAAGGACATAATGGTGTATGCTTCTCTATAAGGCATTTCAGTGTCTCTGATGTCATTTTTCCCATATTACATTATAAGACCTTTCCCCATGGAGCACATTCCTTGTAAATATGCTCCCACCTGAGCATGGCGAATTTAGATTTTGACTGTTTGAGTCACATAACCATGTTAAAAGTGACCCAAAAAAATTGCAAACGTTTTAAAAAAACACATTCATGTGTCTTAAGGACATTTTAAGTCATTTCCCCATGGACAGTGTTTTCTAAGTGGCGCAAAAGAGGCATACACCTATCATAAATCTGTCCCTAGCATTTTAAATGATTAATTCAGGATGACAATAAGATGTGGCCTATCCAGAGGTTTGTTTAAGGTGAGGCCTACTCAGGATTGCAGATTAAAGTTACGCTTGATGAAGAATACAGAGGACATAATACATGTAAAGCTCTACCAATGAAGTAAGTGATGTCAACTTCATTGCGCCAGTCATCATAAATGTATCCCTAAGCTTCTTATCTTCTTAGACATCAACCGCCATATGTATCATATAACTATTTTGCATTTCCAAAATAGCGAATTTTAAGGAATAAATAGCGATTCTTTACCATTCCAAATTTGCGATGAGCAAATTGCTAATTGCAAATTACCCATTCATTTCCATGGGCTAGGAGGCTCATATAAATGAAGGTGCAATTTGCGATTAACAATTTGCTCATCGCAAATTAGGAATTTTTCCAAAGCTGCAGGGGTGTCTCAATAACACCCTGCTGCACCCCTGAAAAAGAAATTTGGGGGCATATGGCGCACATAAATTTTAACAACATTCCTTTACCTCAAAAACGATTTTCAAATCATAATTTCAAAACACTGCACATGGGAAAATTACTTAAAATGTCCTTAAGACACATAAAAGCGTTTTTTGATTGCCTTTGCAGCATGTTTGTATCACTTTTAACATGGCTATGTAACACAAACATTCAAAATCTAAATTTGCCATGCACAGGTGGGAGCATATTTACAAGCAATTTGCGCCACAGACAAAGGTCTTACACTAAAATGGGAAAAATAACATCAGGGACAGTCAATTGCCTTATAAAGAAGCATACACCATTATGTCCTTGTCATAAATTTAAAAACAATTCCTTTTCCCCAAAAACGATTTTCAAATCATAATTTCAAAACACTGCACATGGGAAAATGACTTAAAATGTCCTTAAGACACATGAAAGCGTTTTTTGATTGCCTTTCCAGCATGGTTGGGTCACTTTTAACATGGCTATGTAACACAAACATTTAAAATCTAAATTTACCATGCACAGGTGGGAGCATATTTACAAGCAATTTGCGCCACAGAGAAAAGTCTTACATTAAAATGGGAAAAATAACATCAGGGACAGTCAATTGCCTTATAAAGAAGCATACACCATTATGTCCTTGTCATAAATTTAAAAACAATTCCTTTACCTCAAAAACGATTTTCAAATCATAATTTCAAAACACTGCACATGGGAAAATTACTTAAAATGTCCTTAAGACACATAAAAGCGTTTTTTGATTGCCTTTCCTGCATGGTTGGGTCACTTTTAACATGGCTATGTAACACAAACATTCAAAATCTAAATTTTCCATGCACAGGTGGGAGCATATTTACAAGCAATTTGCGCCACATAATTCATAATTTTCTCCTTAAAGCACACTATTCTCTATCTAAATTAAAGAAATATTTTCTCACCTTAGCAAATACTTTGAGTTTGAAAACAGTCTCAGAAACACACCAATTTGTCTTCAGCAGAGCAAAAGGTATGCACTCCAGAGTCTGCAGCTATCAAAAGCACAGAAATGCTGTAATTCTTCACACATATTTCTCATGTCACCCAATCAAAACTCTTCCCTCACTTTTTTTCAAATGAAAACCCTTCCCCCCTCTGCCCTTTCTGTCTTTTCTGCATGGCAACCACCTCTTGGAAGACTTCTGGTGTTTGCAAGTTCACACAACTTTGTTGCAATTGAACTCTGAACTCTCAGTGCACCTGCATATCCAGTGCATTCTTTCATTTAATGATTTTTTATTGACCATTCAAAATACATCTTTCAAAGAACACATCCGTGCACCCTAACTTTCTGTTTTCAGCAATCAAAATCCACCAATCACTGTTACTGCTTCATGAACACAGAAACTCCACAGTTTTTTTCATTTTAAACTCTCATTTTTTCAACTGCCATTTCATTGCCACACTTCATCTGACTGCAGGAGAACCTTCTCTCACCATGTTTTCTGTCTGGATTGTTGGACATAGTTATATTCACTGGGCTCAAAGGTACGTTGAAAACAGGAAATTACCTAACCTCAATTTACAAGATGTGGAAATTAAGTGGTTTGGCCACAGAGGATTAAAATGTCACCAATTGATACCATTGGTGAAAACCTTTATGCATTTGCCCAAACCTGACCTGTTAATTGTGCACTGTGGAGGTAATGACTTGGGCACTTTGACTGGTGTAGGTCTGGAAATGCTTTTAAAGGACACCTTTGAGCAATTAATGGCACTTTTTCCTCAGACTGCCTTGGTATATTCAAATATATGCCAAAGACAGAAATGGAGGTGGTCAAACCAATTTTGTCCACAAATTGAGAAGTCGAGGAAGCATGTAAACAAATCTGTTTCAGCTTACATGAGAGACCATGGAATGGGCTCCCTGTACAACAATAACTTGCGTTACTACATGCAAGATATCTACAGAGGAGATGGAGTTCACTTCTCAGATGAGGGCAACAGAGTTTTCACTCAGAATTTAAGAATGTGCATTGGTACCTACTTATAAGTACCTAAATGTACCATAAACCCAAAAGCTCTTCTCAGAGCTACCCTACATCTGATCACTCACAATTATTATTTTACTCTAACATTTTTCACTAATTTCCAACAAAGTACGCTCCCTGGGGCGCTACCCGGTACGCGAACCGGGAGCTAACCTCGCGAAATTTTTTTTAAAAATGTTTTTTTTCGCACATATAAGCCTCCTCAGCCACCCTCAGAAAACCTAGGGGGTCAAGATAACTCTACCGTGCCCCCTTCTACCCATTCTGAACATTATTTGCCCTCCATCTTGTATCTTAATTCGACCGAAACACAAAATGGTGGACTCCCGGAACGCTTAAGGTTCGCGAACCGGGGCGCTCAACGGTTCGCGTACCGGGTCGCTCTCTGGGAAGCGCACCATCAAAAAAGGTGGGAAAGTAGTTCACAGAAAAGCCACTGGAGACAATTTCACCAAATATAGATTAGCTCATACTACATACCAATCCCTACCATTTTCACAAATTTGATTGGAATTCCATTTAGTCATTTAGCCTGTAGACCTCTCTAAATACCCTGAGGTAAATTACTTCACAAAACACATCTGAAGTGTTGGAATTGACAACCAATGAAAATGTTACTTTCATTTTCTATTTTTTTTACCTGACATTTCATTGGTTATATACCTGAATATATATAAAGGAAGAGAAGAAAACACAGCCATTTTGACTACTACTTCTTGCTGTACATTTCAATAGTATTTTCACTAATTCCTTCAACTTCTTTCTAAAGGTAAGTTTTTATTTTTAAAACTGAAGTATATTGTGCACTATAAGTTAATATGGTAAACTTTTTCTGATAGATATATACTATCCCTCTGTAGTAGTTATAGATTTAGAGAGACTTCTCTGTTATAGTTATGGATGGAGTTAGGCTTCTCTTGTATAATTATGAATTTACTTACGTTAAATCACATACACTTTTTTATATTCCTACTTCCACTCTGATACTATACACTGCCCAAAGATAAATTCACTGATAAAAAATGCCTATCTAAAATTATTCCCAACATTGCCCTATCTCTACTAATATATATTTTTTTAATCCAAATTTCAGGCAAAATGGAAGGCGAAAACCAAGTTTCTTTTGAAATGGACCTGCAAGAGAGCAGCCAAGAATTGATTGATACAATTGATCAAATTGACATTGAATTTTTCGATGAAACTTGGGACAATGAACTACTGCAATGTGTACAAGCAGTAGATAACCTCCTTGCAAATGAGGACATTTTACACCCTCAGAGACTACAATGTATATTCCATGATAATTATGAAATTTCTGACAATGAAATGTTAGAAAGTTTAATAAATTATGAAACACAATCACATTAAAAAAAATGCTTAAAAAATAAAGAAAATAAAAAATAATCAACAAAAACAACAATCAATTAACATACAGCATTTGAAAAGTCTATCATTCATTTTTCATTGCAGTACGCTGCCCAGAACGCTTCCCGGTTCGCGGACCGGGCGCTCCCCACGCAAAAAAAACAAAAACATTTTTTTGTTTTTTTTGCCCCGCGGGGCCCTTTTAAAACCTCCACATTAAACCTAGGGGGTCAGGGAGGATCTAGTATGCCCCCTTATGGTCATTTTCGCCTTTGTTTTGGCCTCCTCTTGTCTCTCAATCCTACCGAGAGACAAGATGGCGGCTGCTCCGGACTGTTTAGAATGTTGACAGACACCGGAGAGCCAATCAGCTTAGCTACGCGAAGTTCCGGTACGCTTAAGGTCCGCGGACCTGAGCGCTGCCCGGAGCGCGCTTACAGATATATATCTTTTTTTAAACGTTAATTTCTCAAAATCCACTGGAGCACATATATTGAGACCTAGAAAAGGCACATCGGGCTACCAGTCCCTACAATTTTGCCAAGTTTCATGGAAATCCATTCAGCCGTTCGGGCTAAAAGTGAGGCCAACCGCCCTATGGAAAACTCAATGTTAAAAACACGTTTTGGGACCCCCCTTTTTTCTCGGCCCCCCCTGGACGAACACCCCCCAAATTTTCAGGGGCTGCTCAGAAACAACATGTTCCATTTTCCAGAAAATTTCATCCAATTCCGTCCACAAACGCCAAAGTTATTAGACATAAAATTTTCAAAAATCCCATAGGGAAAAAATCCTAACTATATATACCTACTGGCGACCGCCAGTAGGTAATATATATGTATATATGTATATATATATATATATGTATATACTCAATGAAAAAAACATAGGTTTCAGGGACGTTATAGTTAGTTGGACATTTCACTCGTACAAAACCAGTAAACTTCTGACGTTATAGTTAGTTGAGCTAACTATAACTCATGCCCCCATAATGCACTGCTGATTACGTCACATATTACATCACTCATGACATGGTCAGTGACATCACTGATGACATCTCAAATGACATCTGAAATTACATCACTGATGACATCATCCAGTGACTAAGTGTTTTTGAAAAGTTTAAGAATGTTATCTATATATACGCCAAGGTGTATTAGAATAATGAGTGGGTGTATGAGTGTCTGTATGGATGAATTTGTGGGTGCGTGTCTGATTGTATAAGTGAGTGATTAAACGTGTCTTAGTGAATGCATGGGTGAATGACTAATCTGTGTGAATGTCTGTATCAGTCTGTTAGTTGGTGTGAAAGTAGCTGCATGGGTTGGTGACTATCTACATGGGTTATTGATTGGTTGTCTGAGCGTCTGTGAGGGTGGGTGGGGTGTATAACTCCCTGCATGGATGTGTGAGTTGGTGATTTAGTGGGTGTATGGGTTCATGAGTGCGTCTGCGAGGGGCTGTATGGGTGAGTGAGTGTGCATATGGCTGTGTCGGTGAGTGAATGGATGTCTCAGTGGTTTATGTGTGAGTTACTACAAATGTGAAAGGCAATATATGTGAGTGTTGGAGTATATAACTAACTAAATATGAGAGTGAGTGATTGTGAGAGTGGATGTATGCATGAGTGTGTGCTTGTGTCAATGATTGCATAAGTGAGTAAGTATATATTAGTCTCTGTATGAATAAGTGAGTTGGTGTGTTTATAACTGTATAGGTGAGTAAATGGGAGTATAATTGATTATTTGCATGACTGACTAGGTGTGTGAGTAACTCAAAGGGTGAGTGGTATTGTGTGAGTATCTGTATAGGTGTATGACTGCATATGATAGTGGCTGTATTGATGAGTGTCTGAATATATGAGGTACTGTATGGGTGAGTGAGTAGATGGATGTATAGATCTAGGAATTAGTGAGTGGGAATGTACTAACTGGTATTGGTGTGTCTATGGTTTCGAGAATGGCATTCTGTATTTTAGAGTGGGTATATCAAAGGTTATATTAGGGTGTGAGGAGGTGCATCAGATGATCACATGGATGATGCCATTAGTGATGTCATCAGTGATGTCACTGACCATGTCATGAGTGATGTAATATGTGATGTCATCAGCAGTGCATTGCAGGGACGCAAGTTATAGTTAGCTCAATTAACTATAACGGCCGCATTTCTCAGGTTTTTTACGAGTGGAATGTCCAACTAACTATAAAGTCCCTCAAACCTGTTGTTTTTATAGTGAATTTCTAAGGTTTTTTAAATGCTAATTTCTAACTATAACGTCCCTGAAGCCTATTGTTTTTTCAGTCATTTTCTAAGGACTTTTAAATTCTAATTTCTAACTATAACTTTCCCTGAAACCTATGGTTTTTCATTGAATTTCAAAGATTTTTTTAAAGGCTAATTCCTAACTATAACATCCCTGAAACCTCTGTTTTTTCAGTGAATTTCTAATGTTTTTTAAATGCTAATTTCTAACTATACCTACAGAAGTAGGACATGTGCAGAAAGAAGTAAGGCACATAAAGAAGCAAGGAAATGCAGAAAAAGGCAACAGAAGTCCAGAAAGAGGAGGAAAGGTGCAGATAGAAGCAAGAGAGATGCAGAAAGAACAAACAGAGGTACAGAACTCCCCAACTTTTTGATGATTGGTACTGGTGGTAACTGACTCTGACTGCCCCTGGGCTCTCCCTAATCAGGCCCAGGGTCATGGCTATGATGAAAGACACTTAAAATACAGTGAAAACACCTACATAAACTAGGGTACATTTTGGGTTGGGGTACCCCTGTGATTGGCATTACCTCCCCTGTAAGGCCCTAGTACATTATAGGGCAGGTAGATTAAAACTACTTCTAAGTCCCTAGCATATAATAGGGCATGTCAGGTTAGAAGACAGCAGCCCTTTTTGGACCTTGCATGTGTGCCCTGCTGAGCCTGAGGTCAGTTTAAAAGTAGCCACTGTGTGCAGAAAGAGGCAAGAGAGGTGCAAAAGAGGCAAGAAGGGTGCATAAAGAGGCAAGAGAGGTGCAGAAATAAGCAAGAGAGGTACAGAAAGAAGCAAGAGAAGTACAGAAAGAAGCAACAGATGTGCAGAAAGAGGGAAGAGGGGTGCAGAAAGAGGCAAGAGAAGTGCAGAAAGAACCAGCAGAGGTGCAGAAACAGGCAGAAGAGGTGCAGGAAGAGAAAGCAGGGGTGCAGGAAGAGAGAAGAGGGGTGCCAAAAGAGGCAAGAGGGGTGCAGAAATTTGCAAGAGAGGTACAAAAGGAAGGAAGAACAGTGCAGTAAGAAACAACAGAGGTGCAGAAGGAGGCAAAAGGGATACAGAAAGAGGCAAAATAAGAGCAGAAACAAGCAAATGAGATGCGGAAAGAGGCTAGAGGGCTGCAGAAAGAGGCAAGAGAGGTGCACAAAGAGAGGGAAGAAGGGTACAGAAAGAGGCAAGTGGGATGCAGAAAGAAGCAAGAGAGGTGTAGAAAGAAGCAAGAGCAGTGCAGAAAAAACCAACAGAGGTGCAGGAAGAGGAAAGAGGAGTACAGAAAGAGGCAACAGATGTGCAGAAAGAGGGACGAGGGGTGCAGAAAGAGGAAAGAGAAGTGCAGAAAGAAGCAGCAGAGGTGTAGAAACATGCAGAAGAGGTGCAGAAAGACAGGGTTGCAGAAAGAGAGAAGAGGGGTGCCAAAAGAGGCAAGAGGGGTGCAGAAATTTGCAAGAGAGGTACAAAAGGAAGGAAGAACAGTGCAGTAAGAAACAACAAAGGTGCAGAAGGAGGCAAAAGGGGTACAGAAAGAGGCAAAATATGAGCAGAAACAAGCAAATGAGATGCGGAAAGAAGCTAGCGGGGTGCAGAAAGAGGCAAGAGAGGTGCAGAAAGAGGGAAGAAGGGTGCAGAAAGAGGCAAGTGGGATGCAGAAAGAAGCAAGAGCGGTGTAGAAAGAAGCAAGATCAGTGGAGAGAGAACCAACAGAGGTGCAGGAAGAGGAAAAAGGAGTGCAGAAAGAGGCTAGGAAAGTGTAGAAAGAAGCCAAAGAGGGACAGAAAGAGGCAAGAGGGGTACAGAAAGTGGCAAGAGCAGTGCAGAAAAAACCAAGAGACATTCAACAAATGGGAGGAAGGGTACAGAAAGAGGAACAAGGGGTACAGAAAGAAGCAAGAGAAGTGTAGAAAGAAGTATCGGAAGTGCAAAAAGAAGCAACACAGGTGCAGAAAGAGGCAAGAGTGGTGCAGAAAGAGGCAAGATAAGTGCAGAAGGAAGCAGCACAGGTGCAGAAAGAGGTAAGAAAAGTATAGAAAGAGGCAGCAGAGGTGCAGAAACAGGCAGAAGAGGTACAGGAAAGGGAACAGGGGTGTAGAAAGAGAGAAAAGGGGTGCCAAAAGAGGCAGGAGGGGTGCAGAAATTTGAAAGAGAGGTGCAGAAATAAGCAAGAACAGTATAGTAGGAAACAACAGAGGTGCAAAAGGAGGTAGGAGGGTTACAGAAAGAGGCAAAGTAAGAGCAGAAACAAGCAAAAAAGATGCAGAAAGAGACTAGAGGGGTACAGAAAGAGGCAATAGAGGTACAGAAAGTGGCAAGAGAGGTGCACAAAGAAGAAATTAGGGTGCAGAAAGAGGCAAGTGGGATGCAGAAAGAAGCGAGAGAGGTGTAGAAAAAAGCAAGAGAATTGTAGAAAGAAACAACAGAGGTGCAGAAAGAAGCAAGAGCAGTGCAGAAGGAAGCAAGAGAGGTGCAGAAAGAGGCAAGAAAGGTACATAAACAGGCAAAAGAGGTGCACAAAGGGAACAAGGGTGAACACAGAGGCAAAAGAGGTACAGAAAGAACCAACAGAGGTGCAGAAATGTGTAAGAGAGTAGCACATAGAAGCAAGAGCAGTGCAGAAAGAACCAACAGAGGTGCAGAAAGAGGAAAGGGGGTACAGAAAAAGGCAAGAGGAGTACAGAAAAAGCAAAAGAGGCACAGAAAGAGGCAAGAGGGGTGCAGAAAGAAGCAGGAGAGGAGCACAAAGAGGCAAGAAAGGTGCAGACAGAGGCACCAGGGTGCAGAAATGTACAAGAGAGGTACAGAAAGAAGCATGAGAAGTGCAGTAAGAAACAACAGAGGTACAGAAGGAGGCACGAGGGGTGCTGAAAGAGGCAAGAGAAGTGCAGAAAGAACCAACAGATGTGCAGGAAAAGGGAAGAAGGGTGCAGAAAGAGGCATGAGGGGTGCAGAAAGAAGGAAGAGAAGTGCAGAAAGAAGCAACAGAGATACAGAACGAGCAAAGAGTGGTACAGAAATATGGAAGAGAGGTGTGGAAAGAGGCAAGAGAGTTGCACAAAGAGGGAAGAGGGGTGCAGAAAGAGGCATGAAGGGTGCAGAAAGAAGCAAGTGGGTTGCAAAAAGAGACTAGAGAAGTGTAGAAACATGCAGGAGAGGTGCAGACACAGGCTAGAGAAGTGCAGAAAGAGGCAAGAGAATTGCTGAAAGAAGCAACAGAGGTGTAGAAAGAAGCAAGAGAAGTGCAGAAAGAGGTAAGTGAGATGCAAAAGAGGCAAGACAGGTACAGAAAGAGGGAAGACGAGTGTAGAAAGAGACAACAGGGGTGCAGAAAGAAACAAGACAAGTGCAGAAAGAAGCATGGGAAGTGCAGAATGAAGTAACCGGGGTGCAGGAAGTGGCAGGAGAAGTGCAGAAAGAAGCAACAGGGGTATAGAAGGAGGCAAGCGAACTGCAGAAAAAGGCAAGAGATTTGCAGAAACAGACAAAAGAGATGCAGAAAGAGGGAACAGAGGTGCAGACAGAGGTAAGAGGGGTGCAGAAAGAAGGGTGCAGAAAGAAGCAAGCGCAGTGCAAAAGAACCAACAGAGGCATAAATAGATGCAAGATTGGTGCAGAAGGAGGCGAGAGAACTGCAGAAACAGGCAAGAGAGGTGCAGAAAGAGGGAAGAGGGGTGCTGAAAAAGGCAAGAGGGATGCAGAAATTTGGAACAGAGGTGCAGAAAGAAGCAAGAGCAGTGCAGAAAGAACCAACAGATGTGCAGACAGAGGTAAGAGGGGTACCGGAAGAGGCAGGAAAGGTGCAGAAATGTGCAAGAGAGGTGCAGAAAGAAACAAGAGCAGTGCAAAAGAACCAACAGAGGTGCAAAAAGAGGCAAGTGAGGTGCAGAAGGAAGTAAGAGAATTGCAGAAAGAGGCAAGAGAGTTGCAGAAAAAGGCAAAAGGGGTGCAGAAACATAGAACAGGTGGGCAGACTGAGGCACGAGAGGTGCAGAAAGAGAGAAGGGGTATAGAAAAAGGTAAGAGGGATGCAGAAATTTGGAACAGAGATGCAGAAAGAAGCAAGAGCAGTGCAAAAAGAACAAACAGAGGTGCAGAAAGAGGCAAGAGGGGTACAGAAAGATGCATTTCTAAGTACCGAATAAGCAAAAGAGGTGCAGAAAGAACCAACAGAGGTGCAAAAAGAGGTAAAAGGGGTGCAGAAAGGTTAAGGAGAGGTACAGAAAGAGGCAGGAGGGGTACAGAAAGAGGCAGGAGGGGTGCAGAAAGAAGGAAATGAACTGCAGAAAGAAGCAACAGAGGTACTGGAGGCGGCATGAAGGGTGCAGAAAGAGACAAGAGAGTTACAGAAAGAAGCAACATGGGTACAGAAAGAGGCAAGAGTGGTGCAGAAAGAGGGAAGAGGGGTAGAAAGAGGCAAGAGAGTTGCACAAAGAGGGAAGCGGGTGCAGAAACAGGCAAAAGGGGTGCGAAAGAAGCAATTGAGGTGCAGAAAGAGTCAAGAGAGGTGCAGAAAGAGGCAAGAAAGGTGCAGAAAGAGGCAAGAGAAGTGTTGAAAGAGGCAAGAGAGGTACAGTAGGATGCAAGAGAACTGCAGAAAAAGGCAAGAGAGTTGCAGAAAGAGGCAAGTGAGGTGCAGAAGGAGGCATGGGAACTGCAGAAAGAGGCAAGAGAGTTACAGAAACAGGCAAACGGGGTGCAGAAAGAGTAACAGGTGGGCAGACTGAGGCAAGAGAGGTGCAGAACGAGGGAAGATTTTTGCAGAAAGAGGCAAGAAGGGTGAAGATAGAAGCAACAGAGGTGCAGAAAGAGGAAAGATGGGTGCAGAAAGAGGTAAGAGACGTGCAGAAAGAAGCAAAAGAGGTACAGAAAGAAGCAAGAGTGGTGCAGAAAAAGGCAAAAGGGGTGCAGAAACATAGAACAGGTGGGCAGACTGAGGCACGAGAGGTGCAGAAAGAGAGAAGGGGTATAGAAAAAGGTAAGAGGGAGGCAGAAATTTGGAACAGAGATGCAGAAAGAAGCAAGAGCAGTGCAAAAAGAACAAACAGAGGTGCAGAAAGAGGCAAGAGGGGTACAGAAAGAGGCATTTCTAAGTATCGAATAAGCAAAAGAGGTGCAGAAAGAACCAACAGAGGTGCAAAAAGAGGTAAGAGGGGTGCAGAAAGGTTTAGGAGAGGTACAGAAAGAGGCAGGAGGGGTACAGAAAGAGGCAGGAGGGATGCAGAAAGAAGGAAATGAACTGCATAAAGAAGCAACAGAGGTGCTGGAGGCGGCATGAAGGTTGCAGAAAGAGACAAGAGAGTTACAGAAAGAAGCAACATGGGTACAGAAAGAGGCAAGAGTGGTGCAGAAAGAGGGAAGAGGGGTAGAAAGAGGCAAGAGAGTTGCACAAAGAGGGAAGCGGGTGCAGAAACAGGCAAAATGGGTGCGAAAGAAGCAATTGAGGTACAGAAAGAGTCAAGAGAGGTGCAGAAAGAGGCAAGAAAGGTGCAGAAAGAGGCAAGAGAAGTGTTGAAAGAGGCAAGAGAGGTAGAAGTAGGATGCAAGAGAACTGCAGAAAAAGGCAAGAGAGTTGCAGAAAGAGGCAAGTGAGGTGCAGAAGGAGGCATGGGAACTGCAGAAAGAGGCAAGAGAGTTACAGAAACAGACAAACGGGGTGCAGAAAGAGTAACAGGTGGGCAGACTGAGGCAAGAGAGGTGCAGAACGAGGGAAGATTTTTGCAGAAAGAGGCAAGAAGGGTGAAGATAGAAGCAACAGAGGTGCAGAAAGAGGAAAGAGGGGTGCAGAAAGAGGCAAGAGAAGTGCAGAAAGAAGCAAAAGAGGTACAGAAAGAGGCAGGAGTGGTGCAGAAAGAGGGAAGAGAGGTGTAGAAATAGGCAAGAGAGTTGCACATAGAGGGAAAAGGAATGCATAAAGAGGCAAGAGAGGTGCAGAAAGAAGCAAGTGAGGTGCAGAGAGAGAGGTTCAAAAGAGGCAAGAGAGGTGCCGAAGCAGGGAAGAGAAGTACAAAAAGTGACAAGAGAAAGGCTGAAAGAGGCAAGAGAGGTGCAGAAAGAAGGTAGATGAGTGCAGAAGGAGACAACAGGGTTGCAGAAAGAAGCAAGACAGGTGCAGCAAAAAGCCTGGGAAGTGAAGAATGAAGCAACAGGGGTGCAGAAAGAGGCAAGAGAAGTGCAGAAAGAAACAGCAAAGGTACAGAGGGATGCAAGAGAACTGCAGAAAGAGGCAAGAGAGTTGCAGAAACAGGCAAAAGAGGTACAGAAAGAGGGAACATGGGTGCATACAGAGGTAAGAGAGGTGCAGAAACAGGTAAGAGGGTGCAGAAAGCAGTAAGAGGGCTGCTGAAGTTTGCAAGAGAGATGCAGAATGAAGCAAGAGCAGTGAAAAAGACCCGACAGAGGTGCAAAAAGATGTAAGTGAGGTGCAGAAGGAGGCAAGAGAACTGGAGAAAGATGCAACAGAGTTGCAGAAACAGGCAAAAGGGGTGCAGAAAGAGGGAACAGGTAGACAGACTGAGGCAAGAGAGATGCAGAAAAAGGGAAGAGGCGTATAGGAAAAGGCAAGAGGGATGCAGAAATTTTGAAGAGAGGTGCAGAAAGAAGCAAGAACAGTGCAGAAAGAATCAACAGGGGTGCAGAAAGAGGCAAGAGAAGTGTTGAAAGAGGCAAGAGAGGTACAGAAGGAGGCAAGAGAACTTCAGAAAGTGTCAAGAGAGTTGCAGAAAGAGGCAAATGAAGTGCAGACGGAGGCAAGAGAACTGCAGAAAGAGGCAAGAGAGTTGCAGAAACAGGCAAACGGGTGCAGAAAGAGAGAACAGCTGGGCATACTGAAGTAAGAGAGGGGCAGTAAGAGGGAAGAAGGTTACAGAAAGAGGCAATAGGGGTGAAGTAAGAAGCAACAGAGGGCAATAAAGAGGCAAGCGAGGTACAGAAAGAGGCAAGAGAGGTTCAGAAAGAGGCAAGAGAGGTACGAAACAGACAAGAGAAGTGCAGAAAGAGGCCAGAGAATAGCTGAAAGAAGCAACAGGGATATAGAAAGAGGCAAGAAAAGTACAGAAAGAGGCAAGTGAGATGCAGAAAGAGGCAAGAGAGGTGCAGAAAGAGGGTAGACGAGTGCAGAAAGAGACGACAGGGGTGCAGAAAGAAGCATCAGAATGCAGAATGAAGCAACAGGGGTGCAGAAAGAAACAAGACAGGTGCAGAAAGAAGCAACAGAGGTACAGAAAGAGGCAAGGCAAGAGTGGTGCAGAAAGAGGGAAGAGAGGTGTAGAAATAGGCAAGAGACTTGCACAAAGAGGGAAAAGGGATGCATAAAGAGGCAAGAGGGGTGCAGAAAGAAGCAAGTGAGGTGCAGAGAGAGAGGTTCAAAAGAGGCAAGAGAGGTGCCGAAGCAGGGAAGAGAAGTACAAAAAGTGGCAAGAAAAAAGGCTGAAAGAGGCAAGAGAGGTGCAGAAAGAAGGTAGATGAGTGCAGAAGGAGGCAACAGGGTTGCAGAAAGAAGCAAGACAGGTGCAGCAAAAAGCCTGGGAAGTGCAGAATGAAGCAACTGGGTTGCAGAAAGAAGCAAGTGAATTGCAGAAAGAAACAGCAAAGGTACAGAGGGATGCAAGAGAACTGCAGAGAGAGGCAAGAGAGTTGCAAAAACAGGCAAAAGAAGTACAGAAAGAGGGAACAGGGGTGCAGACAGAGTTAAGAGAGGTGCAGAAACAGGTAAGAGGGGTGCAGAAAGCGGTAAGAGGGCTCCTGAAGTTTGCAAGAGAGATGCAGAATGAAGCAAGAGCAGTGAAAAAGAACCAACAGAGGTGCAAAAAGATGTAAGTGAGGTGCAGAAGGAGGCAAGAGAACTGGAGAAAGATGCAACAGAGTTGCAGAAACAGGCAAAAGGGGTGCAGAAAGAGGGAACAGGTAGACAGACTGAGGCAAGAGAGATGCAGAAAGAGGGAAGAGGGGTATAGGAGAAGGCAAGAGGGATGCATACATTTTGAAGAGAGGTGCAGAAAGAAGCAAGAACAGTGCAGAAAGAACCAACAGAGGTGCAGAAAGAGGCAAGAGAAGTGTTGAAAGAGGCAAGAGAGGTACCGAA
This sequence comes from Lissotriton helveticus, assembly GCF_964261635.1. Classification (NCBI taxonomy): domain Eukaryota; kingdom Metazoa; phylum Chordata; class Amphibia; order Caudata; family Salamandridae; genus Lissotriton; species Lissotriton helveticus. Next base: position 1,118,115,048 of record NC_136069.1, on the reverse strand, counting down.
GGAGGCAAGAGAACTTCAGAAAGTGTCAAGAGAGTTGCAGAAAGAAGCAAGTGAAGTGCAGACGGAGGCAAGAGAACTGCAGAAAGAGGCAAGAGAGTTGCAGAAACAGGCAAACGGGTGCAGAAAGAGAGAACAGCTGGGCATACTGAAGTAAGAGAGGGGCAGTAAGAGAGAAGAAGGTTACAGAAAGAGGCAATAGGGGTGAAGTAAGAAGCAACAGAGGGCAATAAAGAGGCAAGCGAGGTACAGAAAGAGGCAAGAGAGGTTCAGAAAGAGGCAAGAGAGGTACGAAACAGACAAGAGAAGTGCAGAAAGAGGCCAGAGAATAGCTGAAAGAAGCAACAGGGGTATAGGAAGAGGCAAGAAAAGTACAGAAAGAGTCAAGTAAGATGCAGAAAGAGGCAAGAGAGGTTCAGAAAGAGGGTAGACGAGTGCAGAAAGAGACGACAGAGGTGCAGAAAGAAGCATCAGAATGCAGAATGAAGCAACAGGGGTGCAGAAAGAGACAAGACAGGTGCAGAAAGAAGCAACAGAGGTACAGAAGAAGGCAAGAGAGGTACAGAAAGAAGCATGAGAAGTGCAGACAGAGGCAAGAGAGGTATAGAAATTTGGAAGAGAGGTGTAGAAAGAGGCAAGAGGGTGCAGAAAGAAGCAAGAGAAGTCAGAAAGAAGGAATAGAGGTGCAGAAAGAAGCAAGAGGAATGCAGACAGAGGCAAGAGAGGTGCAGAAATTAGCAAGAGAGGTGCAGAAAGAAGCAAGAGCAGTACAGTACAAAACAACAGAGATACAGAAGGAGGCAAGAGGGGTGCTGAAAGAGGCAAGAGAAGTGCAGAAAGAACCAAGAGATATGCAGGAAAAGGGAAGAAGGGTGCAGAAAGAGGCATGATGGTGCAGAAAGAAGGAAGAGAAGTGCAGAAAGAAGCAACAGAGATGCTGAAAGAGGCATGAAGGGTGCAGAAAGAGCCAAGAGAAGTGCAGAAAGAAGCAACAGAGGTACAGAAAGAGGCAAGAGTGGTGCAGAAAGATGGAAGAGAGGTGTAGAAAGAGGCAAGAGAGTTGCACAAAGAGGGAAGAGGGGTGCAGAAAGAGGCAAGAAGGGTGCAGAAAGTGAGTTGAAAAAGAGGCAAGATAAGTGCAGAAACATGCAAGAGAGGTGCAGACACAGGCTAGAGAAGTGCAAAAGAGGCAAGAGAACTGCTGAAAGAAGCAACAGGTAAAGAAAGAAGCAAGAGAAGTGCAGAAAGAGGTAAGTGCGATGCAAAAGAAGCATTACAGGTGCAGAAAGAGGGAAGACGAGTGAAGAAAGAGACAACAGGGGTGCAGAAAGAAGCATCAGAAGTGCAGAATGAAGTAACAGGGGTGCAGAAAGAGACAAGACAAGTGCAGAAAGAAGCAACAGAGGTACGGAAGGAGGCAAGTGTACTGCAGAAAAAGGCAAGATAGTTGCAGAAACAGGCAACAGAGGTACAGAAAGAGGAAACTACGGTGCAGACAGAGGTAAGAGAGGTGCAGAAACAGGTAAGAGGGGTGCAGAAAGAAGGGTGCAGAAAGAAGCAAGAGCAGTCAAAAAGAACCAACAGAGGTATAAATAGATGCAAGGCTGGTGCAGAAGGAGGCAAGAGAACTGCAGAAACAGGCTAGAGAGGTGCAGAAAGAGGGAAGAGGGGTGCTGAAAAAGGCAAGAGGGATGCAGAAATTTGGAACAGGGGTGCAGAAAGAAGCAAGAGCAGTGCAGAAAGAACCAAAAGAGGTGCAGAAAGAGGCAAGAGGGGTACATGAAGAGGCAGGTGATGTGCAGAATGAAGCAAAAGAGATGCAGAAAGAACCAACAGAGGTGCAAAAAGAGGCAAGAGGGGTGCAGAAAGGGTTAGGAGAGGTGCACAAAGAGGCAAGAGGGTTACAGAAAGAGACAGGAGGGGTGCAGAAAGAAGGAAGAGGACTGCAGAAAGAAGCAACAGGGGTGCTGAAAGAGACAAGAATGGTGCAGAAAGAGGGCAGAGAGGTATAGAAAGAGGCAAAAGAGTTGCAGAAAGAGGCAAGAGAGGTGCAGAAACAGGCAAGAGAGGTGCAGAAACAGGCAAGAGAAGTGTTGAAAGAGGCAAGAGGGGTGCAGAAGGAGGCAAGAGAACTGCAGAAAGAGCCAAGAGAGTTACAGAAAGAGGCAAGTGAGGTGCAGAAAGAGGTAAGAGAACTGCAGAAAGAGGCAAGAGAGTTACAGAAACAGGCAAAAGGGGTGCAGAAAGAGGGAACAGTTGGGCAGACTGATACAAGAGAGGTGCAGAAAGAGACAAGAGGGGTGCGGAAAGAGGCAAGAGAGTTGCAGAAAGAAACAACAGATATGCAGGAAGAGGCAAGGGAAGTGTAGGAAGATACAAGAGAGATGCAGAGACAGGCAGGAGAGGTGCAGAAAGAGGGAACACTGATGCAGAAAGAGGGGTACAGGAAGAAGCAAGGAGGTGCTGAAAGAGGCAACAGATGTGCAGAAAGAGGCAAGAGTGGGGCAAAAAGAGGCAAGAGTGGTACAGAAAGTAGAAGAGATGAGCAGAAAGAGGTAAAACAAGTGCAGAAAAAGGGTTGCAGAAAGAAGCAACAGAAATGCAGAAAGTGGCAAGAGAGGTGCAGAAAGTAGCAAGAGTGGTTTGCACACCATTAGTACCAATTTAATACTCACATTTAGCAATAAGTAACAGGTGACCATTCTAGGTTTCCAAAGGGCCTTCCACCACGCTGTAACACTTGTCGCTGCATTTTTGGTAACGTTTGAGCCATATGAGGTAGAAACAAGGCTTTTTTTGTTCAAATCTGCAGATTAGGTAGCAGATGATGGATTATGTGGCTAATGCGGAAAATGTATAATTGTGCGAAGGTCGGTGCAGCCAAACAATTGCATAATTCCAGTAGCCCTGCTCATACCCCTGACTAGGTCCAGACGTGCTCCTCAGTGATTCCTTCTTTTTTTGTCTCATTGAGTTCATAATTTAGCTTCTATGGAAACGAGGAAGACTAAACCTGAGGTCACCACTCCACAAGACAGACTGCCACACCACATAATTACTCTCCATAACATGTAATCCCACTCTACATAATTCCTATACACTAAATACCACATACTTTCTATCCACATAATATCACTGCATGCACACATACCACATAATTCCACTACACTCAAAGTACATCCACTCCATCCCACGGAGCATTAGTAAAAAACTTTTAGATTTACAACGCCAATGGCTCTAACTCTTGCAAAAAACATTACTAATGCTTCTTTAACTGGTAATCGCGTTTGCAGAGTGGTGGAGAAAGGGGGCTGAGCCTCCAACCAGAGCTCAGGAATCCTGCTGTGTAGTATTTACAGGAGGTACCAGGAGGGATTCTTGGCCCCCAAAGTCCCTCAGAAGTAAAGTGGACTTCATCCCCCAACCAGTACTGTGCCAGGAGGTGTGTTTGCAGAGTGGTGGAGAAACGGGGGACATGGCCTCCGAAGATCTCTTAGCAATCCCACTGTGTGGGACTTAATGGGGGTAACAGGAGAGATAGTTGGCCCCCAATGACAACCTTGGGGGACAAATACCCCTCCTATTACCTCCAGTGAGTCTGTTATGTTCCGGTAGAGCGCCGCTGCAGCGAACATATGGATGGTGGGTTCCCTTCATGAAACTACATCTCCCAGAGTCCTTTGCGGTGGCAAAGGAAGGTTACATAAGGAACTCACTTCCTGTTCCTGGTGTCGGATATTCTTCGAACCACAGACTCTTGGACGAGAAGTGCGGAAGCGGTTCTCTGTTTGTAGACAGTGTTTTCTTTGCTGTTACCTTGCGCTTTTGGTGATCGGCACGTTTGCCGTCAAGCCTCTTGTCGTGCCCTCCGTTGGCGAGTCGGGTTGACTCATGCGGAGGACGATTTCATCTTTATGTACTAGCGATTACCTTGCCCTGCATTGCCCTCCGTTGGCGAGTCGGGTTGACTCATGCGGAGGACGAATTCCTCTTAATGCGCTATCAGTTATCTGACCCGGCATTGCCCCCCGTTGGACGAGCTTTCCTTGGCTCATGCGGGGGACTATGAAACAGTGTTTTCCTTTCTTGCGGCTTGATTTTCACATTGCAACTTTTGCCCTCCGTTGGTGAGCCTGAACCAAGGCTCGTGCGGAGGACGATCTCGCTACACAGCACTCCGAAATACCAGGCTTGGTATTCGAACACTTTACAAGGGATTTCAGCGTCTTGCTGCCCAGGCTTGGGTATCCTATAGGTGGACTCTGCTTTAACCGTTCACCTGCTGATTTGTGGATACCAGGGAGTCCTTCACTTATGCTGGTTCTCCGTTTGACAAAGAGGTACTGTGCAATCTTGTAACACTTACCGGGTGAAGTAACCCGCTCAGGATTATTTTGGTTTTCCATTATTACCTCTGACTACGCTATTCCTCCATGATGTTCCTTTCGAAGTTAAGACTTTAACAAAGGGGGGTACGTACACTGCCTATCCTATTCATCTGCATTCCTCTAGCCCTCTATTAGGATTGGGTGTAAGGTTGTTGTTGTGTTTTGTTTACAGGTGGGAATAGCGTGGTTCACAGTCATCCCAGTCTTGGACGTGGGAGAAGAGATTTATCTTCCACAACTACCAAACCTTTCATTTCATTTCCAGGTAGACGATAGAAAGGGGGTTAGGAAGCTGGGGTATTTCACGTTGTGTTGTGCTAGTAGTAAAGAGGAGAAGGGACTACTTATCGTTCTTTTATTTGTCGTTTCAGATCTCCTTCCCCGCAGTTCCCTGCCTTCCCCGCGGGCTTTATTGCCCTCGTCTGATCCTTCCTTAACCTTTGGCTATCATAGCATTCAAGGTTTGGATAGATCAGGAGGTGGCCTTTCTTTTACATCACGTTGATCCCGAGGATTTGGAGGATAACAGAATATCCGACCCAAGTTTATACTTCCTCCTGTTCAGCGGATGTAACAGATGGCTACTTTAGACGACGTGTTAGCAGCCCTTGTGCTAGTCCAGTCAGAACTGATCTCCTCTAGACAAGAGACAACGGATCTCCACAACCGAGTGGATGCAATCCAGAGGAACCCCTTTAATGCAGGGACCTCCAGTACCACACCACCAAGTCCGGTGGTAGTGGAAATGCCTACCACCGTTCCATTAGCTAATCCGGAACGCTTTAAGGGGGACGCGGGCTCGGTACAGGTGTTTCTCACACAAGTGATGCTGCATTTCTCTTGTAAGCCTCGATCCTTTCCCACTAATCAGGCCAAAGGTGGCTTTCCTCATCTCCTACTTGGCTGGTGATGCCGCCCAATGGGCGGTACCACTACTACAAAGGGATGATCCAGTCATACACGATTGGGAAGCGTTTAAAGAGGAGTTCCTTAAGGTATTTGACCGTAGGGCGGATTTCTATGCTGCAGATAGGGAGTTGTTACAGTTGCGACAGGGAAATCAAGATGTATTGACCTATCTTAATTCATTCAGGAGGCTAGTTACCGAAACGAAGTGGCCTGATCATCAAGGATTACGAGAGGATATGGACATAATAGCTCAGATAGACCCCCAGCCAGCCACCTGCGAGGATTTGATTAATTTAGTATTACGTTTGGATCATAGATTGAGGGACCGTAAAGGCGATCCTAAACTTCAGGGAAGAACAGTCCCTTCTTCCGGGCCTTCGAAAACGGCAGATAAGGATACCGTCCATGCTGCCGAACCCATGGATATCGGGGCTGTTAGGGCGTCTCTCTCCACTTCTGAGAAAGAACTAAGGCGTAAACATGGTCTTTGTTTGTATTGTGGGAAGAAGGGGCATTTTGTGCGGGAATGCCCTGTGAAACCCAAGATGTCTCGATTCCGCAGTTCCAAAGGGATTTCTGCAGCGGCCGAAAAACCTTCGGAAAACTAGATGACTCTGAGGTGAACGAAGGGGTTCATTGGAGTCAAAAGTACATCCCTTCTCTGCTTAAGAATATTGTAGGGGCTCAGCACCTGTTCATTGAAGTTATGTTGTTGGTAAAGGCTAGCTTGATCTCTGTGCATGCCACGGTAGACTCAGGTGCTACGGGCATGTTCATGGATTCGTCAGAAGCACAGAGAGCCGGGATCGGGTTAATTCCCAGAGAAACTCGTGAAGTGGTATATGCAGTGGATGGGAGACAGTTGGATTTAGGCCCTGTTGGTTACCATACAGGTGATATGGACATGATGTTTGGGGGTCATAGAGAAAAGATCATATTCAGCATAATCAACGCTCCACAATACGGTGTCATTCTGGGTATCCCATGGCTGAAAAAACACAATCCTGAAATAGACTGGGTTACAGGCACCATTACACTGAATTCCTCGTATTGTAGGGAGACCTGTTACGAAAGTAACGAAAGGCCTTCTTTGGCATTAGCCTGTATTGAGCATGTGGCTACAGCAGCTGAAAAAGATGTTAGGTTACCAGAAGTATACAGGGAATATGAAGGGGTCTTCGATGAAATACAAGCAGAGACTCTCCCTCCACATAGGCAGTATGATTGCCAAATAGATCTGGTCCCTGGTGCGGTGGTTCCCTGTGGGCGCCTGTATGCTTTGACCGAACCCGAAAATGTGCATTTGAGGGATTATCTGGATAAGCTTTTATAGCTTGGTTTCATTCGCCCATCCATGTCTCCGGCGGCTTCTCCACTGTTCTTTATCCCAAAGGCCAACGGAGAATTGAGAGCGTGTGTAGACTTCAGGGCCTTGAACGCAGTAACAACAAAGAACAGGTATCCCCTCCCCTTGATCAGTGTATTATTGGAACAGGTTAAGTCCGCCACCATCTATACCAAGTTAGATCTGAAGGGTGCCTATCATCTGGTGAGAATGAGAAAAGGGGATGAGTGGAAGACCGCCTTTAAGACCAGGTATGGGCTATTCGAGTATTTAGTCATGCCGTTTGGTCTCTGTAATGCCCCAGCGGCGTTTCAGTACTTTTTGAATGATGTGTTGCGTGAGATACTGGACCGTTTCGTCATAGTCTACATAGACGACATTCTCATTTATTCTGATTCTGAAGAGGCCCATGTACATCATGTCCAAAAGGTACTGAGCATTTTGCGAGAGCACAGCCTATACTGCAAGCTGAGCAAGTGTGACTTTCACGTCTCAACGGTAGAATTCCTAGGAGTCATGCTCAGCCCCCATGGACAGGAAATGGCCGAAAGGAAGATCAAGGCGGTCAAGGAGTGGCCTGTTCCCAGAAATGTGAAGGATGTGCAATGCTTCATAGGCTTCGCCAACTTTTACAGGCGCTTCATCAATCAGTTCTCTCGAGTGGTCGCTCCCATCACTCGACTGCTGCAAAAGGCTCATCCTTTTGTTTGGGACTCTGTAGCTCATGATGCTTTTGTAACCTTGAAGGAGGCGTTCAACACTGCTCCAGTGCTTGCTCATCCGAATCCTGACAAGCCCTTCATCGTGGAGGCGGATGCATCTAGTGTTGCTTTGGGAGCAGTGCTGTCTCAGAGACACGACCAGACTGGGCAGCTGCATCCCGTGGCATACATGTCCCGGAAACTGAATGGGGCGGAGAGCAATTATTGTATCGCGGAAAAGGAACTTCTGGCGATAAAGGTTGCATTAACTGAATGGAGGCATTTCTTGATGGGGGCAAAGCATCTGGTTACTGTCTATACTGACCATCGTAACCTCCAGTTCATGACAGCTGCAAGACATCTTACGCCCAGACAGCTTCGGTGGATGCTATTCTTTTCCGAATTCCATTTTACTATCACATACAGGCCTGGGGTGGCCAACAGGAAGGCTGACGCTTTGACTTGCCAATCCTCTTCCTGTACTCCTGAGATTGGGGAGAAAAAGGCCATCATTAATCCAGCACAGAGTGTGTGTGCTATACAACCTGATGCCTTTTTGGATGGGATTCGGAAGGGAGTTAACACTTTTTATTGGAGGTCCTGGCTGCGTAGTCACATCGAATGGAAACTGTTGGATGGCTTTCCAGTGAATAAGGGACGGCTTTTGGTTCCTACGGTTTCACTTCGGAAACAGGTGTACAGGTGGTGTCATTGTTCCCCCAGTGCGGGTCACCTGGGGGTGGAGAAAACGGTGGAGTACATCAATCGAAGGTGTTGGTGGCCATCTCTGAGGGCTGATGTTGCGGAATGGGTGGCGAAGTGTGTGGTCTGTGCGACCGTCAAGGCGGATCATCGACGCCCTGCAGGGCTGCTGCAGCCTTTGCCCACGCCTCGGGTTCCGTGGGAGCGTATATCGATGGATTTTGTGGTGGGCCTCCCTAGAGATCAGGGGTGTACGGCGATCCTGGTGGTGATCGATTACCTGACTAAGATGGGACATTTCATCGCCTGCCCTCAAGTCCCTACGGCAGGGCAATTGGCTCATCTTCTGTTGGTACATGTCGTTCGTCTGCATGGGTTGCCGGCTGTCATCGTCTCGGATAGGGGCTCGCAATTCACCACGCAGTTCTGGAAGTCCTGGTGTTCCTCTTTGCATATCAAGACAGCGCTGTCCACCAGTTTTCACCCTCAGATGGATGGACAAACGGAGCGTCTCAATCAGACCCTGAAACAATTCTTGAGATGCTATGTGGATCAGGGGCAAGATAATTGGGTGGACTATTTGTGGTTGGCGAAGGTGGCATATAACAACGCTACTCATAGTGCTACGAAAGTGTCTCCCTTTTACTGTACTTCCTCGTTTCCTTCCGTTTCTCCATCCTGTTCAGGAAGAAAAGGTACCGAAGGCGGCGAAGATGGTCCTACATATCAAGGATACCTTGGCAAAGGTTTAGGGCAATCTCATCGCTTCCAAAGCTGCCTACAAGTGCACGGCGGACAAACATCGTCGTCCCGGACCTTTGTATCAAGTAGGTGATATGGTGTGGTTGTCTACTCGGAACATCAGATTCCGTAAACACAGTGTGTTCAACCCTCGCTTCATCGGCCCTTACCCTATTGAGCGTTGTGTCAATCCTGTGGCGATGCGGCTGAAACTCCCGAGACACCTGAAGGTGCATCCGGTGTTCCATGTGTCCTTACTGAAGCCGTCTATTTCCTCTGTCCGTCAGCTCCCTCCGCCTTTGGAGGTGCAGGATGGATATGAGTACGAAGTGGATGCCATCCTGGACTCGAAGTGGCGGGTCGAGGCCTCCGTTATCTGGTCTCCTGGAAGGGTTATGGCCCGGAGGACAATACATGGGAACCCGCGTCTGGGATTCATGCGCCTCGTCTGGTGCCCTTGTACCATAAGAGGTTTCCCTTGCGTCCTGGGCCTTTGCGGCGCTCTTCGTGAGGAGGGGGATGTACTGTTATGTTCCGGTAGAGCGCCGCTGCAGCGAACATATGGATGGTGGGTTCCCCCCATGAAATTACATCTCCCAGAGTCCTTTGTGGTAGCAAAGGAAGGTTACATAAGGAACTCACTTCCTGTTCCTGGTGTCGGATATTCTTCGAACCACAGACTCTTGGACGAGAAGTGCGGAAGCGGTTCTCTGTTTGTAGACAGTGTTTTCTTTGCTGTTACCTTGCGCTTTTGGTGATCGGCACGTTTGCCGTCAAGCCTCTTGTCGTGCCCTCCGTTGGCGAGTCGGTTGCCTCATGCGGAGGACGATTTCGTCTTTATGTACTAGCGATTACCTTGCCCTGCATTGCCCTCTGTTGGCGAGTCGGGTTGACTCATGCGGAGGACGATTTCGTCTTAATGCGCTATCAGTTATCTGACCCGGCATTGTCCCCCGTTGGACGAGCTTTCCCTGGCTCATGCGGGGGACGATGAAACAGTGTTTTCCTTTCTTGCGGCTTGATTTTCACATTGCAACTTTTGCCCTCCGTTGGTGAGCCTGAACCAAGGCTCGTGCGGAGGACGATCTCGCTACACAGCACTCCGAAATACCAGGCTTGGTATTCGAACACTTTACAAGGGATTTCAGCGCCTTGCTGCCCAGGCTTGGGTATCCTATAGGTGGACTCTGCTTTAACCGTTCACCTGCTGATTTGTGGATACCAGGGAGTCCTTCACTTATGCTGGTTCTCCGTTTGACAAAGAGGTACTGTGCAATCTTGTAACACTTACCGGGTGAAGTAACCCGCTCAGGATTATTTTGGTTTTCCATTATTACCTCTGACTACGCTATTCCTCCATGATGTTCCTTTCGAAGTTAAGACTTTAACAAAGGGGGGTACGTACACTGCCTATCCTATTCATCTGCATTCCTCTAGCCCTCTATTAGGATTGGGTGTAAGGTTGTTGTTGTGTTTTGTGTTACAGGTGGGAATAGCGTGGTTCACAGTCGTCCCAGTCCTGGACGTGGGAGAAGAGATTTATCTTCCACAACTACCAAACATTTCATTTCATTTCCAGGTAGACGATAGAAAGGGGGTTAGGAAGCTGGGGTATTTCACGTTGTGTTGTGCTAGTAGTAAAGAGGAGAAGGGACTACTCATCGTTCTTTTATTTGTCGTTTCAGATCTCCTTCCCCGCAGTTCCCTCCCTTCCCCGCGGGCTTTATTGCCCTCGTCTGATCCTTCCTTAACCTTTGGCTATCATAGCATTCAAGGTTTGGATAGATCAGGAGGTGGCCTTTCTTTTACATCACGTTGATCCCGAGGATTTGGAGGATAACACAGTCCCACACAGCAGCATTGGCAAGTTATCATAACAGGCCATGCCCCCTTTCCCCACCACTATGCAAAGGCGCCCCCTGGTTTGCTCTTGCATGGGGATTAAAGTCCACTTCGCTGCTCGGGGTCTTCAGGGGCCAACTAGCCTACCTGTTACCTCCAGTAAGCCCCACACAGCGGGATTACTGAGAGGTGGACACAGGCCACACACCCTTTGTCCACCACTCTACAAATGCACCTCCTGGCACACTCTTGTTGGGGGGTGAAGTCCCCTTGCCTTCTGAGGGTCCCTCGGGGCTAACTAGCCCTCCTGTTACCTCCAGTAAGCACCACACAGCTGGATTGCTGAGAGTGGTCCGAGGCCACGCCCCCTTTTTGCACCACTCAGCAAAGGCACCGCCTGGCACACTGGTGCTCGGGGATGAAGTCCACTTCAGTCCTGAGGTCCTCAGGACATAAGGCGACCTCATCACCCCACCAGCAGTGCACCAAGAGGCAAACATGCAGCTCCCTTTGTCCAAAAGCAATTCTACTTTGCTTCTTGGAAGCATTGTTTGCTATGGCAGGGTGGGAGCTGTGCTCCTGCCCTGCCATAGCTAGCAGCAATGTTCAGGGGGGTTTGTACCCCGGGGCATTGCAGGAGCTGGCCCTGGGGGTAGGGTTCCCATGACCATCTATGGCTCCAGGAGGGAAATCGTGCCGCCCCCCCTCCCAACTCTTTAAAGCCCCAAGGAGGTGGTGCTCCCCTGGGCTGGGGGTCCCCAACTGACCCCCACATTTTAATCAAGAGTGCCCCAGGGAGGTGGTGGTCCCTGGGGTAGAGTGGGGGGTTTGAACCCCCCACACTTTGTCTTTCTAAGTAGCCCTGGGTAGGTGGTGGTCCCTGGGGTTTGGGGGGGCCCGCGAGGCCCCAACCTAAATAAATTATAGCCCTGGGGAGGTGTCGGTCCCATGGGCAATGTGGGGGGAGGCTGGTGCTCCTCACTCATTAAAAAAAAAAAGACCCAGGGAGGTCCCTGGGGATGCGGTGGGGTCGCATGCCCCCCGCATATGATTACCTAAGCCCCGCAGAGGTAGCGGTCCCCAGGGCTGCGGGGGCCCCCACTACATAATTAGGTATTGCCCCCGGGACTTGGCCCACCCGTGAGCTTATAGAAAACAAAGAGCGGAAGCCTGTGTTTCGTTGTTTTTTATTTTTTCATCCGGATTTGCGCACCGAATGCAAATTAGGACGATTAAAAAACAATGCTCCCTGTGTGACCCCCTGAGCAAGCCTAGGGGGTCAGGGTGTTTCTTCTACCCTGCCCCCTTTTCTTGTTTTTGCCTTTTTTTAACTGTTTTCTAGTGACTCGGTTTTACTGAGTCACAAGATGGCTTCCAACACTTCCTGGTTTGGAGTGTTAACAGCCAATCAAAATGAAGCTCGTGCTCGGGAGGGTTCGCGAATTCCCCTCCGTCCTCAGATATTGATATTTTTATTTTTCGAACTTCTCAGGAACTACTGAACGAATTTACACCATTTTAAAAAAAAGCACACTTTCTGGACCAAGCTCACACTTTTTAGCCGAATTGGTGTAATTCCATTCAGCAGTTCGGGCTGTAGCTTTGTCTAAAGTTCCTATGGAAATTAGCATGGAAAAATGAATTTTGGGACCCCCCTTTTTTCTTGGCCCTCGCTTGACGAATCAGCCCGAAACTTTCAAGGCAGGAGCTGACTTGAGCGAACCATTAGTTTTCAAAATTTCACGAAGATTTGTCAAATGGCGCCAAAGATATTGACATAAGAAAAAACGCTTCTTGAATAGAAACAAGGTCCTAACTATAATGACCTACTGGCGACCACCAGTAGGTAATATATAGGTAATATATATATATATATATATATATATATATATATATATATGACAAGGCGTCGACATTCCGTCATTGGAAAATTATGCATGTTTATAGTTTATCTACCAAACGCCGACGCTCCTTTCGTTCTGGAGGCGGTGGGTTTTCGGAAGCATTTGAGGTACCTATATATACATATATATATATATAGGGAATTATTTACTTGTTTTCGTTTTACACAACCCTGTCCCTTTTTTTTGTTATAGGAGGGTGACTCTCTTCTGTTTTGGAGACAGAAATATAAAATGGCATTCCTGTGCTTGAATACAAGACACACAATTATATATATTTTAAAAAGAGCTGCTGAATGTGATATAGTTTCATATTCTAAGAAAATGCACTATTTTATTGCGCTGTGTTCAAATGTAAAAACAGGTCAATAATACTAATAGATAGTGTATTTCATAATCTCCCTTTAGTCTAATAATGTGCTGAATATTTTCTTTTGCCCCATAATTTTCCTCAGTTACATAATTTTCTGTTCTCGGTCACGCACGCATATTCATACACACACATTCCGTTTTCTGGGTTTCACAAACTTTAAAGACTCTTTCACAAGCAGATGTTCTCTTATGCAATTCATGCATAGAAACGTGTTCATTAAAGCATTTTCAGAAGTATATCGGAAAAAGTACATGTTTCCTTTCACAGCATTTGATTACAACTTGTCTCCTATGCCTGTCGCCTTGATAGGATTTTAACAAACTCCGAAAAACCCTTCTTTACTAAATGTCCCTGCTACTATTTTTGCCACTTTTCAAAACTGGTTTCAGCCCATTAATCAGCTACATAATTATTTCCTTGTCGTTAACACCTGGTATTCCTCTAAAAATGTAACATGCCATCTAGACCAATATTCCGCGAGCGTGACAGCATAAATGTACGATAAATAAACAGTGTGCTTCTGACAGTTTTTGATTTGCTGTTGTATGCTTCACCAGACAGCCGCCACTTAGTTATAAGTTGCCCTACTAAGCTTTTAAAGTATTACTTCAAAAGCAATTACAAGATCAATGTCGTGATTGTTCTTTGGAAGCTATTCAGCAAATAATTTCAAAAGTATACATAAGGCTCTGAGCAGTTTTGTGTCAATAGCTGATAAAAGGCTGTGGGGCCGCTTCACTCCCTTCAGCAATTGCACATCTACAAATATATTCCAATATGTGACACATAGTGCATCTTTGTACCATCATTTCTGGGTTACAGAGATTGTACTGGCACCTGGGCAAGTTTGCACTGACATTTCGTCCGTCCGTCTAGTGCAATATTTTGTCTTTAGCGAGTTGGTACACATGTCATTTTGCATTACTCAGATGCCATAGTTTGGTGCCCTCTAGTGGTGCTGGCCTGTCATTTCAAAGTCCAAAAATGTACGTTTATCAGTGCACGGGAAGAACTCCAATATGTAAAATGTCTGTGACACTGAATATCAATGCTTCATTCCTTCTTAGGAATGTTTTACTTCTGGGAAGAACCATAGAAACAAATAATTAAATGTGATTGTCTATGGCCATAAAATCCATAAATGAAGCAACCAATTTATGCTATAGAAATTCATAATTTTCATGCACACTTATCTGCTCAATATCACTGCTACAATAAAGATATCCATAAGTTTATGTATCAAAACAAATTCATAATGAATTTCACTGATTTCATTTCATCATCTATTCTTGTAGTACCTTTGGTTGGCACCAGAGGCACAGTACATTGAACAATGAAACTATAAGGGATAAAGTACCAATACATTTATTTATACAAGTACATATTCTTACTTTAGCCCACCTAATTTCATTTTTATCATTATTGTAATTGGCATACTGTTCATAACCAAAGATTTCAGTGACTATCTCAAGGCGCCTGGTGCTGATCAAGCGTACTGTATAAGATCAAGCAATTGCAAGGCTAATTTTATTATTCTCATTAGGCACATTTGAAAGTACTCTGAGCGTACTATAAATAGTGAAGCATTTGTTTGATGCTGGCCCTCTGGGAATTGGGACAAAGATTATCACATTTTGTGGCACGAAAATAAAAAAAATAGGCACACATTTGAGTTTTTTGCAGGATTTTCATGACACATGACTTTACTGTAATTCTTTCATTTATCATATGTTTCGGCACCAGTCAAAAGAAGCTGCTTCTGGAGAGCACATAAACACGTCCTAAAGTTTACACCAAGACAGTATTTAATGCAGTTGTCCTACAGTGTCTCCAGCTTGACTAATTTTGTTCAAACTCTTCTGAGCAGCCAAATTCTAGTCCAATCACCTGTTGCTGATTGGAGTGCAAAAACAACAATGCTCATAACCACTGGTCCACGAGGGAGCAATGTATGGCTTAAGAAATGCGTTTTAGATTATATTGCTTCCTTGAGCACCAGTAGAACATGTCATGCATTACTTAAAAACAACCTTCCACCTTTAAAATAACTAATAATCAATCATCCATTCCATTCCTAAAGTAGTCGGTGTCAATCATCCCAACAATTGATACCTTAACTGCTTCTGGACCTACATATTCAAAGTAGAGGTAATCTCCTGATCAGGAATGTTGCCCCATGACAGCGCATACTGTCGCATTTGGCTAGACTAAAAGCTGATGTGGCCTTCATTCAAGAGTCTCATCTTTCAGAGGCTGAGGCATTAAAGGTTAAACGTTGTTGGGTGGGTCATGTTTTCTTTTCTCCCACTGATACTAAAAAGGGTGGGACTTTGATTTTGTTACATGATAGTTAAATGTTTCTGGTATTTCTCAGGAATGTGATGATCAGGGTCGTTGGGTACTAGTTAGATTGCTTATCGATAAGATACCTATTGTGTTGTTTAATGTATGCGCCCCCACTGGCGTTGATAAATTATTCTGGCCCTCTATTTCTGTCAAACTCTCTACTCTATCTGAGGATTATATCATTTTTGGCGGGGATTGTAACTTGATTTTTGACCCCATCCTAGACCGACATTCTAAAGTTAGATTTTCACCCTCTAAAATGCACTCCCAGTTCACAAATACTATTCAAAACAATGCTTTAGTAGACATCTGGAGATTGTGCAATCCAGATCTTCGAGAATACAGTTTTTACTCTCCTGCCCATAACTCTCAATCACGCATTGACTATCTTTTTCTTAGCAAACCTCTCATACAACATGCTATACACTCTGATATCAGTTCTATTCTGGTTTCTGACCATGCCCCGGTACTCGTTGACATTGACCTCCTCCCCTTTTCTCCCCATTCTGGAAGATGGAGGTTCAATAACTCTTTACTCCTATACCCTATCTTTTGTACAGAGTTTTCTAAATTTACAACTGAGTTCTTTTTGCTCAACCTCACTCCTACCTCCTCCTATGTCATGGTTTGGGATTCTTATAAGGCGGCCTCTAGAGGTTTTATTATTAATTTTGTCTCCCGTAAAAAAAGAGCCAACAAAGCCAAATCCTCTTCCTTACTTGCAACTATTAAAAAGCTTGAACTTGCCTATCATTCCACAAATTCTGATTCCTCTCTTAAAGAACTCATAGAAGCCAAGATTTCCTTTAATAAATTCACCACTGAGGCTGCTTCTAACTTACTATTGAAATGTAAAGCGCGCTACTATGGGGGTCAAAATAAGATGGGGAAGTTACTTGCTAACTATCTCAAAACCCGGAAGGAGCGCACGAAAATTGAGCAGATTAAATCTTCCGGTGATACCATGTTTAAAGATAAGGACATCCTTAATGAATTCGTGCTTTTTTATAAGACCCTTTACACACCTGAGGTTGTTCCTTCTTCAGCTGATATCCCTTCTTACTTTCAGTCTCTTTCTCCTCCTCCCTCGTCTCATGTGAATTTTGAGCCTCTAAATGCCGACATTACACTCTCTGAGGTCTCTCATGCGGTCTCTTCACTACGCCGTGGCAAGGCTCCGGGCCCTGATGGGTTTACCACTGAATTTTATAGTCATTTTGCTTTCCTTCTTTTGCCAAAACTGTTATCTCTCTATCAAACCTTTTTGGCTTCCGGTCTTTCTAGCGGTTCCTTTCAACAAGCCTTAATTTGTTTAATCCCTAAGGATGATAAAGATCATTCCCTATGTAAAAACTACCGTCCTATTTCATTACTTAACACTGATTATAAGATCTTAGCCAAGATTCTAGCCCTCCTGCTGGACCCCATACTACCCGATTTAATTGGTCCCGAACAGTCTGGTTTTGTGAGGGGTCGCCTCTCTTCGAATAACTCTAGAGTCTTCTTTAATATTCTCAGCAAGGCTTCTTCTCTAAATCTCCCACTTGCTGCTATTTCTCTGGATGCGGAGAAAGCCTTTGATAGGATTGGCTGGGATTTCATGTTTCAAGCTCTCTCTTGGTCTGGTATTCCCTCCAAGTTCATCTCACTTATCTCTCTACTCTATTCCAGCCCCCAAGCGTCAATCTTTGTTAATGGTGCGGTTTCCGATTATTTCATTCTCCAAATAGGGGTTAAACAGGGTTGTCCTCTCTCCCCTTTATTATTTGTTTTGGCTTTAGAACCCTTTCCTACCAACTCGATCTCTGGTTTTCATTTTGCCTCCCAGCAAGTTAAACTTTCGGTATATGCCGATGACATTCTTTTCTACTGTTCGGATCCGGTTTCTTCTCTTCCCTCTTTTTTGCAGCAGGTTTCCTCTTTCTCAGCTGTTTCAGGTTACCGCCTCAATGTTGACAAGTGCAAAATTCTTCCTTTGAACTCGCAATGTCAAAAACATGTTTTTAATATTTCTGGTTTCTCGTGGCAGCCAACTAAAATTAAATATCTAGGTGTTTGGTTCGCCCCTCTTTTATCAGACACTCTGAAGTTCAATTTCGATTACATCTCCAAAAAATTGGAATCTGCCATCACTCGCTGGAATCCTCTTTTCTTGTCTTGGTGGGGTCGCCTGAGTTCGATTAAAATGATGCTCTCTCCTCTCCTATTATATACTATCTCCATGTTACCAATTCATATTCCCGATTATTACTTTAAAAAGACTGATTCTATCCTGTTGAATTTTTTGTGGAAAGGTAAAAAACCCCGCTTTGCGAAAGGAAAAACTTCAATCTGGAGTTCGTTTCCCTGACTTCAAAGCTTATCACCGTGCCTTTTCTCTCAAACAATCGGCTTGTTGGCTTTCCACGGAGCTTCCTTTCCATCCTCCCCTTTGGTTAACGATTGAGTCTTCCTTTCTTTCTCCCTTCGAGTTTCACGAATTCTTATCCTTTACTTCCCCTATGACTAGTCTTCGTAATCCCGTTCTTTCTCATTCTCGCAAGCTTCTTTCTCCGTATCTGTCCTCTTTTTATCCTTGTATTTCTTTGACACACGAGCAGCCTATCTGGCATAATAAACAACTTTTGATTCGCAACCGTACTTTCTTCTGGAAGTCCTGGCACTCTCGTGGTATTCGATGGATTTCTCAGCTTCTTTCCCATAATCTCCCTCTATCTTTCTCAGGCCTTCGATCTCAGTTTTCGTTGCCCTCCAGTTCGCGCTCTCAATATGAAACACTTCATCCCATCCTTCAGTCTTATCTTGCATCTTTGCCGGATTCTAACCCTATCCCCCTAGCTCACCGTACTATAGCCTTTGTTCTGGACTCCTCTCCTTCTGCTTCTTCCTTGTACAATTCGATCCGATCTTATGCGGACAGGCCCAAATCGAAGGTTGAACTAGCATGGGAACAGGATTTCTCTTTAGTTTGGCCAATTGCTTTATGGGACAAAATCTGGTCTAAACTCCATAAGACTTCTAGGGCTGCCAATACGACCCAAACTCTTTACTTGATTTATAACCGTACCCTTTTTACTCCCGCTGTTTTATCCTCCTTTTCGGCAATCACTCTCCCTACCTGCTGGTCATGTCCTTGTCCATCTGCAACTCTACAACATATGCTTTTTGAATGCCCCCCCATTTCTCGATTCTGGAATTTGGTTTGGTCACAACTTCAGAAAAATTTTCATTTCAACATTCCCTTTTCTCCCGCTCATACATTTTTGGGCTCTTTGTCACCTGCACTCCCCCAAACACATAATTACTATCTCCTAATGGATCTCTTTATCGCCATCGCTTTTCATCATATAACTTCCAACTGGAAACAAGCCGCTAACGTCTCCTTCCGGTCATGGTGGAATGCAATATGCTTCCATCACAGGTTGGACACTAATTTTGTTTCCCCTATTTCTCTAGCTATTAAGCGGGATCTCCTTTGGCTCCCTTTAGTGAATTACCTTTCCTCCTCTGCTCCTTCCTCCGTCACTCAAGATGTTCACTCTACTGAGGTACGCAAACCACCTTGAATCTCGTTTTCCATTTCACTTATGTATCTGTTTTATAGTTTTACTGCTTGCTTTGTCGTTTTTCAGGTATTTGATTACTGATGCATTTGTATTTTTATCTCAAAATATGCTATATGACTCCCCACTCCCCTTCCTCCCTTTCTTGTATATTTTATTGATTTTCTTGCATTGATTGATTCTTCACTGCTCTACTTTTCTTTGTATTTCTTTACTGTTTAATAAAATCAAACTTAAAAAAAAAGGAATGTTGCCCCAAAGAGAGATGGATTAATATGCGCTCTAACCTGTAATACCATGCAGAGCTGTGCAGGGGAGAAAAGGCACACTCATTTTCAGAATACTATGCCTATTTGGGCTTCACTATGCACTTTTCCAACCTTTGCAACAAACTGTTCAGATGCTTCATTGAGCTGTGTCTTGATCTGTTTTTTATCTTTTTTGTGTTTGTGTCTAAAAGATTTTATTTAGGAATTAAAGATAAATAAATAGGATTAAACAATACAAAAAACCAAAGCTTTAGTACAACGTAGAAGGTAATTCAATGAAACAAAGAAAATCTTTATGATTTTAAGGAGGAGAAAGTGTGGGGGGGAAGCAGAGAAGTATAAAACTGAAATTTGACATATGCTTTGGCAGAAAAAGTGCCCGCATAACTTGGAAACTGACACAAATAAAAAAGGCTCTAATAATTAGGCAATATTAATAATATACAAGTATATATGGTGAAAAATAAGAAACGTCAGAGAGATAATACATTCATGTTGGATGAAAGTTTATAGACCAAGAACAATTGACAGACGATACACAGTTTGCTGTAGTATTAAGAAATGAGGAGAAAGTAAACCATAACAATTGTGCATTATGAGAAGGAAAATATTGGAAAAGATAAATAGTAACTAAATTGCGATTAGGGCTCCCGGTTTTATGTTTTTTTTTTACATTTATGTCTGCATTTATCCAAATTTTTTGGCCATCTTATTGGTATTTATCCATATTTATTTTGCGTTTTAAGCATAAATGTAGCTGTAAAATTGTATATTTCAGGTTTATATAACTCTTCGACATGCACTCAAACATGGATGCCTGGCACGTTTTAGCAAACCAAGAAGCCATGTATAACAAAAGACTGCACTCACAGGTACAAATTAGCATCATACTACAAATATATGTTAACATATGCTTGTATTTAAGGAAATCTCATCCTGTATTATAACTAAGGCTCCCGGTTTTACTTTTAAATGGAATTTTACATAAAAATAGGCAGAAAACTATTTTCCTTTGTCTGTATTTATAAGTTAAAAACGGTAAAATACTAAAAAACTGTGCGCCGCAGCCCCACTCCTGCCCAGGTTTACCTTGGCAAGCCCCTCTTAGAAATCTACACCACTACGACACATTTAAGAGAACTGCTAAGGTACACAAGGCAGTAGATGGCTGCTGGTGTGGCACATTAAGGGGGAGGGGTCCCAGTAAGAAGTGCAAATACTTCAGGTTTAAAACAACACTCTGTCCGTCATTGAATGCCTAATTGCCGAGCACGAGGTGTTAATATGTGCATTAGCAGGCCGGCGCACTGATAGAAAGCTTTAGGCATCATCTGGCGGGGCCTGCTGGGGTCAGTGCCAATCAGGTAGCCTGTGAATGGCAATCATTGGCGCAAGGCAGAGACCTGTTAGAAGGTAGCAGCGTGCTCGGTTGCAGGTGACAGGCATTGAGGAATTTAAAAAAATGACATATGCTAGTGTACACACATGATTGTGACCCGTTTCAAGAAAACATGAAATTCTTTCCTTTTCTTTTTTTTTTACTGTTTGCATGTGTAATGACAGCTGTTTCTGTGCAACTAGGCCTCTCCAGCGAGATGTGTGGATCGCAGTCTCCTTCCTTTAATGTTGGCTTTGCAGAAATAATTTCCCATTTGCTTTCATGCCTTTATTCCTTTTCTAATATTCCTCAATAACGCTGGGCTTGCTCTTTGAATCACGAAGGGTTAAAACGGGTTGCAGGTAACTTTCAAGAGAGATTTTGTAACACAGTTTGATGCCATCCCAATAACAAACATTTCAAATGTTGCCAAAGGAGAGGCTGCATCCCCCATCACTCCCTCTTCGAACACAGTGCTTAACGTTTCTTGCTTAACGTTCCCTGGAATTCTGTACAATAAATGTGCACTTTTTCTTCGAAATAGAATGTTCTGCCTTTCAGTGTTTTCAGTTTTGTTAACTTTCTAAGTGCGTGCAGTCGTTACAATCTCTCCATAGCCCCTCTCTCGCACAAATAAGAAAAAATACTAGTTGCAGCATCTTCTTTTGCTTGTGACAAAAATAAATGTGGATAAATACAGTTAAAATGACAAAAAAATAAATATGTATAAATACAGACGGAAATGGTAAAAAAATTAAATACCATACAACCGGGAGCCCTAATTATAACACTCCATGCTGTCTGCCTGCTCAGCTGTTGCCCAGAATTCATGAGTTAATCACAGAGAGTTTCTTAGAAGAAGCACAATTTTCAGTACTTTTCCGCTTTTAGAAAATAAACACAGACAGGAAACACATTGTTTTCTGTACGTATTTATCTGTAAAAATCAGTAAGAACGGAAAACCAGAAGCCTAATTTATGATGAGAACAAATTCAATTCCACCAAGCCGTAAATGACAGTTTAGATGAACATTTCCAATTAAAAATGATCTGTTCAAAAGCAACTGCTTAATAAGTAATTTACAATTAGGGAAGGAAGGTGAAAATTCAGTAATTAAAGTTTCTAAAAGTAGATAATGTTAGAAGAATGTTGTATGTTGCATATTTGTTTGCGTTGCAACCAAAGTTTATGTCAAAAAGAGAGAGTGTATTGGGACACCAAACTAGCATATGCATAATATCACTTTTAGGAAACGTACAAGCCCAACATTGAGATGAGGTATTTGTTTAAAATTTTTAACATTTTGCGGGAGAAAAATAAAGTCTGTAGTACAGAAAAAAACTGAGTCTGAGTAATACTGGCTGTTCTTGAAATTTTACAGAGATATGACCACATTTTGTTCCAGAAGAAAACAGACCAGTTTACCCCAATGTCTTTTTCGCAGAGGAGTTAAGTTTTGTACTTGGTTCGAGGACTTATTGAGGATAATATAGTTTTATGAATAACTGATTCTTTAGGGCAAGCAGTAAGAAACTTGGTAAGGTCTGAGGTATATGGTATAGAGAGAGGGGTATCTTGTAACGAGAAGAGAGCATCTATGACTAGATTAATGAGTAAAGAGAAATGGGTATGGAAAGATTGGGGACATAGGAATGTATGCTAAACGCAGAGAAATGAGATAGGGACATCATTTTCGAATAATTGCACAATCCTGTAGACCTCCAAAAGTGACAGGAGATAGGTCTATTGTGAAGTTTAATGAGTTTATTATGTCATATGGAAATATTGAAAAAATAGAGGCTGTTAACGTAACAGAAAAAAAAAGAAAAGACCCATCAGGTTTATTCTGGCTGCTGACAGTGAGTGAAATTTAATTGGGACTTGGTCCTCATTATGGTGGTCAGTGTAGTAGTGTGTGACTAGGGGGTGCTATCTTCACAATTGTGAATTGCTCTCTCATGTTTTTGTTTTACGATACAGTCTGGGGGCCTATGTCCCTCCTTTTTGATACAACCACTGGTACTGCAACACCCTCCCATAGAAAGTCATGGAGGTAGTGAGCTAAAATAAAACTCCAAATAGAAATAATCTTAAATGTATTACATACATTATTTAAAATGATTAAAAAGAAATATACATACAAATATTTTTCTCTTAAATATCATTGTAAATTTTTTGTATGTGCTTGCTTTAGATGTAGAACAAAACAGAAAAAATGCTACTGCACCGTTAAATTAGTTTTGAATTAAAATGATTTTCTGAAATGTAAATAAAAAAAATAATTCCCACCTTGGGAAAGAAAATTGTTTTTAATGTGCATTATCATTTATTGAAAATGATGTATAGAATTCATTAAAATTGATGTAACTATTTCAACAAAATAAAATGCTATATTTTTAGTATTCGTAAACTACAAGTTTAATTATACTACTAGTAATTTTACTAGTAGTAAAATACCACTTGTAGTTTGCAAATGCTAAAACACTAGATACTTTGCTACAGCAAGTGTAAACATACACAAAAGTGTAAGTTTACTTTTGTGACTCTGGCCCTATGAGTGTAATTTTACTACAAGTAATTTTACTAAAAGTAATATTGCACTTGTTATTTCTAAATACCAAAAAGTAGTAAACTTACACAAAAGTGTAGGTTTACCTTTGTGAATTAGGCCCTAAGTTGCTACAAACGTGTAAGTAAGAAGTGTAATTTACTACAAAAGTGTAATAAACTACGAAAGAGAGTCAGTGAATACTATGAAGTAGTAAACTTACTCAAAAATCTAACTGTATGTATGTATGTATGTATGTATGTATGTATTTTAATGCTTGTTAAGCGCAGCTGTCACCCAGCGGGTATCCTGGCGCTGAGATCAGTTCCACCATCAATTCTACAAATTAATCTGCTCTAGGGAAAAGAAAAGTTTTAAGGTCCTTTTTAAATAAAATCAAATTTGGACTGCTCCTCAGTTTTAGAGGTAGAGTGTTCCACATTGTGGCGGCCGTAAAACTAAAGGCGCGGCCACCCATTCTCACTCTGTTTATTCTAGGGACATTCACTAGGAAAGCTGAGGCGGATCTCAGAGGTCTGGCAGCCTGATACCACGAAAAAAGATTTTGCAATGGTATTGGTCCTTGACTATGCAGTGCCCCAAAAACCAGGCACATAGCTTTGTAGGAGATCCTCTGCTGGACCGGCAGCCAGTGCAAAGATGCCAGAGCTCCCGCAGAAGACGCCGAACGAGGTAGGGATAGGGCTAGTTTAGCCGCCATATTTTGAACCCTCTGTAATTTGTGGATCAAAACTTTTGGGGCTCCTAGAAGTAGTGCGTTACAGTAGTCTAACCTACTGAGGATGGTACTACGCACTACTTCTACTCTGGCATCCCGCGGGAGAAGCGGCAGTATCCTCCGTAAAGCACGGAGCAGGCCCATACATGTCCCAACAGTCCTGTTCACCGAGGCATCCAATTGTAGGTTCGACTCGAACATAACTCCCAGATTGCGGGCCGAGTCTGCTGCCTCCACCGAGCCTGGAATTGAGCTAGGCCAAAAATCTTCCGGCAATGGGCGAGGTAGTCGGTCAGAAGAGCAGTGCAATATCTCCGTTTTTGTGCCATTGAATTGAAGTGAATTGGCTTGCAACCACTTTGCTGTGGCCGACATACACTGATGGAAGGTGTCCCTCGACACTGCCTCTGAACCCTCAAAAGAAAAAATCAATTGGGTATCATCGGCGTAGTTGATGACTTGAATGCCGGAAGATCTTATAAGTTGTATCAGGGGGCGGAGGTACAGATTAAAAAGAATTGGACTTATCGCCGAACCCTGGGGGACACCCTGGTTCACCTGACGTGTAGCAGAGCGGAACGGTGGTAATGTTACTGCCTGTTGTCTGTTATCCAGATATGATGATAACCAAGCTAGTGCTGAGCCCGTTATTCCCGCATTACCGAGACGGTCCAGAAGGACCTCATGGTTTACCGTGTCGAACGCGGCCGACATGTCAAGCAGTACTAAAAATGCTGACTTGTCCCTGTCGACACGCGTTCGCAGATCATTCAACACGGTAACCAGAGCAGTCTCAGTACCATGGCCCGGTCTGAAGCCAAACTGAGCTACATCCAGACTGGAGTTGGATTCCAGGAAATTGGCCAAGGCTCTCGTAACCCACTTCTCTAAGATCTTTATCGCGAATGGTAACAGCGAAATAGGCCTATAATTGGCTGGGCAGAGGGGGTCCAAGGTAGCCTTTTTTAGCAAAGGTGTTACAATAGCCAATTTCCAGCAGTCTGGTACAGATGCAGTAGCTAACGATTGGCAACAGATGGAGTGGAGCGGGGGGAACAGCTCGTCCTGGAAGGCCTTCCAGATCTTATGTGGCATGGGATCAAGAGGAGAGCCAGATGATACACAGTTAGCCAGAGCACAAAACTCCTCCAACGAGGGTATTGGAAAGCTCGGCAGCTGACAGGCAAGCTCCTTGTTCATATTTGACTCCAAAGCCAGGTGACCTGGGAACACAGAGGGACAAGAACCAGATGACATCGGTTGCGTAGAGCCCTCAAGGCCCTTCAGAATGTTCCTAATTTTGTCATCAAAAGCTGTGGCTAAAGAGTCACAAAGCTCCTGTGACACCGGAGGAGATGGTGTGGCACATGTAGGATTGGCTAAGCTCTTTACCAATTTGAACAGGGTCTGAGATTTGTTCGATGCCTTTGCCAATGTCTCTTCCAAGAATTTGGCTTTGGCATTTCTTAACTGGAGCTTATATTCTAGTAAGATACCTTTGTAGGCGGCCCTGTCTTGCTCTAAATACCCTTTCCTCCATGTGCGTTCTGCTTGTTTGCAGCGCAGCTTTGCCTGGCCGAGTTCCTCGGTGAACCAACCATTGGTCCCTCTGGATCTATCCTTCAGTTTCCGTAGGGGTGCTACCTCGTCCAAGGTTGTTAAGATTTGCTGGCAGAGGGCATCATAGCTTTCCCCTACACTGTTCTTTAACTCAAATGTTCGGGCCAGGAACAAAGGTTGCTTAATCTCCTTTAGCAGGCGAGTCCATGATCGATTGAATGTAGTATTCCCCGAACTAACTGGTTTAGATAGGGCCGGCTGAGCTATAGTAAAAAGGATCAGTGAGTGGTCGGTCCAACATTGAGTTAGAATGTCCTTCACTGAGATTAGTTCATTATCCGCAAACACCAAGTCCAGTGTATGCCCCTTCGTGTGAGTGGGGGAGAGGACAAGTTGTTCAAGTTGAATGTTCCCACATGCTTGACAGAGTTCTCGAAAGGCAAGATCATGGGGTCCAGAGGGCCACAAATTAAAGTCGCCCAAGACAAGGAACTTGGAGTGGGAATTTGAAAGATCATATATCAGATCGACCAGTGATTGGAGGGCCGCTGTCGTTGACGAGGGTGGCTGTTCGAAATGGGATTCCTGTTTGGCTGAGGTATGCATCCAGGCCAGGCAGGAACCACCACGTTAGTCATGGTATGTAAGATACACCCTAATGGCCTGATTGCGATGTCGTCGGAAAGCCTCCGACCAACAGTTGGATTCCCCTAGACCGTCTCGGAACGCTACCGACTGACTCGGTCAGAAACAATTCCGACCAATCGATTATGATGCATGTGGACGGAAAGGAAACCGTTCGGACATTCCGAATCGGTTTTGCCCAGGATTTGGAGATTCTGAGTCGGTTGTAGCCGAATAGTACAGCTCTGCAGACAGCGTTTCGGACCGAGCAATTATGAAGTTGGATTCGGAAACCCTTTCTGACTCGGTTTGTCCGACACAGAAAGGGTGTCAGAAACGGTCTTTGGGGGGCCCTAGCAGGCCCACTCTTCATCCTGAGGCCTCCAGTTGGGGGCCGTGGGGGTACCCAAGGGACCCCCCTGTAAAACCATGCACAGTGCACAGGCGCCATGGGGTGCCTGCGACAGAGTGCAAGGTTTTCTGCAACCCCCCCTTTTCACAATGGAAGCCTGTGTTTTCGATTGGAACACAGGCTCCCAGTGCGAAAATCAATGGGAAATCAATGGGAAACATTCAGACCGGTTTTCAGAAGCATCGTAATCGGTCGTAAGGACCCGCAGACTGCGAGTTGGTTAGAACCAAATCTGACAAGGAGTCGGGCGGTTTAGTTTCTGACCTACATCGTAAACAGGCTCTGAAGGTCTGATTACGAGTGTCAGCAGTGCGTGGGCAGGCGGTACGTGCCCATCATGCCCCTACACTGCTGAGACTCGCCACTACCCACCAGATTATGACTTTAAAGTGGTGTGGTAGGTGGCTTGAGTGTCCCAGGGCAGTGCCTTCTTCAAAGGTAGTGGTGCCTTTGAAATAGCCATTGCAATGGGCATGCCTTACAAGGTTCCTGTACGGCATGGCCTCAAAAGCCCCTGTTTTGCAGGAACTGTTGTGCATGCACATAGGGGGGCACATGCTATACCCGCCCTGTGTGCATCCACAATGGTAGGAGGCACACGGGGCCCTGTAGGGCCCCCTTTGTTTCCTCTCCTCCATGTGTACATGGAGGAGGACCCTTCATGACATTGCAGGTGAACAGGAAACTTCTAATATGCTTGGCTGGACCGCAACAGTCCCACCAAGCATATTGTAGCCTCCTGCCCGCCACACCACCTCCAGGGAATGCAAGTTCCCTGGCGGACATGGAGGTCTCAGGGCAGTCCGATCGCCCGACTCATAATGGGGTTGCCCCACTGCCAGGGCCCTTCCAGAAAAGCAGTCCAGATGAGTTCTTTGGGCCATACCGCAGTTCCCCTGACAGAGCTTGGTTACAAGTCCAGTAGTTTCTGATTTTAGAGGAGCCAGTACTTATACCCAAAAGTGTCTTTGAAATAGAGGTGACTACAAAGCAAAGCGTTTGAAGTGTACAGGCCCCCTTTCATCCAAGTCCTGTCTGCCAGCCTTCCTGGCCTCACAATAGTGGGAATTTGGATGTTTGTCACTACTAGGACATGCAAAACAACCAGGTAAGTGTCCTACTGTTTACTTACATAGCACCCTGCCCTTAGGAGTGAAATATTTACAATAAAAGGGAGGTTTATGGCTTGGCAAGTAGTTTTAAATGCCGAGTTGGAGTGGCAGTGAAAATGAGCACACAGGCACTGCAGCGGCATGCCTGAGGCAGGTTTGAAAGGCTACTTATGTGGGTAATATAATCAATGCTGCAGCCCACTAGCAACATTTAACTTGCAGGTCTTGGGTATACGGTACACCACTTTACAAGGGACTTACAAGTAAGTTACCTATACCAATCATGTATAAACTAATTACACACATGTTTAAAGTAAGAAACACATGTGCTTTACCGCTGATTAGCAGTGGAAAAGTGCACAGCAAAACGTGGTGGTTAAAAGCTAAAATTTTGGGTAAAGCCACCCTAAGGTTGCCAGGTCTAACAGTAACCTTGTTTGAAATCTTAAGTTACCTTTGTAAATCAGGCCCACTGTCTCTATATCATCAAATGTACTCATATTGTGTGTAAGACAGTTAATTGAAGTTAGTATAAGCAACAGAGGGCATTGGCTAGTCCTTACATGACTACCTTTACATTATGTGCATTCCTAAGGTATATCCATCAAACCATCAATGTCCCCATTTCTCAATTTCTCCACTCCCAAATATTTACTTATTTAGCCCAAGCTAAGTTCTGGGTGGTACTGGCTTCACCACACACACGCAGTGAGCGTACAGTTACCTTAATATTCCTCTGCCTCACAATTTAGTAAGTATTCACTATGGACACAATAACAAGAGAGTATACAAGGAAGGATGGAAGGTGCACTCATGGAAAGTAGACACGTGAACAATGAGTCCAAAAAAGTGCTTCTTTTAATTCAAGTAATCTTTAAAAACCGGCACACAGCCAAAGCGTTTCGTTCCCAATTGTGCCAAAAGGGAACTTCATCAGGGCAAGGGCTGCTTTTATCTTCTTTCAATGCCTATTTGGCCTTTAATCTAAGAAACCTGATGAAGTTCCCTTTTAGCACAATTGGGAACGAAACGTGTTGGCTGTGTGCCTGTTTTTAAAGATTACTTGTATAAAAAGAAGCACTTTTTTGGACTCATTGTTCACGTGTCTACTTTCCATGAGTGCACTTCCATCCTTCCTTGAAAACTGTGACCTGATTTGTGCCTTTGGACGGCGGGTGCAGGAAGCGGTTTGCACCAACCTGTGATTGTTATTTGTACATGTGTTCTGGTCGAGCAGCGCCTTGGTCTGTTGTTTGTTCTTTATTTGTTAATACAATAACAAGAGAGGTATCGTTTTTGATTCTGTGAGCACACATTATCACCTTCACGCTAGGCTGATTCCCCCGCGGCGCTGGGGGAGGGGGTGCACGTGGAGCGCGCGGTGCTCGTGACGAGCTCGGCTCGTCACACTGCACGGTGGCGCTGTGCTCATGACGAGCTGAGCTCGTCATGACCAAGCCCGTTTCTTAGAACTCTCAGCACAGCGGGGGAATTAGCCCAGCGTGTGAGCCCACGGCCACCGTGCCTCATGACGAGCTGAGCTCGTCATGAGCACGGAAGGGGTATGTTTTCAGGTTGCATGACTATCTGGACATTAAGGCCATTTATTCAAAAACATAAGTTCACATATGGGCTGCCATTTTGATATTACACTTTACTCATTTTACATAGGCCTTTTTAACTTGAATTTTAATCTTCACTATTTGGTCATTATATCGTGTTTGAGCATTGCACTCTACAGCTAACATTCCCTTACCCGCACAATGACATTTAGGGCCTGATTTAGATCTCAGCGGACAGGTATTCCATCACAACCGTGACGGATATCCCGTCGACTGAAATATAATTCCCATAGGACATAATGGCATTTATATTTCAGCAGACAGGATATCCGTCACCATTGTGACGGAGTAACCTGTCCGTCAAGATCTAAATCTGGCCGTTAGTCTTTTTGGTGCATCATTGGCACTATCTTTTAATTCCGTAAGTCAATGCTTTCGGGTACATAACTGCGACACTTCCTTGTGCTGGTTTCTAATATGTTAACAATTAGCAAAATGTCTGCACCATATTAGATAATTGTAGTGAGTTGATTTTAATTATACTTTTTAACAGCCTTGAAAAAGTCTTAAGATGAAACATGTGTCACCTGCATCCGATGTATCAATCTGATGGAGTTCGATAAAGTTTATCAATAATACATACAAGAACAATGATTTCATTGATGTTTGTTCTCCATTTGAATTATGGAATTACATCAATTTGTTACTTTGTGGATGTTCTCCCATCGTTTAATCTAAACTTGTGAATGACCATATCCGTGGTCGCTTTTGTTATATGCAGTGATTGCAGGATGCTTGTATGGTGAGCACCATAAATTCACACAGACACTTGCCACCAATAATCTTAAATTCCTTTTACTCGAGTCATATGCTATTTTTCTCGAATGTGCAACTCTTACCCCACTGCTTTCATTGTCATAGTATGTACACATAGGCTGAGTTAGGATTGTTGCTGACTGCACATATGATGTTCGGGAGTACGTGTGAATTTTTGACTCTGCCTTTCTGTCCTCCGTCAATGACAGGTTGGGGCTTTGCTTGGTTGCTGGATACCCAAATGGGATCTTAGGTCATAGGTGTATCCCAACACCATGCTATGACATGACTGTTGACAGACACGGTATAGAGAGCATTTTGGTGTATTAAAGCTTATCCTTGACTTTTTTCTGAGTGTATTTGCAATTCCTAGTTTAGTACCTTCTGCTGGATGGATGTTACCCACAAATTTAGAGACAAGAAGAAGGCAGTTAGGCTATAGGACAGTTGCACTAGTATTCATCAGTATTCTTTGTTAGCGAGATCTAGACACTCAACAGTTTGTGATCTACTGCCCAAGTATCACCAAAAAAGACTTATTAGAACATACAGGAGAGGAATGTCTATTAACTAAACCTATATTATCATTGATAGTAAAGTGATATATCATAGTATCAATTTTGTACATCATATTCCCATCAACAATACACAGACATCATGATTTATATCAACAAAGTATACAAATTTTCCAACCCGAAATCACGGGGATGTACATTAGTGATACATAGGAGTCGCATGATCTTGATGAAAACATCTTGATTGATTTCTATGATTTTGTGGATGCAAACAAACAATCAGCCCAGACAACGCGTTTCTTCCTTGCGGACTTTATTAGGGTTGTAAGTTAATGCTCAAAACCGGGTGGATCTTCTCTAGTTCTGCCTTGCGTTGTCAATAAATGGATTCCAGACAGCAGTATCAAAATAAATCCTCAATTAATATGTGTTCAGCTCCAACATATTTGTTCTAACCCTCCTTTCTCCAGATTAGAAAAATAATCCATTCAATCATTTGTATTTTCCTAGCGTACATCAAAACAACAACTACCATCTTCCAGGGTCTGAGATACACACATTTTACTCTTTGGCCCTTGCAAGTAAACAGGCCGGAATATTAAGGAAGATGGATATCACTTTCTTGTCATATGTTGATGCATGTCAATAGCATGCAGGCCGGATAATGATTTGCTTGATTTTGAGGAGTGAATTTGCTGCTTATGCATCATTCTTGTCCTTTGGTAAATCAACAGGATTAGGAATAGTTGTGATCAGCCAGTGACATTCTCCATTAATTTACTTAGCATACTTGTTAGAGATGTACATGCAGTAATGGGATCTCCAGGTATTTTAGGTATTAGATTTGTGAGGTTACAGGCATGCATTATGAAAAGATCTAATTTCTTAGTACAACATGATGCTGCCAGGAGAGTGTGGTACAGTCAGATTTCCTGAAGCACTGGGATATTTAAGACTCTGCTTTGTGGGTTTGGTTTGCTTATGGTTCTGAGTTATAGATCTTTTTCTGTGGTGGCTATATCAGAGGCTATAAACTAGCTACTCAAAGACGAGGCTAGTACTAGATACATTCTAATGCTACCTGTGCATATATAATCTCTGGCAGCTGTGGTGTTCTCATCCAATTTGACAGCTTCTTGAACTGATAAATGGAACGCTGGAGTGGAAGGGGATGAATTCACTTGGTAGAGTCACTTATGGAATTGGAGTTGTGGCGTGCAAGTCTCTTCCACAATCTCTAATTTTGAGTTATGGCTTATGCGGACATATCCATACTAACATTATAAAGAGAGAGCCCAAACCTTTGAGGCGGGTAATCTCAGTAACCACAGCACCAATCACAACACCCAATACAGCGTTGGAAAGGGCAGTTGCAGCAGAAGGACATAGGCTATGCAGACAGCCACCGTATACATTTAAAAGGTAAAAGAACCGTGCCAGCAAAGTAGTCCCTTGTGGACGTGTCTGCGTTCTGCTGTGGGCGTGTGCTGGGGCGTGACAAACGCTGGGGGCGTGTGGTACGTTCCGCCCTTCATGCCATGTGAGTCGTAATTGCGCCGCATCAAGGGGCATGCTGGGGGCGTGACACGCTGAGGCCGTGACAAACGATGTGGGCGTGTGTCCCCACTTTGGGCGTGTGTCCGCCCTTCATGCCATGTGAAGCGCCAATTACGCAATTGCGCCGCATCAAGGGGCACGCTGGGGGCATGACAAATGCTGGGGGTGTGTGCTACATTCCGCACTTCATGCCATCTGGGTTGTACATTAATCAGATCGTCTGCTGCGGCCATGTGCTGGGGGCGTCACAAAGGCGTTCACCTCGAAGCGTGGTAAGTAACCATTCGCAAGACTCCCTTAGGGGACTGCCCGTTGTCTCACACATACTGGGGGTGCCGAATGCAGTGTGTGCCTTGGCCTGGGTGCGTCTGAAAGGGCCGAACGCAGTGTGTGGCTTGGCCTAGGTGCGTCTAAAAAGCACTCGGGCCGAAGAGCGTCGGTGTGGGTCATAAAAAAATAAGAACAGCAGGAAATAATCATTTAAGACTCACAAAATTCTAATTGTTAGACGGTCACCGCTGGCCCTCAAGCGGGGGCACACGCTACTGAGCGTGTCTGCGGGGACAATTACTGCAGCCTCTCATGCGCGCTGGTACTGAACTATCACATTAAACCAAATTACACGAGCCTGCTAACATCAGCCAGGGCTGTAGCCGGGCTCAGGCGGTGGATCACTACACTAATTACATGCGCCTGCCAACATGAACCAGGGCTGCAGCTGGGCCTCAAGCGGGGGGACACACGCCTCCTAACATCAACCAGGGCTGCAGCTGGGCCTCAAGCGGGGGAACACCGAATGACCGTATCTGAATACACACATTACACACATTCTATTTCATACCCGGACAACGTCGGGACAGGCTGCTAGTATATATATATATATTTTTATTTTTATTTTATTTTGATATGTATGTGTGTATAATTTCTGCAGTTCATTTCCTATCTGTTCTCTCTGTTACTGACAGGGTTAATCTAATCACCATCATAGAGTATGTCTCCAGATATAGAAGATTTATTGACACATTAGCACCATTATTTCATTCCTGTGCTTACCATTGATACAAGCAGCTCCTTCCTTTCCCTGAATAATCCAAGATGGGTGCTTTCTCACAACTACCTCCATACAAATGTTTATGCAAAGTGAATGAGGGCAGAGTGAGATGAATTTACATTTATTTTTCATGTTGTTATATATGTTTGCTGTCCGCACAAGTGGTTTCTGCTTACAGCTGACCTTTACAAACATATATAGCACCCACATTGGGTATTTTATTTTAGCAAGTATAAAAGCAGTATGCAGGAGTGAGGGAGATCATTCTAGCTTCTGTGACATTTCTTCATTAGTGCATTTAGCATGTTTGTTGCATTACCATGTCATTCCCATTTTCAATCATGGAAATGGACTTCATCTCTCATATGGGAGAGATACTTTTGGTCTAAATTGTCAATATTAATTCAGAATATAATAGGATCTAATGATTGGTAAAATGTTTGACAAAATTGTGTGATCTTGGTTGCATTACTTGGTTTCCCTGTTCTTTAGTTTCCCAATCTACCAAAACTGAACATATGGAAACACTCCCTCTGACAACACTAATTTGTGCATACAACATAAACTTGTATAGTTAGGAGATTTCTGTGATCCAGACTTCCATTAACCAGAGCTACAATGTCATAGGCCACAAAAGACAGATCTATGGGGTGCAACAGGTTTCTCACAACTTCAGACGCCACTGTACTCACTACACTATTGATAGCCACACTATTAGTGTTTACTCTTTAAACATAGCGTTCTGCTTTGCTTTATTCCTTGTGATTTTCTGCTGCTAGGTGAATTTGGGTGCACATCCTTTTCTTAGAGGGGTGGATTGAAATTTAGAAGAAAGGGGATGCTGCAGTAAGTGAGTAAAGACCTCTACTGTGGTTTGAGAAGAATTACCCAGGCTGCACTTCACATTACAGTCCTGTGTTCTCTTTGAAGTGTCCAGGAACGTGCTGGATATGTGGCAGTGTACAATACTATCACCAGTACTAACCTTGGTCAAGTCTTTTTCTCACCCTTTGTCGGCACCTTTGTTTTCCGTGCTGCCGGTTGCAATTGAAGATTATGTATGAAATTGCACGAGGGACTGAAAGTACTTATATACACCAAACCTGCCAGAGCACATGTTGGAGTCAGAATAGAGACAGGGGGGACAAGTGAACACTATACTGCATGCTGCAGTGGGTTATTTTTAAGCACTGTGTTGTGAACACGGGAAGCCCATTTTACAAAGGTAAACATAAATGTGCATATTTACTAATGCATGTATTGACTCCTACTCCTTGGTGTAAATCTACAGTTTATTGCTCATCACTATTTCCGAGTGGAGATTTACAGCTAGATGTAGACTTACATGCCTCCATCCCCGATAATGAGGAGATGGAGCCTCCTGCAATTTATTTACAAAGGGTGTTATTTTAATTCCCAGACTCCATTGATTTCAAATGGAGTGCTTTCAAGTACCAGTGGAAGTCCATGTGTGATGCTGGCTCACTGCAAGGTGGGTCTGGAGTTCATTTATACCTGTGTGCACCATGAGGGCTGAAGTAAATTCAAAAGGGTATTTTGTGTATTGCAACTGCCTTACTCTTTTATGGGCGTGTGTCCCTCAGAACTCCCTCCTTAAATTTCCTTAACTCCTCCAATGTATTGCAATTATTCTCCATCTCCAATTAACTCCCACTTTTACTCCTCATTGCTATACCTATGTGTGCAATTCTCTCCACCACAGTGGTGGAGATCTCTACACAGAAAAGATAGAAGAGGTGGATGCAGTTGTCTTTGGGTTCATAAGTTGGTGTATGCAAGTAGTTAATTGTTTCGGTGCTGCTGAAGACACAGCTCCACGGTTGCAGTGCGGGTGGTTAGGTGGACACTTAGCAAGCTCAAATCATGGTCAAACGTGGTGTGCAGGCACATACACACACCAGACAGGCTTCAAGAGTCATCAATCATCCACATAAACATTGTATCCTAATTAATATTCTAATAATATTGCCTGTTTGCAGTTTCTACAAGGAAATCTAGACCCAAGGGGACAATATTTTTATGAACGATGTTTAAGACACACTATTTATGTCACACTATATTTTTATAAACATTCTGACATACAACATACTGTGAATTGTTGTTCTTCCGTAGAGCTGTGTGTGTGTGTAGTTTACTGACCTCAGTTGATCTCAGCCTGACATCCTTCAGAGATTAAAACAACAAGCATCATTAAATTAGAATACAGCAGCTATGACTCACATCGTGCCTGCCGCTTGTTATAATCAGAGTAGCTGCAGACACAGAGGAGCTGGGCATTCGGTTCTCTGAAATAACACTGCAACCGGATAATCAAATGCCTTGATGAGTGAAACATCCTTGCTTGTTTTTAGAACAACAGCCTGTACTATATGTGTGTGTGGGCATACATTTGTGTGTCTGAGGAATGATCCTATGTGATATGAGTCACTATGATCTCCCACACATTCACAGATAGTTTATTCTTTACACAACAATTAACATTGTGCATCACTGTGGCTTTCCACATAGTTCACTTTTATGTTCTGTTCTAAGAAAGATAAATTATAGAGTGATATAGTGTTATTGCCCGCCGTTCAGTGCTATAGCAGCTGTTAGAGGCCATCTTACTAAGTTATTGACCCGAGCCACAGGCAATGGCCTATAATGGGGCAGAGGGCCATTAGTGGCTGGTATAGCTCGAGGGTGAAGGGCTGTAATGTAATTAGGACATTCCACATTTAGAATGCTATAAATAAAACTGGGAGAACAACAAAGACAGACTTTGAAAGGTTAGAGCACATGGCCATTATTGGCAAACTGTCTCTTATCAAAGCTCCCAACAATCCAATGTGCTTATATACATGAAACGCTACTACATACATGGATTCTGTATTCTTAAGAGAGGTATCACTGTACACTAATATGGTCAGATCCCAAATTGCCCGAGTGAGTATATCGTTGTTTACACATCACAAAATGTATTTCATGTGCTTGAAATTTTTATTTTAGTGAAAGTCATCCGGTGGCCTTGAAACGAGCTATACTGTATCCAAAATTTGCCTTTGACTGTCATGACCTTTTCTGAGAAGAGAAAACAGGATTTTTTCATGTACAACACATTATTGTCACAGTTGAGAGGGATCCGAAATATTTTACCCAGTCCTCCTTGAGGTCCCCTTTCGACTCCTGCTGTTTCTTCGCCTTGAATTTAGGCCCATACAATATTTGATTAGTTCTCAGGTTTCATGTCTCTGCTGCGAAGTAAATGTTAGAGCCATTTTCTTATTCACAGTGCAAAAAATATTTGACATTGAGACTTCATGCCAAAAACCTGCTGGGAATAAATATCAAGGCAGTCCCGTTGAGACAGCCTCTATTTAGCCCTGTCACTATTCAAAAAACTCACAAAGCGTGATGTATGAGGGCTATTATTTAAGTCTGCAGGGCGGCACTTCAAACGTGAGGTACAACTGAAATAAAAAAAAAGGTTCTCTTTTAGACTGTCGAGGTTAAATACATGTTGTATCATTCAGAAAGGAGAAATGCTTATTTTATTGTTTTTATATTTGTACTTTGTGTGCGTATTCTGGCAGCACTCAATTGTTCCTTTGAAACAAAAGTGTATTTTTATTTTGTGCAGGTTCTCTGGGGTTGAACCACGGTTATCCGAACACTCCGCATATTAACCCTCATACTAGTAGTTTTACACCTGCGGAAAACATCACTTTGCATGCTAACAAGGAGTAACGTGTGTTTACAAGGCACATAATCATTTGGGGGCAGATTTACAAGCCCCTTGCGCCTCTTTTGCGCTGCCGTTGCGTCACTTTTGTGACGCAGCGGCGGCGCAAAAGATGCACCATGGTGCGGGGTATTAACAACGTGACGCATCTGGGAGATGCGGCATGTTGTAAAGCCCTGCGCCATAAGGAGGCGTTCCTGCGCAGTGGGGGGGCGTTCCTGCGCATGAACGCCTCCTAAAAGTGGCTGAGTGAAATCTACAAGATTTCACTCAGTCACTTTTAGGCCAATGCTGCGTCAAAACCCTGCGCCTGCTTGAAGCAGGCGTAAGGATTGAGGCAGCATTTGAAGGATAGGGCACCCTAGAGCCTTGCTGGAGCTGCGTCGCACTTGCGACACAACTCCAGCAATGCGCCACTTTTACGGCACAGATGCGTGACGCATCTGTGCCATTTTTGTCTCATGGTGCGCCGCATTGTAAATGAGGCACATCCATTGTGGCGGAGGCATGGCGCACAATAAGTGGCGCATCCCTGCTGATATGCAGGGATGCGCCACTTATTGTAAATATGCACCTTGGCTTTTTGAAATACATTCGATGTTTACATACCCTCTGAATCTGACAACGGATGTACATGGAAACAATCTAAGAGACTTATTCAGACTTGAAGTAAGGGTCCCAAAATAATCTGATTTCTAGAGGATCTTCTAAATCTAACAGAGGATTTACTGGCGAACGTTACTCCACTAATATCGCTATAGTGGATAAAATTCTGCCCAACTCAAATTTTCAGTTACATAACAAAACATAAGGGTCTATTATGATGTAGGGCAGATCGCCACCGCCCGCATGGCGGTGGCGATCCGCCCTACATCATACCTTGCCTGCCACCCATTTCCCCCCATCATATTAGTATGGCGAGCGGACGCCGGCGGACGGAAAGACAGTCCACCAGTTTTACGCCGGTCGACCAGTTGACCGGGTGAAATAGTGTCTGTATATGGTGGCTGTGTCTGCTAGACACCACCATCCATATTAGCACGGGAGCGGGAATCAGCCTTTCCTTGGCGGCATTGCAGCCACGGAAAGGCATGCAGATTTTGCTTTGGGGCCCCCAGGGTATTTGGAGGGGGTGGTGGGTGCATTGTCACGGACAAGGTGGCAGGCACCACCCGGTGCCTGTCACCTTGTGCATGACAATGCACAACGTACATTCCCAGCATTGTGGCGGGCGGTGCTGTGAGCACCACCCGCCACAATGCTGGGAATGGAGGATGCCACCGCCACAGTGGCATCCTAATTGCTGGTGCAGCACCGCCGCACCACTGGCGGCCGGTCCCAGCACTGCTAAGGTCCGCCCGCCATCCTAATAGGCCCCATAATGTCAAATAATATCATATAAAGGCATTATAAAACCTACATTACATAACTTAACATACCATGTAATATAAACTAAAATAACCTAACATAACTTAACATAACCTAACAACGTAACACACAGTACTACATAAAATATCATAACATACGATGATGTCAGTAAAGTCAATACATGAATCATTCTGCTGGGTTGATCAATCAATATAATTTAAAGAGTCCATTCAATCAATCAATCGATAACTTTATTGGATACTTTTCAGTAATATATAAGTATACTACAAATATAGATAAAAAGCTTAACATTTTAAAACGTCTCTTCATATATACAGTGTGATTATTAACATTCGAGGAAGTAGACAATTAAAAAACAAAGTGCCATTTACATCCCCTCAGGTGTTTTTTTATTTATTTAAAAAAATCGAAAATTGTCCTATGGGGCTGCACCCCTCATGCTTTTCCTTATTTTCAGCACCTGCCATATATAAGAAGACATACCTCATACACATGGGGTATGTAATTGTTGCAAAAATAGGAGTGCTGCTCTACATTGTCTAAAATTCAGTATTTTTCCATTTGCACGCATCTGCTGATTACCATTAGGGACCACGAGTGCTCATTTTTTAAAAGTCTCCCTAGGTAGAAGAAGGTGGGTGCTTCACTCAAATTGTGTCCTTCTGCACGAAAAACGGGGTTTATTATGATGTCACACTACATGTAGAAACCCAAACACACACCATTACACAAAGCAACATTCTAGAATGCTTATTGTTGGTGCTTGTTAGTGATGCACTACTGGGTTAAAAAATACTTTTTTGCTCCACACTGCATGGCCCCATGACATTCAAATTTGCCATTAGGACAAAGATCCATTAACTGGCAGGTAGTCCAATGTATTCATATCAGTATCAAACTTGATAGAATACAAGTCAAATGCACACTTCTTTATGTGTGTGTTTTATAGAGGGCAGAGGGAAGAAAGTATGCCGCAAGCAGATATCAAGGTGGTGTATTATAAACAGCACACATTTCTTTGCATGTAGGTATTGACCATCAACCAGGTCATATGCACTAATCGCACTAATATGGTTCTAAAAAATAATATTTTTTTATTTAAGGACCAGTTTTGTCACCAAAAGAATGGGACCAGCATGGGGGCCACCTGTGCCCCCAGTTTGGCCTGTTTATATGTTGGAGAATTTGAAAGAAGACATGTATACAGCGAAATGGCCCCATTCTCTGAGAATGTGCGAGAATGGCATTGTTTTATTGACAATGTGTTTTTTATATGCGACGGGCCCAGAGATCTGTTAAATGAATTTCAAAGTTGGCTGAATCTTGGAAACAGCAAACTAAGTTTCACTGCTCATTTCAGCAATGATAAGGTGGACTATTTAGATATAACGATCAAGGAGGCGAATGGAAAACTGGAAGTGGAACTCTACATGAAACCAATAGACCAGAACTCTGTTATGTTGTCTTGCATCTCTCTCATGAGGTGCTTACATCACTTGATTAGAATAGGAATGTTGGTAATGTTCTGAGTGTTAGGATGTATTGAACATTCCAGGTCAGTTGGGACCTGAAGCTGGTTGTGGATGAGGCGAATAAACTGGACTCCTTACTAACATTGGCTACATCATTTAATTCACATGAAATACACTACATTTATTTGGCGACGATCCTACCTCAAGAAGCCTCAACACACAGCTGTCCTCAACTCTTTCTTCCTCCCCAGCGGCTGCACTTCAAAGGAAGGAAGCGAAGTCTTCCCAGTGGCTGATATCCTTGATTCGTCATGAAGAAAGAAACTCCGTAGAGCGGTGAGGAGTACGGCGGGAGGTTAATTGACAGAGAAAACAAGGAAAGGGACACAAGGGAAAGTAAATAGACATCGCGGCGCGTTAGGCAGAGAGCCGGTAAATGCGCTCGCGCTGCTCGCGTGTCATTGAAATGAGCTCGCGCTAAACAGCGCGTGTCATTGGAAGGCGCTCGCGCTTAACAGCGCGCGTCACAAGAAGGCTTTGTATACATCACGTGGTAAGAGCAGGAAGTTCTACTGCGTTCCAAGCCTCGCTGCGCAGCTGAGATAAAGCGCAATAGAAAGAGACTCAGAGAATGTCCATTGTTTGAGGCCACAATTGAAAGGAATGGAAAGAGAGTGAATATTCTTTTAAAAAGATTAGAAGGTGGCATTGTTAGGAAGACTAAAGGAGGATTGAGCTCATAATACAAAATAATTCTTACTGAAACTAAAGTTTAAAAAAAAAAAAAAAAAAGAAAGGTTGACAGAACACAGCAATACACAAGTGTGAATAATATAAAAGAAAGAAGAAGACAAAGATAATAAACATGCAGAATGTGACCCAGCCAGCATTTTTTTTGATAAGCCCAGGTGAACCAAGTGTGAAATGGCAAAAATGGAAGAAAATTTTCGCAAATTATGCGAGAGTTTGCGGCACGAATTTAAGTGCAGAGAGAAGACATTCTTTGCTATTACACTGTTTGGGAGGAGAAGGGCAAGATGTATTAGAACATTTACCAGAGCTCACAGCGGCAGAACAAAGGAACTTGAATGAGTATGATATAGCCATAGAACAATTAGATCGACATTATCTCCCAAGATTGAGCACAATAATGGAGAGATATCATTTTGGGCTAAGAGGACAGAAGAGAGATGAGTCGGTCGAAGAATATGTATCTGCTCTAAGAAAACTGGCTTCTTCGTGTAAATTTGGACAAACGTTAGAGGAAAGAATAAGAGATCAGTTTGTTTTAAAATGTGCTCATGATAACATTCGAAAGGAGTTATGGCTAAAAGATGAACCACCCTTAGAGGAAGTACTAGTAATAGCGAAACAAGTGGAACACATGACTAAATGTGTAGATGAACTGAAAGGAGAAAAAGAGAAGACGGTGGAGCCTGAGAAGAAAACTGAGCCCAAAGTAGAAGAAGTTGTTTGTCAAGTTCAAAAAGAGAGAAAAGAAGACAATGAAAGAAATGATACGGGGATGAATAGATTTAATCCGAGCTTTAATATGTCCAACAGATTTTCTTGTTTCAGATGTGGCAACCCCGGTCATTTAGCTAATTCTTCAAATTGTCCTGCACTGAAATCTATTTGCAATGAGTGTGGGAGAAGGGGTCACTTTTCAAAATATTGTAGGACAAAAGGTAATAAAAGGGACAATATGTACAAAAAATGGACACAACCACAAGTAAAGACAGTTACGTTTCAGATTAGTAGTGGGGTATTAGAACATCCCACACATCTGGTTAAGGTAGATGATGCCATGATAGAATTTAAATTTGATTCATGTTCCCAAATCACCATGATAGATGAAGAGTTGTTACACAAAACTTTTGGGAAAAATGTAAAATTATTCAAGAGTGATATCTTACCCTTAGGATATGGCAGTAAACCCATTAAGATTTTAGGTTATTTTATTGCCAGTATGGAATTGGGATGCAGAATTATTCCAGGCAAAATTTATGTTACTAATTTTGGGGATGCTCTAATTAGTTGGAGGGATCAACGTGATCTAGGAGTTACACTTGATCCGAATGCCACACCTCAGGTGAGAATTCAAGAGGTAGAAAACCTGTCTGAAATGTTTGCAGAAAAGTTTCCTTCTGTGTTTAAAGATAAGTTAGGATGTTTGATTGGCTATAAACACTGTATTAAGCTTAAGAAAAATGCAATTCCCACAGTGGCAAAGGTTAGAAGGATACCACTTGCGGAACAAGTAAAGGTACAAGAAGAAATAGAGAAATTGATAAAAAATAACATAATAGAACCCGTAGAGGCCACAGAATGGTTAGCTCCAATTGTAGTAGCGAAAAAGCCAACTGGAGAGATTCGTTTGTGCATTGATCTTAGGGCATTAAACAAAGAGGTGGTGGTAGACAGATTTCCGTTACCCAACATAGATGAAATTGTAGGTACATTAGAGGGAGCGAAGTACTTTACCACATTAGATCTGGCATCCGCCTACCACCAAGTTGAGCTAGATATTTCTTGTCAGGACCTAACTGCTTTTGTCACACCAATGGGTACGTTTAAATTCCGAAGAATGCCCTTTGGATTGATATCGGCTGCTTCGGTGTTTCAACGAATCATGACACACATACTGAATGGTCTTCAAGGGGTAAAATGTTACCAGGACGATCTTCTAATATATGGGTCCGATTTACAAGAACACAATGAACGTGTGTGTCACGTGTTGAGAAGATTGACTGATTCTGGTTTGACTCTCAAAAGGGAGAAATGTAAATTTGGCTTAGAAGAAGTAAACTACTTGGGTCACTGTATCAAGAGTCAAGGTGTGTTTCCAAAATCTGATCTAGTTGCTTCCATTGGTAAAGTGGCAGAACCTGTTAATAGAGAGGAGTTGTTATCCTTTCTTGGGATGGTAGAATTTTATGGGAAATTTATCATACATTTTGCGGACAAGACAAAAAACATGAGGAGACTCACTGGGAAAAATGTCTCTTTTGTCTGGTCGGATGACTGTAAAAAGGAATTTGAGAGTATAAAAGAGGAATTGAAGAAAGCTCCGTGTCTACAAGCATTTGTTCCTGGCTTACCAACATTCATATTCACTGATGCAAGTGATAAAGGCTTAGGAGCAGTGTTAGTACAAAATAAACACAACCATGACTCTTTAATTGCATGTGCATCCAGATGTCTTCGTGGTCCTGAATTAAACTATTCAGTAATTGAAAAAGAGTCATTAGCGATATATTGGGCTCTAAAAAAGTTCAAAAATTTAGTTTGGGGGACTAAATTTGTTGTCAAATCCGATCATAAGCCGTTAAAGGAAGTTTTTTGTAAGAAGGGGTTGGATTCAATCTCTTCTCGGATTAGAAGGTGGATCATATCCCTACAGGAATTTGCCTTTGAAGTACAATATTTACCTGGTGTATCAAACAAGGCAGCTGATTGTTTTTCCAGATTGGTAAAAAGTGATGATATAGGGTGTGAAGATGATTATGTTGATGAAGATGAGTATCTCAATGTTTGTGAGGTTACAGAGGGTGTAGTAGGTAAAGAAGAGTGGAAAGAGGAATTGTTAAAAGATGAGGAGTTAGTTAAGGTAATGTCGTTATTAAAAAATAACAAAGGACTGGATAAACCTTGGTCCTTAGTTTCTCAGGAGCTATCAATTTCTGATGACATGCTAACTCGTGGGTTGAGGCTTATACCTCCTTTCTCTTTAAGGAAAAAGTTATTGTCACATGCACACTCTGGACATTTGGGAATAGTAAAAACTAAAGAGATGGTTCGTACTCAGTTTTGGTGGCCAGGAATGGACTTAGAAATAGAACGCATGGTTAGAGAATGTGTCGAATGCTGTGCAAGTGATAAGATCCTAAAAGTCAGGCAAATGCCGATGGTGTGTAGAGAGTTGCCTAATCACCCTTGGGATGAAATAGCCATTGACATCTTAGGGCCTCTTCCTGGAGTTGCTGACACTCCCTATCTGATAGTTTTAATTGATTTATATTCACGGTGGATTGAGGT
Organism: Lissotriton helveticus; assembly: GCF_964261635.1. NCBI lineage: Eukaryota > Metazoa > Chordata > Amphibia > Caudata > Salamandridae > Lissotriton > Lissotriton helveticus. Next base: position 1,118,071,455 of record NC_136069.1, on the reverse strand, counting down.
TTGCGCTGTTAGTGAGATTACGTCAACCTCTATCATCAAGTTTTTATCTGAAATATTTGTGAGAGAGAGTTTCCCGAATAGCATTTTATCAGATAACGGTCCACAATTCTGTTCTAATTTCTTTGAGGATTATCTAAAAAAATGTGGAATATTACACAAAAGAGCATCTTTATACCACCCTGAAACGAATGGTGCTGTTGAGAGGGTCAATCGTACATTGAAAGAATGCATACAACTCGCAAGAGCTAGTGGGTTAAATTGGAAAGATACACTAAGGGAAAGAATAGATGCTTATCGTTGCTCTCCTCACTCAACCACTGGAAAATCTCCTTTTGAGTTATTCAGAGGTAGAGTTCCAAACACAATGTGGTGTCCGGGTTGGATGAATTTGAAGAAGGGGTTTGTAGACAATCATATTGGTGCTTGGAGAGAGAGAGAATTGGAAAAACAGGCTTGCAGGAAAGCACATTTTGACAAAGTTAAGTGTGTTAAATTTCAGGAGATAAAAGTAGGTGACCTTATAAGAATAAAGGCACCTGTAGGGAGAAGGCCTTGGTCAAAATATACCAATGTTAGGCCTGTCATTAAGGTTTTTGGGAATGCTATTAAAACACAAGATGGGAGGATTTGGAATAAGAGTCGTGTGGTAGTTGTTAAATCAAAAAACATTACTCAGTCTGACTCTGATATCAAAGCTAATCTCTTTGGTATAAGAAATCCTTCTCGCCCAAGTATTGACTCTTCTCTCAACACTCGTGTGAGGAGTCAAAGATTACGCAGTGCTCCAATGTACATGAAAGATTATGTGTAAATGATGTTCAATTATTCTTCTGATTAACTAATTTTCTTATCTCTCTTTTAGATTCATTATTTATGTTTTGCTTATTGTAAAGAAGGGAGATGTGTTATGTTGTCTTGCATCTCTCTCATGAGGTGCTTACATCACTTGATTAGAATAGGAATGTTGGTAATGTTCTGAGTGTTAGGATGTATTGAACATTCCAGGTCAGTTGGGACCTGAAGCTGGTTGTGGATGAGGCGAATAAACTGGACTCCTTACTAACATTGGCTACATCATTTAATTCACATGAAATACACTACAAACTCCTTACTCCACTATTCCAGTTTCCATCTTAAGTCCCAAAAGGACAACATTCCTTTCAGTCAATTCCTCCATCTTCAGAGGATTTGTTCAGACCTCCAAGATTTTTATAAGCATGCGGATGGGATGTACGTTGTTACCACGCGATGTATTACATCGCGGTACATTACAACGCGTCTTTTACAACGCAAGTCGTTACCACGACTTGCGCTGAAGGGGTGCTGGACTTAGGAATAGTTAAATTTACTATTCCAACACCAGCCTACGTACAGTAGGGAAGGTGTTGGATAGTTAATCTACTATTCCTTATCCTCGAGCGCCCTCCAGCGCAAGTCGTGGTTACGACTTGCATTGTAAAAGACGCGTCATAACTGCACTGCGGGGTAACATCCGTGTTGTAAAGGATGTTCCCCAAATTTTATGATAGGGAAGCTTTGTTGAGTGGTTCCAGGAGTAAAAAGGTGATGACAAAGATGGTATTAGTGAGCCAGTTTTATGGCATCAGCAACAGGATTAAAAATGTCATTATTAGACATTGGAACATTTTAAATAATGAAGAAGAAACCAGACTAGAAAGACCTCTGTTTGCCTGTAAAAGAAATATGAATTTACACAATCAGTTGGTACATACCTACAGAGATGAACCCGGGAGTAGACAAAGGACAATTGATAACACTGTGGCCAAGGGCAAGACCAGGTGTGGTAACTGTTCTATGTGTAAACAGTGTGCAATATCCAAAGATATAACTCATAACGGCAGGAAAATAGTGGCACACACTTTAAATAATTGTCGCAGCAAGAATGTCATCTACTTGTTGAGATGCCCATGTGGACTTGGCAATGTGGATGAGACAGGCAGAGAACTTAGAATCAGATTACAAGAGCACACATCGGCCATTAAGACCATCAAACTAAATGCCCTTTTAGTGTCCCATTTTCAAGAGTGTGGCCACAAAGAAACACCATTTGAGTGGTTTCTCCTAGAAAAGGTAACAGTGACAAGAGAGGTGGCAACATGGAAGAAAAAAAGGCCAGAGAACAATGGTATATCTCTATCTTAAACACCATGAGAAAGGGATTAAATTCAAGAGAAGAATGGGAGAAGTTGGTAAACTAGGAATACCTAGGTAGTCTGCTTTAGGTACCTCTAGAATATAAACATGCACCTGGTTAATATTGTTAATTTGTGGGAGATGTGTACATGAAGGAATTAGTCTCTGAAAAGTATCTAAGCAGGACCCTCATAGTATCAGGCGATTTGTGGGTGAAACAATAGAAAGAAACACAGTAATACCACTTCTACACCACTATTAGGGTATGCAATATTGACTACCAAAGGGTGTATTCTGAGGAGAATGGTGTTTAACACTTACTCTCACCTTTCAGGCCCGTAGTGCAAGATGCGAGCGTCCGGTTCAATATGGCGGTGCTTTTTCCTGGTGTTGAGGCTCGATAATAATATTACCTCATTTTTTAAATTTGGACCAGCTGGAGTGATTAGGACTAGATGATGAGGTGAATGCAATTAGAGCAAATTATGAGCCAAGAATTATTTGAACATTAATGTAGATAGAAAGTATGTCTAATACATTAAGATTTTTCTTACTCTTTGTACATACAGACACTCGTCTCCCATTTCTAGATCTGTGATCAAAGGAGGGAGGGCCCTATATATAGTTGAGACCTGACACAACCCGGGTTGCTAACTGAAACAAAAGACGACCGGAGAGCATCAGGAGAATCTAATGTCCCGGTGAGTTATTGCCTCGTGGCCACTTAGTATTAGACTTGGGGCAGCAATATGTGTTTATTTGATATAGGGAATAATCCCTTATGAAAGGGTGTCCATTTAACTGTCAGGGCGACTCACAATGGGTTTTTAAGATATTCGTGTTGGACCGAATTACCTTTGGTCTGTTTTGAAACCCTGACCTAATGAATGGGTTGCGAAAATATATTATTAATAAATGAGAAACTTACCCATATAGCACTGAAATCAGACACACACACCGCTCGTGTAGGGTTTGATTGAATGCCTTGTAAAAAACTGCAGTTTGGGACAAAAGAGCACTCTTTCAATATGTCAGGAGAAATCTTTTTTCAGCTCTGAACATTATATGCTGTCTCAAAATAATCCTAAAATACTTTTTAAGGTGGTGCAAGAATTGTCTGGTGCCACACACCAATTGGAACCTCCAAAGCTAACGGAAACGCAATGTGAAAAACTAGTAGTGTATTTCAATGATAAAATTGATAACATTTACTCAGAATTTGGCCTAAATAGAGAACAGCTTTCTAAGCCTAATCACGTGTTAGCAAATTCTGCCTCTTCCTTTGGGCCATTGGAAACTCCAGAGAGTACACTTAACAAATGACTACCCCTAGACACACTGTCTTTTATTGGCACCCTAAATAGCATCAGATCAGGATCCCCTAAAGACTCCTTCCCAATTTCTGTTCTAAAAAATGTGGACCCTCTGATTCTGAAATGGATTAGGGAACTTCTGAATGCCTCTCTTGAGGAGGCAATAGTGCCTGCTATTTGGAAACATGCGATGATCCTCCCTTTGCTAAAGAAAGCTAATGCTGACCCGGAAGTTTTTTCTAACTTCCATCCTGTTTCTCTCCTTCCTGCATTTTCCAAAATTTTAGAAAAACATGTTAACAACAAACTGACTCAATTCGTGAACTCCCAAAATATCCTGCATCCGTCTCAATCCGGTTTTAGAACAGGTTTTTCTACCGAGTCGACTCTTTTGGGAGTCACAGAAACCATCCGTGAGCGACTGGACAAGGGAGATACAGTGGTACTCATCTTGTCCAAGGACGATCAAGGCTGGGCCGGCCCCCCCCCCTTACTCTTGGCTTTCGTGACTGGTAATGGTAGATAATTACGTGTATGAAAGACTTTGAAGGACCACAGCTACGATTGTGATTGCTACTTAAAACTGTGGGTTGGTTATTGCTATCAGTAGTATGTCTCTGCGGTCTGGGAAAAATCACCATGTTGCAATCCCCACTTCTGGTGGGGTGGTCACAGGTACTCTGGACCACTTTTTCAAGAGAGCCACCACCATACTGGAAAAGGAGATTGCCTTTGCAGAAAAACGTCTCTCCTTGGATTTAATAATGGGGAAACGGTCTTCTTTAGGTCGCATAGCCACGACGGTTTCCCCCGTGCCAATTAACATCGCAGGGGATGAAATCAGGCTGGTGGATGTTGCGGATGCATCAGACAGTTCGAGCCTAAATCTATCTTCCCTGAGGCTGCCCCCAGCAACGATATCGCTGGTTTGCATAACTCCCCAGGGCCTGTTATCCAATCTGCTCGTACTTCGTCCCAGGGCTCCCCAGACAGGTGGAAATTAATAGCAGGAAAAGAAGGGGCAGCTCTCTGATGGGCCATCTTGCTAAGCAACAAAAGAAGTCGCTAGATTTAGCCCCGAAAGCTGTTCCCCAACCCCCTACCCCTCCTAGGCCCGGTACAGAAGTCAATACCCCCTCTGCTTGCTTAACAGTCCCTGATGGTGATCTCCTGGGAAAAATTGAGTTTTTGATGAAATCCCTTATGTTGCCACTCTTAGAGAGAACCAGGATGATCAACTCTAAGTTAGATCAGATTGAAAAGCAGGTTGGAGAAAATTCACTCCTATTAGCTGATCTGGCCAAGAGTAATGCTCACTCTAGATCATCGGGGATTAGTACAAAGAACCCGGGCCCCTGTATTGTAACTGCTGGGGTGGCAGCTGAGGAACCCAAAAAAACAAACCAGAAAAAAAAATGTAAATACAACCACCCCAAAACCTCACCCGAAGAAACACGTAGGCACATCAAGCCAGGGTGGGAAGGCAATGGACACGGTACGTGCATCTAAGCCCTTATTTAGCAGCTTACCGGCAGACAGAAGGCCAAATAGGCAACTTCACGAGGATAAGGAAGCTAGCAAAGACCAACTCCCCAGCTTAAACCTTCCGCCAGAGGCAGCACCATATACAATAGTTTTAGTGGGGGTGCGATCCCTGGGGGCAGGAAAATCAGAATCGTACAGGGAACTAAAGAACAAGGTGGTCTTTTTGCTAGATAGGAATAGGACCATTCCCCCATCCTCAAGAACAGAGATTTTGGGTGTCAGAAGGGTGCACTGGGTGGGCAACAACCCTAAAGATCTTGAAGGGGACTGCATCCTAGTTAATTTTAGAGACACTTGGGTTGTAGACCACATTCGGAGAGAACCCAGATTCGGCCGAGAGGGCGATATCCAATCTCTGGGCCTTGAATGCTTTTACCCAGGGGTCACGAACAACGGACGCCAACATTCTTTTTCTATTTTCCTCCAGAGAGGATTTCATGGAGCAAACCCATACCATAGGTTACTGCACCCTTTACCATTCTATAATAGGTTTGATCCCCTAACAGATCTGGAGGGTGTGTAGACTGACTCCCCAAACCAGACGGCGAGATTAATGAACTTGAAAGCCAAATAGGTCCAAGGCCCCCCCCTGATAATAATAGTGAGGATACGATACACCCAAATGGACTCAGTAGCCCAATTATAATGCAGGCATTACCATCTCAGGCTGTAAACGGGCCCATGAACTTTAGAGCAAGAGCAAACAAGGAGCATGGCCCCCTGTCAATGGTTTCCTGGAATCTGGCAGGAATATCGAATAAACTTGACCTGCCAGACTGGGGGTCATTTATTGACTCACAAGATGTCTGCCTATTTCAGGAAACCTGGGCCAGGGAAGACCACCACCGCACTGGTTTTGCCTCATTTTCTATCCAGGCAAAATGGGGTGGGAAGGGACGCCCATCTGGTGGACTTCTCATTTGGGTGGGCTCACACTTGGGTTGTTCTGCAAGGAAACTGGAGACAAACTCCGCGGAAATCCAAAGTGTGGCACTGGAATGGCCCAATGCGGCTAAACTAATACTAGTCAACTTATATTCAAGACCAACGGGCGTGACCAGTGTCTCAGGTACGATTGAGGATCCATCCCTCTTCCTTGGTTCTTTCCCCAAGGCACTCCATATCTGGTAGGGGTTACTTTAATTGTCAATTCGAGCCACTGCCAGCCTTCTTGGAAGGTACCACACTGGAGGAGGATGATCAATGGGATATACCATCTGTTGGGGGTTTACCAGTTAAGTCCTGGATACCGCTTGCTACTCAAATCATGGCCCTGACTCTCAATAACTCTATAAGGGCCTGCAATGGGCGGGTTAGCGGGGACATCCCCCCGAAACCCACCTATAATAAACCAGGGTCTGAGTCACGCATAGACTATATTTTTGTGGAAATCCGCAACTGGGCTATGGTAAGGAGTTTCCAGGTAACCCCACGTGTTGAAAGCGATCACAATGCATTGATCTTGAATTTCCAGGTCCCTGGTACTATCATTGAGAACCGGATGCTTAATACCCCCCTGGACCATAGTGCGATCCTATCTAGCGATAGACGCAGAATAAGATGGGCAAAAGTCATAGGGAACCCAGCAACTATTTCCCGGCTCTATGCCACAATCCTACCGGTCCTTCAATGTGTAGAAGAGCTAATTTTACTAAGCCCGTCTGCGGAGAAATACAATGCACTTGGTGATCTCCATTTGCAGCTCACCAATGCAATAGCAGATGTGTTGAACCTGCGAGTAAAGAAAAAGCTCAGCAAATCAATAAAAGTCTCATGGTATAACACACCATGCAGGAAGGCCAAAGCCAAACTCCTTGAGGCTATGAAGCAAAGGGCTAGCACTGTGTTGATTAGGGCAAGAAGGACAGAATACAGACATCAAATCCAGATTGCCAAGATTGAGTGGGATAACGATAATTGGTCTGAAATGGTGGGTGCTCTTAACCTTAGAGACGCCCGGAAATTCTGGCAGATCGTCAAAAATGGTTCTGTGGACCCAACACCAGCAGTAGAAGCTAACATTGCTCCTAGTGTCTGGGAGGCTCACTTCCGCACCTTATATTCGCTTTCTAACATAGACCAGCCAGATGATATATGCAATCCGCTGAGGGTCTCTAGCTCCGAACTGGCCCAGGAGGAATTCACTGTCGAGGAGGTTGCTGTTGTAATTGATAAATTAAGAGCGGAGAAAGCTCCGGGCTTGGACAGGCTCCCTGGAGACTTGTTCAAGCATGAACCAACTGTATGGGCTCCATACTTACAGGTCCTCTTTAATTCAATTTTGGGCGGGATGGAGGTACCTAGTACTTGGATAGGGGCAGAGATTGTACCAATCTTCAAGAAGGGTTCTCCTCTGCTCCCAGCCTACTACAGGCCCATTAGCCTCATAGATGTCCCCCAAAAGGTCTTTGCAAGGCTCATCCTCGACTGCTTATTGGAGTGGATGCTTGAACACTCAGTCCTGAGCCCTTACCAAGCGGGGTTCAGAAAGAAAGTCTCCACTATAGACCAAATTTTCCGCTTGGCTCTCCTACATTGGAAAACGGTAAAAATGGAGGGTGGAAGCCTCTATACCGTTTTCGTAGATCTACGAGCGGCATTTGATCTCGTACCCCCGTAGAAAACTCTGGTCTGTTCTGTCCAACATGGGGGTACCACAACATCTCCGAAATATGATCATCCGCCTTCACACAAATAACTATGCGCAGGTTAGATGTGGCCGGGATGGTTCTCTGTCCCACAGATTCCCCATTGACAGAGGGGGTAAGACAGGGCTGTGTGTTAGCACTGACCCTGTTCTGCCTCTATGTCAACGGGGTAATCTCTCATCTAAATGGGGTAGAGGATGGCGATGTCCCCAGACTCGCCGGAAGCAGGGTGCCGGCGATTATGTTCGCCGACGACACCCTGCTTCTGTCTAAGTCACCTATGGGGATCCAACGAGTCCTTAAGGGTTTTGAGGAATTTTGTGGAACCCATGGCCTCGAGATTAATGCCCTCAAGACCAAATATATGATCTTTAATCCCCCATCAAAAACACGTCCTAACCCATGCATTGGCGGAAATAGGTTGGAGAGGGTCCGAACCTTTAAATATCTAGGGGTGACCGTAAATGAGCATATGTCTTGGCGACATCACCGAACAAAATCACAACTCAAACTGGCCCAAATGGCGGGAGGAGTCATCGCCCTCATAAATAAAAACAAATCTTCCATCAAGGCAATTGGTCCCCCGTTAGAGATATACAGAGCGCAGGCTAGGGGAGCGGTTATGTATGGTAGTGAACTCTGGGGCCATATGTGTAATCGCGAGCTAGTGGTAACGGATAACAAATTTATCAGGCAGCTCTTATCTCTCCCCCCCTAGCACCCCCCTTTTGCCGATGAGGCTCGATTTGGGATTAAGGCCACTTGATGAAGATCTGGGAGGTAGGCCCCTAATTTTTTGGCGTAGAGTTTGGCCACTCCAGAGTTGGCAAGCTATAGGTCTGAGCTTCAAGAAATCGTGAACTATCCGATCGCAGGGAATATCCCCTGGTTCCAGCACATAAAAAACGAGTTTATGCGCTTGGGACTACCTAATCTGTTGCTTGACCCTGCGACCGCCTACTCCACGGTTTCAAGGAAACAGTTACTTTCACTTTATCAAGGAAGTAAAATTGTGGCACAGAGACACGGCATACAGTCAGGTACCCTGACCAACTCCTTCCTAAAGACTAAGGATATTTATAAGCTGGAGGGATTCCTAGATGTTATATTTCCATCTAATACTAGGAAACTGTATCTACAGTGGATGTACGGAAGTCTCCCAATCCGAGCCTTCACTAGCAAGTGGACTGACCCCTCACTGAGTCACTGCCCCGGCTGCAACCACGATCAGGAAACCGAGTTGCACATACTCTTTTTCTGTCGAACTTATGGGCAGGCGAGAAGGAAGTGGATAGTCCCGGCCTGCAAAAATCTAGGCTTTACTCACTGCCTGCAGGCATATAGGGTTCTCAAAACGGACCTTTCTAGCATGATAGTGTTTGCGGTAGCCAAATACCTGGAAACCTTCTGGCAGAAGAGAAGAAGTTTGCTACCCAGGGCTGTAGACTAACTGTATAATTTTAAACATCATCAACATGTAATTACTTCTTAACAATTTTAATGTTTCAATGGACTAATTATAGCCTCTTGTAGGACATTATGCATCAAGGAATTAGGTTACTGGTTTTATAACAAATTTCCTTTTGATTAATTCTCTGGGATGCATCTGTTTGTTTTATCTGTATCACTGTTGTGTATTGTCTTTTATGGCAACCTAGCCGAAATAAAGATTTTGATGATGTTAGATTTGAATCCCACTTTTCACACCATATCACATGAAACCCTTATTCAAATTTTGCATTCCAAGGGTATTGGTGGCGCTGCTCTGAAATGGCTGGCGAGTTTTCTAACTAATCGTACATTTCAGGTATTCTCATCGGCGGCTAACTCTAGTCCTCATGTCTCCCCATATGGAGTTCCTCAGGGCTCCATTTTGAGCCCTTTACTTTTTAACATTTACATTAGTCCCCTGGCAGCCATTGCAGAAGAAGCTGTGTTTACAATATATTCCTACGCAGACGACACTCAGCTTATCTTTTCTTTATCTGCAAATTACACTTCTAAGGTGTCTTCGCTCCAAATAGGCTTACAAAACATTGCTGGATGGATGCATTTAAATAAATTGAAACTGAATGGAGGAAAAACAGAACTCCTCATTCTTGGTAGCAATAAAGATCTTTGGGGAACACAGCACTCGCAGCACCAAATGGGTCCCCTTCCTAAGCCTTCGCAATCTGTTCGCAACCTTGGCATTATTATAGACTACCAACTGTCCATGCGACAACAAGCGGTTAAGGTCACCTCAATGTGCATTGCCATTTTTAAATTGTTTCTATGGATACTGCCTTCTGTGGCTCAAAAGACGATGGTCCAAGCCTTGATTGTGTCAAGATTGGATTACGGGAATGTCTTATATCTAGGGGTCAACAAGGATGTCATTCGCAGGCTGCAAGAGGCTCAAAACTCAGCAGCCAGACTTCTACACCAGCTTCCTTAAATGGCCTCCATCACCAAGACCCTTCGAGACTTACACTGGCTAGAGATTGAAAATCGATCTAAATTCAAAGCACTCTGTTTCATGCACAGAATCAACACCGGGATGGAGCCTCAATATCTTAGTGCTTTAGTTCAACAATACATTCCCTCTCGCCTTCTCCGCTCGTCCAAGCAGGCCAAATTTGTGACCCCTAGGTTCAAACTGGCTCGGATGGGTGGTCGATCTTTTGCCCAACTGGCCCCCGTTCTGTGGAACTCACTATCACTTTCACTCCGTCTTCAGCATAACTATGTCAAATTTCGGAATGGTATTAAAACATGGTTATTCAATCATTAAGCTCTAATGGCTGCTCTTTCTCTTAACCTGTGTCCGTAGGTGCTGGGAAACCTCCGGGTAGCTGTTGCTCCATATAAATTTAAATATAATAATAATAATAGTGATTCAGACAGAAGGGAAAATAACTAAGAAGCTTACATATAAATTCATCGTTCATAGAAGGATAAGGTTTTAGAAAATAAGGGGATGTTTAGCCTATAACTACAAATAAGTGAAAGTAGGAGATGTTTTTTTGACACAAACAGGTACTTTATTTCAATCTGAAGAAGCTGAAGAAGAACTTTGTAGCAAAGAGACCAAACAACTTGGAGATTATTTAATCCCAGAACTTGGTAATGGATGATTCAAATTTTCTCAAACATCACTTTCCTCAAGGTAATACTTCAAGGAAAGTGACGTATGGCCCCCTTTTCTTACTGCAGACTAGGCTTCCATAGTGTGGAACATTATGCATGTGTCTTTATGTTATTCTTTAGGCTCATAGAGAGAATCCTTAAATCAATGGCTATATCATAGAAACGTTTAGTTGTCCCCTTTACCTTGAGGAGTCAGATCCCAAGAGAATTGACCGACAATACATCACCATTTCTGGTGTGTTAACCTTTATAACTGCCTTTGCAGTGGGGGGTTTCGAACAATGAATGTGATCGGTGTGATACTTGCTTATGTAAATGTGATTAACATTAGAATGTGTGGGGTTGGAAGTTGAGATTCCAAAATCACCCGAGGTTTTGTGCAATTTTAGGCTTCGTATATGTTCTCCAAAGCGTTACACTAGATTTTTTAAAGTTCAATGATAGTAATTTGTACTGGGAACATAGTGTACATAATATTTAATATACTGTTATGTGAAGAAGATATGTTGAACAATCATGAATTTTAAAATTTGGTTTTATATGATGTTTTTATAATAGATTTGAAGTTTTGGGAGAGATCATGTGTTTCTTCCTGAAGAAGGTGGTTGGAACATTTTAACCCACCGAAACGCGTCGCATTGCTGCTACAAAAGCACTAAATCAACTTTATCTTGGCCAAAAAAAGAAACTGTACAAAATAGTGTTTTGACCATGGAATTTTTGTTTGATTAGTGCCAAGAATGACAACATTCTAATGTCTATTATACTCTGCCATGTTCATTTTGGTCGTATTCCTTAATTATATGTATGATTTTGTTGATGTGGTGCAATAATTGATGTGTTTTTATCCCATGTACTTTTTGTATGAATTTTTAACTGGATTTCACTGAATAAAACATGTGTATATTGGCCTTGGCGAACAATTGACATTTTCTGGTGAAATTTTCTGTTTGGTATGAATGTTGTATGAGACTCTAATAGTGTGTTCTAATATAAACAAAGGGAGTTGTTGTTTTGATTATCTACCATACCAACTATAGCAGTTTGAGACACACTCATTTTTCTGAAGCAATCCCACTACCCTGTAACCCTTCGGGTGTCTCAGGGTGATGACACAGTTTAGTTTGTATCACTCCAAAAGTAAATATGTAAGGCCTCTAAGTTAAGGCCTTACTCAGATGGAAGAATTCAGTGCAAGATGCGTCACCGGGCCTTCTCACTCTCTGAAAGGAGTGCCATACAACTTTCTCACTCAGTGAAACGTGTGCCCTAAGTATTTCTAGTCAGTAAAATGTGTGTTTGAAACATGTGCACCAAGGCTTTATAACTCAATGATAAGTGTTTCCAACCAACAAAAGTTGTGTGCCAGACCTTTCTCACCCGATGAGGTCCCATTGAAAGTGAATCCAGGGTCTTTCTCACCTAGTGAAAGGGGAACCCAAGTATCTGTCACACAGTGAAACATCTTTAGAAGGTCTACTCACCCATTCAGAGACCTTTCACAGGTCTTTATCAACCACTGGAAAGTGAATCTTGTCTTTTCCACCAATAAATGTGTGCCTCGGGTCGAGTGGATGGGGTGATCCCAGGGTTTCTCATGCCAATTAATATCAAGTAGGCTGATATACAAAGACAATGTTACTTTATTAGCTTAAGTATTTACAATGGCAAAAAAGTGATGGCAATTTAACTTTACTGGTATGAGGAAGATCTAGCACATGAAAAACATATTCTCGACCCAGGTGACAATTTACAGAATATGATTAGGCTTTTCATAAGTATTTATACAGCATATGTCTATCAACCATAACATTCACAGTTTTCCCCAGGCAATTGTGTTATTGTTTTACTTCACTGAACTTTATTTTTGCTTCCTTATTCTGATTCTCTTCACACATCAGCTGCTCAGAGGCTATCCTTCTCTTAATTTAACAAGTGGTCTTTAGGCTTTTTTTTACTTCATCAGCATGTTCCATTACTGTTCTTCATTCTGAGTCTCATTCTCTAGTGTCAGTGCACCTGATCTAAGTGATCAGGATTTAAGAACTGGTGATACCAGAAGTCTTTGATAGTGTGGACAGCATTTACTCCAATGACTCAAGGGTGCTTTAAGCTGTCAAATTCTGCTCAGTCGTCATAATTTTACTTCACAATATGATGTCTTCAGATCTGATACCTGACCCAGGATTGTAAGCTTCAATGTCTCATGGCTGCTATGGAACTAGACCTTGTTTGAGCAATCCTCCAAGCTGGAATCATTGTGTCTCCATTGGTCAGCCTCTCTGCCCTCTGGACAGGATCATAACTTTTAATCATCAATGCCATCTTGCTGGTCTCAGTTATTAATTATCAGAACATACACTATAAGATGACTTATGGCTAGTGTCATGTAAAGTTATAGTCTGCATTATGGGAGCTACACAAAGTACTGCCAAATGGTGAGCCATAATCTTGGTAAATCAACTGGCCCTGAGGGGTAGTGACTTTGTGTAGAATATGGCTGAGTTCTGAAGAACTCCATAAGGCTCCAAGGGTTGTTGCTGATAAAAATTGTGCAGAGTGGCAGCTGCTGTGCAAAAATAAAGATAATTGTTACCAAGAGAATTTGAAAGCTGTGAATGGCATGTTTCATCTTGAGTATGACCGGTACATTTCAGACCATCCAACCTTGGTACATTTTCCATAGTGGGATTCTTCATCTGATTCATTGAGTGGGCATAGACCACAGGGCTGCATCACGAGAGGTAAAACCTGAAACATGTACATGCATATTCTGAGTATTACAAGGTAGTTTATCACTTGCTTTATGTGCATTAACTATGCTATAAATCATAACATTATTGTAAACATGTAAGTACTTTATACACATTAGCAGCCTTGCAGTGTTTTCTTTGCTAGCTAATACTGGTCTGGTAAATAAACTGACAGTTCTGTTCTATGCCCAACCCCAGCCTCTGCTTTCAGATCTTAGTTGCTGCTTTTACATATTGGGAATGAACAATGCAAGACTTTAAGTTGTAAGGAATCATTTCAGGCTGTAACACATTTGTGCCATGAGACTGCCAAACTGAAAAATAGGTATTATTAGCAACTGTACAAAATGAACATGCCCAGATCCTACAATTTTAGGAGAGTTCCCAGTTATATGACTTAGTTGCTGACTTGGCTCTATGAAGTAATTCATTGGGTGATTCCCAACTAAACCACGGAACACTATTTTCTGGGTAGGCAAATTTAACAGCTAAAATATTGGACAGTGTCCCATCAAGTTTTAACAATGCTTTTGAGTCACTTTTATTTTTCCTACTAATGCTAAACACTCTTTCAAATTCTGCATTTGAATGCGGTATTAAAAGTACCAACTTTGCAATTTTAAAAAGCAGTTTGAATCACTTTTTATTGCTTGGGCCAGTTACAATCATATGTTGCAAGTGGCACCAGAAAATATCCATCCGATGATGGCAATTGCCATTAACATCATCCATTAGGGCCTCTTTGAATGCAGATGTCCTAATTCCTCATCAAAAATGATTGATAATCTGAGAACCCATCAAAAAGCTGCAGGATTTATTTGTCTGAAAATCTGAGAAGGCTAGAAAATCTTTTTACAAAGTACACAACTTTTGACAAAGTAGCATTAATATGGTTTGCAATATTACCCAATTCAGCTTTGATATTCAGAGGATTATTAATTGGAAATGTCTTATTAATATACCGAAGACTACACCAAAAGTACTGTTGTGCTGACATGAAAACTTGCTTATGCTTCCGAGATGTCTCCACCATTAATAATTTGAAGGAGAATAGTTTTTATAGACAACTTTAGGAAAACATCTTCTGGTGAGTTGTGGATGGTTTCCATCATTTAAATCAATGTCCCACATTGGGTAGTCTTCAGCATCTTTGGCGGTAGGATTCAATGTGTCAGCTTCTTGCCAAAATCCAGCATGGCTTCTAGTAAAATATGGAGACATGGTTCTTGCTGTTTAAAAAAGTGTTGAATTACATGAACATTGGCAGTGCTGACGAATGTAACAGTGGGTGGATCTCTGTTAAAGGGTCTTCACTAGTTTTTGAAGATGCTGAAATCTTACCTCACAGAAATTCTAACTTAGAAAGTAAGACTTTAAACTCTTATGTTATGTTAGTGCCCTCTTGTTGGACCTAGAGTTGCCAAGTCACATAGGGTAGCCTGGCCTAGGGTAAGACAGTCAGATCCTAGAAGCAAAAGTGTAAAGTTTGCGCTCCACCCAGTAATAACTCAGTGCTCATCCATACAAAAACGACACTACACCAAGTTTGTGGAAAAATATGGACTGGTTTATAAAAATAGATTGTTTCACTTTTACTTTTCACACAATTATTTCTTCCTACGCCCCTCTTCACTTTTAGAGCTTCAACAGTACATTGCAAATAAATATTATACTTCCTTTTTCCAATAACATAAGAGTTCAGCACTAAATTTGACCCACCTGTCTTCTAGCAGTTACTTCACAGTTAATGAGGAGTGATCAGTAATTTGAAGAGATCAACCTATACAGTTTCCTCAATAAATCATAGGCTCTTTTTTTAAACATACAGAATAAAGGAGACAGCAGAAAATTCCACAGTTGATCCTTTTGGTTATGAAACTTCAAGCAGCTTAATGGCTAACTGAAGACAGGCAGGCTAAACCTATCTCATACCAGTGGTTGGCTCATGCTATGACTGCCTTAACTTTCAATAAAACACAATAGTTCTCCCTGATCGTGGATAGCCTGCACAAAGGTATTCCCCTTTCTTAATCTGCGCATTTACCCAGATCAGCCTTGCTCTTCCCTCTACCCAATCTGTGGGAAGCTCCCTCCGTTATTCCCTGATGTATCCTTCACCTCAGGAAGTCACTTCCCCAGCGGGGGATTTGTCTCGGCCACCAGTTCAGGAGACGGGAACCCTGTCGGGGGCTTAATTCAGGAACTCTTTGTCACCCCTGGGCTGAAGTACTAACCCCCAACCGGAGTTGGAAATGGCTACGCCAGGAGTAGGGATTTCGGACAGCTTTCCCTCCCCTCCTGGCTATAGCTCCCGCTTACTTCCTTTTTTCTGAAGATGTCCCAGGCCCTCCAGCTGATGTGACTCTCCGATGAGCGTTGAAAGCGTTCCGTCTGTTTTCTTGACAGAGATCGCTCCGATTTACTCCACCGGCGCCTCCGAGTTCCTCCTCTCCTTCCTGGTTCCTACGGGGAGAGATCGCGTCCGCTCGACCACGCTACCAGCTCCTCCCCTTCAGGGAAACGTCGCGCTGCTCTTCCTGGGTGTCGGCTTCGCGCTCCTCCTCCGGCGCTTCTGACACGCCTCCGCAAACTCTGACCCAGGCGCTGCCAGTCGTTGATCAAGCGCAGCGGATCCCTCCTCACTCGCCTGCCGCAGAGAGTCGCCCAAACATGGGAAAATCTCGATCGGCAGATCGCCACGCCACACAGATGGGTTCCTGGCTCAAGAGGGGAAAAGAAACCGCTCCAGGCAGTCCACGGGGCTTCAGGTAACCGGATGACGACAATGGGGTCAAAGTTCAATTACTGCTCGTTCCCACAGGTGAAAGGGGTTCGTTTTCTTGTAGGGAAAATACAGTTCCAAAGGCCCTTTCCTCAACGACCTCAGTTAATAGCCCAGTCTTCAGCTAAGGGCAACAATCCCTCCTTTGCTGAGGGTCCTGAAGAAAAGATACTCCTGTTGGGTCAGGTCAACAAGGGAGGGGTAGCGTCAGCAAGCAGAAAGCAGCCCCACGAGGCCGCCAAGTCCTCCACACTGCGCCAACCTCCTCTTCTCCCAGCCTGTACTCCAACTGAACTCTCTCCACTTCACCTCACGCCACTACACAAAATGGCTGCCCAACATTCCGCCTTTTATAGGCTAACCTCAGGTTGTCCAGAGGAGTCCAGAAGGTTCTGGAACATTCCTATACTAACCTATGGGTCCAGTCCCTAAGGTGGCAGTCGTGGCAGTTGCTGTCCACCATTTTGTGGGTTGTGAATCTAGTCAGGAAGGCGCCAAGGCCTCAAGAAAAGACTATGAGGGCAAGGAACACCTAACCCCTAGGCCAACACCTCAAAAATCTAGTGGACATAAAAAGAATGAATGGTTATGAGGGGCAAAAAGGGGACAAAATAAATAATTAATAGGAGGGGCTACCCAAAGGGCAGACAGGTCTAACACCTCTCAACACAGGGCAACAGTAACCTAGTTGTTAAATGCTTTAATACTTTTGCGCACTTCAAACCAATAAATAAGGTCTATCATCATATCCTCTACATTGTACCCAGCAACAGATGTATATCCAGGATTGCCTTCAGAAGTCATTAAATGAGCAAGATGGCAGAGACATTCAGACATAAAGATACTACCAGACTTCTTTGCAAGTCTGGTAGCCAGTACATTATTACAGCCAATATTAGGGGCTGTGTTATCAATACTCACAGAGGCACAGTTTTTGAATGGTATCTGATCATGCTGAAACGTGCCTTTGAAAGCAGAAAATGTGGTTTTAGCAGTGGTTCCAGATGATTACATCTCACATATCTTTAAAATGGTTTGTCACAACATGTGTTCTTTCCACATCAAATACTTTTAAAATCACAGCATTCAACTTCTGTACTTTGGAGTCATAAATCCCCATGCTTCGTTATGACACAAATCTATCAAAAATGTTTTGCTTTCTGGGTCCCTGGTACCATTCAAAATACAGGTTGCTCTTCCCTGTCCTGATGTACACGTTTTTGCAATTGTTGAATTTCAAAGGGTTTATATGAATAAAGCGTCAATATAGACTGCAGTAGAAAGCAGTAAACACAAATTGAGCAACGTTTACACCAAATTGCAGTTTTTGCTGTGATTTCATTGCATTTACTTGCTTGCTGTGACCCTCCGTACTACAATACACCAGTATGTCTCTGACTCCATTATGTTCATATTTCATTATTTTTAAGCAAGCAAGACGCTTAAATGAAAACGGATTATTTTTCTCTCCACAGACACAGTACTCTTTACCCCAAGCTGGCTGAAACTCTGGGGCATATTATCAAGTAAGGGCGTTACATTATCGCCGCTTTTATCGGCAGGAAACTGCCGATAAAGAGGCGATAATGGGCTTGATAATATGCTCTATGCATTCCAATCGAAGCCCATGTTAGATGAGAAGACATCTAACATGGGCTTCGATTGGAATTCATAGAGCATATTATCAAGCCCATTATCGCCGCTTTATCGGCAGTTTCCTGCCGATAAAGGCGGCGATAATGTAACGCCTTTACTTGATAATATGCCCCTTTGTTTTGTATATTGCTGTGCTATCCAACCTTACTTTAATAGCCTGAATACTTTCTTCTTGGCTTTCTCTTTTTTGGTGTAGGACACCTATCTTTACCATGAATCGAGATTTCAGAACTGGACAAATATCCTCCTGTAGTACACACTGCTACCGACATTCTTCGCTGAACTGAAATTAAATTTGGTCACACTATGAAAGTCACCCTCTCTTTAAGCCCTTATTGGAGGGAAGAGCTAGTGGTATAGCAGAAATTACTGACCCAAAAAGACATTCACTGTGAAAAAAGTCAAAGTGAAATACTGCACAAAAATGAAATAGCAAACCTAGCGGAACGAGGAAACCTGTGGGACAAAACACTATGCCTGAAAAATACAACCAAAATAGCTGCATGTATGTGTAAATGTATGTGGAAAATAAGCTCATGTTAGAAAAAGTAACCAGAATGGTTGCAAATGTGCACAACAATAAGCAGATTGTTTAATAAGGAAGGGTATAGCACTATGGACTTTGATTTCATTGATTTCATAGCATGAGCACCATACTTGAAGGGCTGAAAACCGTTTTTAATCATTTTATTATTTGTGTTTTGTCACAATTCTTTTAAGTTGCTTTTGTTTACCAGTAGGGGCCTGCCACACAGAGCCTGTTAATGGTCTCAGGGGTTGCTGGACCCTAGCTTGTGTTGGTTTTATTCCACTTGTTTTCAGCTTCGTACTGCGGAGAGCGCCAAGCCGCGCCTCCTACCACGCCCTCTATCTATGGCCGGGTACTTAGAGGAACACACAGCATGTTCACACCGCTACAACATTGCCTGCAGAAACTACCTCTCTTTTGTTTCCTTGTAGGCAGTTTTCTGCCTGCCATATTTTGGAGGCTACTTGGCTTCCTTTCATAGAGTGAGTGCCATACTTGAAGGGATGAAAACCCTTTTTAATAATTTTATTATTTGTGTTTTCTCCCAAAAATGTTTACTTGCTTTCGTTCGTTTACCAGTAGGGCCCTGCCACAGGGAAGCCCAATGACACGTCTCAGGGGTTGCTGGACCCTAGTGTGTGGGTTTTATTTCACTAATTTTCAGTTTTGTGTTGTAGAGTGAACCAAGCCATGTCTCCTTCCACACCCTCTATCTATGACGGGCTACTTAGAGGGACACATAGCGTGTCCGCATGCCCCAGCCTGTCTGCCCCTGTCCGTCCCTGGATCACGCCGAGCGCCAGTCCCTCTGCTGGTTTGGGGCCAGAACTTGCATTTCTAACCTTACTTACTAGCAGATAGCTCTAAAATTCACTGGTGAGTGTGTAGCTGAGCCCCATCTTCCTCCTGTCTTTGTTACCAAAGGCCATTACACGTCACAATTGCGGCCTATCCTTGTGCTCTACTGCTCCTGACCTGGGTATATCATCTAAGACTCCTGCCAGCAAACGGGATTCCCACTATGCCTGGTAACACTCTGTCCTGCATGCTCATCAATGGTAGGTCACTGTTGAAGCACAACACAGTGTTCCTTCTCTTTATGTAAACCTACAGTCCCCCTCTGGCATTTGTTACTGAAACTTGGGCTGACTCCTCATCCGGCCTGGAGATTCTGGATGCAAATCCTGAAGGTTATGCCATCTATTATCAAGATAGACCGGACAGAAAGTGGGGGGCAGCTTAGCACTTGTATGTAGATCCAACCTAGTGGTTCACTGTAACTCTTTGCCATTACCCTACTACGAGGCGTTCTCCTTTAACGTTGCATTATCTGAATCCCAGGCTTTTAATGGAACTATTGTCTATAGACCGCCTGGACCCCACTCAATCTTCTCTCAGGAATTTAGCAGCCTGCTAGAAGTTAACATTCTCTCCAGTGACTTACAATGCAGGGCGATTTAAATTTTCACCTGGATACCCAGTCAGACACCAACACAGTAGCTTTTCTTCAGACCATGTCCTCCCTAGGTTTATCTCAACTGGTTGATGGCCCTTAGATGGTATTTGTACCAACAACCTCTCTTTGGGCATTACCAACATTCTTCCCTTATCATGGTGTAACCACAGCACCTTCTTATTTGCCATAAAACCGAGAGCTGCTAGAGCACCCCTAAGAGTCATTACTAGCGCAACATCCTGTCGGACCTGGTGAAGAGTAGACTCTGACCAATTCTCCCAATTACTAGAGGAATAGTTACCCACCCACTCTGTTGATTTGGACACAGCTGTCACACAGAATACACACTAGGTAGACACAGCTGTCTTCACCCTGGCTCCAGATGAGACTTGCAAACATAAGAGAAACAACGTCTCCACTCCCTGGTTTTCAGATGACCTAAAGGCTCTTAAACAGAGCGGTATGAGATAAGAGAAAAGGTGGAGACTTAAATACAAGGATGATGAAACGTCATATACAAGAAGTTCCTGCCTATCTACAAGGCTTGAATACTCAAGGCAAAAGTTTCTATTTCAGCAATTGAATTGAAGCTGCTAAGAATTCCATGAAGTCATTAAATTCACTACTGACTGAAGAAATTTACTAATTCCAGCCAATCCTTTTGAAATTCTTTGGCCAGCTTTTTTCTCTAGAAAGTAGAAGACGTTTACAACAGATTTTCTACTATAACTACTTCTTCCCACTGTGGCATGACCAGCCCCAGCCCCAGCCCCACTCAGGTAGACACTCCCCTGAATACATTCATTCCAACCTCCAGAGATGAGGTAATTAGATTGGTCAAATCCACCAGATCTGGATCCCTGGGAGACCACTGTCCGCCTAGGGTAGCTCTGTTTGCTGCAAAGACAATTGCTCCAATACTGACAGATATCTTTCAGTTAATGTTTCAATCTGGCACCTTCCTGACTATTTTGAAGTAAGCTTCAGTGCTCCCTCTTATAAAGAAACCTTTCTCAGACACTCCTGATCCTAACAGCTACCACTCCATCTCTTTTCTTCCTATGCCAGCTAAGATTATTGAGAAAGTTATAAATACTCAACTTGTTGAGTTTATTCAAGCCTATAATCTACTGGATGCCACCCAGTTTGGATTTCGTACCGGCCATAGCACAGAGACAGCCTTTATCAAAGCGACAGAAGAGATCAGCATGAGCCTTGATCAAAGAGGTGGAGTATTCCTGATCGTACTCGATCTATCAGCAGCTTTTGACACCATTATTCATGGGCTGCTGAGCGATCGACTAGCTAACAACTGTATCACAGGCTCAGCTTGGGAATTGCTTAACTCAGTCCTCCAAGGACAAGAACTATCAGTCCATCTGGACAATTTTGTCTCATAGCCATACTCTCTTCCTTGCGGGGTCCCTCAGGGGTCCTCGCTTAGTCCCACACTCCTTAACATCTATGTCACCATTAGTTGAGCTAATTAAACATTTCGGCTTTGCCTCTACCTCCAACGCCTACGACAGTCAAATTGTCTCCTTAGCCAATTAGGACTCTGGCATTGGGGCCAGATTTTGTGACCACATGTGGGCAGTCAACCTCTGGATGTCTGAGAATTGTTTAATGCTCAACTCTGGAGAGTCAGAAGTCCTGCCTTTCGGAGCCCAGCCCTTGTTCCGGACTCTACCTTGGTGGCCACTTGACATGGGTCACAGCCCTACTTCAGCCAGTAAAACCCATAACTTGGAAGTCCTAATTACAATAAGCGGACTTCCACTGCCCAAGTCAATGCCTTCGCATCTGTGACCTTCCACAACCTCAGGCTGATAAAGAAGGTACTTCCTTTTATTCCATCTGATCTTCAGAAAACATTAGTTACCTCACTCATGCTATCCAAGCTTGACTACTGCAATGGTGTTTGCAATGGTCTTTACCTGAATGCACATCAACCGGTGCTCAATAAACTTCAAACATTGCAAAACGCTGCTGCACGCCTCCTGCTGAAGGTTTCTAAGCACCAGTCAGTAACCAAGCCCATGAAGCTGCTTCATTTGTTGGCCATTAGACAAAGAATTACCTTTGAGGCACTTTGCATCGTACACAAAAACACTTCCCAACATAGGGCATGATTTCTTTAAAGACAGTTTCAGCTGGCATACTCTAAATAGGTCCTTGAGATCCGCTAATGGCAAGTCTGTCACAGCCAGCAAATCAATATGGAGAGAGAGGACTAGATAGGCTAGTCCGGATCCCCTGGTTTATATGTAGTATCAAGAAAGGACTAGTTTAGTTGTGTCAGGAGACTCAGTGGGTACGTATGTCGGCAAACCAATTGGTTTGATTATGAAGCCCTCACCCACCAACCTAGTTGGTGGCATGCTTCATCATCGGGCCCACCACAGTGACACCGAATGTGTCCCGAGTGTGCTGCGACTCCAGATTACTGAGGAGCTGGTATACTTGCTGATTGTGCTGTGTTGTGGGTGTGAAAGTGATTTAAAAGCTATGCAGTGGGTATGAGGGCAAGTTCTTTCTCCAGACAAACGGAACCTCTATGGGGAGTGTTTTTGCCCCTAGTGTGGTGGGGCTTTATGTTCATCACTTTGAACGGACCCACATTGAGGCTCCCACCAACCCCTACTCAGCGAACATAATGACCTGGCGACGCTACATTGACGACATTTTCATCATCTGGGAGGGAATTGAAGAAACGTTGAGAAACTTCCTGACATGGATCAATAACCGTGAAACTTACCTCCGGTTTACCTGCACAAGCAGCCCCACCGAAATCGCTTTTTTAGACCTCAACATCAAAGCAGCACAGAATGGCCTAACAACCACCACACATTACAAACCAACAGCGCGGAATTCCTTACTCAGATTTGACAGTTTCCACCCCAGACCACTCAGGGAAAATATACCCTTCGGTCAATTTCTGCGCATACGACGCAATTGCAGTAAGATCCAAGATTACAAACTACAGTCTAAAGCACTAGTCCACAAACTTGAGGACCGTGGCTACCCCACCAGAATCATCTCCAAGACCTGCAAAAGAGAGCGGAACCAAAATAGAGAGGCACTTTTGGAAACCATCATCAAACCACCTGAAACACCAATTATGACATGTGTAACCACCTATAACACTGCCTCAAATCAAGTGTCCAACATAATCCGTAAAAACTGGAAAATCATTAATTCAGGAACAAGAGACTGGGAGACCCCACGTTTCGCATACAAAAGAGCAAAGAACCTAAAAGATCAATTGGTGTCTACCAGACCAAGAACAAGCCCCCGTTCGACAGACAACACGATCCTGAATGCCTGGGGCCTACCTAAAATCACTGGCCACCAACCTTGCAACAACTGCAGCGTCTGCCACCTGACCTCCCCCTCAAAGACACTTGCCCTGGAAAATGGCAAAACCTGGACACAGCGCCAGTTTACTAATTGCAACTCATCAAACCTAGTGTACCTCATCACGTGCCGGTGCGGCCTCAGGTACATTGGTATGACTACCCGCAAAGTCAGGACAAAAATGACTGAGCACAGAAGCACCATGCGCTGTGGTAAAAATATAAGTAAACTGACGGAACACTTTCTCACCCACAATCACACCCCAAATGATTTCACTTGGACAGTGATTGAACAATTTGAACTAGCTAACTGCAATGAGAAAGCTCTCCTTATGAAGGAACAACGTTGGATATACCGCCTTTCCACACATATAGATGGGCTGAATGATTCCATCCCGTGGAATTCGCTGACAACCTGACCAGCCATTCCACAAGCCACGCATCTATACAGTACAACCTGAACTGATCGTTTGAGTCCTAGCCCCGTTTTGACTCGTGTTCTGTATATCTCAGTCTGTATCTCTCTTTTTAATCTTTGTTTAAACTTTCCCAGTTTCGTAAACTGTCCACAAGGCACCAGACCACAATAGGTGCTGTTCCCCTCTGGCGCTGCTACTTAGCATGCGCTCCTCCGCTGCACTCCTCTGCACGCACCGCGCATGCGCACATCAACACTGATCCCGCACGCATGCGCAGAGCTGCAGATTACTCAGCGCTTTCAGCGCGACCACACCCACTTTCTCCACTCCCGCTCCAGGTGCTGTGAATCAAATGGGCTACTTAAACCCGACCGGGGACTCCACACTCTTACCCGGGACACCTGTGGAAAAGTAAATTTTGCCATGTTCTGTGTCCCTACGTGTCCCCCATCTTATGTTATGTGTGCATGATTAATATGCATATGTATTCCCCATGATCGATTAAAGACGCAATTACAGTTGTGTCCATCCCTAGTATGCCAGTTTCCAGTTCTCGTGAAAGCTACGAGTATTAGGCCTATGTAAAGTTACGTTGCCACGTTTCCCAGTGTGCACGTTATTTCATTGAAAAGTCCCCGTTTCTAGGCCTCAAAAGGGCCCGGACACCAGATTCAGCTCCTGTCTCCTGAACCCTCACTGAGGAGCCATACAGCCCCCACCTGTGTTCCTGACCCTTCACTTACTTCCTGCCTCACAGTGCCCGGCTCAGCCTGGCTCTGCCTACGAGTCTGCCAAGAGTATGTTATGATTCTAGTTATCAGTCCAGCCCTCCTTCTCTGCATTCCTAAGCTACTGAATCGCATCAATAGTTTCCGTCATTGTCTAGCCTTTACGTCTCCATGTAAGAGAAATACTGTATTTATGGTCATTTAATATTCCTCAACACGCACTACATGTAGAATAATGCATGCTCCAGTCTTAGAGTCTGTTAGCCTCTCCCCTCCTGACTCTTAGTTTATATCAACATGTTCTCTAAACATCAGATACTAGATAGTGGTTAGGTACATGTCGCCCTGACTCTCCAGACTTCAGTCTCTACTCCTAGCACAGAGTTCATAGCCCCCAGCTTCTCCTAGTAACACGTCATTGTCAGTTTGCGCGCACCATTAGGTTAGAGGTCCCGGCTCCTTAGGTAGCCCCCTCCATGTTTCCGCCCCATTTATGACATATTCTGTTACGTTTACATCACATGTCTATGTATACGCCTCCTGTTACACCTACTTTCACCCTTATCTTTCGCGACTGCTATTGACCACACCCACTGCTCCGCCTA
This sequence comes from Lissotriton helveticus, assembly GCF_964261635.1. NCBI lineage: Eukaryota > Metazoa > Chordata > Amphibia > Caudata > Salamandridae > Lissotriton > Lissotriton helveticus. The sequence goes on along the minus strand of NC_136069.1, from coordinate 1,118,046,382 downwards.
CTGTATTCATTGTAATGCAACTGTTTTAGTATATATGCTTGTACATTGTTATTAAAGTTAGCGCGCTCATCCCAGATCCAGCCCCGGCAGCTGCCGGGCCACGCCAGTCCAATCCTGCCCCCGTGTCGGGCTCTGCCATCCTGTTCCCATGCAGGTTGTCCTGTTCCTGTCCTTTATGCTGTATTAAACCTGCAAACTCCTACTACCTCGAATCTTGACTCTTATTTATTGAGCTATCTGTTATTGCTATGTCCAGTAAAACCTAGATCCGGTATTATTTATTTATATACCACATAATGGCGCCCGAATAGGGACTTGCCCTTTCCCCACGCGCCGGTGAAGCCACACCGGCCCCCTGACCCTCTGCAGCCGTGACGGAACCATACCGTGCACGTGCAGATATTTCTGCTTCAAGTATCCATCAGGCCCACGGAGGAGACGGAGGTGGCGGTCCAGCATCCAGACGAGGCGGTGGAGGAACGCGGCGAGTCCCGACCAGAGCCCAAGCCGAGAGTCCAAGGTCCGAGGTATCCGGAGGCCCACCCGTAACTGAAGTCCGAAGTTCGTCCGTCCGGCGTCGAAGCAGTCCAGTCCAGTCCGAGGCTTTCCGTTCTTGCTGCCCGGTGAGTACCGTTGCTGGGGTAGTATCTAGACAGGGTCAATCTAATTGTCTCTGGTCCGTGGGTTTTGGTGGTACACAGACCCAAAACGAAGTGTCCACTCCGGTGGATGCGGGTCCTGACGTGTCTCTTTATGAGACCGGTAAGTTTCGTACTGTTTCAGCAGTGCATCTAGTTTCTGTTCTAGTCAGTTCTGTTCTCGAGCAAATTCATGTATTCTGTTTTCAGTATTCCAGGTAGTATTCTGTCCGAACTGTTATTTTAAATGTTATTCATGTATTTTAATGTCGTGGTATGAGAGTGGTGTATATATCGTGTTCATTGTGTATTGTATTGTGTCTAGATTACAGTTCAGTCATGCCGTTATTTTCCAGACTACGTCAGTTAAGAACTAGAAAAGGTCTGTTAGAAGAAGCAGTTCCTGTCCCGCCTAGGGACAGTCCAGGTCATTTTATGTATCAGAAGCATGGCATAAGTGCCATATTATATCTAGATTTATGGGTAGAGTACACCAAAGAGTTAGAAGAAAAGTATAGATGGCCCGTATCGGGTACATGGGATGCCGAGTGCATCATGCGAGTAGAAGAAGCATTATGGAAAAAGAAAGCCAGACAGTCACAGAAGGATGCCATCGAGTTATGGCGCAAAGAATCTCATAAAAGAACCGAAAAAGAAATCAGAAGGTCAGAATTAAGTAGAGAATCCTTAGAACGAGCCCAAGAAAGGGAATTAATCGAGATAGGTGAACGAGTTAAAACCGAACAGTCAGATAGACAGAGGCATGCCCTCATTAAGGGTATGTATCCTCTTCTTGCCGAGGGCTTGCCAAAAGCAACCCCGGAGGCATCCAGTAATTTTCCGCCACCATTAGTTCCGACCAAGCCACGTCACAAACCGACCGCAGCTGATATTTTTATTTCGTCCTATTTGGACGACACGGTTCCAGAATATACAAATCCTGTTCCGCCAGCTCCTGTAAATAATGTAAATCCTGCTCCTCCAGTCACCGGAGTACCTGTTACGGTACCCCCGGTTCAGCCCACATTACAATTTCCCACTCTGCCAGCACGAAGAGTATCAGTCGATGATACCAGTTTAGGGGCCGCAGGAGGAGGTCCTCCTGGTACCCCGCCACCACACCAACGTTTAACGTTAGTCGAGTTACATGAATGTGCGTTACAGCGTACGCCCAAATATAAGTCCGTTGCAGATATCCGACGAGCTCTTACTGAATGCCGCTATGATCCAGTCGCAGGTGATGATAGTACAGTTATATATTCCATCCGTGTAAGACGGGTGACCGGGTATTTGGACACCCTACCGAATATGAAAGAAGATCTAGACAGAATATATCGTTTCATCCGTACAGGGGATGATCCAGAAAGTATTGGTGAAGCCATGTCTCAAAGGAAAGCTGAAATCCAGCTCATGCTATTAAAGTTTCTGATTAATTGTTTAATAAGGGAACAAGATTATCCGACCAAAGATCCGGCCGAAATGAGAATCCTGACAAGGTGGAGTGATAATATAGCCGAGGGTAAACACAGAACCATCAGTAGTATAGAGAGTATGTACAAGAGAATTCGTAAAGAAATAATAAAGTTACATGAACAACGTAAAGCAGCACAAGTAAGCGAGAAAGAGAATGACTCTTCTACTGAAGAGGTAGACGACGAGAATCCCGCCAGAATAGCGTATGTAGGAAAATCTAGATTTCCAGACCGCCATTTATGCCTAGAACGCAAGAAAACTGTTCCTCATCCAGCACCAGAACAAGGTTCTCTAGAACAAGTATTTCAAGCTACCGATCATATTCTGAAATCACGAATCGGTTACAGTGAATTAAGTACTATGCATGAACAAGAACTAGTCCGATCAGCAGTCCGATGGATTACTGATTCTACCACTTTTCCAGACGAAATAGTGGCACAAATGTTTCTGAAATTGCCCCCAGCCGAGCAGCGACTGGTGGGTATGTATATGATCCAACACCTCATTACATTGTATGAGGGTCAACACTCTGATCCGGGTCCGTTACACGATGTCCTGAACGAGTTACTCCAGTATAGATGGAAAGGTTTAGGTACCGATTTAATTAGTGTCATTCTAGAACAGCGTCACAAATATAGAACGTTTTTGAACACGCATTTTGTTCATGTCTCACCTCCAGAAAGTAAACCGTTTTACATAGACAGACAGAATCCGTTACGAGAAGTACACCCAGTCAGGACAACAGATGGTGAAATGCAACGAGTGTTTGTTTACACTCCGATTACCAAGATGGAACTCTTAGAGATGAAGAAATTAATTCCCTGTCATGACAAAGATCCAGCAGGGTTCCACCGAGAATTAAAAGACATGCTCCGTATGGGAGAATACACTTATCCAGATATTATTAAAATGCTAAAGGTCCTGTTGCCCGCAGGGGTATACGAGAAACTCAAGGAAAAAGATTGGGAGGTGGGAGAGAAAAAGATCGATTGGGCAGTTCTAGAAGCTGAAGATAAGATACGAGTACCAGGTACCGGTCTTGGAGAGAAATGTAAAGAATTACCTGAATTGTTAATACAAGTTTTGCCCAGGTTATTAGCCACTAAAAAGGAAGACTGGGATGCAATCTCAGCCTGTAAACAGAAACAAGACGAAGACACTAGTGATTTTTATTCTAGATTCGAGAAATGTTTTATTATAAACAGTGGCTTGAAGACAAGTAGCGAGTCATACCCTCATCTTTTTGTTACTAAATTAGTCGAGAATTCAAGTCCACAAGTTAAGAATCGAGTTTTGAAAGTCGAAAGTACCTGGCAAGCTAGTACCCCGTCCCAGATGTTACAGATGCTCCAGTACCACCAGAATAGAATCAGAGAAGAGCAAGATCATGAAAGGAAACGTATGAAAGACACGAAAATGAAAGTACTAGTTGCACAATCTGTTCCTCAAGACAGTCAGAAGAGGGGTCCGAATCAAGCCAGTCATCCTGCAGTTCCCGTTAAAGGGACATGCAATTATTGTAAACAGCCAGGTCATTTCATAAACGAGTGTGCAGTTCTGAAACATAATATAGCCACTGGTAAAACTAAAGAAAGACCACGTCCGCCTAGACAAGAACAAGTTTCACAGATTTCTCAGCCACAGAATGCACAACAGACAGTTCCAGCACCGCAGCCTATTGCTGCAACACAGCATGTTACACAGCAGATGTACCAGTATGCACAGTCTGAGTATCCAGAGTATCAACAGTACTCATGAAACAGCCTAGAGAGGGAGGTAGGCTTGCCTCTCATCGAGATTCCTGTAGATCAAGAAGGTCCCTATGTTCATAGTCAAGTACTAGGGAAAGACAGAAAGTTTTTGATTGATACAGGGGCAAGTAGGACGACCATCAGTCACGCCGAAGTTCCAGGGGCTCCGCTCTCAGGCTCTAGAAATGTTTCCCTTGGATTTTCAGGAAAGCCTATTGTAAACGAGATATCTAAGCCAGTTACTCTAGAAGTAGGTCCATTGTCCCGCACTACTGATCTGTTACTTACAAAGTCATGTCCAGAAAATTTGTTAGGTATTAAAACACTGAAAGAATTAGGTGCAGTCATATGTTGTTCCCCCGAGGGAATACGCTTGTTTTTACGTGACTTCAAGGGTCACTATGTATTACGAGATTTTGATCCAAGATTGTCAAATGTTCCGCAGCATCTATGGGCGCAAGGTCCAACTGATGTTGGTTTCATGCAAATCACACCCCATCGTGTGACTCTCAAGCCAGGTGTAGTGTTACCGCGAATCAGACAGTACAGATTGCCACCTGAGGCTGTAGCAGCCTTATCCAAAATTATTGACGAGCTCATCGCTCAAGGAGTAGCTGTAGAAACTGACTCCAATGTATGTAATTCTCCGATCATTCCAGTCATGAAACGTACTGATCCAAATGCACCCCCAGTATATCGATTAGTGATTGACCTACGAGAACTCAATAAATGTATAATTCCCCAGTACCCAGTTGTCCCAGATATCTCTTCCCTATTGACAGCCATTGATTCCGAAGCCTCATTTTTTACAGTCATAGACCTCAAGAACGCGTTTTTCAGTGTCCCCATTCATCCAGACAGCCAGTTTCTTTTCGGATTTTGTTTAAATGGAAGGAGCTATATGTTCACACGAGCTCCTCAAGGTTTCACAGAAAGTCCTAGTATTTACAGACAAGCGCTTAAGAGACAACTAGACAATATTCACATGCCAACTGACACTGCCCTGCTCCAGTATGTCGATGATCTACTGATCACAGCCCGTTCTGAACGTGCTTGCGAGCGAGCATCACTTACAGTCTTGTATTTCCTAGCCGAGATGGGGCACAAGGTGTCCCCTTCGAAGCTTCAATTCTGTGTCCAGCAAGTGATCTACTTAGGCCACTTACTGTCCAAGTGGGGTAGGCAGTTGACACCTGACCGTATCCAGTTAATAGCGAGTCTTCCTCAGCCCAAGACACAGAGGGAGGTACGTGCTTTTATCGGCCTTACTTCTTACTGTAGACAATGGATTCCTCAGTATGCATTTCTAGCCAAACCACTGATACAGTTAACGACACAGGAGGCAGCCGTATCGACTGTCCTCCCTTGGACATCTGAACATACACTTAGTTTTAATGAGTTAAAGAAAGCTTTATGCCAAGCTCCAGTTCTAGCTACACCGAACTACAGTAAGCCTTTTACACTTTTCGTCACTGAACGTGAAGGTACAGCGTTATCTGTTCTCACACAAGATCAAGCAGGACAATACAAGCCCTGTGCTTATTTTTCGAGCACATTAGATCCAGTAGCCCAGGCTCTGCCTGCGTGCCTCAAGTCAGTTGCAGCCACAGCTCTAGCTATCAGACAAAGTGATTCCATAGTATTAGGACATTCCTTGACAGTACAAGTTCCACACTCCGTGGAAGTTCTTTTAAACCGAACCCAGACTCAGCACTTGACAATTGCACGTTTAACAGGTTATGAATTGACACTGTTCCAGCCACACATAGAAATCAGACGCTGCAACGTTCTAAATCCTGCTACACTGTTACCATCAGTTAATTCAAATCCTGCCACACACGACTGTGTGGAAGTAGTTAATACTATGACTAAGCCAAGACAAGATCTGACAGATATCCCATTACCAGATCCCGACCTGACACTTTATGTGGATGGTTCATGTATGAGAACAAGTACAGGAGAACTAGTAGCCGCGTATGCAGTGACTACTGACACTGAAGTTATAGAAACACACCGTATTGACACCCTGTCTGCTCAAGCAGCAGAGCTAGTTGCTCTGGCTCAAGCCTGCATACACGCTAAGAACCTGAAAGTTAATGTTTACACAGATTCACGTTACGCATTCGGAGTCGTACACGACTTTGGAGTGCTCTGGCAGGAGAGAGGTTTCATGACTTCTCATGGAACCAAGATTCAGCATGGTCTCCTTATTCAAGCTCTGTTAGATGCCATACACTTACCGACATCTATTGCTATCATGAAGTGCAAGGCACATACGAAAGTTACTGACATTATTTCCCAAGGTAATGATCTAGCAGATCGCACAGCCAAACTTACAGCACAGACTCCAGACATTTCAGTTAATCCGACACAGACACATACTCCAGATCCGACTACCTGTATGACAGTTAAGGACCCTACTCAAGATGTCATAGATATCCAGTTACATGCTACTCCCGATGAAATCAAGAAATGGTCCGAACAAGGAGGGGTTCAGACAGATCAGGGATGGGTAACGAAGGGAAAAGCCACATGGTTTCTCCCCGACTCTATGGTTCAAGTCATTATCAATACCGCACATAGTCCAGCACATTTAGGAGAAAAAGCTATGTTAGACAGTATCCAGAACATTTGGTTCAACAAGCATTTACGAGCTGCAGCCAAGCAGAAAGTCCGTACCTGTATGATATGTTGCCAGTTCAATCCAGGTAAAAGTGTCCCGGTGGAACAAGGTGGATTCCAGCCCCCTGACCACCCTTTTGAAGTCCTCCAGATGGATTATATTCAGATGGAGCGATGTCGAGGTTTCAAGTATGTCCTTGTAGTTGTATGCGCTTTGTCCAGATGGACAGAGGCATACCCAGTCCCAGATTACACAGCCGCAACCACTGCCAAGCAGTTGGTTCGTGAATTCTTCCCCCGTTATGGACTCCCTAGAGTCGTATATTCTGACAACGGCCAGCCATTCTCATCTGAGCTTATGAAACATGTTTCCCTGTTGTTAGGGTACCAGTGGAAGTTCCATTGTGTACGCCATCCAGAAGCAGCCGGTCTCGTAGAGAGACATAACCAGACCCTGAAAATCCGCATTGCCAAAATATGTAAAGAGAAAGGTGTGGACTGGCTAGTAGCTCTGCCAGTCGCTTTGTTTTATATGCCCATGGTCGCACATTCCAGATCAGGTCTGTCCCCGTACGAGGTCGTATTCGGCCGCCCCCCTAACATGTGGGGTACACCTAGACCCCGAAGTATTACCGATGTTTCAAGTAATATGCTGACAGATTACCTAGCTTCCTTGATGTCTGCCCTACACTCTTGTCGTTCACAGGTTGCCGCCGCATTTCCAGACAATACCGAGGTGGCACCGCATGACATCGTTCCTGGATGTTTGGTTCTTGTCAGGAACTTTGATCGTTCAAGTCCGCTGGAGCCTCGCTGGAAGGAGCCAAAGCAGGTCCTCCTGGCCACCCGTACTGCCGTCAAGCTGGAAGGCAGGAAGGGCTGGGTCCACCTGTCACATGTGAAGAAATTTTATGGATTGAAGCCTGTTTTAAAGAACATTTCCCAGGATTTGAAAGACTGCCAAAGTACTATTCTTAAGGACTGTCCCGCAAAAGACAATGATACTAAACCCTCCCTGTTAGAGAAAACTCCGCAACAGGAGTATAAGCAAACATTAAGGTCTAGTAAAATAAGTCAGCCAGTTTGATTGTCTAAGTCCTCCCCTAGGTGAAACGGTTAGACCGGTTTCTGACATGTATAAAATAGACCCCCATAGTGAGAGAGTTAGTCAAAACTCAATCCGATGTATCGTTTTTCTAAGTTTCATATTGTTTTTCAGCCTTATGACTACCTGCACAAGTTATGCATTTTATTTGTATTTTCCAGTTTCTCATGTAAATAAGTCTGCTAATGCTACAGTAGAGCACACGTTTAGTGATCTGCCTCCTCATGAACTATCTTATCGTCTTGCTATGCGTAATAATTCCTTTATCCACATGTTACATTACTCACACCAGACCAGCAATGCCACTAATTGTTGGGTGTGTGGTCGACTCCCCCCATTCCAGACACCGAAGGGAGTTCTGCCACTCTTTCCTTATCCATTTTCACATAATGGTTCGTGTGGAGCATGGTCCACGTTAACGTCATCCTCAACAGATATGTCTTTTCTTAACAGTACATGTTTTCCAGACAAGCAAGGTCTTCCCCACAGAACAGGGTTAGATCTAGAAAATGAAGTTTATAATTTGGGTAATTATTCTTCGAATTTCATGGTCCTGAATGTTCAGTCTGATACTACTCCAGACTTACCTGCTATGTCAGTACTACCAGTTAAAGGCGAATTATGTGTCCGAAAGAATGGTTCCGTACATGTAGGACATAGTGATTGTACTACTATTGTCAAGTATAGTGACAGTGGGAAATCTATTTTCAAAGCTTCACGTCATTCTTATTTTGTTTGTGGTCAGACCGCATATGTTCGTCTGCCCCTCGATTGGGAGGGAACCTGTTACATTGCCTTCTTACTGCCACCAGTTTTTCTAGCCCCACCTGACTATCATAGGAATTCCCACCTAGTACATATTAGACACAAGAGAGACCTCCCGATTGTCGATTATACTGAAACTGCTCTAGAACAATACATAGATATCAATAAAGGTGTCTTCCCTTATTTAGGTACTGTTGTGAATAGTAAACTGATACGTAGATTAACGAGAACCCTTGAAGCAGTAGTGATTGAGACTACTTCTGCTCTAAGTAACTTAACCGAAGAACAATCCTTTATGAGAATTGTCGTGCTCCAGAATCGTCTCGTCCTTGACGTCATACTGGCCGATAGGGGCGGGGCATGTAGAGTCATCGGATCTAGTTGCTGCATTTTCATTCCTAATAACGCACCGTCTGTTTATTCAGCTATAACCAGACTCCATAAAATTGCCCATATGTTACACCAAGATCCAGGCACCTGGACATGGTCCGGTTGGTTCTGGAATATAATTTCCGCCTGGGGATGGAAAGTATTGTCCTTTCTAGGTATTTCAGTAGCGATCATATTCAGTTGCTGCCTATGTATACAATGTGGCCCTGCGATTTGTGGCATTTGTGCTACCTCTTGTATTCCTAGTCCCAAGTCCCGTTCTAAATCCCGTTCCAAGACAATTCGAGACGAGCAAATGATACTGTATGAAATGATAGATGGTATCATGAATATTGATGTTTCCTGATGGAAACGTAGTGACAAGGAGGGAATGTGGAAAAGTAAATTTTGCCATGTTCTGTGTCCCTACGTGTCCCCCATCTTATGTTATGTGTGCATGATTAATATGCATATGTATTCCCCATGATCGATTAAAGACGCAATTACAGTTGTGTCCATCCCTAGTATGCCAGTTTCCAGTTCTCGTGAAAGCTACGAGTATTAGGCCTATGTAAAGTTACGTTGCCACGTTTCCCAGTGTGCACGTTATTTCTTTGAAAAGTCCCCGTTTCTAGGCCTCAAAAGGGCCCGGACACCAGATTCAGCTCCTGTCTCCTGAACCCTCACTGAGGAGCGATACAGCCCCCACCTGTGTTCCTGACCCTTCACTTACTTCCTGCCTCACAGTGCCCGGCTCAGCCTGGCTCTGCCTACGAGTCTGCCAAGAGTATGTTATGATTCTAGTTATCAGTCCAGCCCTCCTTCTCTGCATTCCTAAGCTACTGAATCGCATCAATAGTTTCCGTCATTGTCTAGCCTTTACGTCTCCATGTAAGAGAAATACTGTATTTATGGTCATTTAATATTCCTCAACACGCACTACATGTAGAATAATGCATGCTCCAGTCTTAGAGTCTGTTAGCCTCTCCCCTCCTGACTCTTAGTTTATATCAACATGTTCTCTAAACATCAGATACTAGATAGTGGTTAGGTACATGTCGCCCTGACTCTCCAGACTTCAGTCTCTACTCCTAGCACAGAGTTCATAGCCCCCAGCTTCTCCTAGTAACACGTCATTGTCAGTTTGCGCGCACCATTAGGTTAGAGGTCCCGGCTCCTTAGGTAGCCCCCTCCATGTTTCCGCCCCATTTATGACATATTCTGTTACGTTTACATCACATGTCTATGTATACGCCTCCTGTTACACCTACTTTCACCCTTATCTTTCGCGACTGCTATTGACCACACCCACTGCTCCGCCTACTGTATTCATTGTAATGCAACTGTTTTAGTATATATGCTTGTACATTGTTATTAAAGTTAGCGCGCTCATCCCAGATCCAGCCCCGGCAGCTGCCGGGCCACGCCAGTCCAATCCTGCCCCCGTGTCGGGCTCTGCCATCCTGTTCCCATGCAGGTTGTCCTGTTCCTGTCCTTTATGCTGTATTAAACCTGCAAACTCCTACTACCTCGAATCTTGACTCTTATTTATTGAGCTATCTGTTATTGCTATGTCCAGTAAAACCTAGATCCGGTATTATTTATTTATATACCACACACCACAGCAGGACGACAGGTCTAAGGAGCACGCAGATCGGCAATTCCGTGAGTAACAATGTTGGTTCACCAGAATCTTCCTCCCTACAGGCTCGGTTCTAACCCATGCCTCTTTACAATATCTAGGGTCTTCTCTCCCTACCAGGTGACCCAAGGAAGCTTTAGCAGCAAACAGCAAGTGTGAGGAAAATGTATAATTCTTACCTGTACCTCACCCTATACTTACCTCGCTGTTTAGCCCACCACCCCCACCTCGGTTTTACGCTATAAACCACACCTGCCATGCAACCCACATGGCCACGTTTGCCCGCCGGTCTAGGTCGTTCACACACCTTAGAAGCCGGCAATATGTTGTGTTACCAGAATACCATTCTAATTGACTCTACCCTGTATGTCTGTTTGTGTCTTTTATGTTATGTGTACAGTAAAGCAGAGGGAATCCCCCTCTAACACGTACCGCACCTTAGCGAGTGCGACACTTTTATAAAACAACACTAAACACTTAATATATTTATATTTATTTTCACCCACACATACTCATTGGTCCTGAGGAAAGCCAGATGTAAATAAAAGGCCTGGCTGAAACATGTAGACCACACAGGACGAAGGAGTTCATAACTCACTCCAACGCGTCCGTTTGCCTTTTTATCTGCTAGCAGGGGCTCAGACATTAAAGTTATCCATATACCCTCGGGAACTGGGACCCACTGCATAGCTTTTAAATCACTTTCACACCCACAACACAGCACACTCAGCAAGTATACCAGCTCCTCAGTAATCTGGAGTCGCAGCACACCCGAGACACATTCGGTATCACTGTGGTGGGCCCGATGATGAAGCAGGCCACCTACTAGGTTGGTGGGTGAGGGCTTCATAATCAAACCAATTGGTTTGCCGACATACGTACCCACTGAGTCTCCCAACACAACTAAGCTAGTCCTTTCTTGATACTACAAGTCTGTCACAGTGCCAGATTTAAACGTGCGGCCATGGGCGGCCGAAGCTTTGTGTTGAGAGCAACAAAAATCTGGAACATGCTTCCGCTGCCTATCAAAGCCTTGTCCAATTTATGGGCCTTTAGGAAGGCCTTGAAGGCTTGGATATTTAGCTCTGCATACGTTTCTTTATCCTTGGGTTCTCCATATTGCACTTGTTGCCAGTGCCAAGACACCCTTGGGTATTCAAGAGCTTAAGAAGACTATTTATCATAACATACATTTGCAGAATGGCATGCACTTTGCGCACTCCACCCAAGACCTGTTTTGATGAAATTTTTATAGCTGAGATGACCTAAAACCTGGGACCTAGAATTGTGTGCTTCACACAACATGCAACATGAACTGTGTGTGAGTTTTCTGATATTGCACCCAGGCATATCACACAATGACAAACACAAACGTAATAAGCCAGACCTACATTGACGGTGGTTGCTAACAGTATCAGATACATGAATAATAAGAATGGTATTGAGAATAGCTAGAATTTAAATTGTTTTACATCTGACAAGATGAGACTGATTAAAATATCGTTAAGTTCGGAGAAGGAGTATTGTCTTAGGATTGTCACTCCCATTTTCCTCTTTACACCTTTTCGTCTGTAGTATTTCAATGTATCTCACTGCTAGCCAATATCATGCTTTTTCTGTCCACATATTTCTGAAATCATCATGCCGCCATCATTGTTTTTACACTTGTCTTTTCCATGTGCTTCATTGCATTACCTCCTATTCACCACCCCTCTTCCCCTCACACTCTCTCGCTTCACCTATATACAGGGCCACTGGAATTATGCGATTGTGCGGCAGCTTCTTTTTTTGCATAATTATGGATTTGCCCTATTTGCACTATAATCCATCATCTGCAGCATAATCTTTAGATTTTAACAAAAAATATATTTCTAGCTCAAACAGATCAATAATTACTAATAATGTGGAGATGTGTTTGGGTGCAGTGAAAGGCCCATGCAACGGTCAACTGGTCATCTTCAGCTGTTTATTTCTATATTAGCTTGTTAACTGATGAGGTAAAATCTTTGACCAGCCAGTATTGCCATGTGGAAAATTTACAAAATAAGTAATACTGTCAAAAAATGTGCATCACTCTGCTGGATTATTTGCATTTTCTTGCTGTATAATTTAGTCGAATAAATACAGGGGCCTTTGCCTAGTCCAAACCAGTTCTGGTCAGTCCTGGAGCACTCTGTTTACATGGCTCCTTCTTTACTCTCACAGTGCAGGGCAGAGACATCAGACACACCACAGGAGGTGGAGCCAGCATTGTGGAGGGAAGGAACAGCCCTACTCAGGTCCCTGGTGCAACTCCTCTCTCCCATCTAGATGCAGATCTCTCTATTCACCACTGGGCTGACTCACCCTGTCTCCTGGAATCCATCAGCCCTGTCACTCAAACTCCAGACAAGGAATACACAACCTAGCAGAGGCAGGCTTGGATAGTTAGACAAGAAAACACCTACTTTCTAAAACTGTTTTTTTCTGAGTTCAGGCATACTAAACTCGAATCTCTAACATGTTTCCTGAGTCAGTTAGGATTATAAAATGTAATAATCTAACTGCCCATTCTGGCCTATGGAGAACAGGTAGCCTTACAATAGTGAAAAAACGAAAATGGCTGTAATTCACTATTAAGACATTGCACACACACCAGGGCATGTCCTACCTTATACTTACAATTCACCCTGCCATTGGACCTACCATAGGGGTGTCTGATATGAAGAAAAGGGAAGGTTTAGGGACTAGCAAGTGGGTGCACTTGCCCAGCCAGCATGGCAGTACCAGACTGCACACAGGCTCAGCAATGGCAGGCCTTAGACACACTTTTACAGGCTTTTTCTGTGGGTGGCACAACCAGTGCTACAAGCCCACTAGCAGCATTTGGATTACCAGCCCTGGGCACTCCCGGTGCAAGGTACTAGGGTCTGACAGGTAATCCAAACCAGCCAATCATGGAATCACTAATCCATACATCAATTTACATACATAATATTTAGCACATCCACATACCATAAATTTACATACAATTAATTGAAATAATTTATATAGATAGTGAATTGTGTGATAGCATGGCTCCCTAGTGCTAAAAAGATTTTCTTCATAGGAACAGCACACTTTTCTGTATATGTCTCTCACGCTACCGACATCCGTTATGACTGCATATTAAAACCGTAAAATCCTCACAGACTGACCCTTCGGAGCTTGCATGTGCCTTTTTTCCAAAGGCTCACCTTCCTAAGATTTGAATTTGGCTGTCTAGAGCCATTTCAAAACCAGTTAAAGTGTTTCGTTGCTGCTAGTCTGAACACTGGCATGTCCGGCTCAATGCAACTGCCCAGGGAATTCAGAATTTCAAGAGGGGGCAGATGCCTCACAGTAGAGAGATCGGGGACAGTGGGCAAAAACAGAAGATGAAAAGCCCCTAACAGTTGATTAATTCATGCCTGGACTTTGCGTGTATTTTGTTTTTTGTAGCACTTTGGGGGAGATTAACTAAGATTTTGCGCCGTGTTTGCATCACAAAGTTAACTTTCCAGTGTTAAACAAGAGCGCTGGAAATACCGTAAAAGTAATGCGAAGCAGTGCATTGCGCTGCTTCACATTACTTTGCACCATGGGGGTGTACCAAGGGTGGTGCATGGACGTTCCCATGCAACTACCCAAGGTTTCCCACGCTAAACCCAATTTACTAAAAAACAGTAGATTGGGTTTAACGTGAGAAAACTGTGCCCTTTTCAACTAGGTGCAAGGAAGGAGAAATGCTTGAAATGTTTCCTTCCTATTTCGACTTCATGTATGCTGCACTGTGCAGCACGTATGCAAAGTGGGAAAAGCTGTGCATCGTGCGTAGCATAGTATTTTGTACAATAAGGGTACCCTTCATGTACAAAACCTATGCTACACTCATGCACACACCCTAGCGCTGTGGCGCTAAGGTGTGTGTATGGCGCACAGCAGCTGAACTCAGCACCGGCGCAAGGGAAAGGGGAGGAGAGAGCCATATCTTAAAAAATATGGCGCTCTCCTGCTCCCTCCCTGTTGCGCAATGCAGCGCAGCCTCGCAGGGAGCTGCGCTGCACTGCATGGAGATTTTTGTAAATCTCCCCTTTTATGTACTAATAATATTCTCTGACACTACTGTACTGCAATGAAATTATTAAGTTGATATTGTAACTGTGACATTTAATACTTTTGTTTTACACTATTGCTAATGCTTGTACGTATTCTGGATGTGTTCCTATGGCAACTTTTTTTTCTCTTTTCTTCTCTCTTTCCCTTTCCTTTATTTTAGTTCCCACCATAGCGGTCAGCTGACACATCGCTCCCTATGTTATGTTATGTGATTAACAATACCTCCATTATGACACCGTTCTAAACCACTCCTTCTGATGCTAACAGTGATAATTGTTTTTCTAATCTATGATTGTGTTTACCGCACCTTTATGTTGAAAATCGAATAAAAACTTTTGAAATAAAAAAAGCCTCACAAAGTTCTAAACTACAAACGAGAGCAACGTAATCAGAGGCAGTAAATGCAGCAGATACATAGGCCTCTTGCCAGAAGAGCCTTGCCAGAAGCTGCACCCAGCATAGTCACATAGAGGTCTTCGGAGTCTGAATGCGAAGGGATTGTGTGTGACAAAGCAGGTGCTGCTTTAAGGTACAATACAATCCCTTCTTCACTCCCCAGGCTGACAAGCAAGCCATAGGCAGGGCCAGACTGGCTACCGGGCTTTTCTTAATACACATTGCAAAATAAATGTTTTCAAAAGTAAACTTTAAAGCTATTTGTTTTGTATTGTTCATTTAGATGTGCCAGCAGCTCTCCAGCAACAAAATTAGCCCCATCCACAGTGAACCTGGACCCCACCCTGCCACCCCAGCAAAAAACGCCTGGTAGCCAGTCAAGCCCTGACAATAGGCTTTTTACAACACCTGAGGAGAGCCGGGACGGCCGCGTTTGTCTAGCTTGGTGGGTCAAACTGGTTCCTACTAGCACCGGGCTACCCACGCCCACCATGTCTAGCTGGAGTTTGCAGAAATGGCTGCTTTCCATACCTTAGCTGGGTGATTTGAAAAGCCAGGCATGGATTTCACATTTTCAGCAATTTTACAACAGGCTGAAAACCTACTGCAAGAAGGGTTTTCCAGTTTGCCTTGAACTCTCAGTTTTACTGTGTGATATGGGCTCTTCACCAGGAGATCATGTGAAGTGAGCTGATATCGTGTGACACACAGTGTCACTGTGTGAATTGGCAGGTATGGCAGTCTGCTGTTCCAACGTGAGGTACATTTCATGTTATTTCTCTCTGTACAACTACCATTTTGTGAATGCTGGAAATCAGGGTTGGATTGGGATAAAAAATCGGCCCCAGCACACTAACAAAAAGTGGCCCACATTTGCATATTGCCTTTCCGTAAAACACTGCTTTGACAAAGTTTTATAAAAAGAAGGTGGGGAGGGTCTCTGACAAAGGCATGTTTTCTTAACTTTACTTAGATAAAAAAAATGCATGGATTATGTCACACTGAACACATCTGAAAACAAGTGAGGCCACTTTTGCCCAGGCCACCTGCCCCGCTCAATATGCATACATTAATGGGCCGGCCCAGCGAGAGAAAGGGAGTGACACCTCTGCCTGTTGATAAAAGGGAGGTAATGGATGCCTATCTGCCTCCAGAAAGGCCACTCAGGCACCCACTGGGCAGCTGGTGTCATCCCAACAACACAGACACTGCCTAAATCGGCCCCCCCGCTGCCCAAAAAGCACAACTGGAACTCAGATATCGGCCCCTCAGCCATTGCCTGAGTGCCCGCCTTACCAATCCGATCCTGCTGGAAATGCACGCCCCTTGAAGAAGGCACCTGGGTGCATTTAATGTTTTATTTTATTTTACTTTGGTCATCATGCACAGCTCCTCATAAGCAGAGAGAATTAGGTTTACTAAATAACATATGATATTTCAAGCTGTTTGTCTCTACTTTATTCATTTAAATGACAAGCATACTGGCTATGAAAGTTTAAAGAATATACAATATGCACATTCAATTAATGCTTACCTTTGTGCAAGTGCAGACAAAAAAGGTTAATTATTCAATTCCCAACATTTTGCTAATATTGGTTTGCATTCACTTGTCTTTTCTCGCATTTGGTCTGTGCTGTCTATGTACAACACAAATTGAGTTTTTTTTTCAGAGCTTTGGTTATTAATCTTTTTTTAGCATTTATGGGAACATTTGGGAGCTGAAAGTTAATTAATAAATTATTTGCAATTTGTAGTGTTTTGAATGCCTTGTCTCTATAACCTATTGTCACGGATTCAAACGTAATGGAAAAATCCAAAGGCAAGAATATTCAGCCTAGGTGATTCATAATGCCTCCGCATCAGTTAAAGCATTTCTCGGCTCTAGTCATTGTACTAACAAAAGACTTTAAAAAATCCCAGCAACCATTAAATCAGTTTCTTCTATATTTATGGAAGTGCATTTAGAGGCTATAAGAGCTCTTCGACTTTATTTGGGAGAGACTAATAAGATACTTCAAAGCTTTGATGATAAAGGTAAGGTTCTTATATGAAAAAAGGTACACTGGAGTAGAGCAGTGGGCAAGTGAATTAAAGATACAATGAATAAGACTGATTCTCTGCAATCAGAAATGTCTCTTCTGAAAACCAAATCGAAGATCTCAAAATTTGTAAAAGGAGAAATAATCTCAGTATATATGGTTTGCCAGAAGCCATAGAAGAAAATTATCCTATGTTATTTTTTCAATCATTCATACTCAAAGTTTCGACCATGTCAGATACAGTTCTGATTAGTATTCAGAGAACCCACAGAATAGGTCATATACCAAGTGATGTGACAATAATCTCCAAACCTATAGGTGCCCTAATTCTATTCCTTAAAAATATTAACTTATTTAAGTTCAAAGGTTCAAATAAGCATTATTTGGGCAAGAGGATATAAAAGGTGTCTTCATGATACAAAGCCAGCAGGGGTGTCGATGACGGTGTCGACTGCTTTCCCCCTCTGTGGCAACTGAAACCCACAGTTCCAGGGGCAGTACCTAGAGGTAAGTGAAGTCTTTGCTGTCCCTGAGACTTCGTGAACAGGTGGCAAGCTCTATTTCAAGCCCTTGGAGATACTCAGCGACAAGCAAAGTAAGTTCAGTCCAGTCCTTCACTGCCCAAGGTAGAAACAGCAATTGCAGCCCAACCCAGCAAAGCAACAACACAGGAAAGGGGCAGTATTCCTCCTGGCAGTTCTTCCAGCTCTTCTTCTTGGCAGATTCCTTGATCCAAGCAAGTTCTGAAGTTCTGGGGTCTGGGCCCCAATATTTATACTCAGTTTATTAGCCAGAGAGTATGTCTGTGCTCAGTACAAACCAGTTTGGTCCTCTCTGGCCCAGCGTCCCAGCAGGAGGTGGAGACAGCATTGTCCAAGGCAGACCAGGCCCAGGCGCCCCCCACACCCCCCACCCCCTTTTCTGAATCGTTTCAGGCCCATTCAGGGGCAAGGAAATCTCCTCCCTCTGCTCTAAATGCAGCCCAGGTCTATGCAGCTCAGCCCTCATTCACCCAGGAAAGGCAAGATACACCCATCAACCCCCCAGGGGCTATCTGAAGAGAATGCACATCCCCACATTCCCAGCCCCTGTCACTCCAAAGCCAGACAGTAAATCCACAACCGAGCAAGGGCACACAGGATAGCTAAGCAAGAAAATAACTACTTTCTAATAGTGGTATTTTCAAACACAGAACATAAAAATCATGTTTACTATGTATTTCTCCATTCTGAGATCAGGCATACTAAACTCCATTTCTCTATCTTGTCCCAGTGGGAAGATATACTCGTAAAATGTTACCCACTACTTTCCATTCTATCCTTTGGAACAGATAGCCCTTCAAATCAATAGTGAAAAACAAAATCTACTGTATTCCACTATCAGGACATGTCACACACACCAGTACATGTCCTTCCTTTCAAATACACCACACCCTGCCTTGAGGTGTACCTTGGGCCTACCTTAGGGGTGACTCACATGTAATAAAAGGGAAGGTTAAGTCTTGGCTAGTGGGTGCACCTGCCAAGTCAACATGGCAGTAAAAACTGCTTGCAGGCACTGCAGTGGGATGTCTGAGATCCCTTTGAACAGGTGATCGTGTGGGTGGCACAATCAGTGCTACAGGCCCACTAGCAACATCTGATTTACAGTCCTTGGCACTCTCAGTGCACTTTACTTGCGCCTTACCAGTAAATCAAATATGCCTATCATTAAGACACCAATCCATAATGCAATTTTCAATAGCAGCACTTGCACTTGAACACTGAACAGCAGTGAGAAATTACGCACAGATACTAAACCGGCAAAAAAAGAGATGAAAGCCGGGAGGTCAGAAAGCAAAACAACTGGGGAAACATGCCAAAAGATGACAGGTCTAACATGACCTTAAAGACATTTCTTAGTGAGTGGTGTATTTTGAGCTTGTTTTGCAATTTATAGATATCTGGAGCTTTCCTCTCTCTGTGTCGCTGACTTTTGCATGTATGTCACTGAGTACTTTTTTATGTTTACTATTAATTATACCAATATTCCTGACGGGTGCATCCCACATGAGCATGGATGGCTTGAATAGGGAGACGGCATGGTGGCCAGATAGGCCACTGGTCAGAAGCTACCCCTCTTGGAATTGCAAATTACGGCAAAAGATGGTTATCATATATTGTGCGCAGGGCACTGAGTAGGAAATCTGCAGGGGCAACTACTTCGCTAAGCGGATGAGGGTCACGCCACTGTTCTGTGAGCAGAAGAAAAAATAAAAATGAAATGATAATAACTAACATTATTATCATTTTATATTTCCGTCTGTGGCCCGCTTGGTTAGGGGCGGGACGGGGCTGGATGTCACAGGAACAGTGGTGGCACTCACGTAAGTGCAAATGAATGTTTGCCCGGCCTTCTTGGGCCAGCCAAACAGTGATGCACACTTTGCATGTTCTCCACCCAGGCTGTATTGCAGCCTGGGTGGAGAACATGCCCAGGCCCCCAGTACCTCTCTGAGAGCCGAACCATGGTGCTCAGACCAATCACAACGCTGCTGTAAGGCAGCATTGTGATTGGTGAGGGGAGTCTGGGAGCCCGGGTGCTACCTGGTTTCTGCTTTCCTCCTGCTCCTGGAGTGACAAAAAGGACCAAGAGGCAGTGGCTGGCCGGCATGCAGGTAAGTGGTCTTTTTTCATTGTTTTTATTTACCCCGCAACCTTTCCTCCCCACCCCCCGCCTGGCCATCCCCGTTAAGTAGCGGCTGCCCCTGGAAATCGTAACATAGTTTATGGCAAATGAGCCCAAACAAAGAAATAGAAGAGGCCTGCATCTTCAACATTGTGGTTTAATAGAGAGCAGCATCGGATTTAAGACGGGACCACTGAGCGTTAACTCAAATCTCCTTCCGAGGCGCAGTGATGGTACATGCACGCTGCATGCTCATGTACTGCAGAGAGTTTGGATACTTGGAAGGGAGTAGAAATGTGTTTCCTGAATTTCTGAAGTTCCGAACTCACAAGCATATGTGGGGAATCCTTCAACAGAGGTGGTTGACTCGGATGTACTTTCTAGGTCAGACGAGCGTGCACAGCTTGTATAGAATAGGTTGTGAAAGCTACTTGATTTGAGTAGGTGCTCCTGAGGTATCGTCTTCCACCCTGGAGACGAGTAAAATGAAGTAACTAGGAGTGCTGTCAATTAGAAACTGATGGCATCCCTTAGGGCACACTGATGTCGGGGTGATTATCCTCCGTATTATGGAGCTGGAGAATGCAATTGTTGAAAATGAAAAAACTTTATTAACAACACTGATTATGTGGAGAAACATGCATCAATGTATATAAGAAAATAAAACTTTATTTCAAGTTTAACAAGAGTAAATATTCTTTTCATCATTATACGGAGGATAATCACCCCGACATCAGTGTGCCCTAGGGATGCCATCAGTTTCTAATTGACAGCACTCCTAGTGACTTGGATGTACAGCATGGCAGGTGAGACAAGTAGAAGGTGGGAGAATTGTTAGGTTGGATGGACAATGTGAGTTGGAGCCAAGTGACAAATGAAAGTGGTGCACAGTAAGGAGCACTAGGATTAAAGAGGTGTAAAGGGGAGAGAGTTTTGGTGATGTTGATGAGTAGAGAATAATAAAGATGTGCCCTTCACTTGTGTGAGAATTGATGAAAGCAAGAATGCAGTTAAAATAGAAGGTCAAAAATACTTAATTAAATAAAGAATACATTGGCATTTCCTTTTACAGTAAATATTAAAAGTTTTGAGATAAAAGTCAGGTTTGGAAATGGAATAAAATGCAAAAGATTTATTTCCAAGTCATAGCCAGTGGGAAACAGCAATAATTTTGTTTTGGGCCACTGAAAGACGGCAATACCCTCAGCAGCTTGCTTAAGAGAAAAGGTTTTCACAAAAGATGCCTTAAAATTGAGCAATATTCTTTCTTATAGCAGCCAGTACTCTTGTTTAAAATTACCTTGATCACAGCCTTCAAATCTTCAGGACTGGTTCCTAATATCTCACACTTTGTTTGCCAGTTGTAGGGGGAATCCCTGCAAACCCAGGTCAGGCCCACAGCAAGATCCTTTAAAATTGTATATGCTTTTATTTCTAAATCTGTCATTTTTATAGCACTATACCTGTCTTTCAAAGCAGTCATATTGTTCTTCTAATTTTATAAATGCTTTTACATAATAAGCCATTAAATTGCTTTATTTACTGCTACCTTCAGTAATTATAAAGCTACAAGTGGTTCCGTTGGGTAAGTACCACGGGGTACTGGTTCAGAACCAGTACCCCGTAGTACTTACCTAACGGAACCACTTGTAGCTTTATAACTATTAACCCAGGTACTGAGGGATACAGGGTGACCCCATTGATCTTGATGGTTATGACCTTCATAAATTGGCTTAATTTATTTTTACTATGTATGTTGTCATGATATTGAGGGTGCCGGTGGTGCCAGCCTGTAGGCTTCTGCTTCAGAAAGTGAGTGGATGGCACTGGATTATTGGTACATTTTCTCCATAGGTAGGTAAACTGTTTAGGTAGAAAGGGCCAATCTTGAAGAAAATGTACCAATAATCCAGTGCAATCCACTCGCTTTTTGAAGTAGGAGCCTATGGGCCCACCCACACCATTTAGGAGTGTCAAGTAAAGGGAAGCTCATGGTGGCCCATACTCAGTCCTGAGGAAGACTCCTGCGTAAGAACCAGAGCAACCTACTTTTTGTTTGGGGTTGAAACGTCGACTTTACCACGTGTTGATGCCAGTGCGGCCAACAGTGCTTTTTTCACTGGGCCTATAAAACACAAACAATGGCTATTAATTTGTTGATATGCAGTTGTCTGGCTTGACAAGCCCTTGTTTTATTGTAAATAACTATGTGATGTTTATATTGTCATAACCTTCCTTTCACTTCCAACCTTCACCTGATACACTTTTCCCCCCTTTTCCTTCCACATGGGGCACTAATGCTGTACATGCTTTCCAGAGGTTATGCTGGTTTGCGACCATCCTAGTGTGTTCAATATGATTAAATAATACTGAACATAATTTTTTAGCTTAAGGGATTTAATATTTGGTGTTGTTTAATTGTTTGCTTTTGCTAAAGTTACCCTGCTGGGACCACTCCTTACTGTCTATTACCCAGGTCCCAGCGGCTTGTTTGGGTTATACCCTTTATTTGTAACTAAACATTATTTGTAGCATGCTTTCTAAACCAGGGCCTGCACCAAAAGTTTCATAGTGCAATATGACCCAGCAATGTGGTAGCAGAGAATGGTTTCCACTGAGGCTTAAGAGGTGCAAATTGGCTCTGAATTGGATTCAAACCTGTCCAAGTCCAGTCTACATTCCTGAGCTTCCATGGTCCCAGTGAGAGTGTTTACAGTGTTCCAGCATTCTTGAAGCAGATGCAGCATCCTAGGGGTGTGGGAATAAGTAAGGGTATGCATTTTTGATTATGAGGTGTTGAGAGCTGCATTGGTTTATTTATGGTATGTGATGACTTGTCGTGTTTTGAGTTGCAGTGTCAAATTTGGTCCAACAGGGCTCTATATTGACATTAAGTCAATCAGTAGATTTGTAGAGTGCTTCTTGTCACCCATGGGGGTATCCAGGTGCTGGCAGGGTCCAGTTGATTGGCCGACTAGCCAGGTTTTCAGTGACTTTCGTAACTCTGAAAGAGATTGGGAGGCCCGTGGATTAATAAATAGCTCATTCCATGTCTTTGCAGCTAGGTATCAAAAGGAGCGACTTCTACATCTGCTACATCTAATGCAGAGGCGGAGGGTTAAAGTAAGGACCATGGATCAGAATGATCAGGTGGGCTGATTGAAGTTCAGTTGGTGGTTCAAGTAGGTGGTCCACAGTTGTGAAGTGCTTTGTATGCATGGGACAGGAGCTTAAACTAGCATATTGTATGCACAGGGAGCCAGTGGAGGGACCTGAGGTTAGGGGTGATATTGGTTCATCTAGGGAGATCCAGGACGAGTCTGACTGCAGTGTTTTGTATGGTCTGTAGTCATCGGAGTACGTGAGCTGCGATCCCTTTTTAGAGTGAGTCCATGTCGGCTGTAGATGAGGGCCTTACTGATGGTGAAATTATGATATCTCACGAAAATGCAGAGGGTGAAGAAGGAGGAGACGGAGTTGACCTTTGTCATCATGGTTAGCCTATTGTCCAGAATGATGCCTAGGTTCCTGCGTGGTCAGTGAGGGTAGGAGTAGGTCAGAGTTCTGAGGGCCACCACGATGCATCACATGTGAAGCTTTTGTTTCTGCAAATATATTTGTCTCTCTTGTCCAAGTTGAGCTTCCAGCAGTTGTCCTTCATCAAGTTGACATGAAGACATGAAGGCCTTTTTTGTGAACAGTGCTATTGCTTATGAAGATTAATATGCTTACTTCAAAGAGGAGAAGTGTGATTATCAGGTTCTTTACAATCCATGATCCAAGGTAGTTACAAAATATTAAGGTTTTGATTTGTCTATTAAGGTTGAGATGTTGGACTAGGAAGGGCTGATAGCCGCACCATGACTGGGACTTAAACTGTCATTGTCAGGTTGTACTAGATGAGATTAGTGTTGGGTTGGTCCTTGCACCGGAGTAGACTGCGCTAGTCAGGGTGATTTCCTGCTGGCCGAGAATTCACTTTGTATGTTTGATAGCACCAAGAGGATACTATTCCCCATATCTCTAGAGAGATTGTCGACTTTAGATTTTCTTTAGTGGTACAGACAAATATACTATTGTATTTTTGACATTTTGTTTAGGGGAATCTGATCGGTTTGGAGTAAGAGCAGCAGCAAGGGGTACGAGCTATATCTTAAGGTGTTACACTGGGATTAGCCAGTTGGTGTGTGTGCTGCACTGGAATTGGTCAGTACGTCATTGGGTGCCATGCTTCGAGTGGTCGGTTCAGAGGTGTCACTCTAGGCTTTATTATGTTCCATTAAGTATTGCCTTGTGATTTGGTGTGAAGTGCTGCTTATTTCATTTGAAAGTTCACAATTCCCGTGCTGTGTTGTGTAAAGAACAAAGATGAAATTCTTTAAGAAAATACAAAATATGTTCAGAAATGATGTAAGAATAGGCATGGGTGAAAGTAAAAGGCCACCCAAAGGGTGATAAGAAAATAATTATCGTTTTTGTTTAAAAATTTCTGTATTACTTTTGCATTATACTGTAATAAAATTGACCTATATGGTATTCTACCGAGACCCTTTTCCAGTTTTATGAATTAATTTCATAATCTGCAATACTTCCCTCAGGACCTCGTTGAGGCCACCAAAAACCATTGTAATCCTTACAAACATGAGTTGTGTAGTGCCACGAATGAGTATGTGAGGAGTTTGAAATGAGCTGTTTTGGTTTGTAGTTCCTTGAGGTGTGGTGTTACGTGAGTTCTGTGTGGGAGGTTAAGTTTAGTTTGTAGTCTTCTAGTGAGTTGTTTGGTGATTCTAGTGTAGCGGGTGTTCCCATAGTCCAATTTTCTGGTGACTAGGGCATCAGTGATGGTTTTTCTAGTGCTGCTTGGGAGCTATTTGAATATCTTCCTCATCATCTTCAGGGTGTGGAAGCAGAATGCAATGAGGGTGTTGACTTGTGTTATGCCCAGATTGCTGATTATGATATTCGCGAGGTTCCTGCCATGGTTTCTGGATGTGGGTCCGAATGTGGCCAACCGCCAATTGGGATCCCTTGGTGAGGTGTTCTTTCCAAACATCACTACTGCCGACAGTGGCTTTTATCATGTTAGCGACTTTGGTCATACAGGTGATGAACTTGTTTCTTGTGTTTGAGGTCTTGTTCAGAAGGGAGAGTATGAGTTGCATGTTGTTTGTGTAGAAGAGGATGCTGAAGTAGTGAAGTAGATGCTGGCCAGAGGGAACACTTTTGCATTGAAGAGGGTGAGCCTGAGCAATGAGACTTGAGGTACTCCGCAGATGAGTTTGTGGGCTTCTAAGGGGTAAGAAGCCAGGCTGACAGCTTGTGTTCTATCTGTTAGGAAGGTGCAGAGCCTGCAGAAAGCGGGTCCTTGGATGCCAATCTCGTGCTGGAATAAGGATAAGATGTAAGACTGTGCCAAATGCTGCAGAGAGGTCCAGCAGAATGAGAGCTGCTGTGTTTCTTCTCTCAAGGATCATGCAAATGTCATCCGTGGTGGTGATGAGTGTTGATTCGGGACTGTGGTTGGACTTGAATCTATAAATGTCAAATGGAGGGAAGGAAGATCTAAGAGTAAAGAGGTCCCACTCTGCCCTAAGCATATGCCCACAAAAATCAAGTGTGAGTAGGAGCTGTACTTCAGAGGATCCCTTTGAAAATATTCTGTGGGACCCTCAACAACTACTTTTGGTTGGTTTTACATGCTCCGCCACTAATGTACTAGTAGTTGAAAGTGTCATCATCTAGTCTTTCTTCTTCCAACCAGGAGGTGATCTCTTGTAAGCGAAGAGATTTTTCGTGGGGATCCACAACAAACTGAGTACTCTAAAATTACCTATTGTCTATTGTGAAAAATGTAATAATGGCTAGACAAGTGTAAGGGTAAAAGAAAGATTGGATGTGTGCAATGGTCGTAAAATATAATCCATCCCATCCTATAGTGAGATCTAGGTCTACATGTTTCAGACTCTGCGCCCATGCCGGCTCGGCGGCGTTCGGCACACAAAGTACTGCCCTAAAGAAGGCCTGTGCATGACATGATGCATGTCCCACACATCACAGACATTTCTTCAACTTGTAAGCTAAGTGCTACTGCTAACTGACAGCTTCAAGATAGCGCCAACGAGAGATGATACCAAGAAAGTGGCCAATGAGTAGAAGAAGGAGCCTTATACGACAACTGGATTGTCATTCCAGATCTTTTTTTAAGAAAATAAATTGTGCCTGTGATGCCAGTGTCTGGGGAGCAAGCTTGGAGCAGCACCCCCACATCAGTGAACCCACTCCAATCTAGGCCCAAGGTCATGTCTGTCACAGAGGCAGCCAGCCTAATCACGGCCTCGTCGACGAGCAGTGATGTTGAAATTGACTAATCGCAAAATTGTACCCGATTGTTGCAAGAAATTCAGAGAAGTGGACAACAACAACAGCGATAACCACCAATAGTTGTTCCTCCCGAAGTAGGTGCAGTTTAAGAGATTGAACTTCATGATGAGGGAGTAGAGACATCTTCTCTTTCAGAAGATCCATTGGCTTCCAGATCCCCAGCTAGAAAATTGAGGGTTAGTGGTGCATCATCTTCTTCTTCAAGATCCCCTGCTGATGATCTGGACACCACATGGATCCCGCCTTAGCCTGAGAGTGAGACACGCCACAAGATGAGGCTAGCGAAAAGGAAGATTCCAGAAAGTCTTAAAGTTACAGAGGCAAATGTAGAGGAGGATGACGACGAGCCAGTCATCATGGTTGTTAGCCTAGCCCCAGAGGATACCGATGTTACCCCATCCCAACTTTCCGGCTTCGATGTGGCAGTGATACCACAAATACAACCACCACCAGCTGCCATATTTGCAAAATCCCAGCAGCGACCTATATCCACAGCCACCTCAGTAGAAGTAGGTTCAGCAGAGAGTCAAATGTCAAAATGCCCACCTACCGTACGTTCATCTGACATTGGCAGTGGCACCAGCATCAGGAAGTGGAGCTCCCCAGTTTGGGACTTCCATTTGGTTATCAAGTAGGAGGTGAACATTGCCATATGATTCCTTTGTAGAGCAAGTGTTAATCAGGGTAAGCTTGCTCCAAACTATGGTACTGGGGTCCAAAAACCCATTTGCGAAAGCACCATACGATCCGTTGGGAGGTGCACCTTAGTGGCCATAAAACTGCAAGTGGTGTTGGTGAAGGGGTGAAAGCTGGCTGAGCAGGGAATCCAAATCTGATCCGATCAGGGTGGAAGGTGAAGAAGAGGAAGACATTTTCGTTATGCAATGCAGCCCTCTCACCAGCAGTGCAGTAATATCAGCGACATCAACAACATCGTAGTGCCACAAGACTCAGGCCGAGACACCAAGGCAAGAGAGGACAGTGACTGCCCACTGAAAAGCACATCAAGCCTACCACCACCTGCTCTCAAGAATTCTCCTGCATCAGTGGAATCAAAAAAGAAGAATAATCCAGGCTACTATTCCTGCCACATTTAAGCCGGAGGGGCAGTATGAACGCAACCACCCAACGGCATGTTTGTACAGCAAGAAGCTGGCTAAAATGTGAGCGATGGACCTCCACCCTTTTTCTTTTGTGGAAGGGGTGGGTTTTCTTGAATTTGTGGCACCCATCTGCAAGAAATAAAAGATTCCCAGACGGTCCTATTTCTCCAGAGTTGCTGTTCCAGCGCTACATCACGATGTGCTGGAATTGCTTAGACAAGCTTTGCAGCAAAGTGCTGTTCACAGTATCCACCTGACAACAGACATGTGGACCAGTTGCCAAGCGACTGATTTCATGTGCATTACTTCACACTGGATTTCTTTTGTGGGGGCTAGAGAAAATATATCTGCAAGTGTTGCCAATGTGGGATTTTTAATGCTTCTCGGCAGCATGCGATAGTACCTATGTTCACCATAGAGAAAGTCCATACACCTGCAAACATTTTGGAAGACTTTAACAACAAGTTCTTTAAATGGCTGCAACAAGGAGGGCTTAGCATTGATTTTTTGCCACAGACAATGGCAGTGATATAGTTCAGGTCATGGCAGATGGTGCCTATTTCAAGGTCCTATGTTTGGTACACTGTATCAAAATCATTGTACAGTACTTTCTCTAAAAAGAAGACCAAGTAAGCAACTTACTGTCCACATGCAGAAGAATCTGCCTTAATTTCAGCCATTCATTTAAAGCCCAGAAACAGCTCAGGGACATTCAGCGTGATAATAGAATGCCAGTTAAAACACTCATACAGGAGGTGCCAACACATTGGAACTCGACTTATCACATGATTGAATGGCCGTTTGAACAGTACAGACTTATCAAGGAATATGTCATGCAAAGAGGGGATGTAACTGTGAAAGGCATGATCATTGAGATGGACCAATCGGGCCTTGTCAAATGCCTGACAGAGATGCTGCTTCCTGTTGAGGTGTTCACATGGGAAGTCAGCAAGGAGGACAGTACCATGGGCCAAGCTATCCCATTGTTGCACATGCTACAGGAACAACTAAAGGTGGGGTCTGCAATGTCCACAGGTGTGGAGGAAAAAAGATACTTATGACTCGGTGAACAGCTTAATCCTTTGCTTGTCTGCTAAATCAAGGGTTCAAAGAGACAATGTGTCATCCAAACATTACATCTGTGCCACAATTATTGATCCACAGTACAAACCATAACTGTCCACTTTCATTCCTTTTTCAGATGGGATTTTGGAAAATATAAAACATGGATAGCTGAGCAAAGCAGTGAGCTAGAAAAATGAACGGAAGGGAATTACAGGCCAACTCCACCAGGGCACAACGTCCTACAGGGCAGCCTTCAAGTTCAGAGCCTGAGGGAAGTGCTGTTGGCTCACAGCCACCAAAACCAACAACAAGAACACCATCAACAACAAGATGAGGAACTTCAGCCCTAACATTTGCACCTGAATGGTTTCTTCTGGCAGGGCCTAAGTCCAGTGCAGAGGGGAAGGCAAAAGAGGTTGAGCAAGGTAGAGCACCAGCAATGACCATTGAGCAGATGGACCAGGCGTAACTGGATGACGCAACAGAGGTCTACCTTGATAAAACCCCATTGGTGTATTGGTATGGTAAGAGGCACCAATGGCCAGTGCCCAGCAGGTTGGCAATAAACTATCAGGCTTGCCCGGTAGCCAATGTTTCCTCTGAGCGTGTTTTCAGTGCTGCTTGTGCCATTGTCACAGTGAGAAGGACCAGTCTCTCGCCCCAAAACTTGGAGAGATTAATAATGATCAAAATTAATCAGCACTTTATACCACCTAATTATGCCATACCTGAAGTATGACAGGTGGAAGATGAAGGAGACTCAGGTCATAGAAGAAGTGTGTTAGATTACCTACTTGTGAATGAACCACCAGAGTTTGAGGATGTGCTCTACTTCCCTGACTACCAGGCCTGGGTCAACAACCATAGAACTTTCTTTCACAGTCTTAAATCTATTGCTGATCTGCTTTCTTTCTTTGATGCCTCCCCCCAAAAAAGCTATAGCTAGTGGAACATTATTATTTACTTTTGTGTGTGTCTGTTTGACTAATTCATCCCAGCCATCTTTCTCTAAGAACATTTTATTGCTGGATTGGTGTTGCAACTGTGTGCAGTGCAGAAGGCTTCAACTCCCCCGTACCAATTTCCCTCAAGGGCATTCAATGGAGAATACAAGCAATGTGTGCCTGGCTCCAACCCTGTGCTGTGACTATCTATCCTTTTCAAGTTTACTACCCTAGTCGGACTGCCCCACATGTGACATTATTTGATTTACACTGGCCAATCTCTGCTTTGTTAACAAATGGATGTACATTTTGCAATGTGCCACAAATCGAACATCGTGAGCATGCCTGAAGAACAGGTAAATGGCATGTATTGCACACTGAGTTATTGTTGTTTGGTGTGAACTTGTGATGTGTTTTAAGAGATGATTCATCTAGTGGCAGGCAGTGTGACACTGGGTGTCTGTAACTATTATGCTTAACATCAGTTTGTGATGATTTACAATGTTGCTGACCTATCGACGGTTGATAAATTTTCCCCTGAAGGTGTTTATTTTTTCCTTTCCCTTCGAGAGATAGCGAGATTCCTTCTCTGGGTCCACTCCACACTGCTTTGTTTTATTGTTTTCTGCTTTATACTCCTCAAAGAGTCAGACCCAACAAATCCCTTTGATAACACAAACATAAATCTAGGCTACACAAAAAATGACTTGATGTTTCTCTTGTTGTGGAATAACAAAATTGTATTACAGGTCGATCTATTGCATTTGAGTCGAGACTCGGGACACAGTTGGTATGGGGTTGGAGACCTTACTTGGAGTCAGACTTAGGAGGAACAGAGATGATGGAATGAATCAAGGCATGAGTACTTCAAGAACTGCCACCAGAAGAAGGAAGTTTTAAACATCACTAAAACCAACCGATTTAGTGATGAGTTTGAAGTGGCCTAAAGTTAAACAACAGACCTATACAACTCTGTAGTCGTGGTGAGTGGAGAAGGCAGTGCATTTATTTTTTCTTGATTGGGAAAATAGCAAACTGCCATGTTGCTGGGTGTGTGTGTGTGCTCAGTGCTGTCTGGCTGAAATTCGAAGCTAAGTGGTAGATGGGTGGGGGCATGTTGTTCAAGGTAACTGAAAACAGACATTTAGTCAACAATGATAATAATCACATAATGCACGTGCTGATGTTGCTGTTACTTTTAGGCTACATATTTTTTTTATGATTGATGCTGATGAATTGATCGTTACAGTTGGGAGTTTGATCAGCCCTACTGATAGTTACATGCAGCCACTTTTTGTGTGATTTTTGTTTCTTGTAAAATTGCCCTCACCTAATTGTTCACACACCAGGCATAAAGTGTATGGGTGCAAAAAGGACTATTCTTCTTCTCTTCTCTCTTGTCTTTTGCTGCTTCTGAGTCTTCTCTGTGCACTCTTTATACAGTTAAACTTTTTTCTCCTTTATTCTTCAATATCATTTTTGTTTTTTAATGTACAGGCCCTCTTACCCTGCACCATACAGGAAAAACAACACATCATACTCATGCTTACCTTACCAAACCGCATCCGCCAGGCACCCAAGATTGACCGGCAGACTAAGAGGAAAATAGATGCAACTCCCAATTTGGCAATGCAGTATCATTTTTTCTTTTAGTAATCATTGGAACTGTGTGTGTTGTTTACTTGACTCCTACAGATAATTCATTTTGTAATATATTTGTTGTTCTTTCAAAGGTCGGTACCACAGAACATTTTGATATTTAATGTAACTTGGGTCTCTCTGGGGGCAGACAGACTATTTGGATTGGTTTACCTGTACTACTCATTTCTTCATTTCTTTTCCCTCCTATAACAGATGTATGATGGTCGGCTGCTCATTGCCAAGATGACTGTTGTCCTTGTGTAGTGTTTGGCTTTTTTTCAAACCGTTCCCCAAATCCCACTTCCCATCCTTTCATTGAACCCCTAACCCTCTTCCCCGGGCTGTGTGATTTATTGAGGTGTGACTTAATATTTGACACCGTTAATTGATCACACACTTGGGGGGTGGATGTGGTAAAAGCAGCATCACCTCAGTGCAGGGCTAGGATCTTCATCTCTAAGTATAGCCCACACTGGCAATATTATATTTATATTAGTCATCCACGCACAGTGTTTGATTTTTTTTCAGAGGAACATCATTACCAGCATCATCTTTCAGGCACTGTAATGCATCAAAGGTTACACTTGTCCACTTCGTAGCTCGAGTCAACTTCATTTTTACTAGCTCATCATTCTGATTATTAATTCAATGTAGCATTGCTTATCATATGTTCTCTATTGTCTCAGTTCTTGGGTACTAGTAGTCTAGTCTCTGGTATTGTCTAATTTCTTTTAAAGCTTGCATATAATAACGGCATTAGTTTTTATTTCAATTTGTTTAGTTCAATGCGATAAATAGCCCTTATCCTACAGTTTGAGTTTGGCTAGGATGGAGTGGGACCATGCTTCTGATACGTTCACTGTTAGACTAGTGCGCTAGCATCCTGCTACTTCTACCACCAACATGGCACCTTGGGAAATCATGCAGTTCTCGCTTCATCTAATCAGGTACGAGAACTGTGGTTGATTCATTGTTGAACTGCAAGTATTCTATATACAATGGAAATTCACACAGTCACCTACCCCCTCCGAGTCCTTGCGGGTTAATATAGTTGCAGACTGCAGAGACTTGGAGGACAAAGTAGTAGGATAAGGGAGGCTACTGCATAACTATTATATTCTTACACTATCAGCAGATTTTACAAACTGGCTGCGGCAAAGGCAGCAATGTGGAGTAAAACAGTAACACCCCCAAAAGTATATAAATCCGAATGTATAACTATAAAACATTTATTTCCCTAACACATATAAATAAACTAGTAAATCCACAACTAGCCCACCCATTTCCCTAACCCCAACCAATTTCCCAAGTAGGTGCCGAGTCCAAAAACACATTTGTCCATAAAGAATATCCCCAAAATACCCCATCTCCCACATTCCCACATTCTCCCCAAGCCCCACCCACCAAAAAAAGGAATAAAAAAGGGGCAGAAAAGTAGGCATAACAGCGGGCTAGGAACTTCCTAACTTGCCTCTAGAAAGTGTCCAGATGTTCCTCCTGTAGAATGCAGCACTGAAATGCTCAAAAATAGGGGGGAGCAGCAGTGGTGGAATGGTGGCAACCAGTTACAATTGGACCGCAGCAATGATATGCTGGAAACACTGGGGCCTGGCTGGGGCCCCGGGCAGTTGCACCTGCTGCTTCTGCCTCCTCTTCTTCCTTAGCCACCAGCCGCTGGTATTCTGCCCTGATGGCCTCCAGCTTTCTCTGCCCGGTCCGATCTGCTATCGCCTGTCTGCCAGGTGTTGGATCAGCAGGACTAGCTATATCAAGAAAGAAAAAAGACAAATTGTAAACAATGCTCTCAGCAAAACACAAAACCATATATAGTGGCACAGTAGCAGTGCTCTTTCTACCAAATTGCAAAACTTCTGGGCTACATTCACCCGGACTGTTGCCGCCGTCTCAAGCCTCCTGCCAGTGGTGCCGGTCTCCCCCCGCTGCCGCAGCCGCCGGACATCGCAGTGCGGCCGCCGAGAGGGGGGACTACATCCCCCACGAGACTTTGCGGCTGGACGCCGCTTATGCCCATTGTGCGCCCGGTGGCGCATAAAAGTCCCTGAGAGCCCCCACGTCGCGGGACGCACGCGGGCATCGCCGGGAGAAGCCCAGGACAAGGGCGGGGCCATCTGCGGCCGTCGTGGGCCGGAGGAGGCTGGGCTGAGCCGCCGCTGTAAGAACTGTCCCCCGAACATTATTGACTGGATTTATATTGTGAGTATTTTCTCCCTGGAGCGTATCACTTAAAAAGTTGTAACTGCCACTGTTCCATGATGGCAAAATGCAAATTAAGCAACGAAACATCCAGTCGAAGGCAGCAGGGCAGCAATCACTCCTAACATTCCTTACCGGGGCTATGGGGGCCATAGAAGAACAAATACACAGGGTATAGGAAACATTAACACAAGGGGGGGCAGAAGGAGTGGTGGGAGGGAAAGGGCATACCGCTGTCGTATTGTAAAACAAAAGGACGGTAACCCCAAAAACAGGGAGAATGGAAGCATACAGGTTGGGGATGATGAAATAATCCTAACCGACCATAGTGAGACAAGAGAGGACTCACACCCACCCCCCAAACATAGCAAGTTAGCAGTACGGAGGGAGGAGCCCCAGGTAAATGAAGCAGCTAATTTAAAACCGCTAAATGGCCAAAAAGATAAAGCTGGAAAAAAGAAAGAAACAACTGAAAAACAAGTTACATGGAAACCACACATGAGGAAAAAACAAAATAATGATGGCAATTTTCCTATTTCAGACATATTGGATGGTCAAAATGGGATAAAAGCTATCCTTCATAATATCATGGAGTCTTTAAAATCTGATGTTCTACGGGCTTTGGGGGCATTATCAGATAGGGTGACCAACATAGAAACTACTATACGGGGTCTTACATGCAATTACATAGAGCAAACACATAGGAACCCCGGGGGTGCCCCTGATCATAAATAAAATACCTCCACTGACAGAATAAACACCACAACGGTGGCTAGGGACTGTAAAGATACAACTCCAGTGCAAACACTGTGTAGTGTGGATGAAGAAGGGAAACATGCTAGGCATCAAATGAAGCAGGCTTACACTAGCACAGGCCCAGATGCGCTTTCACATTGAGGAGTTCCAAGCTTCAATCAAGTAAGGAGAGGGCAAATTTCTTTGGATTTACCTCCAGCAGCCACCCCTTATGTGGTCATCTTAGCGAATGTCCCAGAAATAGTACCACCCGCTCAGGAATCATGGAGTGAGATGCGTAATAAATCACTACATTGGTTAGAAAAGCGAACTGGCCTGGGTGATCTTTTATTCAAATATTTTAAAATGGCCAGACGAGTATCATGGGTAGGGAAAGGGCAAAAGGAGCATAAAGGTGATTGTATTGTCCTGACCTTCAGTGATCCCAGTTTAATTAGGGACATTCTGAATAGGGCAGGGGATAACCACCATGATCACCTTGGTATTAATGTACTGCCTTTGGGGTTCTTCTATCCACCAACTCAGATAAACCAAAATGTTGATCTGCCCTATCCTGTAACTGCGCCCTTTGGGACAGGTTCGGTGAGGGACTCCCAATTTGCACAATCCACAGGGAAAAACTGGACACATCCAAACCGTTTTGATCTCTTGTCACGGCTGGATGACCAGGATTGACAGCCTGAAACCCCCGTGAGGGAGGAAACCCAGGGGAACTTGATGAGGCTCCCAGGGGTGAATGAGAATAAAGGAAATCCCAAGAGGAATAGCTGTTATGGCTCGTGTGCCTACGATAATAATCCATATGGGGTGGAAAATAACTATCAGCCTGAGGCTGCTCCCATAGATCGATGTCTAAGTGATGGGGAAAGGATGGATGTTAGCGGACAAATAAGCACTACACAGGGAATGCCTGATAGAACTAGAAAGAGGGAGGGTGTTTATAAACTCTTGAGTTGGAACATTGCAGGCCTAACCGCGAAAGTACATGACCCTGAATGGATATTATTCGTAGAAGAGTATGATATTCTATGCTGCCAAGAAACATGGACAGAAGAAGCAATCCACATTCAGGGATTCATGACATTCCATGCCCCCGCAACCACCACTGATCACGGCCGCAATAAGGGGGGCTTGTCTACCTACATCTCTGTAGAGGCCGGGATATTAAATGTCAAGATTAAATCTTGGTCTGAGTTCTATCAAATTTTGATTATGAAGTTAAGAGGGAACAAGGAGGTGGTCATAGTTAATTTTTACAACAATGTCCCATTAAATCAAAAAGAAACAGTTATGAGAGAACTGGTCAGCGAACTAAACACTGTAGAGGAGTATAGGGTAGAAGACATGCCTCTAATATGGGTAGGAGACTTTAACTGCTCTCTCTGTGCCTGTAGTGAACATGGCATTTGTGGCCTAGATGATAATAGCAAGGGAACATCCTCACACTTTAGTCATAATAAAAATGGAGACTTGCTTAATGACATAAAATTGTGTGTTTTGGCTGACAGTCGATTTTAAGACTTTTAGCTTTGTAAATTGTGCAATTATCTCACCTGTGCACGCACTCCTCTACCGCTGATCACAGACCCCTGCTGGCACCCCGCAGCCGATTTAGGCGCTGCTAAGGGGCTGACAACCGAGCAAACAGCCGCCATCTTGGGGGAGGTGTGAGGGGAGCGCTCCTGGTGCCTGGCCACTCCCACCCTAGTCCACTCTGCCTCAAATGTCAGGCCCTCACAGGAAGCGCAGCGGACGGGCGCAGCGGGCGCGCCGGAAGCGTGCCGAAGGCGCGCCAAAGTCAAGCCCGTCTGTGCCCGTCCGTGACCGACCGGGGCTAGGGGCAGAAATCTCTGCGGGGAGCTGTATCCGAAAGCACTATAGCTCCGTAGAACTTAAAAACCTATGTCCTCCCCTAGAAAATACCTGTCTGCATAGTCTAAATATTAAGAACGGAGATAAGAAGTGTTCACACTGTTCCTTCTCTGTTAATAGACAACTTGGGGTCAGATATAAAGGTAAGATACTCAATCTTGCCCTCCTAAATTGCCGCTCCCTAGGAAAACATAAGATGGAGATACACGACTATCTTATGGATGGTCAGGTGGATGCCTTATTCCTGACGGAGACGTGGCTGAATACCACATCGGCACCAGACCTACTGGGGGCCCTTCCCCCGGGATACGACATTAGGAGAATAGACAGGCCAAAGGGGAAGGGGGGAGGAATTGCCATAATACATAAACAAGATCTGGTCTGCAACTTAGAGGGAAGGGATCTTGCTAACAGTGAAACAGGGTCCTTTTCCATTTCTGTACACCAGGGGTACTGTATCAAGGGATTCCTGATATATCGCCCCCCGGGGCCTGGAGCCAGTTTTGCCACCGAACTGATGGAAACCCTCACGCTCTCCGCTCTCAAACACGAGAGACTCCTCCCCCTAGGGGACCTAAATTATCACTTTGACGACCTTAGGAACACTGAAGCTCAGGAACTCAAACAGGAGCTAGAAGGCATACAGATGCTGCTTAATTCAGAAAGACCCACTCACTCTCAGGGCCATCTCCTAGACCCTGTTTTCGCTAATTGGGACACTCTAACTGTAGAGCCCCCTACCCCTGTTATCTGGTCAGATCATTTCTTAGTCACTTTCCGGGTGGCGGTCCCGAACAAGGGACCGCTAATATACGTAGGAAATGGGCTAAATTTTCCGCGGAGGCATTCAATAAAGCTATAACAGCAGGAGGCCCCCCGAGGGCGAAGAAATAGAATCCGCCTGTATAGCACTAAATCGGCGACTCCTAAAAGCGCTAGACTACACAGCACCATGGACTCAAAAGGCTCCGGTGAGGAGATCGAAATCCGCCCCCTGGTTCAATACTGAACTACGAGAAGAAAAAGCGAAATGTAAAAACTTAGAGAGGAAATGGCGGAAGGGCTACTCTGAGACTGAGAGACTTGAATATAAGAATGGCCTAAAGATATACCACGCATTAATCCGGAAAACTAGGAAATCCTATTTCTGCACTAGAATTACAGATGCAGACACCTCCATGAAGGAAATGTTCCTAGACTATAGGGAACTCTCTGACCTCGCACCACTAGCAGCCCCCATGGCTGGGTCTGTTGAAACTTGCAATCAAGTAGCAGAGTTTTTTGCTATCAAAGTAGACAAAATCTATGCTGGCTTCCCAGATACAGCCAGAGCAGGTGTTGGGATGACAGAAAGTACCCTGAATGTACAAGAGATTAACTGCCTCTCGGCATTTCTAGCACCCTCTCAGGAAACAATATGCCACATAGCATGTAGCATCAAATCAGGCTCACCGAGTGATCCAGCAACCCCAAAAAGACTACATGGCAGCATAACCACCCTGGAGCCATATATTAGTCATCTCCTGGCCCTCTCACTTAAAACAGGAGTAGTCCCTGCTGCATGGAAAAGAGCAATAGTACTTCCCTTGAGAAAAAAACCTAATATCAGTCTAGAAAAACTGGACAATCTACGACCGATTTCCCTCCTCCCCTATTTTGCGAAAATTGCTGAGAAAGCAGTCAATAAACAACTCTCGGCTTTTGCTGAAACCAACGGACTGCTACACCCTTCACAGTCAGGATTTCGAGCTTTACACTCGACCGAGTCGGCCCTGCTATCTTCAACGGAAGCCCTACGAAGGTATGCAGACGAAGGCCAGACGGCGGCACTGATTCTCCTTGACCTCAGTGCCGCTTTTGACACTGTAGCTCATCACACACTGCTACAGTGCCTCAAAAAGGGAGGGGTGAGAGGGAAAGCATGGGAATGGTTTAAATCATTCCTCACAGATCGAACCTTTCAGGTCGCTCAGGGCCAGTTCGGATCTAAAGAAATCAAACTCAATCAGGGAGTGCCACAAGGCTCCAGTCTCAGCCCCACCCTATTTAATCTGTATGTGGCCCCAGTAGGAGGTATCACAGACACATATGGGGTTGAGATAGTGTTGTATGCAGATGATACGCAACTGATTGTGACCCTAACGCAACCAGAGGAGCAATGCGCTAACAACTTCACGTCCTGCATGCAGGAGGTGGCACGATGGATGGCGGACAACTGCCTCCGGCTTAATGGGAATAAGATGGAGGTATTGATCGTAGGTAAATCCCCATCAGTGTGGACCTCAGCCTGGTGGCCGGAAGAACTGGGTGAACTAACCACACCTAGTAATCTAGTGAAGAACTTAGGGGTATGGTTAGATAAAAACCTATTGTTCGACCACCAAACCAAACAGGTGGCAGGCACCTGCTTTGGGATACTGCGGGTCCTTAGGAAAACTCTGGACCTTATGCCCATACCGGTACGCCAGACCCTGGTCCATACCTTAATAACATCGAGGCTGGACTATGGAAATGTGCTGTACCTAGGGGCCAGCGTAAAAAGCCTCTCGAGAATGCAACACATACAAAGTGCAGTGGCCCGCTTGATCCTACAACTACCTAGAAGGGCATCAACAAAAAAAGCATTGAGAACACTCCACTGGCTCCCGATTAGGGAACGGGTAACTTTCAAAGCCCTATGTGTAGGACATCGTATTCTTCATGGCAGAGGCCCAAGGTATCTGCTTGGGCTTCTGAAACGATACGAACCCACCCGTCAACTCAGATCATGCGGCACTGGGCAAGTACAGGTCCCGAAGGTCAAAACGGCTAGAATGGGTGGGAAATCCTTTAGAGTCATGACCGCTAGGATATAGAACCAGCTGCCAGAAAAACTGCGTCTGGAACCCTCTGAGTCTAACTTTCGAAGACACCAGAAAACTGTTCTCTTCCCCAAAGATTAAGATCGGACTAAGGACTCTGCAAACATTCATGCCTTGGACTCTAGGAAACAACTGTAGCGAGCAGCGCGGGGACACACTTGCTAGTGTAACCATGCGCTTTATAAAACTCAAATAAATAAATAAATAAATAAATGCTCCATCAATTCGATCTGGGTTTTGCAAACGAGCTGGGTGAAAATTGTACACCTTTTAAGCCAACCTTTAATGGGAGATGTTGTAACACCATCATTGATTTCATTATATTATCCAAGAGATATGCTTTCGTTCTGGAGTGTAACACAGAAGCAAATTCAATGAGTGACCACTGCCCAATTAGCCTACAGCTCATGGTCGCGAAAAATTATAAAAAGAAGAATAGACCTACTCCCTATGAATTTGAGGTCCAACTTGCTGCAACAAATGGATATTCCCTAAAATGGGATAGAGTTGATTCTGAGGTCTTTTTGCATAATTTAATTGGCAAAACCCAGACAGAAATAGATACATGCCTCAGTCAGGGGAGTGCAACTGAGGATATCTACCATGCCCTCCTCAAGTTAACAGAGGAGGCTTATAGACTCCTAAGGAGGGAAAATAACAGGGGAAGATCCAATCAGAATGGATGGTTCGATAGAGAGTGTTCCAGAACCCATACGCATCTTAAAAATATCCTGCATATTACACCGAAATTTAAGGAAGACATTAGCCAGGCGAGGATTGCATATCGCCTCGCCCTAAAAAAGCGGAAAAAACAGCTAAAGGAGGAATCCTGGGAAACCTTCCATCAAGCTTGCATTATGAAGGATAACAGAGGCTTTTGGAAAGCTGTATATGCCCCCTTTTACCAAGACAAACAGGTGGACATCATAGATGTGGCCATTTCGGGAGAAAAGTGGGTAGAATATTTTGGGGACCTATATAAAGCAAAGAGAGCAGTGACTGATGTGACCGATGTGCAACCAGAAAGTGAACAGGGAATCTTCCCCCTTGATTTGAATATTACCCTAGAGGAGATGATACAGGCCATTAGAGAGAGCGCGGCAGGCAAAGCACCAGGCCCAGACCCGATCCCAGTGGATGTATATAGATCGAATACGGATCTGTGGGCCCCGTTGCTAACAATGGTATTAAATAGCACCTGCAATTTTAAACTTTTTCCCACCTGGTCAGATGTGATAGTCATACCTATCTTCAAGAAGGGAAACAGGAACGACCCTAGTTGCTACCAGCCTATTTCTCTTCTTGATGACCTTATGAAAATTGTGGGGAGAATAATTTTAAATAGACTTCAAACCTGGGCATCTGAGGAGGGCTTTTTAACAAAACTACAATTTGGCTTCCGGTCAGGTATGGGAACCATAGAGCAGGGATTGAACCTGGCTCTAATTATAGACAAATATACAAGGGCCAAAAGGGGGAAACTCTTTCTGACCTTTGTAGATTTGAGCTCAGCGTTCGACTGCGTTGACCACAGCATATTATGGGCTACTTTAGAAAATCTTATGGTGGACCCGGTTTTATTATTGCTCATGAAGGAAATGTACAGAAATGCAGGAGCAAGGGTGCGCTTTGGAAAGAGGGGGGAGTGCTCGGCCAAATTTTCTATCGAAAAGGGTGTCAGACAGGGGTGCATACTGGCCCCTTTTCTTTTTACACTTTATATAAATAGCCTGGGCCAACACCTAAGTAGAGACCAAAATGATTACCCGACCATAGAGGGCACCCCCGTTCCCCTCTTACTATATGCCGACAATGTGGTGATCATGTCAAGAACACAACAGGGCCTGCAAAGGGCAGTGACTAGCTTCGCCACCTATATGAAAGAGAGGGGGTTAAGAGTAAATATATCTAAGACTTTCACTATGGGTTGTGGCAATAAGAAAAGCACACCGTGTAACATCTTTATTGAAAATAGAAAATTAGAAAACACTGACATCTTCTGCTATCTAGGCATTACCTTTGATAAGAGAGGCACCTGGAAATCAGCGATTAAGGCTAGGATGGTGATATTTACCAGAGCCTTGGGGGCAGTCTTAAATTTTGCAAAAAAGATAGGCGAAAGACCTGTGAAAGAATTGATGGAAGTTTCCAAAACAAAATGTGTATCCACTGGGACATATGGGGCAGGGCTATGGGGTGTTGAAGTGCCAGATGCAATACAAGCTTGTGAAAATGGTTTTATCCGCTTTCTTTTAGGCATTCCAGCTTCCTTCGTTACCTATAGCTGCCATCAGGAATTAGGCATCCCTTACATATTAGATACCATCAAGGTAGCCCCGTTGCTATTATGGCACAAGATATGGGTAACGGACGAAACGGGTTTTAACAGGGAGGTAATACGGGATTGCCTTAAATTAGATGGGGCCAGAGAAATGGTGTGGCTTAATTATATAAAAGTGCTAGCGAATGCCATTGGGTATCCCGAATACTTTACTGATCCCAGGAGACGTGAAGATATTTCTAGGAAAGATGAGAAGGCACGTTGCCTAAAATACCTTGACGAGTAAAGATGGGTTAAAGAGAGGGAAAAACAAACGGTAATGGCCCACCAATTGATCTTGAGTGGTGAGGGCACTCAGCAATATCTTCTGATGGTGCCGAGCAGCTTTAACCACATGATATTGGCCCGTTTTCGTTTTGGTTCTTTCTTTAGAATGGTTTTTTTTCCTGTGATAAACGTCTGGTCACCTGACAAACTCACATGCCCCTGTGATGATGTATCCTCACAATCCACTTTGCACTGCACTTTATTTTGATAATTTTTTACGGTGCCCAGGAAAAAAAATCTTAAACCGATACTCAGATGCTGGAACATCAGATATTGTAGGGCAGCACTTCTTAGACTGCAGATGTTAGAATCAACAGTGATTATTCTGGCTGTATCATCGTACCTGAAGGCGATAATTAGGTCACGGTCAACAATGTAACATATCTTTTTATATTCTATAGTACGATCTCTTCGCCTAATTTAACTGTGAGGTCTTTGTGAATATTGATTGTCAAGTTTTGTATCTTCATATTAGACACATTTTATAAAATTTTAGCTACATGTTTCTTTTTAACCAAAAGACCGGTACCATTGCAAATGAATTATGCCCCATGTGATGTAATACTTATTTTAAATTGCTGTCATACATCTATGTACATATTTCTTTTTTACTCCTTGTGCTTTTATGATTTCTTATGTAATGAAGTCAAATAAAGCTTTATACTACTACAGTACATTTTCTGGTATCCTCGGGCCATTTGATTTTGATGTGGTTAGAGTTTCAGGAATTATGCACTATGGCGTATACAAGTATTCTTCTCTCTCTTGTTAGCTTAGCTGGCGCCCTCGACAGACATACTCTGTCGCGTTACTTTGCTACTGTCTGCAGGTGGGGCAACTGTACTAGACAATTATCTTATTCCTATCATGGTCACCCTCTGTTAAATGCCTCAATTTCACCCTGACTACAAGGCAGATGAATAGTTACTTACTATGAATGATATACGTCACGTTACGTACTATATAAAAACTATTATGCAGACAGATATCCTCCTGTCTGCCCATGGGAAAAGCAAAGCACTGAAGTACAGAGAAAGGATTAAGGAGCAGGATATTGTATTTGGCACATTCATCACAGACTATCCCATCCACAAAATGCAAATGCACTTACTCTTAGCCCCACTTTACTACTTGGCCTCACCCTCCGTCACCACATTCGACATTACTTTTTTCCAACAACATAGATTACAACATAGTCTACTGCAGGTAAATTAGAGGGGTTAGACCGGATAGGTAGACGTTTCACTGATCATCATCATC
Organism: Lissotriton helveticus; assembly: GCF_964261635.1. Lineage (NCBI taxonomy): Eukaryota > Metazoa > Chordata > Amphibia > Caudata > Salamandridae > Lissotriton > Lissotriton helveticus. Next base: position 1,118,004,094 of record NC_136069.1, on the reverse strand, counting down.
AACTTGGATTATGGATTCTGTAAATACATGCCTTCCTTTATCTTTTAAGAAACTGAATAACCATCGCCCTCCTGCCCCATGGTTCACTGAAAACCTAAAGTTTGAAAAAACTAGGTAAAAAGCTCTCGAAAGACACTGGCGAAAGGATTACGCCTCTGAATCCAAACATAAATATAAAGCTGCCAAAAGAAATTACAACTCCCTATGTAAAGCCGCACGTGGTGAGTATATAAATTATTCTATACTATCTGCTCGGAGCAATGCCAAAGTATTGTTCATACTAGTTGGCGAACTTTCGGGAGCTTCTTGTCAACAGGCACCCCAGGCACTTGATGAAGCACATTGTGAAGTTGTGGCTAAATTTTTTATTGAGAAGGTTGAAAAGATCAATAAGGAACTGGAGATGGAAACTACTAAGGGAGAACCACAAAAGAATAACACACCTTATAACTCTAATGATAATAAGTCAGAGGAGACCCGTGCTTTCGTTTCCTCTAACAAAATCATGAATTGGCAACCACTTGACCCTCTGTCGTTTAATGGTATTCTGAATGGCCTGAAATCGGGCTCACCTAAGGACCCTCTACCAGTCCAGATCATTAAAAAAATAAAGCCCATCATTCTACCGCCCATTATGGAACTACTTAATGCCTCCTTGAAAGAGGTCGTTCTTCCTGCAGAGTGGAAACATGCAATGGTGGTTCCCCTGTTGAAGAAATCTAACGCTGATCCAGCAGAACCGCCTAATTTACGACCGTTTTCTCTACTCCCTGTGTTTTCTAAGATATTAGAAAAACATGTGAACCAACAGCTCGTTCAATTTGTGGAAACTAATAAAATCCTGCATGGAGCCCAATCAGGTTTCAGAGACAGATACTCTACAGAAACTACTCTCTTGGGAGTAACTGAAACAATCCGCCAGCTACTTGATAAAGGGAAAACGGCGGCACTTATCTTGTTAGATTTAAGTGCCGCATTCCATACGGTGTCTCACGGTACCCTTCTAAAAGTTTTACAATCGCTGGGAATTGCAGGCTTAGCTCTGGACTGGATCAAAGACTTCCTTACCGGAAGAACCTTCCAGGTTTTCTCCTCTTCAACTAGTTCAAAGATCTTTTGGAGTACCACAGGGCTCGATTCTGAGCCCTGTATTATTTAACCTTTATGATAGCCCGCTGACCACAATAGCGGAGGAAGCTGGGTTGTCTATCTGTTCTTTTGCTGATGACACCCAGCTTCTTTTTTCCCTGTCTGCTAATGATACCTCTAAAGTATCTTCCTTACAGACAGGGCTGCTTAAAATAGCCAGTTGGATGCACAACAACTGGCTGAAACTCAATGGGGGTAAACAGAGGTCCTGATCATAGGGAAAGAAAAAGATCTTTGGGGCCCCCGGAAATGGGCCCTCTCCTTCAACCAGTCCAATCCGCTCGCAACCTGGGTGTAATGATCGATGATCAACTTTCCATGAAGCAGCAAGCCATCAAAACTGCTTCCATCTGCTTTACCATCTTGAGGTGGCTCCTGAAGATACTATGGATGCTGCCGGTACCTACTCAAAGAACTGTAATCCAAGCATTGATAATGTCAAGATTGAGCTATGGCAATATCCTTTATCTAGGAGCCAACAAGGAGGTAATTGGCAGATTACAGGTTGTACAGAAGTCTGCGGCTAGGATGCTCTGTCATGTTCCAAAAATATCTCCCATTTCAGGCACCCTTCAGGACCTCCACTGGCTGAGAATTGAGAACTGGACTAAATTTAAAGCTTTGTGCTACATGCATAAAATTAAACTAGGTACATCTCCCCATTATTTATGTTCCCTGGTCCAGACTGATCACCCAACACGCCTGCTCAGATCATCTTCCCAGGCCAAATGCTCAGTCCCAAGATTCAGATTTGCTCACCTGGGGGGCCGTTCCTTCTCTTATCTGGCACCCGTGTTGTGGAACATTCTCCCTATCCTTCTTCGGCATGAAACCAGTCATATAAGCTTTCACAAAAACCTTAAGACCTGGCTATTTAACCTGTAAGTTCGTTCTTTCTGTTGCTCTTGCCCTTGGCACCGGGAAACCTCCGAATAGATGTGCGCCCTACAAATTTAATTATAATAATAATAATAATCAAGTGCCTAAACTTTTGCTCGTAGTGAGTCACTTTGTTCTGCAATTGTTGAAAGGGAAAAACTTGAACTGATGTAATCCGTTATGGAAGCAGTAATGAAATATATCACTTGGCCAGAGGAAAGTGGGACATGCAAATAATGTTTTTTTCAAATTTATCGAAGGCTGGGTCAAAAGAAACTTAGGAAATGAGTTATGTACTAGGAAGTGAATGAGTGGGAGCTGGGAGTGAAGGAAAATTAAATTATTTTCCGCATTTCCATGAAATTTGTACATGGGCCTAAAAATTAACTGAGGCAGAGGCACATTGACCAGCCAACAATGCAGTTCCGCCGATGTAACCATGCAGGGAATAGGCCACCCATGGGAGTCACTGGTGAAATGCCATGGGTAGGGAGGGAGGTGATTGATGATGATGGTTGGGTACTAGGAAGGATACATAATATATGTTGCGCTTGAAAACTCCTGGGAGTCAAGGGAGTAGTCTGAAACACCACTCAACTCTTTGAATCAAAAACCTTGATAAAAACCATTCCAAGCAAGTAAAGGTGAGAAGAACACCACTACATAGGAGAACCATAGTCCCTTGCTTATTATTCTTTCCAGGGATTTTTCTATTCATAATTCTTCTAGTCTTTTTATTCTTTACCCTTGGCTCTGCTACTCACCATTTAAGTTTTACATTCTCTCAATCAAGTCTTCACCATTGAAAACCATCCATCGATCCATATATCCATCCATCCAAACATGGCTCTCAGTGTCAACAAACCTTTCATCAACATACATTTGTCATTTACCCATCTATGCATCCTTTGACCCGTCAAACCCACTGGAGGAGCCCTTTCACCCACTCAGGCTGGCATCCTTTCACCCATACACTTTCACCCACCCAGGCTGGCATCCTTTCACTTTTCATCCATCCCTCATACACTATGCATTCTATCAGCCACCTTTAGTATTTGCATCCTTTCACTCACGCATCCTTCTCTTTCGGTCATATTAAATTTCACCCGTCCTTTCTCCTTCCACCCTTCTTTCCCTTTTCCATCAACCCATCATAGTTTAAGGTCTTCATGAAACTTTCTCTGCTGAGTTCAAGATAGAAGAGGCTATTAGTTACTTAACTCCCACTGTATATGCTAACTAAAGAGGGGTGTGTTCAACAGTTCACACAAGTCTCTACAGTACACCCTAGCAGTGAGTATATAATTAGAAGCCAATAAGCAAGCAATATGGCTTACCACCACCCGCCACTGCCACTGGCTCACCCCTACCATGGCCGCATGTGCTGACTAGCTGGCACTGCCATCACTGATGGCCCCGGCACTAGTAGTTGGTGCAGGTAGAAAAAACTTTACACATTTCTTTAGATGCCAGATACGCCTCCCCCTAATTTTCTTTGTAGCAAAATACACCACACACATTACTACAATTCAGATACAGACAGTATCTTCTATCGAAAATATCAGGGTGGGCATTTTGTTAGTCGCAATTTTTGAAAAGCCTCAAGAAAAACTGTAAGGAAGTGGCTAGAGCTATTAATGAATCTGAGTTTTTGAAAAGAAATAAAAGAGTGGACAACTTGATATATGGTTTGCAAATACAATGGGGCCATCCTACCCCTACTTCCTTCCAGTTCCAGCCATAGTGCATCAATTCACCAAATGCTACTAATAATATAGGGCTAGCTAAGAAGAGGACATACCTTTGGTCTGTCCAACGTGACCAATACCACTCTCTCTGTTTACTGATTGAGCATGAGAAAGTAAAAAAAAATCCTTAGCCCTCATCTCAACAAACATGAGTAGAATAATACCTTACTTGGGCATGCAATCTGCACGGCAGAGTCGCAGTAGTAGTACGTGACCAATGGGTTCTACGAGTCTTACACAGTACCACCACTAGGCAGTCCACAAAATATAAGGGTAGAGTGAAAGCTGACTGACAAGGCAGAAGAAGAGAAGCAACAGACAAACAATAATACAGAGATACAGTTTGAGGTAAAGTACAGAGTAGACACTAGGAATATAGAAAGTAAGTAAATAGAATAATGCAGGGCTATGAAGAATTTAGACACAGATGGAGGATTTGTAAAAAAATAGCGATAGCAAACGGGTAGAAATAATTCAAAATAAAGAGCGGTAAAAGTTAGGGATATAAATATTCATGTTAACAACTGGAGGACTTACTGGGGCCAGCAGAGCTATCGACCAAGGAACATTATTAGTGAGAGGAGCCTCCAGCTCCCTCACCCGCCTCAGACCTCTTCTTTCCCCTGGATGCTGATTTAAGACATAAAGACAAAAACGATTGATGGTAATTACGATTATTAAAGTTTTCCATTGAATTACAACTGAGAAAACTGGTAGCATACCTCATAACAGAGAGTTGGCTCATTTGCGTCAAGTGCAAATTATGAGCCTTTGCGATTGTTTTAAATATACAACGCAAGTCTGTCTTGCTTCTCTTTTGTTTAAATATAAAATATAAGTCCTTCTTCCCCGACGGTATTCGAGTGAAGCCCAATGTTTTTTAGGGTTCTCACTATGATATATTTACTGTACATTATGAGGCATGTAAAATATTAGACAGGGACACGAATGAAATTGTGGCTTATGATAGTTTTATTTAATTGCTGCTTTGGAGAATATTAGCAGTCTTTCTTCGTAGCCTAGGAACGATTAGAATGGGCTCTTTTTAGTATTTTTTTAGTGTCTTTTACGTCCCGATATAACATCCCTTCCGCATCACGTGACCATATGCCCGCGATGGATGCGGTGAGACGGTTGATTGATTCCTGAGAGTAGAGACCAGCGTAGTAAGGTAAGATTGAAAGGACTTTGATAGTTAAGATAAGGGGTAGTCTTGACTTTAAGTAAGATGAGACTTAGCAGTCTTATAGTCGTTATCAGTTTTGTTTACAGAAAGGCAGACACAACGGACTTACTGAGTGCGGAGGAGGCGTCCTACTACATTTACTTTATCCCCGTATACTAATAAGTACGTGCCATTATTGTTAGAGTTACATTTACAGACTTCAGGAATACATTGTGAAGTAGATTTATGTAGTTCTTTTCGTTTCTAGTTTCCCGGTCAGTAAGAAGCCGTAAATGGATATAATTTAAGAAACGGCAAAACGAAAGACAATTTACATTGTTGGTTATCCGGATGGATTTCCATAGGTACGGTTCCACTTTCATTCATTCTCGAGGGGACTGAATTAGGTATTGGGATTCTTTTCTTTAACACGGTGCAATTTACATTTCACCTTTTTGCTTAAGCATTTCCACTCGTCACACAAACGAATATTTATAGGCACTTTAAGGTTTTTTAAAACTGATTTTGGCCGCCACTTCAGTAAGCTGTAAGAAACTTGATTGTTCCTATGTATACTTTTATATGTGAAAATTAACATATATTTTTATATGTGAATATTAACATTCGGTGATTAAGGGAGATGAATAAGGTATTTTGATTTTGTAGGTGAATTTGTGAAAAAAAGTGGTTACTCTGATGCCCGAGTCCTGATGATGCCCGAAATTTGATGGGCTAAAACGCGTCAACAGAATATTTGAAGACGCCCATAAATCTTAAATCATACAAAATAAGTTAGGAGTATTGTTGGAACAATAAAGGCAGAAGTTTATAGCTTAAATGCTCTACCAATAGGGTAATCTTTTGTGCAAGGAATGCTCGGTATGGAACGTTGCTAAAGAGCATCCCGAGTAAATAGTAGGGCTATGAGAAACAAAAAGTAAATTATATACTTTTTTGGAGTGTGTTGTTGTGTAAATATTGTGTATATATATGTTTACATGATTTTGTGTGTCTTTATTAATACATGAAAAGTATAAAAGGAAAAAAAAGTAACAATAAATAAGTACTTTGCTATCAAAAGCATTTGAAAGCTGTTTTGGAATAACCTTTGGCTATTGATTATTTTTAAATAGTAAGATTCCGTCTAGAGATTAGTATCGTGAGGAAGAGGTAATTGAAGTATCCCTTCAACCTACTAATGTTTGGTTATTTATCCCAAGGCATTATTGTTTGTTTATATTGATGTAAGACATAAAGACAAAAAAAGATTGATAGTAAATAAATGATCTCTCAAAAAAGATTTTTTGACAGGAAAAGGCAATCACAGTAACATTGAACTTTTCTCAACCAGATCGACTAGTAGTAGATTAATATCGTGGACCGTCCTATCCGATTCTAAATTTCATGAACCTACCTAGCCCTATTCCAAAGATTTGGAATTACTAATAAATTGCAACTAATGATGCTAGCTTCTTCTCATTTGCCATCTCAACCCCTTTTGATGGACCAATACATTAAGTATACATTTTTTCTTTAAATGCATAGATGGATGCATGTATTCACCAAATTGGTTGATTGCCTTTCACTGTACAAGCTACAAAAAAGGCTCTAAGAACTGAAGTGAGAGGAAGCGCTCAGCTAAATTACTAATACTACCACTATCTTAGTCGCAGGACAAAGGAGACTCTGTATTACTTAAGTTCTTACATAATCTGCCCAAGTGAGCGCCAACAAGTATAATTAAGTAGCGCCAAGCACCAGTCTAGTTTAGAATAACAGAACTATCACATAATATCTGAAAACATAACTTACCTGCATGTGAGCAAGATGCTTGCTATTTGGGATAAAATATTAGCAACAGCATAGAACACGCAAGTAATTATATTATAAATATTTAGCTACTCACGAGCCTCACAACCTAAAAACCCTAGAAGGTCCAGCAGCAGCATATCCTGCTCTCAGTCCAGGATGTCCGACCACCGGTGCGTCAACTGATTATGGGTGCGCTAGACCCCAGAGCAGCGATACACTGCTGGCGTTCCTGAAGTCCGTACCAGGGCCCAGGTCTGCCTCCTGCTGCCAGGGTGGGGGGGAGGTTGCGCTGGAAATCAAAAACCAGCGCTGCTACCTCCACTTCAGAAAACAAGGCCAGGGGATGAACCCCTTCCTGTGGCTCCTTGGTACCGGCTTTTTTGGGGCACCCTTATCTGCCATGGTGCTGGGGGGCAGAAGAGAGAAAATATAGAAAGTAACGAAACAAGAATAGGAGGGAAGGAAGTAATACTTAATTAGGAATTAAGTAAAGAGAAAAAATAAAGTACAAGACTCATCAAAAACACACACAAAAATTGAAAAAACATAAAGTACACACTCAGAAATACGAAGGGTAAGATAAAAAATAATAAGATGGGAAAAAAGTTTAAAACACAAGGATTTGAAAGATTCAAGAAGGATCAAAAAGTAGGCCCCAGCACCATAAACAGAGTGAGAAACAAGATGGCTGCGCCCATTCACGACCGCGTGGTGCAATTCTCACGATATTTCCGCCCGAACACGCAATCCGCATTGCTATATGGCAGAAATGTCACATGAACGTGTGGGGCAAGGAACTCGGCCTACTCGCGGAACTCCGCATAGCACACCACAGTTTTTTTCACGCTACACAAACTCCGCCCACCCTTAATCAGAAAATGGAGTAACATACAAAAACACAAGTACCAATGGCTCCAAAAAGAATGGAAACAGAAAAAGAAGGATGGCATAGTTGGGCCAAAGGAGGAACCTAATTAGGGCAATACAGAGGTAAATGCCTACCCTCTGAGAGAGTTGCATAAAGGTAGATATGTGCACGTACCGTCATATTGATCATTACAAATTTACAAATACGTTCCTAAAATTGCAAGAAAATCCTGTCCTATGATACTCTCAAGTGGAGAGGTTTCTGAAGATGTCAAAGGTGTTATGGGAGGACTTAAGTACTAAATTTGACATTGTGGTTCCCAATGATTTGTGGGGAAAATGCAAGGTGACCATAGCTTGGCTAGCTGCTTAACCGCTGAGAGATGCTCAAATTCATGCACCTTCTCCTATTTTCATGGACAAGTATAATCAGGTGATTGCATTTTTGAAAACGAAGGTCTAGCAGAAGGAGGTTGATTGGCTCAAGGTAACCAGAACTACCCAATAGTCTAAATAGTCTGTGCATGCCTATTACCAGAGGCTAATTTAGGTTTTCAGGTTACATAGCACTGTTAAAAATCTTACTGGTTTCCTGTCGCAGTTCACTCTTGGTTTGTGCCAAGAAATTAGTGCCCATGTACAGCAGAATGTGATTTGTTGGCAGTCGAAGTTTCGTGATTGGATATTGAGATATGTGAAGTATTGCAGTGATTATTTGGAGGCAAACAGGAACAAGATTAAGAGTAATACATGTTAGCACAAACTAATTTGGCCAGAAATTATGGCAGAATGGCCCATATGTGGCGAACTCCGCATATAGCTCTGGTCCTAGTTCAGGTGCAGAAATGCTAGGATTTAGTTATCGGTGGTGGTCAGATCATTGCAGGCAGGAAACTTTGTTTCATAAGGCAGAGGGGGTGATGTTTGTTGATCTAAATTCAGGAATGGGTATAAACATGTTAACAAATACAACTCCATGTCATATTTGTAAAAAGGTTGGCCACTAGAAACATGAATTTAGACTAAATCTAAACTGAATGCAAAGTGATGTCAAATGCCAAATATGAACGCAATGTGAATGCAAAATATGCACAATCAAAAACCATATAATGCCATGGTGCCTCAAGTTCCAACAATGCAGAAAATATGACCAACCAAAGTTATAATGCAAATCATAACCCAAAGGTTCAATAGAACCCTTTCATGGGCCTGAAAGTTCCCAACAGTTTCTGTGTTTTGACAGTCCTAGTGGAAAAGATTCTGATCAATCGCAATGACTGTGCCAGCGATGGAACATTGCATGCTTGGTGCAGTTCTAGAGGTAGATCAGAGGAATCCATATAAAGATGGAGAGGTAAATGGTTACTCCGTGTCATTTTTTGTTTTATTGATACTGGAGCTACATGCTCTACTGTTAAAATGATAGAGGTACATAACCTACCTATCGCTCGAAAAAATATCCAAGCTGTAGGCATTGCAAACAGAGTGCAAACCTAGTTCAAGCAAACGTCCCTGAGAAAATAGGGTCTCTTGAGGAATTCAACCGTGATCGGTTTGCAGAATCCAAACAAAAAGTAGGAGATAGTTCAACATTTGGGAAAGGCGACCAAATTGTTGTCCCATGAATCCTACCTGCAGTAATATGCTTTCAAATTCCCTGCCATGCTGAATGGTTCTCAGTCACTGACATATGTCTACATGAGAATAGTAGGTGCCTTTTTGCTTTTGATTTTTAGATAACATTCTGGCATGGCACTGAATCTTACTGGGGTATACAGAAAGCTCCTCACTCTTCAATCAGATCCTGAAGAACAATTTGGAGACCTTGCAATTGCCATCCAACTTAGTTCTGGTCCAGTACATCGACAACCTACTGGTGGCATCGACAACACAAGATGCTTGCAAGCAAGACACCATCGCTTTATTGAACCATTTGGCAGATAATGCACACAAGGTGCCACCTACAATGTTGCAGTACTGTCAAAGGGAAGCTTTGCATCTGGAACATCACATTGAGAAATGAGCTATGAAAGTGTCCCAAGAGAACATCTCTCTTCTCTTTAGGATGAACCCCCAGACGATACAGAAAAAAAAGTCAGGATGTTTTTGAGAATGGTGGGATATGGTCATCAATGTATTCCCAACTGTTCGCTATCAACAATGCCTCTACAGAGACTTACACACAAGGATGTGTCTAGCAAGAGAAGACTTACATCCCGCTTTAGGAGATCCAAATAAAGAGGAAGTCCGGGATTTTACAGGCAAAGATATTGGCCTGATTAAAGATGTTGAACCCCTAAAAATAACCATAAACCCTTATGCAGAGTATCCCTGGACAGCCCAATACAACCTCTCACCAGAAGCAGTGGATGGAATTAATCCCATGAGTGAATCTAGCCTAGAGCAAGGCATCCTAAATTAGATATTAGGGATTCCCTGTAATTCACCTGTGATGGGTTTGCAGAAGCTGACTAAAGAATGTAGGATTTTTCAACATTTGAGAAATGTAATAACATGTTGTACCTAGTTCCCCAGGGGCACCAAATCCTGCCTTCAGTGATACTCTTTCAAATTCCCTTCCACTCTGAATAGTTCTCAGTCACTGACTTATGTCTACATGAGGACAGTAGGTTCCTTTTCGCTATCGGATAACATTCTGGCATGATGCTGAGTCCCTAAGGGGTATACAGAAATCCCCTCAATCTTCAAACAGATCCAAAAGAATATTTTTGAGACATAACAGTTGCTACCCAACTTAGTTCTGGTTCAGTACATCAACAACTTATTGGTGGCGTCAACAACACAAGATGCATGCAAGCAAGACACTATTGCTTTATTGAGCCATTTGGCAGATAACTCATACAAGGTGCCACCTATAGAATTGCAGTACTGTCAGAGGGACATTTTATATCTGGGCCATCACATTGAGAAATGAGATATGAAAATGTTCCAAGAGAGAATATCTACAATCTTGAGATTGAACCCCTATATGACGGAAATAAATATGGATATTTCTGGGATGGTGCGATGCAGTCATCAATGACTTCCCAACTTTTCCCTAGTGGCAAAGCCTCTACAGAGACTTTCACACAAGGAAGTGTCTGATCCACTACCCTGGAACCACTAATGTACGGAGACCTTCCTAGAGGTGAGAGAGGAATGTTGCCATGCTCCTTTACTAGGAATGACTGGTTACAAAAAATGTTTTTTTCTTTAATATTATGAACACAAAGGGTGCACGCTGTCTGTTTTGCCACAGACTTTTTGCCACACTGGATTCGGTAGCAGCAGCATTGGTGGATGCCTTAAGGAAGTGGATGCAGTTGGTGTCAGCATACAGCAATGCAAGCTCATCATTACTTGTTACTTGCTCATTGTAATGGTTCCCTCTTCAATTGAGATTTTGTTAGCACACACTCAAATACTGCATATGACAAACAGCAGATTTACAAGATACATTAAAGGTGATTTTACTACTGAAAATGTCATCTTGAGGCACTGAAATACCCTAAACTCTGCTACACTTTTGCTACTACATTTGTCTGATGAGGATGATGACGAGGTTGACCATGAATGTCGGGATGTGATGGAATTGTGCACTAAGTCAAGATCTGATATTCAAGGCATCCCTTGGAAAGAGTCTGGTTTTACCTTGTTTTTGATTGCCTCTTGATTGAGAAATGGACATGTAATTCTGAAAACAGCTCATGCTGTGTGCACCTTAGAAGGTGCCGTGCAAGCCTCCTATTGTGCAACGTAACGTCCGCACAGATGGCTGAACTGATTACTCTTACCAGAGCATGCTGTGTCTAGAGCAGTCTAAGAATTACTACCCACATTGATAGTTAGGACAATTTTGGAGTGGTCTATGATTTTGTACAGTTGTGGTCCCTGGAGGGTTTCATGACTTCCCCTGGCTCCCCTATAAGGAACGGAAATGATATAATGGATTTATTGCAATTGGCTGGAGAAATAGCTGCTGTGAAATGTGCAGCACATAAGATTGAAAGGAATCTTGTGACTGCTGGAAACTGTTATGCGGATGAGATGGCAAGATACTGTGATCTTGAGTCCTGTATATTCAACAGGGAACATTCATGTGAATCTGAAAGGGATTCTGTTTCAAACATGTTGTTAAATACTACTCATACTAGGAAAGAACTAAAATCTATTCAAGAGGAAGACCCAGTATCTATAAAAAAGAAGTGGGTAAGGTCAGGGTGTGTAAAGAGTCAGGATGTGGATAATGTTTTTGACAGTTGGGAGACCAGTCCTTACAAATGCTATGTTGTCTTCTATGGCAAGGCATTGCCACAATCCTACGCACAAAGGGATAAATCCTATGATTCGTCTCTTGATGACAGAAGCAAGGTGGAAATATTATGTGGTATGGCTAGGCAGCCTTACCATGAAATAATAACGTAATACCGAAAAGTGGACATCAGATTTGCACTAGAAATCCTTAGTTTAGTCCTGGTAGAGTAGCAAAGAGCAGTCAGTCGTACTTAGAGGAACCTGTGTTAAGTATTTCATAGTACCAACATGGCCGATAAATAATTGACACAACTCGAAAGAAATCCAACACCAGTTTATAAAATAGAGCTTATTTTATATAAATTTAGATCCAAAAGGAAATCAATACAAAGCATATAATATTAGTGATCTATTTTAAAGTTTTCCTAAAATCAGTACTTTGCAGAGCTGTCAAACTTTAGTAATGGGGAAAACACTAAGTGACACTTGGTCATTTACAGGGTGAGTTCAACGGATCCCACTTGGAGTTAAAGCATTGTGGGTCTTCAAACCAAGTGTCAACAGTCAGAACAATTTTAGCTTGCCCAGGGAGTCCATGTGCAGAGGTGACTTGGCTGACCTTGGTGCTGAGTGGGGATCCGCGGGAGCTGGCAAAAACTTACATGTGACACTCAGTTAGTTGCAAGTTGGGTTCAGGGGAACCCCTTGGAGGTTAAGCTTGGAGGGGCCACAGGACCAGGAATCAACACCCAGAACAGCTCTACCTAGCTCGAGCTTCTCGGGTGCAGGTGTGTACCTGGTAATCTATGGTGCTGAACTGGAGCTGCAGGGCTGACATTATCAGGCATGCCAAAGCAGATAGGTTTGAGATGCAAGTACTCGACAACTTCACCACAGAAGTTGAGGGTCGATGATGCAGGATGTTTCCCTCTTCTTGGAGCGTTAAGTAAAGCTGTTAGTAGTCAGCCAGGCCACAAACAAACCTTGGCCACGGTAAATGAGCAATAAAGCAAATCTTCTTCTAGAAGTCCAGGGAACATTGTAGAGGGGTGAGACTTGGGGAGGCTCAGGATATCCTTCACAAAAAAACCTGGCTGGTCACTTTCGGGCTGGTTCTCGAGAATTGGGAGAGAGAAAGAGAAAACAAAACCGCACTGCACAAGGCAACGCTTGTCAGTCATCAGGTAGATACCTATGGTTCATTTTGCAGTGAACTGGATAGGGCATATCTTAAGGCAGCGCTAGGGTTATGTGGTTGACCATCTGTTGAGGAACATACAGAATTAGGATCTGGCCCTCAGGAAAACTAGTAACACATTTGTACTCTTTCTCTAACAATAACAACCTTAAACCACCAAGCAGGGCATGTGCCTTATAGTGCTGTATTGTAATGCAGTCTCTTAACTTCTTAGACAAGTGAAGTGTTTTGTACAGTATTTTCTCTGCAACTGGTCAAAATAAGCTGTGGAAAATAAGGTACTCCTTGATATGCAATTTGCAGGTCACTATTACCCAATCTGTGCAGTACGTTACATGGAACTACATACACTGTAATACACTTTTGAATGTGATACAGACACTGAATCTTGCTACCAAGTCTCTTTGCCAAATGGTATTGACACCATACAGTTCTAAACCTCACACTGCACCTTGCTGCCAAGTCTCTGTGCCAAATGGTATTTACACCGTACAGTTCTAGACCTTTGTACATGAATGTCCATGAGAGCTGAGTTCTCTAGAAATCCTGGCTCTAAGGATTGTTCTTCTATTTAAGTATTGAGTGGAAGTACTAACCAAAAAAACAAGGCAATTACCTTTGGAATGTTTTGCTGCTTGGATCCAGCAAGTCGCAAGAGCCCTAGAAATACCTTTTAAACCTGTCTTTTCTTTGCCCTTTCTTTCTTTTTGGCGGGTAGCGCTGATCCAGCGGGTTACCAGCAACAGGTACTCTAATACCATATACTCACCTTGGCCCATAAACACACATTCACACTACCTGGTAATAATCCGCTGGGGTCATGTTTTTGTAAATATCTAGATTAGTTATCTCTGATCCCTCACTAATCTTTCACTGATCAAAGAGTTCTTTCCTCTGGTCGATGGACCATTAGTTGAACTAGTTGATGGTGAAATGACCTAGAATTTCAATTTTACTTATATATTGGAAATTATCACAAAGTCGGGATGTATTTTAAATTGTATCTCAGATTAATTGATATGAACCACTTATACAGTACAGAGCAGGCTCTATTTCTCACAGGAAGGAAGACTAAAACAATCAATCAAATGCATTCATTAAAACTTTGCAATGACACTGCATGAAAGGGAGAAGATAGAGAGAAAAGCACATAAGCACATACACAGATATAATTATAGTTACCAAGTATGGTGTGAAAACCAACTCCCAGGCCTAGGAGCTGGAAAGGGTCCCTCAGGATAAATCTTGCAAACAAAGGCTTCAGGACAGGGATCAGGACAGGACAGGCAACCTCTATATCGCTGACGCTTGCGTAGCACCCCTCTCTGACACCCTCTTCCTCCTCAAGATTCTTCTGCGATCTTTTTCTAAATTAATTTGATTGATGTAATTGGTTCTGCAATTTGATTCTTCTTCAGCATCACTCGTCATTCCGACAGCATCCTGGTCATGTGCTTCAGCATCTCTGTCTGAAACTTCTACTAACTAACTAAGAACTACCTCAATTATACCTTTCTTTATGACCACCCATCAATGTTTCAAACTTATGAAATTACTAACTCTGATTGGATAGGCAAGGGGAAGTGATCATCATACCATGCTTATTTTCCATTATTTTCTTTCAGTTCTTTGTTTAAAATCCCACCCCTTAATTGTTATGCATACATCTTAATTCCCACCCGCATTCACATTGTAATTGTCACAAATGAAAACAGTCTGCAGCTTCTCATCCGTTTCAGTAGACTGACGTTCCGGTTCTCAGGGAAGTATCCATTCACAACCTTGGATGACATTCAAGTTGACATTGCGTCTTCCAGCTTGGTTGCACTACACATGTGCGGTAGAGCGAGAGGGAATAGACTGTGGTTCATGTTTCTAGGCCCATAATAAGCACTATTGAAAGAGTGAAAAGACAAATGTTATAATAAAAAATAAATGGTTTTACTGTATACCACCTATCTCTACTCTAACCCCATTTACTTATTATTACTCTCCCCACATTAGCCTTAGTAAAATAGCCGGGTTTCGTTTTTCAGCAAGCAGGTGGCAAGCATGTGAGTTTTAAACAGCCATTTATTTTGATAGCTACTGCGCAAGTGCAGAAAGTTCCCTCCAAGCAAAAGGTACGGTATACTACCTAGATGCAGTAGACGCATGCACAATAACGATTTTTTGGTTAGCGGCCATTTTAGAATTTAACACAAGTTACTTATTAGTAAAACACATAGGCAAACTTCATCTTTTCTTGTAGTGTTGTGTATATTAGTTCCACAATACAGGTTTAGTATGGGGTTAAAGTTACATGAGAAGATGTTTACTCAGTTTCAGTACTGGTGCAGGCATGGGTCTGACTATAACATAAATGCACATACAGACATTGTAAATCAGTTCCCATCATTGTTTCATGGACTAGGAAAACTTAAGACCATGAACTTCATATCAATGAGGACATTCGCCCTGTTGCTCAACAACATTGTCAAATTGCTTTTCACTTGCAGTAAGCTGTTGAGAAAGAACTGGAAATATTGTTAAAACAGGATATCAATGAACTCTATACTGGTCCAACACTACGGGTTTCACCCATAGCAGTAGTGCCCAAAAAGAACAGTGGTGGTGGCAAACGCATCTGCATTGACATGCACCAAGCTAACAAGGCAATCAAGAGGAAACATCATTCGTTGTCGCATTTTGCAGATATGATTACACAGATGAATTATGCCAAAATCTTTTCTTGTCTCGATCTGAACAAGGGGTATCACCAACTTGAATTAGAGGAAAACTGCAGGTACATTACCACCTTTTCAACCCATATCGGCTTGTTCAGATATAAAAGACTACGGTTTGTGGTGTTGTCAGCTGCAGAACCTTTTCAGGATGTCATTCACTGCACAATACAGCCTGTCACAAATGATTTTAGATATAGTGATGATATACTGGTATTTGGGGCCACTCAAAAAGAACATGACAAAGCCCTTGCACAAGTATGCCACTTGCTGGCTGATGCTGGTATCACGCTGAATTCAGAACAGTGTGTTTCACAGGACAAAACTCAAATTCTTTGGGCATATTTTCTCTTAAAAGAGGATGATACCAAAGTACAAGCTTTACTGTCCACTACTCCACCATAAGATGTGACCATAATGTGATCCTTCTTTGGCATGGCCAGTTACTTTTCCAGGTATAGTTGTGATTTTGCCGCAGTGAATGCCACGTTGAGAGACTTGACAAAAAGGAATGCTAAGTTCAAGTGGTCACCAGAATGTGACTGAAGGTTTAAGAAAACCAAACATGCAATTGGGAACGCTACTAAAATGGTCTATTGTCTTCCACAACTTCATACTGAGATGGGAGTATATGCCAGCCCAGAGGGGTTTGGTGTAACCGTTGCCCAGCACAGTGGATACGACAATGCTCAAAGCCTCACTGTGGCTTATAGGAGCCGATGTCTCTCTCAGATCGAACTTGCCTACTCCCAACCTTAGAAAGAAAGTTTAGCTGCTGTGTAGACAACCTGAGAAAAAAAGTTTAGCTGTTGTGTGGATTTGTGAACACTTCAAATGTGTTTCTATACAGAAAACACTTCACCCTTGTCACTTACCATCAAGCTTTACTTACCATTTTTGGGAATCCGAAAGCCAAAATGCCCCTTTGCATCAAGAGGTGGGAGTATGATTACACTATTGTGCACAAGCCAAGGAAAGATAAAAATCCAGCTACTTTTTATGAATGCCAGTACAGTGTCACAGTACAACGTCTAAAGCGGCTGAGGCCTATGTTATCTTTATGTCAAGAATACCTGCAGCTATTTCAGTAGAGCAAATATTTGCTGCTAGAAATACAGATCCAGATCTGTGTATTCTTAAATACATTATTCCCCAGCAATCCTGGAAAAGACACACTTGACCTCTCATAGATGACTTTGAATACCAATTTTAAAAAATGTGAGAGAGGAATTCTCTGTCACACATATTACAGGTTCTAGAATTATCATTCCACAGAGCCTATCACAACAAATCATTAAACTACCCCATAAGGGTCCTCGTGGCATTATAGCTAACAAGAGAACTCTTAAAGTCTGTGTGTAGTTTCCTCGCCTTGACGAAAAAGTTAAAAGAGAATTAAAGGCTTGTCATTTGTGCAACTGCTTGTCTCCCAAAACAACGCAGCATCCATTAGGTATGTCTGATCTCCCGAAGCAGAAATGGGAGATGATTGCAGTTGATTTCTTTGGACTCCTTAACAATTGAAATCATCTAAGGGTAGTTGTTGACGAGTACTCATGTTTTCCCTTGCGTAAGACCAGTCATCAACGACACATGACAAAGTAATTGGTACAATAAATGATATTTTTGCAACATGGGGTGTCCACTACATTCTATAGTCAGACATTGGCCCACTGTTCAACAGTCGAGAGTTTAAAGAGTTTCTCACTAATATGAATGTCAAACATCAGAAAAGTACTCCTCTCTGGCCACAGACCAATAGCGTTGTCGAATGCATAATGGGAACCCTAAAGAGAGAAATTCAACATCCTGCGCTAGAAGGAAGTGATCTCAAATCGTTTCTATGTTCAGCCGTTCATGCCTACTGATCACCTTCCCATTCCACTACAGGTGAAAGCCCTGCCATCTTGATGCTTGGGAGAGCCATGGGAACCAAATTGCCTCAATGGACCGCTCATAGGTCGACAGATGTGGACAAGATCTGTACAACGGATTTTTTGCACAAGTCCAGAATGAAAACCTGTGCTGATAAACTCTGATGTGCTCTGGGCATGGTTTTCAAGGAAGGAGACCGGGTCCTGGTCAAGCAAAAATAGAAACACAAGCCTGAGGCTCTGTTTGATGCTGAAACCCTCACAGATGTGATGAGCAAAGGATACATAGTGACTATTCAACTTCCCGGAAAGTCCATCACAAAAGATTCATTGCACTTCAAGCACCTGCCTTCATGCTCGTCGGCTCCAGATGCCAGAAGTGAAACCTGCCCACCTGAAAGTCCAGAGAGCTCACCTCCTAAGCCTAGCTCTGCGTCCCCAGTGCCAGATGCAGGTCCTGCTCCTTTGCTTCATCAACCTCACATGACTAGATCTGATTTGAGCACCTCGATGATTAATTGAGGAACTATGATGTATATGTGTAATATTTGTACTTTTTATTTAACAGAGGGGGAGATGAAGTGTCTTGTAAATAGGTATAGAAGGACCTTTCTGGTCCCTGATGGACTCCATAGAAGAATGACGTAATTGTTTGGGTGCGGTTAATAAAGTTCATGGTGCAATGTATACAGTTAGTTAACGGCTGCACTCTGAAGAATAAAGAAGTTCACTACAGAGCTCCATGTGTGGCATGGTTATTTGCATGCTACCAGGCTGGGAAGGATGCTACATCAACTAGCCAAGGTGTCTTTGTGTTCAGTTCCATCAAATGGCCTGAAGCCCTTCTCCTGGTCCTAATGAGTCTATGGGGGCCTCTCTTATTGGATTCATACCTCCCACACCAAGAGAGTGAGACAAGCTGCTGAAGACGTGGTAACAAAAACACTAATTAACAGAGTCAAAATCCAGCACAGAGGGAGGAGACGATTTTCCTCAAGTATCTGGAATTCAAGTTGAGACAAATGCAGAGACTGTGGTGAATTAGCCAGGAGTAAGCACAGTGAACTTAGCAGCAGAAACTGAAGGTGTGCACCCCGATATTGGAGAAAGTGCGGGCACTTCAGACAGAGGGATGCAGAGAAGAGAAAGGTAGCTAAAAGGCGGTGAGAGACTAGGAGCAGTTGTTTCAAAGAAACGCATCCCAGAAACCATCAGCGAAGAAACAGAGGCAAGTGACCAAAGGGACAGTGACAGTCAACAGCCAGTAGTCACAATATCAAAGAGACAACAAGTGCCTAGTTGAAGATATTCAGCTCCTGGATAAACATACTTTGCTGAAAGTGTACTTGACTCAAGAATATACAATTTTGAGAATCAGCAGAGGGGTTGAACCCCCGGAATAGTGCTACCACTGTGAAGATTGATTGATTTTTGATTGTTTGAATTCAAGTGAGACACAGTCAGATCCTGAAGATTCAAGTTTTATATCCTGAGTATCCTGTGAATATATTTGGACCCAGGCACCAAGTAGAAGAGCAGGGTTATTATTTTCAGTTTAACCGGCTGTAGGTTTACGTTATAATCCTGAAGTCAACAGAACTAACACTTACATGAAATGCACTGAACGTTTAGCTATATTGCATGGTTGAAACAACAAGTACAATTTAGCTTTTTGGTTTTATTCTTCTTTTCGATCTGAATTCAAAGCAACCATGGTGTCAAATACATCAAAAGTATGTAGAGTGATCATTACAATAGTGGCAATTGCCTAAGTTTTACTAATAATTGGTCTGCTAGTGAGTCCTAACTCTTCTGTTGAGCATGCTCCCATAGAATCGATTTAGTTTATTTAGAAGAGCAACATAGATTTAACATGATATTACATAGAGAAGATTCAAGGGAAATTTTCTGAAAATGTCTTTATCCGATTGTTACATGAATATTGAAAATTAATGAAGGTAAAAGGGTGCTGTATTGACACCTTCTTACCCACCTCAACGACATCTGCTGTGACTTACCACCATGTCCTATTCCCTGTGCTTTGACCTGTACTGTACCCATTAATTTCTTCCATTGTCATTCACACTTTGAGTATTATTTCTCAAACTATGATCTGTCTATGGATACTTTACCTATTATTAGGATTTTGAATTTCCGGGGAGAAGCCGAGATAGTTGCTCGAATGCTTCCTTACATGAGACCTGTCACTTAAACTAAGTTTATTAACTCGTCTAGGGCCAAAGCTTCATGCAAGCTGAGCAGGGATGAGAAGGATTTTATAAAAAAAAAAAAGAAAAGTATAGAGAGGACGTGCTTTTGAAGACAAAGAAGGGAATGGTTGGGGAAAGGATAAAGAAGCGATGAAGGATTTAGGAGTTCATCATAAAACGAGTGTGGACTGAAAGAAGATGGGATCTTTAGTAATGTAAGGGAGAAAGCTCAAGTGCAAAATCCAGAATTTGTGGGATGAAGTGACAGTGATTGGGCATATAAGCCTAAGGGAGCTGACTTTTTTTTTTCCAGAAAAGAATCTATTGTTAGGGGAGTTTATTATGTATGCAGAAGAAATGCTTATTTCCAACTTCCAGTTGACTGGATTGACAGCTGGTTTTTAGCTTTGGTGTTTCCTAAGGTGTATTGGGAAAGCTGAACATTTTAGACAAAAATAACCTTCAGTAATTGGAAAATGTGACCTGACATTAAAGTAGGAAATGCATAACAAAGTGAAATGTGGAAAATGTGCCGTCCTCAAATGTGCTAATAATTACAGTGCAGCATAATGTTTTGCAGAAAACTCTCATTTCTACCGACCTTTCACGGTTAGGCCTTATTTCCTTTCCCATTTTCTCACCCTTTTACCCTCCCCTTTAAATAAAATGAAGGCTTTTCGAAAATGTTAATTTAGTGCTAATATTTGACTGCAGGACTTATCATTGCTCGGAAATGTGCTGTATTAAAGAAAATGTATTTCTTTCTTCCTCGCACCATATGATTTCATCGTTTTAGACAAATGCATTTTCTATGTGCTTATAGATCTCATGATTTAACCAGGACATTGCAGATAGAAAATGTTTTGTTTAATAGGTAGGCTAGTCCATTGAAAACACAACAGAACACTGAACAACTAACAGAGTAGGCTTGCAAAGGTTCTCGTGAGAACCTTCTTTATTATATCAACTATATAAAATGTTAGCAAAGTACAGATAATACCACGTCGACTCGAGAGTTTACCATGGGATTTGATGGGAGAGACGACAGACCAATGGAAGATTTTCACCATTGACTGAATATGACTGAAACCCCGGAGTTTGAAACATACGTTATGTTCACGTTTCTATAGAGTCCATATTCCTAGCTAGAGAGTTAAGGCATACCCTTTAACACTTGACAGTTGCCCAAAGTGCAGTAAGCTACTTCTAACAGTGATTTTTCTCTTTCCATTCCTTTGTAGGAGATTCTCCTATTCTGTGTTGATCATAGCTACTGCTGTGATCATTTCCTTTACCTGATTTATTGGTTGCTATTGCAACTGTTGTGGGAACTTGACTGGGTTCCTAAAACTGCTCTTTATAGGGAGTTTGATTCTTTATAGCTTTTCTTTCCCAAGTGGAATTCTTGAAGGTTTATTCATAGGATAGTTTAGGTCCTCTAGATTAAGATAGAGAGTATTTCCTTTATGGAACACGCTGTTATTTTTCTTGCTGACTCTAACCATATTACTCTTGATATTTCTGTAAACAGACTTATCTGGCTAACCTAAATAAAAGAAACAAAAATAATTACTAATATCTTAATGAGAAATAAAGCTTTTAAAACTTTACCAAACCTCTCATCATTGACTGAACTCTAAAAAAAAGTGTAAGTTGATGGAATTTGATATGTGCTCCATTCTAACATGTTGGCAAACATCTGTTGACCGAGAGACAAAGTTGGTGCAGAGCTCTCTTTCTTAAGTCAAGGGTTGAACTGTTAATTAATATTTTTATAATTTTCTGCGCTATTAGTATCATGTAGATGAAAAAGATGAAAAGGGAGTAGTAACTCATGGAAGAGCTGCACATAGTGCTTCACAAGTATTGGTTGATATTTTTTGGTGCTATGATTCTTTCTGTAGGTATAGTTATGAATGATTAGAAAATTTGAAAGGTTGATTGCCTCATTACTGCTTGTGCTTTGGCTGCTATTAACTCTGGACGTTTAGCAAAAAGGGCAATGGTTTTACAGCATAGGTTTGCTCTAGATATCTGTCTCATAAAAGAAGGTGGAGTCTGTCACATTTGATACATTCAGCAGTACTGCACATACATTCCAGACGCCAGTAACAAGATTAACACAATTTTTACAACATAACCAATGTTTCTAGATAATCAATAGATTTGGAGGAGAGAGGTACCCAGGAAACAACACGGAAGGGATTTTCTAAGGTTGGACAGTAGCTTAGTAGTATTGTCAGTGGTATGAGGGTAAAGATCCTACCCCAAAATAATAATTGCAATTTGTGTGATAGGTGTAGTCCTTTTCATAAGGGAGTACAATTGATTACTGCAAAGGGGGGGAGGGTTGATATGCAAATGAGAAAGGCGGCTCCCTGAATTGAAGGGTAGAAAAAGGGAGAGAGCTGACCGAGAGTTGGAAGTGTTGCAGAGCTACACTCATGATGAGTTGAGACACGTGGAGGAATGTGGTTACCAGCTGCAAAAGGTGACAACTGTTGTATAAAGGGAGATGTTGGAGAGAATTTGGGGTGGTATATGGTGACTCCCAGAGTCACCAGAGAGAAGAATTTGATGGATACATTTTCAATATTAAAAATATTTGCATTCATATCGACATTAACATGTGCTGACACAACTGTACTTACTGTGTGTTATTCATGTTTAGATTGACCATAGCCAATGTAAGCTGTATATCAAAATGGTTAATGTCTGGTTACCATCTTGTTTCTAATTGTGTTATTTTTATTTCAGAAGTCGACTCCATGCATATTATCAATGTGCTCTTGGTGCTCTGTTTCATTTAAAAACATTTTTCTTTCATGTAATCCTTGTAGAATGTGTTAATGAGCTGTTGCAGAGCACCTGAGAAGCAAAGCCTTGGACAAATGTATCTCATTTTGCTGCAGATAACTCCAAATCCAAAATACATTTATAGTAGCTCATTTGTGTAGTAGCTTGACAAGAATAACAACGTTACCTTATCTGCTTGTGCCTTAACCTGATTGGTTCTTTGTCTGAGAATTATGTGTAGGTGTAGCAAAATGTTAAATATTTGTGATTTAAGCTAATGCAATGTGCGTACAGTTTCAGATGCCCTTTTCACTTGCTTGTGGAGGCTTCTTTCCTTGACCCGTAGGCAGATTCCCAACTTTACAAACTTAGATGCCTTTAGAGCAGATGCCCTTTTACTTGCCTTTATGGCAGAACTATTTTTCCTAGATGAACTTTAACATAACTTTGCAGAGTAAGGTGATTTTGATTAACTTTCCTTTTGATATATATTTTAGTGGTTTGTCTTTGCTGGTATTGTCACTGTATTGCATTTAATTAATCATTGTCTATTGCATTTATGTACTGGTTACTGATTGCAACTAATACTGTTCATTTGAGTTTGCAACTTTGCAAATCCTTTAATGTTATGTTATGTTATGTGGATATTTCTTGAGCGCTCGTTCACCAACGGTCTCTTGGCACTACGTTTATGGTTTGAAACGTAGTCACCTCTATCTTCTTTGTGGAGTCAAATGCACTTCACAATTTTGAAATGCATAGAAATTTGATGTCAGCCTCAGTCGGAACTAATGATTCATCGGAAAGCACCTTCTAAACTAGAGTTTGCTCAAAAAGGCACATGGCGCAAAGGACTCCATCAGTTCCCTTCGACAAATGTATCTACTTCGATTTGTGCTTGGGTGACCAGTAGGTCTCCAGTGAGTTAAAATTAAAAAAACTAATTGTGACCCCATTCTTGCTGAAATTTTTTACTGTAGGAGTGATTGAGGCAAGTCACAAAGCCAACTTGAAATGTGCATTCTAGAGAATAGCAGAGACATTGCCCCGCAAACACTTGTAGAACTTGTGATATGTGAGTATTAAAGGGTGATTTTGACTTGCAGTTGTAATATAGCAAAGGTAGACACCCTCACAAATAGCACAAAAGAAATGCCAAAGTGTTAGATTATATATTCCCCTATTTGAAGACATAATGTTAAAGGCTAAAATGTAATGCTTAATTATGTCACAGGTTTAAATCCACGATCTTCTAAAAAATCCTAAATTTGAAAGGTCTAGGTGATGTGCCCATGCACTGAAGAAAATCGTAGAATATACCCAGAGCATACCCAGTGTATTTTCAGCGTGTAGAGGTGTAATGTGTAAAAAACTCTTTAGATCATACTAGGTACAAGAACGGTAGCAAAAATGTCAAACCTAATTTTCCTAAAGTACTCAGGATGGCCAGAGATTCAAAGAATATATGACCTATGAAGCATAAAAAACCCGGAAATAGGAACAAAATGTTGCTGTACACTGTGATAATAGAATTAGTCTCTTCCCTTGTGCCACCAATTATATAACCGGACAGGGCCATCCGCTTTATGACCATAGCAGCTGGGGATCCCTGTATACTCTGTATGTTGTTTATGCTGGGCATCTAGCATGCAAAAATGCTGACAGGTAATCAAGTAACATGGAAAAAATAAGTACAGAAATGTAGATGGATTACCATGTTTAACATATCACTAAGTCCAACTATTGATGTAGGGAGTTGGTCACATCCCTGCATAAGATTCTTACTTTCTGCAAATACCTAGTCATAACTAGGCTCAAAAGGCCAATGCTATACTACTGGTAATCATGACAAATAGATGTCTTACCCTGGTTGTAACTCAAGTGTCAGATTCTTGCATTCTTCTTATGAGTATGATTTGAGGCTTAGGTTTGATTTAGAGTTTGGTAGACAGACCTTTGTTCCTCAGTCAAGAAGAGACTGATCCGTCCTTCAGGCTGGCGGATATCTGTTTGACTTATGTCGGGTTTGGCCTCATGGATGTCCTCTGAAATACTGGAGGATAACCTGTCAGATGAAACTTAGCCCTACATCATTGGTCCCCAGTCCACCCATAATGGACACAACCACATCAATGTTGGTGTGGCAGACATATTTAGATCTGTGTGCCATCAAAGTATGATGAAAAACAGCAATGGAGAACTTGGCTTCTGACGGCAGATGTGAGGTTCCGTGAATTCTGAACCTGGATCATAAAGGTCGTGGTTCTGTTACGATTTTGGTAACAGCGAACCGTAAACAGTGAGCTCAGCAAGCATGAGTGTTTTCGTCATGTTACACCGATGGATTCACTGTGTATTTGAAGATTTTGTTCTGAACCTTTGGGTTCCATTTTGTGCATGGCAGCCATTTTGTGGTTGCCCTCACATAGGCTGATGACTTTAGCTGACTCTTAGATGACCTGAGTGAACTGACCCTGTTGCCTGAAGCTGACCTTGCCAAACCAGTTTTTGCCCTTTAGCTGATCAAGATAGAGATCAAAGAACAGGACATTGCTGAGTTTATGGTACATGCATACACCCTTCTATCTTGCATCTCATCTGTTTCTGTTCCTTCTCTTTATGACCTGTTTACGATATAGGTTGTGGTCTTTTATTATGGGTTAGTTTAGCTTGTGTAGGAAGGAATGTTGGATTTTTTGCATGCTTGCAAAAGCTAGGACTGCCCCTTACTTTCGTGCTGAGTCATGTAACCCTAAAACATATAAAAGGCCTCTGTCCTCTGTATTCCTCAGACTGCCTCATTCAGTTGCTACAGCTTCTGTGTGACGTGGCCTCACTTATTAAATTTAATAAAGATGTCTTTTCATATTTCAGCTTCTGTGCCAAGTTTTTTGTTATATTAGTAAGTATTCCATGAGAATGAAGATTTTAGTTCTTCAGATGCATCTATCAATGTTAACAGATAATAATAATAAACAAGTTCATAAAGTGCATGGCTAGACTAGCTAGTGTGTCCCCTTGTTGCGGCAAAAGAAAAACCCTGAGTGGGGCAGTGAGGAGATACAGAGTTAGAGTTAGACGGGAAAGCTTAAGGACGGAAAAAGCCAGGTCTTGAGTTTTTTCCGAAAGATTGTCTCAGAGGACTCCAGCTGGAGACCTGGGGTTAGTTTATTCCAATGTTTGGCCACCAAAACATTGAGCTTGTCAACACACACCGGATCAAAATGTACTCAACAACATCTGAAGCTCATACTACAAAAGACTCACCAAACCACACAAACCTTTTACCACTCACAACACAAAGCACCAACATCAGACCTATGACTTCTTTTTTCAGACATTTTCTTGAAGAAGACAACCTTGGTTCTCTGAAAATGGGTCAACTGTCATGGTTTTGAGCCACAATTGTTAAGAGCATAAATATAGACAACAGCCATGAGCCAAAGTAGAAGGGATATGTGTGACAGAATTTTGCATAAGGTGAATGCTGTCTCCAATACCAACCATTCACAGGAGAACCTCTGCAAGCCCTGGATTGACCTACATGAGAGGGTCCATTATCTTGCTGGTGGTTCTTCCAGACCCCACAACTTCACATCTCAAGAAGTGTTGTCCATGTTCTACACTGAAGACATTGTGGGAATTCCAGTCAATCCAGTAAGTACCAACTGTACCACTAAACATCTAATTCACCTTCTCCTCACTCTTTTTTTGTTTATTTTCCACAATAATGCAGCAGTGATAAAAAGTGCAATGTAAGTAAAAACCTTCCTACTGTTCTTTCATATACATCTTAGTTCATGCTGAGCAGAAGGACCAGCCGACATTTCCAGGAAGGCATATCATAAATACAGTACAGGTGAAGTCCAGATTTGTAATCATTAAGCTGTCTGAAGATTACCCCAATGTGAAGTGATGTGCTGCATTAGTTGTTTACTCATTGTAGGATTTTGTGGGTCTTGTGAAGGATAGGGTGGAATCCATCACCCCACTTATTTAACAGCGATGAATGAGCCATCTAATCTGTCTATGTCTGAAAATCAAATATCCCTGAAGGGGAATCCAAATATTCCTGGACCTAGAAATAATGGGAAGGATAGACGTGCAACGGTCAGGTATCTCATTTGAGTAGAAAAGGTCTGCAATTAAATCTTTTAGTATGAGAGCAGGCGACTTACACCATCTGAGTCCCACCCTTCATTTAACTACTAAGCCTGCCAGGCCTCTGTATTTCCACACTCTCATCAGTATCAAGGCAATGAGGGGAGAGGGGACAATGTCTATGCGTATATTAGAGGAGATAGCGGAGATCACCTGAACACCAACACAGTGCAACCTAAGAGAAAAGGCTAGTTACAGTTAGATAATCCATGCTTTACGCGTGACATCTGGGACACTTCTGTTCTACATTTAAGCCAATCCCCCTCAGACCTGCAAGTAAGTAATGTAATCAGTCGAGAAATTTTAAGTGCATGATTAGATTCTTCCCACTGTAGGATACCTCCCCCCATTTGAATGCAGCATTAGAGTAATTCCTCATCTGAAAGGTCCGCCCCCAAACTCACCCTGTCCCCCACTGTCCCTGGCATGAAGATCCAGAATTGACCGATTTGCAGCAGTTGACCTGTAAATATTTGTCAGAATGTTGTCAAAGCTTTTTCTAAATGTGCAGTTTTTTTAATACAAATAATTTTTATGATGAATATAGTTGTAACCGATACATTATTAATGTTGCACTTGAAATGATTCATTTAGAGGTTTAGATGTGTGCCTATTAACGCAGATTATTTATGCCACATGCCTGTCGAAACACAATTTTATTAATAAGGATGCTGTGTTGGTGTTCTGTTCGTCTTGCTTCTGTTCATTACCCTCCCCCCCACCCCCCCAATCAATGTCCTCCTGCATGTCTTCTCTCCCCATAGTGTTTGAGGAGCACAGGACACTGTGTTGCAATTGGTTATTTACCTTAGAAAACCTGTATTGTGAATTACATTTTCTTTGTATACTGAATGTATCATTCTGAAGGACATTTTCACTGGAGGTTCGATGTAGGCCTGCTAGTACATTCTAGTGTATGAGTCTTTGTTTAAAGATGTTTCATTTCGTGTTGTACATCTCAGGACTGAGCTGTTGCTGAGGAAGCTGATTGTGTTTCCCATAGAAATGCATTAGTGTTATATTTTGCTTATGATGATCATTATTTTGATTTGCTCAATAGCTGTTATCGCTGGTCATGCCATGCTGAATTTTCTTTTTACCGATTAATACAATATGTATAAAATACACTGTTTGAGGTGAGCCAGAGTCTTTCCTTTTTCCTCTAGGTTGCTGTGTCTGTTCCATGAGACAGTGGTAAAGGTCAACAACATTTTGACTAGGACTGGTCCGTAGTTTTTCTGGAGCACTTTATCAGGACCACGATTAATATAAATATCCAGGTAGCATTCTGGTTCTGTGCACCATTCTATGGGTTAATCAAAATTAGGTTTCTCTGTGGTGGATGCGATAGGAATTCACTGGGGTTTTTCCAATGGATCTGAAGCCCTCAGAAATTCGTATAATGTATCTTACGAGGGGAGAAATATTCTTCGATTGGTCTTTAACATAGAGGAGAATATAGTTGTAGTATCCTGCGAGACACGTTCTAGTGTCCCGCAGGAAGTCGTCATGCCAGCCACTCCCTCGAGGTCTGGGCACACTGCACCCCCACACCCATCCATCATGGGTGTCACGAGTGACGTGACCCCGCTTATAAAAGGGCCCGGGTGCACGTGCTCGAGGCTAGTTATAGTCCAGTACTACTCTGTGTCTGCATCAGCCATTTGCTGCCATGTGGGCCTGAGGCCCAACACTACAATCGTCAGCATAAACTGAGATCAAATAATGGGGGTCACTGATCAAGAGGCCCAGTGTGGCATGATATTCTCTAAGGATACAGGTCATAGGGTGAAGACTTACGGCAAGTATCAGGGGCAATGGAGGACAACCCTGCTTCGTGTCTTGGGCAATATGGAAACGAGAGGACATTCATCCATTCAATCTGATATACTTTTGTGGCTCTTTATATAAAAGGGCTATCCAGCTCATTATTTTAGCACCTAGTACCATTCTCAAGAGGACAGCCAACATGTAGGGCCATTCAAATGAATCAAATGCCTTCTGTGTGACTAGTAAATGGACTACTGCTGTGAACTAAAGATCAATCTGGCAAGTGAGAGCAAAGAATTTTAAGAGGTGGAACGCCCAGGAATACAGCGTGCCAATCCAGTAAACACCAATCTCCGCATCAATGCCGTGCCATATTAGTGATTATTTTGCCTAGAATTTTCATACCTATATTGATTAACAAGGGTGGCCTGTAAGGGGAGCACTCAACTGGAGGTTTACCAGGCTTTGGCCAAACCGAGATGACAGCTTCTGTAAATGTGAGTGGAAATATTCTCTCTCTTCCCTACTTGTTTACAATTCCCAAATGTGGTGTCAGCAAGTCTGCATGTTCTTAATAGAACTTGGAAGTGACTATGTCAGCCCCTGGTGCCTTCCTGCCAGAAAAACACTTTCTGACCAACTTAATCCCCTTCTCTGTGATTGCAGAATTTAAGTTTTCTATCTTGTGGTCAAGATGGCCTTCAAAAGCTATTCCTCCCTTTCCTCATGTGTAACTGTGGACTTCGATTAGTAGAGAGCAGCACAATAGTCTCTTTAGACTTGTAACATGTCCTCTGTAGTCATGTGACTGGAACTATCTCTTTCATTAGTTTCATGAAGTTCTCAGTTAGCCCACCTAGGTTTTAACAGCCCATGTAAGACATTTTGCCCTCACCATACTGTTGTGCTCTAGTGTATTTTCCTTAAACCATTTAGTTCACAAGCTGCCTCCGAACGAAAGTCAACACCAAGGTTTCCCCCAACAGCTGCGGTTTTGCTGTCCACTTATTATACGTCAATCACCTTAAGATCTCCTGCTGGCCTATCGAAATGTGAGAGAATAGATTTAAGCACCCCTGCTTGTTTGAAGATGCTGAGGCCTCCAACAAGGTGGAAGTCTTCTTCAAGACAGAGCCTACGTTCAATTTGAAGTAATCTTCCATGCTATTCCTTATGTCATTCACAAAACGGGTGCCAGGAGTTTCTTGGACACCCTCAGCACCCCTTGCAGAAATGACAATTCAAGAGAAACTGGGGAATGGTCAGAGAGTGTACAGGAGAGTATCAACACCCCTACGCTCATGTACAGACATCCTTCGGGGCTACCTAGTAATCAATGCGAGATGCCACCCAATGAACAAAAGAATAATATGTGTAGTCTCTAAGGAGAGCATGCCTAGCGTGCCATACATCAATGAGACTGTGGCTCTGAATAAGCTCTTAGAGAGCACACGGTACCAGAGCTCGGAAAGTTGGCAATCTATGGGTATATGTCAACCTACCCCTGGTTATATCCAAGATTCTGTTGATGTCTCTGCTTCATAATCAGGTATGTGTGTCTAAATTGTAGCAACTATAGGTTATAAACAAAAATCAAGTGAATCTGTGTTTGATCAATATGAATTGAACATGGTTTTATGAAAATAATCCTTGTAGGATTACACATTTGTTCTCATCTGCAACTATTGTTAGATGACAAAAGTTTTTAGTGAGTCTAATTAGCATCCCTACCTGCCTGGAACGGAAGTTGAATGAAGAGAAGTATCTGTGGGATCACCAGACAACAGCGAACTCTTTTTCAAATTTCACTGATAAATGAGTTCCCTGCAAGTAGGCAATGTCAACATTGTGTCTATTTAAGAATCATGCCTTTATCTGGTTATTAAGTCTCCTGATATTCCATATAATCATCAAGATTTAGAGTGTGTGCTGGTCAGGCTTCCTTCATAAAACGCTTTTGGGAAGAGTGATCACAGCCATCAGTGGACAGAAAAGAGACAGATGCTTTATATGCGCTGGGTTTAAACATTATATGATAGGTAGAAATACATGTGTCCTATAATTTATTGTGAACTTGGACAAGGATTCAGGAAGGACCTCAAGACCTAGCTCTTCGAATGAACCACAGACCCACCCCCCCACACTCAGTGCCTTGAGACCCTAATGGGTGAGTAGTTGCACTTTACAAGAAACGTCATTGATTGATTGAGACTGAAGCAAATAAGCCTCCCATTTCCCCTTCTCTTTATACACTGAAAACTTTAGTCCTCAGTCTAATAAGCCCCCTTTCATAAAGATCCTCAACCAATCATCCTCATAAGAATGAAGGGCAATGGGCTCATATAACATTTTACATTTTAGTTCCACTAGGGGTCTCTAGAGATTTCATGTGATGACACAAGGCCATCTCAGCTGTTGTCCAGCTAATGTACATAGCCAGACAGCCCTCTTAGAAGGGGCATCTATGCGGTCTGGCACATCTGTCAGTGAGGTGATGTCGGTATAGTTTGACATTGAGGCGAGATACCTACATGGCAATGTGGGATTAGCTCATCCATGGCAAGTTCACAGCCGTGTGTCCTGTTCTGCACACTGATCCTGCTCGCAAGAGTAAGAAGAACATTTAATTTTACAGAGGCCTCTCTAGGCGATACAGTATGAAATGATAATGTTGTAGTGTTATATGATGCTGTGAAATGGCCTAGCCTGCGGGTCATCTGGAGAATCTGCCACCCAGGAGGTCGGCCCACAAATATCTGTCTTAAGAAAACTCTTGGCTCCTTGAGATCCTGTGAAACAGAGAAGCTTGTCATTATCCTTCATCTTAAGCCTTGCAGGGTAAAGCATGGCATATTCAACACTGGCCTGCTGGTGCTGTTTTTTAATTGTCGCAAAAGCCCTGTGCAGCTCCTGCACTGCTATAATAAAGTCCAGATAGAAAACAATCTTTGAGCTCTCAAATGACAAACTATATTTCTCTTGCCCGCTGCAAAGTCGGAACACAATCTCTGTAGTGAACATCCATGCAACCACTAGACTAGGTGGTACCCCAGGAGGTGGTTTCAGAGCCAGAGACTGATGAGCTCATTTCTCATCAAAAGTGGGTGAAAAAGTATTGTCATCAACCAGGGTCATGAGGAGCTTTTCAATGAAATTTTCCATTAGACCCATATTTGTGGATTAGCCAGCTCCAGGATGGGAACATTATTGCTTTTTGAGCATGCCCCAAGGTCTTTATTATTGGTTTGGACTTCCTCCAGCATCATTGAGGTCATCTTCTATGTCTGAGACGTGCCTCTCTTACATATCTATGTGCTCCGTGAACTTGTCCAACCGCTCCTTTATATGATTAAATAGAGTGGGAAAGTGTATGTCTTGTTATCAATAGACTGCAGTTGTGCTTGATGGTTACGAGAATAGTTTTTTTCCTCCACATCATCCATATCACTGTCATCTGCAGCTGTGTCTCCTGAGAGATGAGAAGGGGTCTTAAGCGTGGTTTTGATTGGGAGACGTGTTGAAGAAGAGTTTTGATTGTCTCCCCTTGGAATTACCCATAGCACTGCATTTGAGGTATAGGACATCCAGGGCTATTCAGTGATCACTGAGGGGTGTGTAGTGCCAGGCAGTACCAGGCTGATAGCACGCTATCAGGGAGCTCCACAGTCCGCTTCTCTGCCATCCTTCCAAAGAAGAATGCATCACTGTGGTGTGGTTAGTATATTTATAATTTCAGGGCACGTTTTTATTTAGGGAGATATAAAAAGTAGGTGTGAGAGACGAATTCAGCTTTGCCGGTGGAGTTCGTGGAGTTATGACCCCTTTGCTCCGATTTCCGAAAAACTCAGCAAAGCGGCACGGAACAGAGTTTTTCTTCTTGCACAGCTCACCAATGTTAAGTTGGCGAGCACAAGTGAGAAAAATCATATGCTAGACCACATCCAAGAGAGATTTCTCAGCGTGGGCAGTTGCAGCAGGTCACTGCTGCTCGCATTGAGAAAACTGCCGTCCACATTGAGGAAGCTACCGCTTGAGTAGAACATCTACTCGAGTGACAGAAAGAAGCAGCACCCTCTTGAGCAGCACATGGTGCCACTCGCATTGATTTTACAGTGTGGGACAAACTCTTGGCACTGAAAATCAGCGCAAGCAGCGCAACTTACTGCACTCTGCCGCTCATGAAAAGCTGCGCAGCACGGCAGACTGGCCAGATGTCCCAGCAAGTACAGGCACAGCAGCATTCCCTTTAGGTCTCAGTGGGCTGCACAACAACCACCACAGTTCTCCATAGCGACGTGAGCACCCCAAGGAAAGTCCAAACTACTGCTCCTCAAAAGTTAGGTGGCAATTACCACTAGACCCACCACCTTGAATCAGGCTTAGCATTGGAGGCACGCCAGGCCTCAGCACCGAATCGTTCAGCCACCAGATTCCGATCAACACCGACAGCTCCTCATCTGATTGAGGCATACAGACCCCAGAGTGGCTGAGTCTACACCATAGTGGATTGAGTAACTTGGGCTAAAAAAATAAAACTATGTCCCTTATGGATTAAAATTGCATCACCGAACTTTAAGTGATGGCCAAAGAAAAAGTAACATACAGTTTTCAAAACAATAATATAAAAACAATACTCACCAGGTAATGGGTATCTGACCCACCTGATTACGTTTTACATTCCCATGCACTTGGAATATGTTGGACAGTATTTCTATTACAGTTGCGATGCAGAAACACGTTCAACAAGATGCTAATCCGCACCAATGCATTTTCATTAAAAGCAAAACTATGTAAACGTATGTTTGATATATTTTGTGCCTTAAATGAAAATGATTGTTAAAGTATTTATGTGTTTTTTTTCCTTATCTTAAACTCTGTAGGTCACTGCCAACAACAAGAAACGATCTGGATTGACTAATTAGGCCCTCTTACTGGAGGGATGCCTGCTGGTGATGTTGGAATAAAAGGTTCCACAGATATTTCTACCCATTGGGTTGCCCCACAGAACTTAAATAGGATGGGCAATATCTCAATAGGAGCCTAAGGATTTTTATACATTATTTTGATCCAATTTATTAAGGTCGGACTAAGGTTCATTGCCCACATTATATCCCACAGAAACTGTTGAACTATTCAATCAAATGTTTTTTTTACATTCAATAGTAGTTGCAATAGGCTCGTCTAAATTCTGAGCTCAATCAATCAGGCACGTGGCTAAGTGTATGGGAGAAGTAGTGTTTTTTTTTCAGGCAACAAATCCATGTTGAAATGGAGATATCAGTTTCTCTGAAACATTCGCCAACCTCTGGGCCAATATCTTCAAATAAACTTAATGGCATACATCCAGTAATGATATTGGGCTATCAGGCTGGCGTTCCAGAAATCCTTCTCCTTCTTTAAAAACACAAAGATTGCAAAGGTCCTTGCAGGTATCTGGGGCCCTGTCATTAGCAATGATTTCTTCAGTCACTTTAACAAAGAGAAGGCACTTCTGCCTCTAAGTATGCACATCTCATCAGATATTCAGTCTGTCCCAGAAACCTTGCTTTCTGCTTGGCCATGGATGGCTTCTGACGCTACATTTTAACTCATTTCTGCCAGTAGTAACTATGGGCAGAAATAAACAAGCTTATGCAGAAACAATTTGTACAAAGTTTTACAGCCAGTAATAAAGAAATCCACGTCTGAGGAAAAAAAGGAAAAGATAGAAATCTGTCTAAAAAAAGGTAGTTGAGCACAATTGGAGAAAAGCAATTTTGGAGATTATTTGCATT
Source organism: Lissotriton helveticus (assembly GCF_964261635.1). Taxonomy (NCBI): domain Eukaryota; kingdom Metazoa; phylum Chordata; class Amphibia; order Caudata; family Salamandridae; genus Lissotriton; species Lissotriton helveticus. Next base: position 1,117,969,714 of record NC_136069.1, on the reverse strand, counting down.
AAGTTGTGGTTCAAAATACCCCAGTTATTGATTTGATACCATATTCCCAATTTATAGACTATATTGGTAACCTATATGTTAGCAGAACAGTTGTACACACAGAAGGAGCTCCTTCTGCTCCCCCGAAGGCCTAAATCAATGGTCTAACGAGAATATGCCACCTACAAGTAAACAAATAGTGATCTATATAAAAAAATCAAGGGGCATATTTTCAAGGAATGGCGTTATAATTATCGCCGCTTTAGCGGCAGAAAACAGCCGCTAAAGCGGCGATAATGGGCTTGATAATATGCCGTAGAGAATGCCCATAGAAGCGCATGTTCACACCAGAGCATGGGCTTCTATGGGAATTCACAAGGGCATATTATCAAGCCGATTATCGGCGCTTTAGCAGCAGTTTTCTACCGCTAAAGCGGCGATAATTATAACGCCATTCCTTGATAATATGCCCCTAAGACACTCCGGAGTAATGGGCTCAGACCAGATTTCAGTGCAGGTGTTGAAAGATGATTCAGGTGATTAAATTGCATAAGAAAGGTTTTTGCTTTAACTACAGGCAGATTGCTCTCATTGATACAAAAGGAAAGATCTTTGCGAGATACATCTTTGAGCCCCTACAACATTGGGCACATGAAAAAGGAATAATTCCCCTTGAACCATCTGGATTCAGCCCCAAACATTCAGTAATAGACAATATTGAGATAATACAAACACTGATTGACAAATATGTAATTTTGAAATCCCAAATACTTTTTACTGCTTTTATCGCATGTTGTGCAGCATTCAACCACGAAGGTGGGCCAACCCTAATGAGTAAAGTTTGGCATCCCATGAATTTTTTAAGATTTCTAATTGCTTGACATTCTTCCACGTGGTACAGAGTACTGAAGTTGGGGGTTTGATGAAGGCTCACACCAAAAGCCAAGGAATGGCTTGAAACAAGGGTGTATATTAGCTTGACTTTTTTATCCGTGTTCCTATATGATCTGCCATCTCACTTTACCCAAGTCAAAAATTTCCCTCTTAATATATTGTCCTGTGTTCCACATTTATTGATGTTTGCAGATAGCATAGTCATCTTTGATCTACCACTGATTGAATTGCAGCGCCAACTAAACATACCAAGGGGCAGATTTACAAGCCCCTTGCGCCTTTTCTGCATCATTTTTAACGTGGGAAAAGTGGCGCAAGGGTCTTGTAAATCTGCCCCTAAGTACATATGTCAAGAAGAACTTTCTCAAAATGAACATATCCAAAACTAAGGTGGTTGCTTTTAAGGGTAGAAAGCATTGCAAATCCTATAGTTGGTATATAGATGCTATCAGATTAAAAATGGTTATGCCATACACCTATTTGGGCAGAACAATATTTCAGAACCTTGGTAATAAACAACATTTTTTGCAACTAGGGAACAAGACAATAACGCATCCAGGTGCACTAAATAAGTTTGATAGCTCTGTAGGGAGGAGACTTTTTATGCATTTAGAGGGCTTATATAAAATAAAAATTAAATCATCTCTTATCTATGCACTGGAATATATCTGCAAAGAAAAGTGATCTTATTTAAATTTATTTGAAGACCAGATCCTCTGAAAATTCTATACAGTAAGTCCCGCAGTTTCAGCCCAGGCATTGCCACTGGAACATGCCTTGGCTGGTGTATGTGCCCCAAGCAATTGCAAAAAAGAATGTTTGCTGAGCTTACTGCATAATTCACACACCTGGTAGTTCTCTTAGAGAAATATTAAATTATAAAACTTTCACCAAATTGGAACTTGAACTATACCTTCAGAGTAAAACTCCAATTTGCACTAAAAAGATAGGAATGGAACATGTAATATCTGCAGTATGGTCTCCCACACCACGAATATTTTTTTTTTAACGCAGTCCCATCACTATATTAAATCCTAGATAGTGAACACTTCCCTAATCTGCAATTATATAAGACCTTATATAACCTGCAAATATATAAGACCTTTCCAAACATAGAATGCTAAAGGCAAGCCCAAATATACAAATTTCCATCCTTGGAGTACAGTGTGAGAGGACTAATACTAAAGGAAAGGTTAGGCTTTTTACCATCGAATGCCCACATAACTGAATGGGCAGACTAAAAACAAAACCTCAGCTTTGTGCCATTTATTTTGTGGAGGAAAGCAAGATATGAGACACACAGTTCCATATAACCAGTAGATGATTTTAGCTTTTTTTAAATAATGTCTTCATTGAATGAACATGCATGTTATAATCTTTTTTTAAATGTCAAATGTTTTCTGAAAATAAAATGTAAAGAATGA